>NC_080783.1:76600476-77256101 GCF_028018385.1 Neofelis nebulosa | reverse complement strand
TGGTCAATTTCAATATTGAAATTCTTGATCGGTGTGCGACAAATGCAGATTTCTGGTTGCCACTCTCAGAGGTTCTGATTTGGTCAATTTTCAAAACCACCCTTACGGGAATATGGTGCACAACCACAAGGACCACACTGGCGAAAAGTGCCATGGTGTAAAAGGTGCCTGCCCATGTCACACATCTCCTTGACATTTTCCAACCACCCCTGTAATCGTAACTGGGTGGGTGACCTATCATTGAGATGTAGCTCTTACTTCAGCCTTGCTCTTGGCAAAAATCGATCTTGTTAACAGGGTTTTGACTGTAATAACAGGTAGCATTCTCCCCAGGCATCTTCGCCCAATGATTACAGCAAGTACTTTCAGTGATGTTTTTTTGCACTACCCATGGCCTATGAAGCAGCTCTTACTGTCAGTGAAAGGATGGAGGAAATCAGGTGAACCTGGAGAGGAGAAACTCCTTACCATTAGCCATCAGCCCTTCCTTATGATAACATCATCTATTAGTGGATATCCTTGTTGTTCGGCATCAGTGACAATACACTGTTTCTTTCACACCGCTGTGCAAATTAGAGAAGACCAGTAGCTTGCATCCTTTACACCCAAGCTGCAAAAGAGAGGTGTACTGACTCCATTTCTTAGATGGCTACTTTGCTATATCACACATGTGTGTCTTTCTTACCATCATCCATCTTTCTGCTTTTAGTTCTGCCAGCATAGAGTGAGTTCAGCTACCCGTTGTAAGGGCCTCAGTCTTGCCATTGGAATCATCCACCTGGCTGACTTCATCTCCATTTCCACAGAAAATACATATGTGCAAATTTGATGATTTCCTATGACACAGCTTAAAAGAAAAGCCTCGTAGAGACATATAAACTATTCTTTAAAAGCACGCAAGAATGAAATGCCACATTACATGACACAATTAATGATTTGTTACAAGTAATTGTCTGCAAATGCTGGCACTGTGAAGCTTTTCACACTTTTATAATCACCAGGCATTGAAAGTGTATTAATATACACTTCTTTTCTTCTTTACATACTGTTATCTGTATAGTTGGAAGGCAAAAGTCACGATAAAGTGTTTGACAGAAAGAACGTTCTAAATTCAGACAGATTTGTTTGAATCCTGACCTCTTCTGTTAACAGCAAGTTTACTTAGCTAGTATGAAATGCAGTCCACCTCATGGGATTATTCAGAGGATGTGATACATTGA
Source organism: Neofelis nebulosa (assembly GCF_028018385.1). NCBI lineage: Eukaryota > Metazoa > Chordata > Mammalia > Carnivora > Felidae > Neofelis > Neofelis nebulosa. Next base: position 77,254,881 of record NC_080783.1, on the reverse strand, counting down.
TGAATTTAAAGTGACAAATTGAGTCTCACTGAATCTGGGTCTTCTTCCTAGGTGTGTGGAGGTAGAAAATGAGCTGCTTCATTATGTTGAAATGCAGATATATTTATATCATAGACTCCCTGTAGACTGTAAATCATATCAGCATGAAAAGACATGTCGTGGTAAAGATAGAACAGTGATTTTTGCTGCCCTGGGGTTAGCATAAATAAGTGGCTTCATTCTATGTATAGCCATATGCCCTTTGGACAGTCATGTTTTGTAATTCTTTTAAAAATTACATTGCTCTAAAAATTATTTTCACTTTAGAATTTATTTACGTATATTTTTCCAAAATGAGATGTTCAGCCACATACAAATTCACAATGATAATAACAATAAAAATAGACCTAGAAAATCATAACTGAGGGACACCTGGGTGGCTCAGTTGGTTAAGCGTCTGGCTTCGGCTCAGGGCATGATCTCACAGTCTGTGAGTTTGAGCCCCACATAGGGCTCTGTGCTGACAGCTCAGAGCCTGGAGCCTGCTTCAGATTCTGTGTCTCCCTCTCTCTCTGCCCCTCCCCTGCTCATGCCCTGTCTCTCTATCTCTCAAAAATACATTTAAAAAAAGAAAATCATAACAGAATAAAACAGCAAATGGCCAATATGGTAAATGAAAATAAAAAATCAGGTATCATGTTTTTTTTTTCCAAGCTCCTTTCAGCCAGGGTAATATTGGCAAAAGAAGGTCTAGCATTTTACTGTCAGAGGGGAGAATGTGTATCATTACTTCAGTTGAAGTAAGAAAATTTTTCATATGGGTCTTCAAAGCAGGCATTGATCATATAATGAGCAATATCATTAATGAAAAATTCAAAGCAAATATAAAATCAAGTTTCATATGACTATTTCAGATCTTTCATAATATGGGAAGATACAAGAAGTATTCATAATTCAGTGAAAGGCATCCTAAGAGGCACTAAGAAAATGTGATTCAGCCATGCTTTATGGTGCTATAAGCAAGAATTGTGATCAAGTAAGAAAACACTCACAGAAGTGGATGAAGGATAGAAAGCATTTTGCTTTAACAAGTTTCCGTGGATATTAGTTCCATAACCTAAGATTTTAAGTGTGAGTGATTTGATGTGGGTTAGGAATGCTGGTGTTCTCAGTGCTGACCCACAGTAAAATCAGATTCTTCAGAGACCAGCTGAGCATGTTACAAGACAGATGATAGTTCTATCGAAAAGTATATACATTATTTACTCTTCACTAAATATCTCTCTACGCATGTGGTCCAAGAAACCCCCAAAATATATGTTTTGCAACTGAAATTCTTATAAAATGCTTTTCTGTACACTTATTTCAACATTATGTGTGACCCCCCCTTCATTTTTTTTTTTTTTTTTTTTTTTTTTTTTTAATATATGAAATTTACTGTCAAATTGGTTTCCATACAACACCCAGTGCTCATCCCAAAAGGTGCCCTCCTCAATACCCATCACCCACCCTGCCCTCCCTCCCACCCCCCATCAACCCTCAGTTTGTTCTCAGTTTTTAACAGTCTCTTATGCTTTGGCTCTCTCCCACTCTAACCTCTTTTTTTTTTTTTTTTTCCCTTCCCCTCCCCCATGGGTTTCTGTTACGTTTCTCAGGATCCACATAAGAGTGAAACCATATGGTATCTGTCTTTCTCTGTATGGCTTATTTCACTTAGCATCACACTCTCCAGTTCCATCCACGTTGCTACAAAAGGCCATATTTCATTCTTTCTCATTGCCACGTAGTATTCCATTGTGTATATAAACCACAATTTCTTTATCCATTCATCAGTTGATGGACATTTAGGCTCTTTCCATAATTTGGCGATTGTTGAGAGTGCTGCTATAAACATTGGGGTACAAGTGCCCCTATGCATCAGTACTCCTGTATCCCTTGGATAAATTCCTAGCAGTGCTATTGCTGGGTCATAGGGTAGGTCTATTTTTAATTTTTTGAGGAACCTCCACACTGCTTTCCAGAGCGGCTGCACCAATTTGCATTCCCACCAACAGTGCAAGAGGGTTCCCGTCTCTCCACATCCTCTCCAGCATCTATAGTCTCCTGATTTCTTCATTTTGGCCACTCTGACTGGCGTGAGGTGGTATCTGAGTGTGGTTTTGATTTGTATTTCCCTGATGAGGAGCGACGTTGAACATCTTTTCATGTGCCTGTTGGCCATCCGGATGTCTTCTTTAGAGAAGTGTCTATTCATGTTTTCTGCCCATTTCTTCACTGGGTTATTTGTTTTTCGGGTGTGGAGTTTGATGAGCTCTTTATAGATTTTGGATACTAGCCCTTTGTCCGATGTGTCATTTGCAAATATCTTTTCCCATTCCGTTGGTTGCCTTTTAGTTTTGTTGGTTGTTTCCTTTGCTGTGCAGAAGCTTTTTATCTTCATAAGGTCCCAGTAATTCACTTTTGCTTTTAATTCCCTTGCCTTTGGGGATGTGCCGAGTAAGAGATTGCTACGGCTGAGGTCAGAGAGGTCTTTTCCTGCTTTCTCCTCTAAGGTTTTGATCGTTTCCTGTCTCACATTCAGGTCCTTTATCCATTTTGAGTTTATTTTTGTGAATGGTGTGAGAAAGTGGTCTAGTTTCAACCTTCTGCATGTTGCTGTCCAGTTCTCCCAGCACCATTTGTTAAAGAGACTGTCTTTTTTCCATTGGATGTTCTTTCCTGCTTTGTCAAAAATGAGTTGGCCATACGTTTGTGGGTCTAGTTCTGGGGTTTCTATTCGATTCCATTGGTCTATGTGTCTGTTTTTATGCCAATACCATGCTGTCTTGATGATGACAGCTTTGTAGTAGAGGCTAAAGTCTGGGATTGTGATGCCTCCTGCTTTGGTCTTCTTCTTCAAAATTACTTTGGCTATTCGGGGCCTTTTGTGGTTCCATATGAATTTTAGGATTGCTTGTTCTAGTTTCGAGAAGAATGCTGGTGCAATTTTGATTGGGATTGCATTGAATGTGTAGATAGCTTTGGGTAGTATTGACATTTTGACAATATTTATTCTTCCAATCCATGAGCAGGGAATGTCTTTCCATTTCTTTATATCTTCTTCAATTACCTGCATAAGCTTTCTATAGTTTTCAGCATACAGATCTTTTACATCTTTGGTTAGATTTATTCCTAGGTATTTTATGCTTCTTGGTGCAATTGTGAATGGGATCAGTTTCTTTATTTGTCTTTCTGTTGCTTCATTGTTAGTGTATAAGAATGCAACTGATTTCTGTACATTGATTTTGTATCCGGCAACTTTGCTGAATTCATGTATCAGTTCTAGCAGACTTTTGGTGGAGTCTATCGGATTTTCCATGTATAATATCATGTCATCTGCAAAAAGCGAAAGCTTGACTTCATCTTTGCCAATTTGGATGCCTTTGATTTCCTTTTGTTGTCTGATTGCTGATGCTAGAACTTCCAGTACTATATTAAACAGCAGCGGTGAGAGTGGGCATCCCTGTCGTGTTCCTGATCTCAGGGAAAAAGCTCTCAGTTTTTCCCCATTGAGGATGATGTTAGCTGTGGGCTTTTCATAAATGGCTTTTATGATCTTTAAGTATGTTCCTTCTATCCCGACTTTCTCAAGGGTTTTTATTAAGAAAGGGTGCTGGATTTTGTCAAAGGCCTTTTCTGCATCGATTGACAGGATCATATGGTTCTTCTCTTTTTTTTTGTTAATGTGATGTATCACGTTGATCGATTTGCGAATGTTGAACCAGCCCTGCATCCCAGGAATGAATCCCACTTGATCATGGTGAATAATTCTTTTTATATGCTGTTGAATTCGATTTGCTAGTATCTTATTGAGAATTTTTGCATCCATATTCATCAGGGATATTGGCCTGTAGTTCTCTTTTTTTACTGGGTCTCTGTCTGGTTTAGGAATCAAAGTAATACTGGCTTCATAGAATGAGTCTGGAAGTTTTCCTTCCCTCTCTATTTCTTGGAATAGCTTGAGAAGGATAGGTATTATCTCTGCTTTAAACGTCTGGTAGAACTCCCCTGGGAAGCCATCTGGTCCTGGACTCTTATTTGTTGGGAGATTTTTGATAACCGATTCAATTTCTTCGCTGGTTATGGGTCTGTTCAAGCTTTCTATTTCCTCCTGATTGAGTTTTGGAAGAGTGTGGGTGTTTAGGAATTTGTCCATTTCTTCCAGGTTGTCCAATTTGTTGGCATATAATTTTTCATAGTATTCCCTGATAATTGTTTGTATCTCTGAGGGATTGGTTGTAATAATTCCATTTTCATTCATGATTTTATCTATTTGGGTCATCTCCCTTTTCTTTTTGAGAAGCCTGGCTAGAGGTTTGTCAATTTTGTTTATTTTTTCAAAAAACCAACTCTTGGTTTCGTTGATCTGCTCTACAGTTTTTTTAGATTCTATATTGTTTATTTCTGCTCTGATCTTTATGATTTCTCTTCTTCTGCTGGGTTTAGGCTGCCTTTGCTGTTCTGCCTCTATTTCCTTTAGGTGTGCTGTTAGATTTTGTATTTGGGATTTTTCTTGTTTCTTGAGATAGGCCTGGATTGCAATGTATTTTCCTCTCAGGACTGCCTTCGCTGCGTCCCAAAGCGTTTGGATTGTTGTATTTTCATTTTCGTTTGTTTCCATATATTTTTTAATTTCTTCTCTAATTGCCTGGTTGACCCACTCATTCGTTAGTAGGGTGTTCTTTAACCTCCATGCTTTTGGAGGTTTTCCAGACTTTTTCCTGTGGTTGATTTCAAGCTTCATAGCATTGTGGTCTGAAAGTATGCATGGTATAATTTCAATTCTTGTAAACTTATGAAGGGCTGTTTTGTGACCCAGTATATGATCTATCTTGGAGAATGTTCCATGTGCACTCGAGAAGAAAGTATATTCTGTTGCTTTGGGATGCAGAGTTCTAAATATATCTGTCAAGTCCATCTGATCCAATGTATCATTCAGGGCCCTTGTTTCTTTATTGACTGTGTGTCTAGATGATCTATCCATTTCTGTAAGTGGGGTGTTAAAGTCCCCTGCAATGACCACATTCTTATCAATAAGGTTGCTTATGTTTATGAGTAACTGTTTTATATATCTGGGGGCTCCGGTATTTGGCGCATAGACATTTATAATTGTTAGCTCTTCCTGATGGATAGACCCTGTAATTATTATATAATGCCCTTCTTCATCTCTTGTTACAGCCTTTAATTTAAAGTCTAGTTTGTCTGATATAAGTATGGCTACTCCAGCTTTCTTTTGGCTTCCAGTAGCATGATAAATAGTTCTCCATCCCCTCACTCTCAATCTAAAGGTGTCCTCAGACCTAAAATGAGTCTCTTGTAGACAGCAAATAGATGGGTCTTGTTTTTTTATCCATTCTGATACCCTATGTCTTTTGGTTGGCGCATTTAATCCATTTACATTCAGTGTTATTATAGAAAGATACGGGTTTAGAGTCATTGTGATGTCTGTATGTTTTATGCTTGTAGTGATGTCTCTGGTACTTTGTCTCACAGGATCCCCCTTAGGATCTCTTGTAGGGCTGGTTTCGTGGTGACAAATTCCTTCAGTTTTTGTTTGTTTGGGAAGACCTTTATCTCTCCTTCTATTCTAAATGACAGACTTGCTGGATAAAGGATTCTCGGCTGCATATTTTTTCTGTTTAGCACACTGAAGATATCGTGCCAAGCCTTTCTGGCCTGCCAAGTTTCAAAGGAGAGATCAGTCACGAGTCTTATAGGTCTCCCTTTATATGTGAGGGCATGTTTATCCCTTGCTGCTTTCAGAATTTTCTCTTTATCCTTGTATTTTGCCAGTTTCACTATGATATGTCGTGCAGAAGATCGATTCAAGTTACGTCTGAAGGGAGTTCTCTGTGCCTCTTGGATTTCAATGCCTTTTTCCTTCCCCAGTTCAGGGAAGTTCTCAGCTATAATTTCTTCAAGTACCCCTTCAGCACCTTTCCCTCTCTCTTCCTCCTCTGGAATACCAATTATGCGTATATTATTTCTTTTTAGTGTATCACTTAGTTCTCTAATTTTCCCCTCATACTCCTGGATTTTTTTATCTCTCTTTCTTTCAGCTTCCTCTTTCTCCATAACTTTATCTTCTAGTTCACCTATTCTCTCCTCTGCCTCTTCAATCCGAGCCGTCGTGGTTTCCATTTTGTTTTGCATTTCATTTAAAGCGTTTTTCAGCTCCTCGTGACTGTTCCTTAGTCCCTTGATCTCTGTGGCAAGAGATTCTCTGCTGTCCTGTATACTGTTTTCAAGCCCAGCGATTAATTTTATGACTATTATTCTAAATTCACTTTCTGTTATATTATTTAAATCCTTTTTGATCAGTTCATTAGCTGTTGTTATTTCCTGGAGATTCTTCTGAGGGGAATTCTTCCGTTTGGTCATTTTGGACAGTCCCTGGAGTGGTGAGGACCCGCAGGGCACTTCCCCCGTGCTGTGGTGTATAACTGGAGTTGGTGGGCGGGGCCGCAGTCCGACCTGATGTCTGCCCCCAGCCCACCGCTGGGGCCACAGTCAGACTGGTGTGTGCCTTCTCTTCCCCTCTCCTAGGGGCGGGATTCACTGTGGGGTGGTGTGGCCCGTCTGGTCTACTTGCACACTGCCAGGCTTGTGGTGCTGGGGAGCTGGCGTATTAGCTGGAGTGGGTAGGCAAGGTGCACGGGGGCGGGAGGGGCAGGCTTAGCTCGCTTCTCCTTAGGTGATCCACTTCAGGAGGGGCCCTGTGGCAGCAGGAGGGAGTCAGATCCGCTGCCGGAGGTTTGGCTCCGCAGAAGCACAGAGTTGGGTGTTTGCGCGGAGCGAGCAAGTTCCCTGGCAGGAACTGGTTCTCTTTGGGATTTTGGCTGGGGGATGGGCGGGGGAGATGGCGCTGGTGAGCGCCTTTGTTCCCCGCCAAGCTGAGCTCTGCCGTCCGGGGGCTCAGCAGCTCTCCCTCCCTTTGTCCTCCAGCCTTCCCGCTTTCTGAGCAGAGCTGTTAACTTCTGACCTCCCAGACGCTAAGTCGCGCTTGCTGTCGGAACACAGTCCGTCCGGCCCCTCCGCTTTTGCCAGCCCGACTCGGGGGCTCTGCTTGGCCGGCGAGCCGCCCCTCCGCCCCGGCTCCCTCCCGCCAGTCCGTGGAGCGCGCACCGCCTCGCCGCCCTTCCTACCCTCTTCCGTGGGCCTCTCGTCTGCGCTTGGCTCCGGAGACTCCGTTCTGCTAATCCTCTGGCGGTTTTCTGGGTTCTTTAGGCAGGTGTAGGTGGAATCTAAGTGATCAGCAGGACGCGCGGTGAGCCCAGCGTCCTCCTACGCCGCCATCTTCCGGAACTCCCACCCCCCCTTCAAAATGTCCTTAATTGTCTCCCCTTCCAATTCCCTGAACATCTTTCACTGAATCTTCTCTCTTCTGACTCTCATCGATTCTCTAAGTCCTATTTCCTCAGAAGATGAGGTCTGTATTCTTTAATTTATTAATTGCTTGTACTTCCAGTGACAGACTTATTTCTCAACTTCATTATCTGGCCTCTAATCACAAATAATTCAAGGGTATTTCTCTTTTTTCAGATCAATCCTGGTCAACCTATATCAACCCCAATTGTCCCTGACCTCTGTCTCTCACAAAACTGTGAGTTTTTCTAGGCCCATTAATGTGTCCTAACCACTCTCGTGTCCTCCAGCAGACATGTGAATAGTTACCCACAGTAGTAGCTGGCTTAATTCCACACCCTTCATTGGCTGCCATAACTTACCTGTCTCACTTGCCCCTTCCCCTACCCAAGTGCTTCCTGCCATCACTTCCCAGAGAAACACAACTTACAACCAAACCCTGTCCCAGTGTTTGCTTTTGTGAGAACATTAAAAAAAAAAAAAAAAAAAAAGTTCCCTGTGGCCAACTCTGACCCTATCACATAGTCAGAAGTGTATAAGTGTCTGTTGGATGAATGGATGAATAGACTAGTAAGAATAACATACCGTGAATCTTGCTGTGTTAATTGAATTTATATAAAGTCTTTTAAGGTTTGAAATGACTCAACCACTATACTTTTGCCGTATTTTTACACTGCACATAATTCAGAATCATGTCTGCATTGTAGTAAATGTAGATTATCTTTGCTATGAATTGTTTCACTTTGTCACTGCATATTTTTTTTACATTGATATATTTCTAGATTATAAAAGATTCTCAGAAGAATAAAGCATGTGCAGCCTACACACCAGAAGTGGTTCACAAATAGCAGAAATTTAAGATAATGATGCCAGCTCTAGCTTCAAAAGAGATCACGATGACAATAGTCAGCTTCTCCTGCGGTGTGAACAACATATCTTTGCAGTCCCTCCTAAATAAAAAATAAAACCTGGTCACAGAAGACACATCTGTGCTAGGGACACGTCTCTTTGGAATCACCTATTTTTCAGTTGTGTTAGATCATAATACCCTTGAATTCCTTGTGATCTTTATGTCTCCTAATTTCTCAATAATAGTAAAAAAAAAAAAAAATTAATGTACCTTGTCAAACTTTAGGATTTGAAGATGCTTTTGTCTGTGTCCTCCGTAGTCCAGCAGAGGGAGCAGTGTGTCACCCAGAAAAGCCTCAAGGGCCTACACCCCTGACATTGGACTCTTGAGGTAGACAGATGCACAAATATCAATGTGAGGTTTTCCTTGACAGAAACAGAGCAGAGACTCAAACAAAAATGCTAGTGAAAGTGGAAATAATAGTCACTGTGTGGTAGAATTTGAGAGACTGGCCCAAACATACTCCAATCTGAAATCTCTTTCATAATCGATTCTTTCTACTGATGCATTAAAGATTTATCTGAAAAAAAAAAAAAAAAGGCAATAGTTTTCCAAAGAAAAGAAACACACTGAGGCCGTTACAGATCATAGATGTTTCACGTGGGTTAGTGAATGTGATGGCTAAGAGATGAACCTTGAGAGGTGTCTGGATGGCTCAGTCAGTTAAGCACCTGACTTCAGCTCAGGTCATGATCTCACAGTTCATGGGTTCGAGCCCCGCATTGGGTTCTGTGCTGACAGCTCAGAGCCTGGAGCCTGCTTCGGATTCTGTGTCTCCCTCTCTCTCTACCTCTCCCCTGCTCATGATCTGTCTCTCTCTGTCTCTCAAAAATAAATAAATGTTAAAAAGTTAAAAAAAAAAAAAAGAGGTGAACCTTGAGATAGTACTCCAATTGAGCCAGGATCAATTCCTGGCTCATTCATATATTAATTGTGTGACACTATTCAAGTGATGTAACACCTTTAAAACTCAGGTTTCTAAGGTTTCTAACCTTATAAATGAGAATAATATCTACCTCATAGTAGATATTATGACCATATAGTAGATATGGTTATAAGCATGAAATGAGATAATACCTATAAAGAGCTTAGGTAGGCCAATAGTATCTCAATAAAAGTTAGCCCTTCCTATTAGATTGATTGAAATTATTTACCAGGGTCCTGAGGAAAAGGGGGAGGTTAATGTAAATTTCCATATAAATAGAGAAAAAAAGGGAAAATTATACAGGGAGGAAATTCTAGGGAGGAGATGAGAAAATGGGTATTGGAATTTGAATGTTGCCCAGCATGTCCTCTGATATTAGACACCTGAGTACTGAGACTGTTTTTGAATCTCCAAAGAAGCAGGGAATTGATATTTAAGTCAAACACTGCCTTCTTTTTAAGTGTAACTGGATTTGTTCAGCCAGGAACAACTTCTTTCAGTAAGACCAAAGTGTTCAAGAAGAGGGTAAAATAGCTAAATTCAAGTCAATTTTTCTTCAGAGTGTAAAGAAGCATAAAAATATTGGCAAAGACATAGGCACACTTGGCATTGAAGGCAGCTGGGAGTAAAGTAGGCTGAGCCTCCCTCTTGGGTAGCTACCTCACTTTGGCTCTGTTTGGCTGTGGGCCAGCCTTGGGACATAATGTGTTCCCTGTTCCTACCTTACGAATCATCTTTGTGTCCATTCTCCTTGCCTGTCTTTCAGAAGCAGCATCTCTCCTTTTAGGTTATCTAGAGGTGTGTTCACAGTGACACAAGAACAGAGGTGATCAGGACTAAAATAGTCTGCATGTTCTGCAGTCTGATCTTTTCCCCTTTCTCCATTTCCCTTGGATTTTTTATTCCTCCCTTGAAAGTCGACTAAATTACATTCCATAGTCCACTGCGTTTCACCTGCATTTCTACCCCCCTTCCCCCAATTCCATGCATACGTATTGAAGGGATGTTGCTGTGGCAACCTTCTGTGAGGAAGCTTTCAAGCTGTTCTATTACTATATATTAAAGAAGATTATAGCAGAGGGAATCATTTTTAAAATAGAAGAAATTTAACCAAATTTATATCTGAAAATTAAAAAGCACCAGGATTCAGAGTATAAAAATATTCTGTAATTGAGTGCCTCATTTACAAATATTATTAGTGTTATTACACTTTGTATTCATTTTCACCTTGGGTTTGGAAAAACATTTCCATTTTCCCATTTTTACCCTAGAGCACACTGCAAATTGGCGTCTAGTACAATTGTTCTCAAGTGTATTTCTCAATGTGTGCTGGAATACGTGTCTCTCTCTTTATTCTCTTTGGTTTTCAATAAATATTAGCGCATAATTTTCCTTTTCCTTCTCTGAATGATTCTGTGTGAAATAAACCTCCCATCTATAGAAGATGAATTGGCTCCTTTGTAAGATCAATCTGTCATGTCCCAGAGTGTCATGAACTCAGTGCATTAAAGCAAAGCTATGATTTCTAAGCGTGATTCTCAGGTGGGTATCAAGAAATAAGGAATATTTCTAGCCTTTTGTTGTGTCCTCCTTTTCTTTGCTTCTATAGCTTCTACTCATGGGCAGGTATTTCCTCATTCCACCAGCTGTGCCTGGGGGCATGTTTGCCCACGCATGTGCACACGCGCGCACACACACGTTCCTCATTCAGAGAATAGCAGACCACACTAAGGCATTTAGTATCCCATTCAGACAGAAAGACTTAGAGCACCTCACTTCCTCGGTTTCTTTTCCATGATTCTAATTTACCTTGCACAGTCCACATTTTTTGAGCTATGTCTTTTGGTTCTCATTATTTTGGGGCTCACCAGACTCAGAATTCTTGAGAGGAGGAGTTATAGCTTGTTCATTTTTCTATTCTTTACCACAGGTTCTGGTACATTAAAGACACCTGAAAAATGATTTTTTTTTTTTAATGAATGACATAAACATCACATATGTCCCACAACACATAAATGCATCCTTCTTAACATACTTGAAATGTTATATTGGATAAGGGGTTGATGTGCAAAGTATAGAAAGAACACATGCAGCTTACTAATAAAAAACCCAAATAACCTGATTAAAAAATAGGCAGAGGACCTGCATAGATATTTTCTAAGTGGCCAAAAAACACATGAAAAGACGTTCAATCTTCACTAATCATCAGGAAGTGCATATCAGAACTCTGATGAGATACCTTCACATATCAGTCAGAATGGCTATTATCAGAGAGATAAAAAATAACAAGCGTTGGCAAGAATGTGGAGAAAAGGGAATCCTCACATGTTGTTGGTGGGAATGTAAAGTATAAATTGGTACAGCCACTGTGGAAAACAGGATGGAGGTTCCTCAAAAAAACCTAAAAAAAGAACTTCTCTATAATCCAGTAATTCCATTTCTGGGTATTTATCCAAAGAAAACAAAAACAGTAGTTTGAAAAGATATATACCTCTACATTTGTTGCAGCATTATTTACAATAGCCAAGGCATGGGAGTAACCTCAGTGTCCAATGAATAGATAAGAAAATGTGGTGTGTGTGTGTGTGTGTGTGTGTGTGTGTGTGTGTGTGTGTGAGTGTATGGAATATTACATAGCCATAAATTAAGAATGAAATCTTGCCATTGGGGAAACATGGACAGACTCAGATGTTATTACGCCAAGTGAAATAAGTCAGAGAAAGACAAATACTGTATAATTTCACTTATACATAGAATCTAAGAAACAAACAAAACAAAACAGAACAGACCCATAGCTACAGAGAACAAATTGGTGGTTGCCAGAGAGGAGGGGTGTGAGGGTATGAGCAAAATTGGTGAAAGGGTTTAAAGGTGCCAAACTTTCAGTTAGAAAGTAAGTCACAGAGATTAAATATACAGCATAGACAACAGAGTCAATTACATCATAATAACTTTATATGGTGACAGAAGATAACTAGACCTGAACCTATGGTGACTATTTCATAACGTATAAAATTATCAAATCCCTATCTTTCATAACTGAAACTACTATAATATTGTATGGTTAATTATGATTCTATTTAAAAAGTCATAATCATTATATTATGTCATAGGAATTAACACTATACAATAGAGTATATGCCCTATGTTGGATACACGGCATCAGATACATGGAAATTTATTCAATCTATTTTAATACTTGTTCTACATTGTTGGGCTGGTTAATTGAATATCTTAAACCATTTGTTTTTGCACTAACTTATCATCCACTAGCATGTGTATATAGATGCCTGCCTCTACTGAAACGTAGTAAAGCAATCTGGATCTTCAAGGAATATTTCACAGTTTCTAAGGAGTCAAGCTATTACCTTGTCTGATATATTTGGTAGAAAAGAATTTAAAACCTTTAAAGAATTAAGCTTATTTGATTTTTTTTTACTTTTGTATATGGTTACTTTAGAAACTTCATATTCTGTATTCTTTGGGTTTAATATAAAATATGGCTTCAAAGTAGCCCAAATACAAACAAAACTAAATTTTTTATTTTGATGTTTTAACTTTAATTAACTATTTTAAATTTTAGATTTGACCATTTTCTTATAGAATTTCTACATATCAGAATCATGCAATTATTATTTTTGAAGATACAGTGCATTACTCAGGGTTATTCAGACAAATAGAACCAAGAGATTTATTATGAGGTATTGGCTCACATGATTACAGAGGTTGAGAAGTCCCATGATCTGCCATGTGAAAGCTGGAGACCAAGGAAAGCCAGGGGTTTGTAAAGCTTGAGAGTTAAAAGCTAATGGTATAGATTCCAGTCTGGGGACGAAGGCCTGAGAACCAGAAGTGCCCAGGGCAGGAGAAGATCCATGTCCCAGAAAGGCAATCAGGCTGACTGACTTCAAACTCTCTCTGCTTTTTTGTTCTATTCAAGCCCTCAAAGGACAGGGCGACTGCATAATGCCCACCCACACTGGGGAGGACCATCTGCCTTACTCACAGACATGCCCAGAAACAGTATTTAACCAGCTCTCTGGGCATCATCTGGCCCAATCAATTTGACCATCACCCCTTGTTTACTTGGCATGGGTACACACTCCTTAAACCATACTTATCTTCAAATGAATAGATTAACAAGATAATAACTCTGCCTGATAAGATGCGAAGATCCTGCATACAACTGAAAATACACTAACTGCTTCTCCGGAAGAGGAAGTAAAGGTCTTGAGTGATATTTACTCTTCTCCATGATATCTTGTAACCTAAATACTATGATGTAACATTAACAAACTTAAATTCTTTAATTAATATATCTTAATGTTACATGATAAAAGAGTAAGAGAGGAAAGAAATCAAACATGCATACACACACAAACATATTCATAACAAAATAAGGAGCAAATACTGAAGACAATTATAGTCCTCAGTTCTGTAGCTGGTCATGTGATTGTAGCTGATATTTTTATCTACCATCTTCTGCCCATTCTGTATTCCATTTGCCTTTAGCAATTGCCTCAGCTGGTAATTGTTCTCTATGGGTGTGGAGTGACCCAAACCTTCATTTTGCAGGGTCTGGGCCTTTAGTAATCTTGCCGGTATTGGGTTGTTGTAGTATTTCATTGGCCTTAATCACAGGGCATGGAAATGCCCTGAAGAGATGCTCTAAGGGATCTCCTGTATTCTAGACACACTCTTCCTTATCTTCACTGTGGAGAAGTAGTCCAATTTCCCCTTTGTAGTCATGATCAACTACCCCAGCCAGCACCATAACTCCCTACTTTGCTTGTTAATTCAGAGGCTTGATGAGCCCAAAGTGGATGGGTGGCAGTCTTAACTTTTAGTTCAGCAGAATCATTGTGTTTCCTGATCGAAACACTTTTCCCTCTGTAACTAAGACCTCTGGGCCAGCAGAGCACGGAGCCTTGAGAACAAGAAGGAAAAATTGAACTAGGAGGTCACTAGGTGTAAGTAATCGCGAGTGGTGCTGCTTCCATTTCTACCTCTGTGAACCCAACTATGGGAGAAACAGCACTGTATAATGGATGCTTATTCACAGCATATACAACCTTCTAGAGAACTTTGCCCTTGTCCTACAAAGTATCACCACCTAGCATCTGCTAGCCTTCTAAAGGTCATTCCACCATTCTAACTAAAGACCAGTGAATTCCATGAGCATGGGCCCATTGACACATTTTGTTGTTGTTTGTTTGTTTGTTTGTTTGTTTGTTTGTTTTTGTCTTTGTTTTTCCCTGCAAGTTAAGTTATTTGATCAGAAGTAATGCTGTGGAATACCATGATGGTGAATAAAGCATTCTGTAAGTCTAGAGGTAGTAGTTTGGCAGAAGCATCGTGCATAGGGAAGGCAAGTCTCTATCTAGAATATTTATTTTAGTAAAACAAAATGCTGTCCCTTTATGACAGTCACCTATCCACCTGACTATTCAAATCCTCCTCTGCTGAGGTTACCCTACAGTGGGTATCCATATGGGACACACATAACTTCACATCTTTTGCCCATTCAGAAGGATCTGTCCACATATTGCATTTTCTTTCTTTCTTTTCTTTTCTTTTTTTTTTTTTTAACTTTATTTATTCTGAGAGAAAGAGAGAGAGAGTGCATGAGCTGGGGAGGGGCAGAGAGATAGGGAGAGAGTGAATCCCACGCAGGCTTTGTGCTGTCAGTGCAGAGCCTGATGTGGGACTCTATCTCACTAAACTTGAGATATGACCTGAGCTGAAATCAAGAGTCCGGCGCTTAACTGGCTGAGCCACCCAAGAGCCTCACATTTCAAATTTTCTTGCCACCAATTTTTCATATTCGTTCCAAGTCCCTCAGCATTCAGCTAGACCATTGGCCACAGCCCATGAATAGGTATATAATCACACGTTTGGCTATTTCTCCTTCCATAACAAAAATTTTAATACAACAGAGTTTAAAAAATCTATCAGAACATTCTTTCTCTTGAGGTTAGCATAGATTTCCCTAAGAGAACTAGTTCTTACAAGTTTTCTCCATTTCATTAAATATTTCTTTAAAACAAATATTTAAGCCATTTATTTCTTTCAAATTTAATTCCACTGACAATGAAGAAAAATAATAATAATAAAAAAAAAACCCAAAACCTTCAATGCAACATGTATTTGTTAAATCATGATGAAAGGGATTCTGGCGCATAAAGGTTTTGAAAAGAACTATCACTCTCATAGGTCTTTTACGTCATCTTCATTATCAGGAGCCTCAGGTCAATATAATAATAAACACTTGAGATTTAGGATTTTATGTATTGCGTTTTCCTATCTTATCTATCAGAGTTTTTAAGTAACACATCAAATTGCTGGTTTTACGTACAACTCTACATTCACAATTAAAATCATACTTTTATAAAAGACACACAGGGGCGCCTGGGTGGCTCAGTTGGTTGAGCATCTGACTTTGGCTCAGGTCATGATCTCACAGTTCATGGGTTCAAGCCCCGCATCAGGCTCTGTGTGGACCACTTGCTCAGAGCCTGGACCCTGCTTCAGATTCTGTGTCTCCTTCACTCTCTGCCCCTCCCTGCTCACGCTTTGTCTCACTCTTTTTCTCAAAAATAAATAAATGTAAAAAAAAAATTTAAAAAGACACAAATTGATATTAAAATTACTGGCCTCCCACTTAAAAAAATGTTTGCGGTTAATAAGTAACTCAAAGAGAAATGTTACTAAGTCTAATTAATTGCAACATTCACATGAAGCTTAACTGATTTATTAGAATGTATATTTCTTCAAGGGTGAATTAAAATATAGAGAAAAACTTTAAATTGCTGACACATTTAAAAACATGAATCTCAGTGAACTCTTAGGGCTCACAGAGAAATCACATAATCTAGCTTTCTTGTTCAAAGAAGCCAAGAGTAATGATTAGCCCAATTTGTGTTGACTGCATTTTATGGAGTTTACCAAGACAAAAATTCCATATTTGTCAGTCTATGCTCATAGAAATGCTATTTTTAGATATATTTTTAAATTTAATTATTATTTATTTTGAGAGAGAAAGAGAGAACAAGCAGTGAAGTGACAGAGAGAGAGAGAGAGGGAGAGAGAGAGAATCCCAACCAGGCTCTACGCTCCTCACTGAGCCTGATGCAGGGCTTGATCTCACAACCGTGAGATCATGATCTGAGCCATAATCAAGAGTCTAACACATAACCAATTGATCCACCCAGGTGCCCTGGAAATGCTACTTTTTTGATGTCAGGAAACAATTAATACTCCCACATCAAACCAGGATACTGATAATTTTCATATATGTATGTGACCAAGTTGTTTAAGAAAAAATGAGAAGTTCCTTTTATTTCCTCCTCAAAATGTGAGCCAGGAAAAGTACTATGTTTACTCCATAGCCTCCAGTAAATCTTGGGATACCATATCAATATCCTGAAAGTACATGGAAAAATCAAGTTCAGAAGAACAGCTGGGGGTAAATTTTTAGAAGTAGCTGTCATCACAAGGTCAAAGAATACTTCCAATTAAACATTAGATTTATTTTGCTAAATTGCCCACTAAAGATAGTACAATTTTACACTTCCACAAGTAATGGATATGTGTGCCTGTTTTCCTTTCTGTACCAGCATCAAGGGGTTCTTCCACTTTTAAAAACGTTTTTATGTTGTTTTGTTTTGTTTTGTTTTCTTAATGGGATGTGCAAGGGGTTGTGGAGGGGGATGATTTTTATGCAAAATACAATTCCTGGGGCACCTGGGTGGTTCAGTTGGTTGAGTGTCCAACTTCGGCTCAGGTCATGATCTTGCGATCCATGAGTTCGAGCCCCGCATCAGGCTCTGTGCTGTCAGCTCAGAGCCTGGAGCCTGCTTCAGATTCTGTGTCTCCCTCTCTCGCTCTGCCCCTCCCCCACTCATGCTCTGTCTCTGTCTCTCTCTCTCTCTCTCTCAAAAATGAATAAACGTTAAAAAAATAACAAAAAAAAAAAAAACAACAATTCCTTTGTTGGAGTAGGTAATAGTTAATTGAGAAGAAATGACCACCAGTTGACCCAGGAGCCTATCCCAGGCCATCAGAGGCTACCCACTGTCTCCCTTGTCCGTGAAATGTACATCCTGCCTACTGTTCCCACAGTGGGAACTGTTTACAAGGATGCAGCCTTGAGAGAGCAATGTGGTGTTGAGACCATCCAGAAGCTATATATGACTGAATTCAGTTAAGGCCTCTGTATAAACTTTTAAGATTCTGGTGAGCAAGTGCAGAGTGTCTTGTGGCTGCCCAAGACAAGCCTTGTGAGTTCCTTCACTTTGTTATACCTGCCACCTACCTACCAATCTTGTCTGCCTCTTTCTTCAGTTTCTCAGTGACTTCCACGTGTGGGGTCATTTTGAAATCAACAGTACTAGATCAGAAATTCATAGAGTGCATGCTGTGTGAAACAAAGTAAAAAAATAATAATACGATGATGAACTGGAAAGATGTGCCAAAACAATGCTAAGCAAAATAAGTCAGTCAGAAAAAGACAGATACCATGTGATTTCACTCATATGTGGAATTTAAGGCATTTAAGAAAGAAAACAAATGAGCAAAGGAAAAAATAGAGAAAGATAAACCAAGAAACAAACTCTTAGCTAAAAGAGAATGAACTGATGGTTACCAGAGGGGGGATGTGTGAAATAGGTGATGGGGATTAAGGAGTGCATTTGTAATGAGCACTGGGTGTTGTATGGAATTGTTGAATCACTATATTGTACACGTGAAACTAATATTACACTGTATATTAGCAATACTAGAATTAAAATAATAAAATACCTTTTATTTTCGTATTTGTACATTTTAATATTACATTTTCATTGCAATTTACATAAATGTTTATGCAGTAAAATCTCATCTTTTCCTTAGAGATATTGGTGATATCCTCTATTGCTATTAAGCTCTGAAAATTGTTCATTATCTAACGTCAGTTAAATATTCTGATACATTTTTCTACACTTTATTGGCTTAAATTTTTTAACCTACAAAAAAGTTTTTTTTTAGTATTTGAAATACTATAAATATCTTTTAATACATTCCATCTATACAAGTCTAATAAATACAGAAGTGGTTGTGACCAAATGAAATTTTTACTGTCTGCAAGCTTATATGTAGAAGCAGGAGAATTTAACTATTTCCTTCAATTGGTATGAACAGTAAAACTATACATGACAGTGGAGCTCTGACCAACAGCCTCTGTGGCAACGGGTCTGGGAAGCCAAAGCCCTACCTCCACAGACCACAGCTTAGCATGGTCAGGAGTTGGTCAATGACTTCCAGCTTCTCTAATTCTTGCCTCTACTTCTAACTCAGGATCCACCAGAGGAAGCTATGTATGTTCCTGTAATAAAACACACAAGATGCCCTGCTTCTAATTAGCCCACCTCCTCATGCCATCGACTTCCAATCAGAGCATTCCTGAGGCATTCTTCTTTTTCTTGTTTTTTGTTTTTTGTTTTTTTTTCTCTTTTCACTATAAAGTGTTCCCGCTTCCTTGCCGGCCTTTAGGTCTCTGGCAAATCCAAGTGATGGTAGCTGATTCACGCTATTATAGCAAGCTCTGACTGAATAGCCTCTGTTTGTTCTCATTTTGGTGGCCTTCATTTATTTCCAATGTTGTATAGATTTGGAGCCCGGGTGCTTTGTGAACTTTATTTTTCTACCTTTGGAATTCGAATAATATACGAAATTATCATATGTCATGTTGTAGGTTGGTCTCTTATCATCACTTGCTGCTGTGGTTTTAAAGTAGGCTCCACACCCAGTGTGGGGCTTGAACTCACAATCCTGTCACCAAAAGTTGTATGCTCTGCCGACTGAGCTAGCCAGGTGCCCTATCATCAATTCTACGTAGAATTCTGTGATTACTACACATATGTATACTCAGTCCTTTCTCATTGCCAGACTTTTTCCCCCATGTTGTATCATATATTGGGGCTTCTCTTCCTGCTTTTATATTTTACTTGAAAACCAATGCCGTTCTTGTTTACATCTCAGTTGTCAGAATTCCATGTCTTTTATCTTCTCTGTCATAGTTTCAACATTGTCTTTTACTTTCATATTCTGTTCTGTCTCCCCAGTTTGTTTGCCTTTATTCTACTCTTATGAATGTAAATCTGATTCTGCCACTGTCTGTTGGGATTTCTCACACTCATATTTCTTCACCCATCTTTTTTGTCTCTCTCCTCCCATTTAATTTTGTTTACATCTTACAAATATCCAGACCGTGTCCCTTACAATGTTTTTGAAAACAGCAAGCAAGAAGCTTCCTTTTTTTTTTTTTTTCTGTTTACTTAAAGTAGTTTTCAAACTACTGGTCTCAAAGCTAGGCAAGTGGTATATATCAATGGTTAAGAAAGAAATAATTTTCAAGGTGAAATAATTAACACATTAGTTCTGACTTTTCCTGATTGTGCTGGTTGGTCAAATCTCTTAAGACCCGTTTCTTAATTTTTTCACCTGAAAGTGGGAATAATACTACTCATCTGTTTTGAGCCATTGCAAATTCTTCTTTTGGAGTTAAATCATAGGATAAGTATAAATCAAAATATTTTCCTTTGCTTTTTTGTGTGTGTGTTTTTGCCAGTGGTTCCCAAATTTCAGTGGTTATAGAAATCACCTGGTTGATAAGGGCCTTGAGTTTGGCCCTGTAATTTGCTGTATTTGTATTTGTAACAAAGTCCCAGTTGATGCTGACGCTGCTAGTCCCATGGTCCCAGACCATACTCAGAACTTCAAGAATATGCTTTTCTGTTTGTTTTTAGAGAGTTTTTTTTGGCTTGTTTATTTACCGAAGATAAAGCACATCATGCATAACTCAAGCCTCTGTTTCCCAATAAATTTTCACCAATAATAAAGTTGATGAACATTCCTTTACCTGTTGACATATGATTTTAATTTTATCTTTAGTTCCTGTTCTACTATTTCTTGGCTTTTTGGATATAGTCATAGACACTTTAACAGGATATGTAGAGAACAAGCATTAAAACTGGAAAATCTTGTTTTCATATTATCTAGGGAATCCTATATTTCTGTACAAAATTTCACCCCATGTAGAAAGTTAGTGTTTTATGATTATAAGTTGAATGTTACAAAATCCATGCCATAAATCCAGGTAATAATGTACTATTATACCTTAATACTAACAAATGGCTAGCCAAAAGTTATTATTATTATTATTATATTATTTGCCTAACATTTTATAGTTCGTAGTAGAGTAACGACCTAGAGTTTATAGTAGAATATATAGTGCTTACAAGTTGGTCTCATACATGCAACCTCACTTAATCTTCATCACAAATATGTCACTTTGGTTTTATTTTTTTTCCATTTTAGAAGTGACATTACTTTTGCTAAATGACGACACCTAACAGGGCCCAGCTTAAGCCCATGCTTTCTGATTCTAATTCCGGTGCTGGGTCAACCACAGAACAGGTAGTATGTTAGAAAGACTTGAACAGAAATACCATTGAAAAATTAATTAACAAAATATGAGAATCTCTAAAATATTGGGGCACAGAACTTTTATTTGCCACATTACATTTGACTCCTGTCCCCTATAAGCTATCACAGCAGAGAGCCTTCTACTGTCTCTTCTTATTGTAAAACCAAGTTAACCTTGAATTATGCGTTTATGGTGGCGGGCACTATAAAATTTTAAAACTATTGCTGAACAATTTGGCATGCTTTCTATTACATTCAAAATGTCAGCTAAGATTTTCTGTGTGTGTGTGTGTGTGTGTGTGTGTGTGTGTGTGTGTGTTCATTTTTCTTTCCCTTTTCCTTCCTCCTTGAAAAGACCAGATTGCCTGCTTTGGTGGTTTAGCCAAAGCAAAGGGGAATGATTACAATGCATTAAATAGGTCTGAAATGTGTCTCTATTTCCCTTAATCTTCTTTGGAATTAGTTCAATTTCTATGGCAGAATGCCTTCCTTGCAGTGTCGATGTGGAAATGCCATTGCTAGCATCTCCTCCTTTTTCTGTGTTGAGCTTTCTACCCTATAAACGTTACATTCTCTTCCTCAGCATGACTCACATAAAGAGCTTTTTCCACCCAAAATACATTAACTGAAGGTGGAAGCTGAACTTGATAAATTAGAAAAGGATAGCACTAATGGTTGAATTTCTGAACTTCTTTTTACTCATAGATGAGATATTCAAGCTTCAATGGTATGTTTTATGTCTTAAGCTCCTGGGATTTTTACTATTTAGTTTTTAAGATTGGATGAGGATATGTGGTTTTTATTTGCTAATGAAAGATTAATTTGGTTGCTACGAGATCTACTTCATTCTGCTTTTTGAGCATATTTTACTTCTCAGCTCCTATAGGAAGTTGGAAACTGGATAGCATCCCTTCTCATGGTGAGTTGGCAAGTGTCTCTTACCTTGATATGAAGATACTCTAGCAGGCTTTGATTCATATCTCCTAAGCTGAAACTTTCTATTTTTCAGAATTTCTTTTTCACTGTGCACAATAATAGGGCAAGCTGGTCATTAGGATCCATTAATGATAATTTTAATTAAGTGACTTAATTCACATAAGCAATTGCTGACTCCCTTCCGGGGTGACTGTATAGCCCACTCCTCTCTTCTATGGAAATTGCTCCCTTGCAGGGTCATTTGTACCATGCAGTATAGTCCACCTGACCATGACAGACTGATTAAGTTGGGTTTCTGTTGGACTCCAAAATAACTTTAAATAATTTGCTTATTATTTTGGAAGGATTCAAATTAGCTGTTTGAAACATTGAGGGCTGTGTTTGCTCTTGTGTATTTTCTTTTTTTTAAAATCTTTTTATTGTTTATTTTTGAGAGAGAGAGAGAGACAGAGCATGAGTGGGGGAGGAGCAGAGAGAGGGAGACACAGAATCCAAAGCAGGCTCCAGGCTCTGAGCTGTCAACACAGAGCCTGACATGGGGCTCAACCCATGGACTGCAAGATCATGACCTGAGCCGAAGTCGGACAACCAACCGACTGAGCCACCCAGGCATCCCAACTCTTGTATATTTTCCAGATTGCTTTCCAATATACAACTCAATCATTAAATCATGTTAAATTAACAGAAGCTAGGTAAAGACAATTTACATGTAAATGACTCCTGAATATTCACGACTTGGGTTTGCACAAGTGCAAATGGCATGATTAAAGGCTAAAATAAAGTGGATTTTATAATTGGCATTATATCTTGACTTCAGCAATGTGCAATAAACTTTTCCACCTTTTTCAGAAAGCCAATAGTTCTCCTTAGACATCACTAAATTGAGAGGCAATTTGCATAGTGATAAAATATGTAGGCTGCAAAGCCAGACTGGATTTTATTATTTGTTCTGCCAATTCCTAGCTTTGTGCCCTTGAACAAATTGATTTAAGACCGTAAATTCGATTTCTTTACAATGGGTATAACAGCAGTATCTTACTTCACAAGATTCTTGGGACATTTAAATGTATTCATGAACTACTTATTCTAGATTTTCTCAATTGTTTTCTTACTAAAAAAGCTTAGAATGTAACTACAATAAATAAATATGCCACATATAAACTACAGAGTCTTACAGCTTTATTTCACCTTAGATTCAACTGGAAACATGTCTGTAATTCGGAATTATCTCATGATCAAAATTTGGATTTCATTTCAGTCTAGGTAATTTCATCATTTTCATGAATGTGCCAGGCCTACATGAAACTCAATAATTATGTTCTGATAAACTATATAGAGCCTCCTGATCCATGTGCCAAGACCTTCATGCAAGAAAGGGCAAAGCAACACTTCAGAAGAATTTAGCACCATTGCAAAACCACTCAGGAATATAACACATAGTATTCGGCGGCAGACCATTATCTCTGTTAGCAAGCTCAAAAACAGAATATCATTGTGTCTCACAAGGTGTTAGAGCACTTATGGTGAACTGTTTCTTATGAAGGCTACTAAGAGGTGATCCATGTTTGGGTCAAGAAAGGTTTGGCTCGGCATTCTCTGCCATGTTCTGGTAAAAGATCCACCTTAGCCCAGAAAGGATTTTACTCCAGGCAAAAAAGAAAGAAAGAAAGAAAGAAAGAAAGAAAGAAAGAAAGAAAGAAAGAAAGAGAAAAAGAGAGAAGGAAAAGAAACAAAAGGAAAGGAAAGAAAAGAAAAGAAAAGAAAAGAAAAGAAAAGAAAAGAAAAGAAAAGAACGAAATCCCAATAGAGCTATAACAGAGGGACAAAAAATAAGAGCATTATATCAATTTATGTCTCTCCAATGATTTTATTCAAACCTCATTACATTTGTCAATGTGTCTCTCATGACTTTTTCACCTATAGCAGCCTTAGGATGTGATGGGTTGCTTATTATAAACGAATTCATGATTATCTTTATTCTTTCATTTAGATCTAGGACATAGCTATGTACTTTTTCAGCTTTTAGCTGGGAGAGGAGTTTCCAAGTTGTTTGTCCTTGAGGATAACTTGGGAGGTGAGGTAGAATTGCCAGGTGACAGAGTGATGACAGAGTAGGAGTGTAGTTAGCACAAACTACGGTCCATACAGAATCTAAACCTTTCCTGAGAAAGTTGTGTTTTCCATTGTGTGGAGCCCTGAGAGAGCCTGCAGCTTCCATCCTCCAGACTTTTGCTGAAATACCATTATATGCCAGACCCTTTGTTAATTGATCTGAGAGATTCCCAGGCGAATTGTGCATTCTCTCTTTTTTAAAGTGCCAATGGTTTAAGAGTAGGTCTAGACTCCCAAACCATCAATGATAGTATCACGTGGGGAATGCTCCATAAGAAGTGATGTATAACATGTGATTTGAAAGCATGGCAAGAGTAGATTAATTCTGGCCAATAGCTGAGGTTGCTCCCAGGGATAGATTTTCAGAGAAGTTAATTAGCTGGATGTTGAAGAACAAACCACAGTTTTCCAGGCAGAGAATTAGGGTCAGGACATTTGAAGCAGCAAAAGAAACATGTATAACATGTATAACCACATGGATCAAGAGGAAAGATGTCATGCTTGGAGAAAAGTGAGACATACAAACCAAATGTTTCTAAATCGGAAGCTAGAAATGTGTGTAAGAAGGGCAGTAGAAGAAAATAAGCCCAAGAAGGTGGACTGGGGTGTAGTCATGAAGAGCTGTGGATTAAAACATGCTGAGCAATTTGATTTTCCTATAGAGAAAAAAGGGTGAATTATTTGTATTTTTTATTGAGAAGGAAAACTCTGGAATTTGTGTCTCAAGAATAGAAGGATGAAGGAGAAATTCATGGCTGGGAGTTCAAACGAGATTAGAACACTCCATGTGAGAGATGATGAAGAACCTGGCCTGCAGAGTTACATAATACAGGACAAAGAAGAAATGAATTCAGGGATACTTTAGGAAATTAAAAAGGCACATATGTACTACTAATTGGATTAGATCTTGAAAAAGTTTGATAATGAAATGTTGAAGTTTCAAGTTAGGTTGAAAACAACACAATAAACAATGAGAACGTAGGTGGAGGAATCAGTGTTATTAACACAGATGAGAATTTCAGTAATAGAATGCCAAATTTGAGATTATTGGTGACTCAGGAAGATACATCTAATGACATTTGGAAACAGGAGTTTGTTACTCAGTAGTGAGTTCTGACATGACTATGTCAATGCGTGGAAAGTCATTACAGCCATGGGAATGGATGAAATCGATGAAGGATGCATGTAGATCAAGAAAAGAGAGAAGATTGTGATCAGGATTATCTGATCTGGTCAGATGACTAGGAAATAAAAAGAAAAAAGGGAGAAAAAAGAAAAAGAAAAATAAAAACAGAAAGAAAACCATTCTCAGTTGAAATGCTTTTGAATGCAATGAACAAAAAACCTGATCCAGATTGATTTCATATGGAGAATAGTTATGTTGAACGTTGCAATGATTTTCAACTTCAAACCCTTTCTCAGGCTTGCTTCCCTCCTCAACACCCAATGGTTGCTTAGAAGCAATTGAGGTTATATGCTTGGGGTAAGCGGGGGGTGGGGCAGAGAGAGAGAGAGAGAGAGAGAGAGAGAGAGAGAGAGAGAGAGGAATGAATAAGAGAGAGAGAGAGAAATAATTATTTCATTTAACCATGAAAATAAAAGCTGTTCCCTTCAGACTGATAAGACCAGCTAAAATTTGGGCCCATCTCTGATCAAATAATAATCACTAGGGAAAGGTCATTGTGGTACAGGCTTGCCATCATTGACATAAGGTATAAAATTGCCATATCTGACTGGGAGAGGCTATTGCTAGATAAACACAGAGGTTCCCATTGCTTAACCTGGTATTTGGTCCAATGGCTGCTGAGAGTAATGCTAATTCATCTTGCAGAGGGATGAACGTTCTTATTTGAGCTTGTATTGACCCAAAGACATAAAGGGTTGTGTGTGTGTGTGTGTGTGTGTGTGTGTGTGTGTGTGTGTATGTGTGTGTAAGAACATAAATGCCTATGTTTGAAAAGGTATAAAGAAGGTGGGTTTTGATAATGCCACTCAGTCATTAGTTGCTAAGCATCTCCAACTCTGGCTAATTGCCAAACCACTGGCATCCATCCTTTCTTCATAGAGGGAGATAGACTTAAACCCATGCTATAATGCACTGTTTATTCTTTGTTAGCCTTCCTTGCTTTTGTTGAGATTTTATTTCATTCCTAAGCATTATCTGGATCTCATAGTGTAAGGCAGGTGTCATTTTGGTATAATTCTCACTTGGAATTTCACCTCCTAATGCTGTCTGCTGAGTTCCACATCATTCCTTGAGTTGCAACTCAATTGCCTTCAGAGAGAGCCTCTTCTGATAGCTTGACCCCTGCCTCTTGTTCCTAAGCGTGAATTTTCTTGCGTCCATTAGTTCCCGGTTCAGATCCTATTTTTCATCCTATTCTGTTCCAAAAACTTTTAGTGTTCCTCTATCTGCCTTTCAGAAATGGATTCCTTCAGAGCTAGGATCCTGAACTTTAACTCCTGCTATTTCAACCTGCCCTGGGCCTGAATAGTGAATAGAATTAAAAAACAGGTCACCTGCTGTGTTGAATATTCTAGATACCCATTCTACCCCAGTGGGCAATTTGAGGCTAAGCCTGAACTCTCCTATCCCTGAGCTATCTGACAATAAAGAAATTGCCCTGCCTCACAGATGAACACTGAGAGAGAACACTTGTCACTATCAAGTTCACTTCCTCAGTAGCTTTAAACAGATTTTCAAATATTTCTATAATACAAAAATTTTATATGTCATGCATTTTAAAGAAAATATTTGGTATGTATTAATGATTTAATGATCTTGTTTATATATTTACTTATTTACTTATAAGAATAAAATCAACTTATAAATCAGAGCCAGAAAATATGCTATGATAACTTTGGGAAGGGATTCAGACCTCTACTTGCTCTCAGCCTAAAATTTATGTGGTTGAAAATGGATTTTTTTTTAATTTTTTTTTAACATTTATTTATTTTTGAGACAGAGAGAGACAGAGCATGAACGGGGGAGGGGCAGAGAGAGAGGGAGACACAGAATCTGAAGTAGGCTCCAGGCTCTGAGCCGTCAGCACAAAGCCCGATGCGGGGCTCGAACCCACGGACAGTGAGATCGTGACCTGAGCCGAAGTCGGACGCTTAGCCAACTGAACCACCCAGGTGCCCCAGGATTTTTTTTTAAATGGAGTGTTTATACACTTTGCAGAGCTAACACAAATTCAACCTAGCTTATACTATCGTAGAATCGTGACTATTGATATCTATCAGTGAAGTAAACTTAAAACCAAGGCAAGTTACAAATTCTAGGCTCCATATATAGGACATAAATAAAAAGATACATTTCCCCAAACCATTTTGATATTTCCAATCTGCCAGTCTGAATCGATGTCACTAATTTGGTTACAGATTTATATGTATTACTTCTGACTCGACAAGAGTTCAGGCTGCAATAACCAGTTCTTCTGGGATTCTGAGGCTGTCAGGAAGCCACTTTTTGTAAAACATTTTAGAAAAATAATACATATATAAAATAGGGACATTGTGCCTGCAATTGATTGTGCTTGATAGGTTTCTGTCTTTTAAGCCAGATAAATGTCTGAAACCAAATCCTTTTCACGATTTTCCTCTCCTAGCTCCCCATCACCTACAGGGTGGTTAAAAAAATCAAACACTTTAAAAATATATTACTCAGTAAGTTGGATATATATGAATATGTAGTAAGAACCGATTTGAAAAGAACAAACAAGAATATCATTATACGTGTTCAATATGTATCCTTTGTCTTCTGGGGCACACATCAATTTGTGGTCTAATTCTTTCCAGATCTTTTTTTTTTTTTTTTTTTTGCACATAAGCTTTCTTGATTGAAATGGATTCGCCATGTGCTCCTTCCTTTCCTTAAAGCTGTGAGAAAGAAGTGTGACAACACCAAGCTTATTAATTGATCCCTGTTAGAGTCTTGAGGTGTGCTAGCTGGGAATCCACTCTTCAAGTGTTTATTATGCATATGGAGTATATAAGTGTATGTATATATTGTTACCTTTCAGATATAGTTTATCATAATTAGAGGTGATTATCAAAATAAATAAATAAATAAATAAATAAATAAATAAATAAATAAAATTGTTACATTCACTGTTAGAAGACATTGAACAAATGTTTATCTTCCTGATTTAGCAGAGAAGAATTCCCAGTATTATTTTACTCAAATTTTAAATATGCTGCAGATGGCAAGAATAAAGAAAATAGGGAAGTTATAAAAAGTAACAAATACTTTTTGAGATGCTCTGAGAAATGAGCACTTTTTCATCCATTGTTGATGGACCTGGAGATTGTAAATATGACCCTTCTCAGTAAAACCCCTGACCCCAAAGGTGCAAAAAATGGATTTAAATAGAGGCCCCTGAGTGGCTCAGTCAGTTGAGCATACAACTTTGGCTCAAATCATGATCTCACAGTCTCTGAGTTCAAGCCCCACACTGGGCTCACTGCTCACTTTGGATCCTCTGTCCTCCTCTCTATGCCCCTCCCCTGCTCACTCTCTCTCTCTCTCTCTCTCTCAAAAATAAATAAACATTAAAAATGGATTTAAATAAGAGAAATTGGGAAATTACATCATTTTAAATCATATAGATCATTACTTTGTTACTTGCAGACATAATGTAACAGAAAAATAAAATTAGAAGTTAGCAATGCAAACATGAATGGGAGGAAAATCATATTTGTTATTAAAATGCAGAAGGGAACTGTATATAGTGTACCATGATTTATAGGGAAGACCTGATTAATGGAGATGCCTCAAAATTACTAACTTTCATATAACTAATTTCATATGACCAAGTGATGCACTGTATTTCAGAAATTAGTGTTTGGTGTGGTAGATAAAATACATACATTATTGTGTCAGAACCAAGAGAAAAGATGTGTTTGAATCAACTTCAACTTCACAATATAACTATAGTTTCTAACATTATTTTGTTTTGTTGCTAGACAGTATTCCATAGTATTTCATTAATGATTGCACATAATTTACTTAACTGATTTAGATTCTATCTAATATTTTACCATGACAAACAATGCACCAATGTCATTGTGGTGACATCATTTCACATATATGAGAATATATTTTTGTATAGCATTCTGTAAAAAATTTCTGTAAATTTTTAGATATGGTGTTGTTGCTGGATCAAAATGATATGGTTTTGTTCTGGAACAAAATAAAGATATACATTTAATAATATTAGAGGTAAACTATGTGAAGTATCATGTCACATACGTATCCATTTTTGAAATTTCCCTCTTATAATAAGTATTGAATTACTTACATGGAAATAATTCTCTGGGGCATTAATATATCATTGCTAAATTGGGGGCACCTGGGTGGCTCAGTTGGTTAAGCATCTGACTCTTGATTTCAGCTTAGGTAACGACCTCAGTTTGGTAAGTTCAAACCCTGTATCAGGCTCTGCAATGACGTTACAGAGCCTGCTTGGGATTCTCCCTCTCTCTCTGCTTGCACTGTCTCTGTCTCTCTCAAAATAAATAAACTTTAAAATAAATAAATAAATAAATAAATAAATAAATAAATAAATAAATAAAATCGTTTTGGGGTGCCTGGGTGGCTCAGTCAGTTAAGTGTCTGACTTTGGCTCAGGTCATGATTTCACAGTTCATGAGTTTGAGCCCCACATCAGGCTCTGTGTTGACAGTTCAGAGCCTGGAGCCTGCTTGGGATTCTGTATCTCCCTCTCTCTCTGCCCCTACCCTGCTCACACTCTGTCTCTCTATCTCTCTTTCTCTCTTTCTCTCTCTCTTTCAAAAATAAATAAATACTAAAAATATATATATCATTGGTAAATAATGATGTCTCATTGCATTTTTTTCCCCTGAGTTTTTGTCTTCTCTTAAACTTTCATTTTAAGCTTTTATTTTATAGGAGTATCTGATAGAATTTTGTGTTTGCAATGGGGAAGAAGGCATAGAAAATAAAGGTAAAAAAATGACAAATTGGTTGTAGTACAGAGATGATCTGAAGATGACATTAACTGCCTTTTTAATTTCATTGAAACACAGAAACAATTCATTTACCTCATGCTTGGCAGAACCATTCACATTTATTAAGTGATTTCTTGAGCCTTGCTCATATTCCTAAAACGGCACTCTCATCCCAACTAAACCCTTCATTGCTCTTCAAAGTAAATACCAAATTTTAGCAGATCACAGCAATTAATGCCAGTTAATTATTTTAAATAAAGCAAACATATTGAGAGAAAAATCAACATATAATTATTATTACCGAAGTAAATTTGAAAATTTTGGGGCAGTCAACAGACCCTGGAAGGACCTGAGTCCAGTCACGTATATGGACTTTCTTATCGGATTTCTCAGTGTGCTTCAAAGGCTTGTTTTTAAGCTTTAAAAATGGGGTCTTGAGTAGCCCTTACTGTAAGGCTGGTTTTCAGTCCACTATCAAGGTATGACCATAGTTGGATCTCTGCTAAATGTCCCACGTGTTAGACAAGGTCTCTCCACTGCCCACTCTCATGGTTATAACTCACCTAGGTCTTGTCATTATTAATAACTTTGTTTTAGCCTCAGACCAATATCTCCTTTTTCTGGTTTATTGCCTCTAAACCCCTTCCTGACTTTTAACAGTCTGTTTTGCCGGTTCTTCCTCATCTCCCAGACCTCCAAGTACTTTATTATCTCAGCCCAAGCTTTCTTTTCTATCTTTACTCACTCCCTTCATGACCTCTTCCAGTCCTACCGTTTCCCCTCAAGGCCAGGCAAGAACCCACAGAGCAGTATGTCAGAGTAAGTTAGGAAATTGCTCACAAGTCAGAAACTGGGAATTCATTTTGGAGCCGTGAGTTTAATTCCAGGCCTGTTTTGAGGCCAAAAAATGCTCAGAGAGGAGATGGCAAAGAAAAGAGAAATATGGAAACTGGAGGAATTTCTGACTCAGAGAAACAAAGCTTCCTAGACTCAGTAATATCAATGGAAGCAAATTATTGCAATCTTAGGGGATTATTCCAGGATATGAATAGTTTAAATGCATTAGTGAGATAATGAATAGACTTATCTATTAGAATGAAAGTGGTTCTAATTGTTTGCAAATAAATGTTCTTTCTCTTTTCTACTCTTTCAACAAACCAAAAAATTAGGAAGAATCTTCCTCTATACTTTTAGTCTTTGAAATTTCCAGTGTATCCTGTTGAAGACAAAGAAAAATATTACAGATCTTACCTCCATGAAGTCTGCTAGCTACATTGGAGCTGAGTCTGCTATAAGTTCTAAAATAACTCTTTCACTGCAACACTGGAAACTTTTGTCCTTGTTTCCTTTCTTTCCACTACCATAATATAAAAAAGAAAACAAACAAAAAAAAGACATACAAATTGTTACCATCTGGACACAAATAAGAACTAAGTCCTCTGTTGCACCTCACTTTCACCCTTCAGGGGGTATCCATTTGTGTAGTTTTCAGTTGAAGAATCTTGCCTTATTCCTGTGAGATTTTGAGACTTTATTACACAGGGTACCATCCCTTCCAACCAGGCAAAAGTTCTAGGTTCATCTAAGCATGCTAATACCTAGGCTCCAGAGGTATTCCTAGAATTTTTCCTAGGAATACCAAAGTAATTCTAATTCCGACATGTCAAGTTGAAGAGTCTCAAAACGGAATGCAGATTATCATCTCTTTTTTTTTAAGTTTATTTCATTTTAGAGACAGAGAGAGCACAAGCGGGGGTGGGGGAGGTCAGAGAGAGAGGGAGAAAGAATCCCAAGTAGGCTCTGCATTGTCAGTGCACAGTCTGATGTGGGGCTAGAGCTCACGAACTGTGAGGTCATGACCTGAGCTGAAATCAAGAATTGGACGCTTGACCAACTGAGCCATCCAGGTGCCCCAATCATCTTTTAATTCCATTTAATAGACTGAAGTGTTATACAGAAATGCATACATTCTTATTTCTAAGAAGATAGGGAAAAATACAAATTAAATCACATTTGACATGAGAAATTCTCCCCCATGTCAGGCTCTGCCTGGGTACTTGCCTCTACAGTAAGTTTTTATTATTTAGAAAATTATGACATAATAGCCTGGAGAATCTACCTGTGTAATCACTCATTATACCACATAATAGTTCTGTGCTTGAGCAAATATTTAAACTCTCTTTGCCTAAATAACCCATCTGTAGATGGGTTGTTAGGATTAAATAAGATAATTACCCTCCAATACTTTCAATAGGGCTTGGCGTAAAAGAAGTAGTCAACTGATGTCATCACCAACCCCATCTTCATGATCATTATCTTTCATTACCATTGCATTTTCATCAAATTTTTTGTTGGGATTAGCACTGGGTGTTGTATGTAAGCGGCGACTCATGGGAATGTACTCCTGAAGCCAAGAGCATACTGTATACACTGTGTGTTAGCTAACTTGACAATAAATTATATTAAAAAAATAAGAATAGATAAAACCTTACAAAAGTTCTCATATATTAACTGGAAAAAATAAAAATATAGTACACTCTATAATACGTGTTAGCAGGTGGGAAAAATTACATAGCTATTTGCAATAGTGGAAATATGTGTATTACTGTGAATTATTTCCTAAAAAGATAATATTTTGAGACATTATTGTTTCAACTAAAAAGTATAAGGTCTCTTCTTGCTTTAAAACAATCTTCCTCTCCTGACAAGTAGTCTAGCTAGCCCCACTTCATTTTCAATTTGGAAAACTGCAACTGTGCAATGAAATTCCTCTTAGAGAACTTCTGAATCCCTGTCACTTCATTGATCCTCTAGTGATCATCCTTGAAAGATAGTTCAGTCCTCTGGTGGATGTTTCCAAATCATTTCATCTCAGGGTGGAGAGTTCCAATTGTTAGAAACTGCATCTTGTACTGAGCTTAAATCTGCCTTCGGAAGCTGTATCACTAATTTGAACATGTTTTCAGGAATAACAACCCTCAACTTTTGTAGCAGAGGACTTAAAATAAGCCTAATCAAACAACAGGTCAATGGATGTACATGTTGTCTTACTCTGAACTTCAATCGAGTAAATAATAGAGCATTTACATGAAATGTTGTGGCTACTTTTAGTTTATTTTGGGATTCCAAATTTAATGTTATTTATAATATTAATTATATCAATAAATTATTTAAATGAATGCTGTTGGTAAAATACATTTCTCTGGTTTTAAATTGAATTTAAATTCAAAACTAAACTTAGATATGCAGCTGAAATATTTTAAAAGCATTTCCTATTATTATGTATGATGTTCATGTTAGGAGATGTAGGACAAGCTCCCAATTTATAGAAAAATGAGGGTTTTGTTATCTTCATTTTTGGATCTGTAAAAATATATTAAAATTCTTTTTTTTTTTTTAAGGAGAAATGCTTTTTGGTACAGTAACCTTGCAAATGTCATCCCAGCAGGAGAATTTTTGGAGAGCTCTGGGAAATAGAAAACACAGCTTACTAATCATAGTTATCTTGCTGGCAGGGTTTTCTTTTGCAAACACTGTTATACACAGTTCCAAAGATTACTAAATTGTAAAAAGTATTCATAAACGTGGATCTGAAGTATTCTCAATATTTAGTATACTTTAACCTGATTTTTATTTTGGAATGTCCTAAAAGTATAACACTATTTGAAGCTAAAATACTTATTCTATAAATACAATGTTTAGCAGGAATTTAGTGTACTTATCATTTTTAAAAAGACAGCATTTTATTTAGTTACCGATTTTTATAGTTTTTTAAATTTAAATTTAATTAATGGGAGCATATGAAAACTGGTACTCTCAAATGCTGATTTTACTTCTTGTCAAGATTCTGTGATCCTTAAGAAATATTTAGAGATTTAAGGTTATTTTTCCTTCCTTAAAGATGCAATAATGCAACAGAGTAGAGGAAAGATAGAGTTCTAAAACTCTATTCCTAATAGTTGGTATTTTAAGGTAAAGGACTTTATTTCACAGTTGAGGTGACAGAATGGAAGTCCATTATTGCTAGAATTATCAGGCGTGAAGTGTTTGTTTTCCACAAGACTTTTTTTGCTTCTCAATTTAGAAGTCAGAAGAAGAGTGACCAAATTAACCAAGAAGGGGAATTTTATGTGTTTTTTTCAAAACAACTAATATTTTATTCAATAGACCATTGGATATAACTAGTATTTATTAAGTATCTGCATTGTGGTAAACTAGGATTTCCATAACTATATTTAATCCTATGGATGAATGTTATTACATATGTTATTCAGGAGAAACTAAGATTAAAGAATGATTCATATAACGTATTGGGCTACAATTTTAACATAAGTAGGTCTTAACTATACAGTCGTGACATTTCCCACTTTTTCATGCTGCTCCTACAATAACAGGATACCAGATAATCAAATTAGTTATGTACAAAACTGAGTTCATATGAAATGTTCCTGATGTAAACTGGAAATTGCATATACTGAAACATACTGAACCTGACACTCTTCTAAAAAATTATAATATGACATAATATTTAATGTGTTACACTGACACAAAATATGTTTGCACATAGAATTAAAATTCTCACAATAATTCTGTGAATTAGATGGGATGATTGTATACTGATCACATAATTAATAGATAGGAAAATGGATAAAAGGTGTACGGTTATGAGTATAAAAAGAAAAGTGTAAGTTTTAAAAAACTCTCAGATCTTCCCCATCCATCTTTCCTGTTTAAAGATTCTAGAACATTCTACGTAACCACTACTCTCACAAATACAGACTGTAACTTTCTCTTCACTCTCCCTTGTCTGTCTCTGTCTCTGTCTCTCTCTCTCTCTCTCACACACACACACACACACACACACACATACACACACACACAGAGCGCTTTGACTCTGTAACTTGCATTCAGACATGGTACCAGGCTCTGTAAGTTTTGTGATAAGGATATGTAGAAGATCTGTAGAACTTCTTCCTCAGGAGTTATTTAAAAAAGGAAGGATTATAAGAAACTTAAATTCCCTTTTTGGCTGATATTTCACCCATTGATTTGTGTGACCACACACTTTGAAAAATTCATCATGACTTTTCTAAAGTAATAGTAACTCATCTCACCATTGGCTAATTTTATTGAAAAATACAAAAAAAAAAAGTGCTGAGAGATATTTTGGCTTGAGTAGCTACATTTTTTGATTGTTCTCTTTTTCAATATAGTTCTAAATTTGGCCACCTCTGCCACAATGTGATGCTGACATAATGTTTGACAGTGAAGGGCATTTAGGCCAACAGATCCAAGAACCCTGAAACAAAACTGGATAACACTTTAAAAGGTTTCATTCTTCCTTCACAAGAAAACTGTGGAGTGTAAAATGACAACTGTGCCTTAGGCGTAACTTTTGAAATTTATCTTTTTTCCTCTAACTATCTGGTTGTTTTTTTTTTTTTTTTTTTTGAATGTGGATTCTCAGCAAATGTCTTGTCCTTGTAGACATGTCTGAGCAACCCAGCTTTTTACTTGGTTCAGTAATTTCTAAATTGGCTCGGTCTTCCAATTGTAAATTGTAGCATGGCTTATCTGTGGGCTAGTGAACCTCAGGTTCTCATCCAGGAATGTGTGGACCTTTGTATATTCTGATATACTGAGCCCAGTGTGTAATTATAACAGACATAAAATGATTCAGATTGCTTTGTTGACTTTTAAAATTACATTCAAGCAAGTACTTGTAGCTCATCATTGTTCCCTCACCCATTCTTAGTATTCTGAGAGCAGAATATTCCTTTGGGATTGAAAGGTTAGGCACCACCTAGTTTTTGGAGTGTCAAGAAATGCAGGCAAAAAGATTGACCAAAGACAATATTCAAACCACAATCGAGCACATTCATTTTTCTTGGTACTTGGTATTTTTTGTCTATTGGAGTAAAAATAAAAGAATGATATTTTACATGTGGATTTTAAATATGGATTTTTCAATAGAGAAATTCTATATATTTATCTAATCTATCATCTCTATCTATGTCTCTTATCTATCTAGACAAATGAATAGGCATGGGTGCAAAGAGACATCTTTCTATTTTACAGATAAGTGAAATAATACCAGTTATTATAGCTGAAGTTAACATTAAAAGGATACTAACTTGACAGTTGTCTCACAGAAGAAAAGACAATCTAGCAAATGATTAAAAAATAACATTGTCTATTGTTAACATATAGGTTATGCCAAAATATATGGAGATGATATGTGTTTTACATGTGTCGTCTTATTTAATATAAAAATGTTTTGATAGGCGCTACAATTGTCCTGATTTTCAGATAGGACAACTGAAACTTAGAAAGATAAACTACATTGCTTCTGTTTGTTTTATGAACTGAATGTTTGTGTCCCTCCAAAATTCATATGTCAAACCCTAATCCCCCGTGTGATGGTATTTGGAACCGGGGCCTTTGGAAAGTAATTAGGCTTAGATGCGGTCATGAGGGTGAAGTGCTTATTATGAGATTAGTGCCCTTATAAGAAGAAGAAGAGACAGGAGAGATGTCTCTTCAGGAGCGCACACTGAGGAAAGGTAATGTGAGGACACAGTGAGAAGACAGCCATCTGAGATGCAGGTGAAGAACACTCACCTGTCACCAAATCTGCTGGTACTTTGATCTTGAACTTTCAGTCTCCAGAACTGTGAGAAATTATCTCTGTCGTTTAAGCCACCTGGTATATGATATTTTGTTACAGCAGTCTGAGCTAAGACGGGTTTATATGCTAGTAATAGCAGATCCAGGACTCTAAATTTTGCTCTGCTACATTCTAGAGTCTATGAATTTAATTATTAAAATATAAACTTGGATAAATAATGTTTCACTTCCCCACTACGGTGGTTACCATGGTTTCATTCCAGTTCCCAAGATAAATAAAAGAGTGGAAAGGATGAATGAGCGCTGTTCGATAGCTTTACTTGTTTCTGTGTCATTCCTAGAAGACCCTTTGGTGTTTAGTACTTTTGTATTTAATTCAGACGTTTTCAGGGTCCTAAGGCTTTTCTTCCTGGCTGCCAGGGAATTAAGATCTTATCAGACTACTAGTTTTCCAGACACAAACTCTTTATTTCTAGGAATGTGTAGTATCCCCCCCATTATAAATGCTACATATTAAATTTAAAATGAGCATAACAAGATGATTGCTTTAGATTGAATGCTTGTGTCCCCGCTCATAATTCAAATGTTGAAATTCTAACCCCCAACATGATATTAGGAAGTGGAGTCTTTGGCAGCTGAATAGATCATTAGAGTGGAATCCCCAGGACTGGGGTTAGTGATTTCATAAGAGGCCCAAAGGAGCTCCTTCATCCCTTCTGCCATGTGGGGACACAGTGAGAGGACTTCTAGGAAGCAGACTCTCACAAGACACTGTGACAATTTCTGTTGCTTATAAGTTACCCAATTTATAGTATTCTGTTATGGCAGTCCACATGGACTAAGATTGTGGTCTTGGGTAAAAATGTAGCTATAAAGTTTGTCAGAGAGGATAAAACACATATATTAAATCAGATGCAATTATTTTCATTGTAGTCAGAGTCATATTAAGTAAATTTACCAATTAATATTTTAGAATGTTGGTATATTTATATTCTTGTTTTATGCAGATTCAGTTTGAATATACATTATTTGTCACTCATTAGATTAACAAATATTTAATAAGCTACCTCTATATTAAACACATTGCATTCATCAAATAAGAAAGCAAATGTGAACACTGAATTTAAGAGAAAAACTTAGCAAATATTAATGTCATGAATTTTGCAAATAAGTAATCTTTTGAATATCTTGGCAAAATGAAACAAAAATTATAATAAGAAAATAATCTTTATTTTGGTCATGCAAAGACCAAAAATATCTTTATTTTGGTCATGCAAAGACAGTCCTTTTCACATAAACTTTTATTAGCTCTGCTATAGCACAAAACATGTATTTGATCTGAATTTCAAGTTTAATCCACCTTCTCATGAATATTAATGTGAATATGGCTGAAAAATTGCCAAAATGGGCAACGTTAGGAAAAAAGAAAAGAAGGTACCGGCTTGAATATGTGAGACTCTTTGTAATATAAGATTTCAAGTTTACAAGTTCACCAACCGATGGAGGAAGAGACAAAGGAGATGGTCAAAAATTTTTTTACAATGCAATGAAAAACCAGAGGTTTTATTGGAGCCTTCAGTCTCAAAGTCTAATAGATTAATCAGGAACAAAAAATGGCAAATGTCTTTTAAGCAGACAATAGAGAAATGAATTGTGGGAATGAGCTAGAAATTTGGGGCTTGCTAATTAGATACCCTTCTGCATTTGGCCCCATATTCTTTAAAGATTTCTATAATGAGAAAGAACCAGCAAAGGGCAAATCCAAGATCGAGGTACTGGCAATCCACTCTAATTCTGTAAAAATTACACAACATGAACTAAAACCAAGCTCTAAGGATCACAGATCTGTGTCTGGCCGTAGTCTCTTTGCTTTCCTTCCACCTCTGATCATCCTTTGCTTTATTCCATGTATGACTAAATGCTGAACTACCTCTAATAACAATGTCTTTCTCTTCATAAGCTATTTTAGCAGAATGATTTCTTTGTAGTTACATACACATGTATATACCTCTAAAAAAGATATATATTATTTCTAAGTGTAGATTTCTTTACTTTGCATAACAACCTGTCATTTGGGTATCTTAGAAATCTATTTCAATATCTCTAGATCTATTTCATTCCTGGATAATTTAGCTATTCACATCCTGATGGTGATTTAGTGAGTGAATTTTACTAACATTTACTCTTTCAAAAAGGCTGCTCTGAGCACCCTTACACATTTTTCTTTGTGGTTAGATATGGCTGTTTTTCTGAGATAAATATACAGAAGCTGAATTGCTATATAAGAATACGAGATTATTTTTAATTCTGGTAGGCATTGCCGAATTGACCTCTCTCAATTTACACTCACATCAGCAGTGTTTGAGACTCCCAGTTTCTCCCTACTTTTGCCAAAACTTATCAACCTTTTTTCTTGGGAGGGGATATATTGTTTCTATTTAATTTGCATTCCCATGGGCATGCTAAGTAGCTTGTCATTTGTTGATTTTTTGATTTGAAGACTGAGTTTATTTTTTTTATTTTTATTAAAAATTTTTTTTTAATATTTATTTTCGAGAGAGAGAGAGAGTGCGAGCAGGGGAGGGGCAGAAAGAGATGGAGACACAGAATCCAAAGTAGGCTCAAGGCTCTCAGCTGTCAGCACAGAGCCCAATGCAGGGCTCGAACCCAGCAACTCAAACCCACCAACTGTGAGATCATGACCTGAGCCGAAGTCTGATGCTTAACCCACTGAGCCACCCAGGTGCCCCTGAAAACTGAGTTTAAATGGGAGTCTTGACTCCCTATACCTAATTTATAAAAAATGAAATAAAAAGAATATAAATATTTAAAGAGCCGAACTAGAAAACAAGAAGGGGAATTGCTTGGTAGACAAGAGTCTGAGAAATCCCAATCATAATCAATCCTTTCTATTCAGTTTCCTTTGCCCAGGATATTGTTTGAGTCTATATTCTGGTGTCAGCTTAGTTCATTTTACCATACTTAACAGTTTTAAGTATATCTGCCCCTGCTAGTTAATAAGCAGGACATCACAAACCATGTTATATTATTTTTCTTCTCAATCTGCCAAATATTCAGTAGTGCTCTGCCCATTCTAGACATGCAATAGATGTGCTGAATAATGTAACATTGAGATGGGAATGAAATCTTTTAAACTGGACATACTTATTATATAGTTCTCTGAATTATCTCCCCAGAGCCCATTAATTTGTTATAATTCAAAAACAAAGCTGGTGCTCTCCAAAAGACCACACAAAGTCATATGGGTATACCTCAGAGATTTTGTGGGTTTGGTTCCAGACCACCGCAGCAAAGTTGATATTGCAATAAAGTGAGTTGAATGAATTTTTTTGGTTTCTCAATGCATGTAAGAGTTAGATTTACACTATGCCATAGTCTATTTGGTGTTCAAAAGCATAAAAACTAATGTGGATACCTTAATTCAGAAATACTTTCTTGCTAAAAAATGCTAACCATCAACTGTACTTTCAGCAAGTTGTAATCACTGATCAGGAATCACCATAATAAATATAATAATAAAAAAAGCTTGAAATATTGTGAGAATTACCAAAATGTGGCACAGGCACAAGTGAGCAAATGCTGTTGGAAAATGGTGCTGATAAACTTGGTTGACACGGGTAGCCACAAACCTTCCATTCGTAAAAAATGCAATAAAATGCAGTAAAGAGAAGCTCAATAAAATGAGGTATGGCTATACTATTTTGCTCCATGATTTTGAAATGATATATTTCTGAGTGTGTATTCCTCCAAAGGAAAATACAATCGGAAAATACTTGTTTCAAATAAGCTTCGTAAATTCATTGTTTTCATGAGCAAAAATTGCTGACAGAATTGGAATGTTCCATGCGACGTTAAGCTATGGCAGGAAAACCAGGAGAACCACCAGAGGACCCTTCTATGGTAGACATTCCCGATAAGTATTTCTCAAAATACCAAAAAACATACGCACACCACAGCTGAGACAGGATGAGTCTTTTTATTAAAAACAAAGATGTGTCGAGGTGACTAACTGCATAAAGATAGGTCTTTAAGAATTATGATCTGATATTTTGGTTGCTAGTTATGGTCCTTAAATTGTTACCTAAAAATAAATTGTTCATTTATCAATAATAGTCCATTGGAAACATAACTAATAATATTGACCTAAGGGGGCTTATTAACATATCACACAAGACATTGTTTATTTTCCAAGTTATTTTAAAAGCATGAAAAGACAGAAAAGGAAGT
This sequence comes from Neofelis nebulosa, assembly GCF_028018385.1. Classification (NCBI taxonomy): domain Eukaryota; kingdom Metazoa; phylum Chordata; class Mammalia; order Carnivora; family Felidae; genus Neofelis; species Neofelis nebulosa. Next base: position 77,214,304 of record NC_080783.1, on the reverse strand, counting down.
TTCCAGTCCAAAGAAACATATTTTCAGCACCATAATTATTGTCATTTACAGTGCTCTCAAGCTTTAATCCAGGGGAAACTCATCAGTGGAATATGACTCAGTTTGATCTGAAAGTCCTTGAGAGGAGGAGAGATATGTGCAGATGGTTGCTCATCTGCGTCTTGTAATTACAGTATATGTTCACACTCTAATAAACCTAAAAATATATGAAGACCAATATAGCCACTCCTCTGAATAAGCAATAACTAATGAACATCTGGATGTGGCTACATGCCTTATAATTGAGTAGACAATTTTCAAATCAGTCAATGAAGTGGCGGCTGTTGATGTCTTAGTTCAAGTACTCCAGAACCACCTAGGCATGGAAAAACCTGTGGCCCTATTTGAATAATTTATTTGTGCAAGTTATAATATTATATACTTCTAAATAAGTCTCTGAATGAAAATGTACTTCTTGGGGTGCCTGGGTGGCTCAGTCGTTTAAGGGTCTGACTTCAGCTAGGGTCATGATCTCGTGGTTCACCAGTTCGAGCCCAGCGTCTGGCTCTGTACTGACAGCCTAGAGTCTGGAGCCTGCTTCAGATTCTGTGTCTCTCCCTCTCTGCCCCTCCCCTGTTCATGCTCTGTCTCTCTCTGTCTCTCAATAATAAATAAACATTAAAAAAAATTAAAAAAGAAAAAAATATATACTTCTTGGAGATAGACAACCACGTGGTTTGGTGAGCAACTGGGAACACTGATAAAATAATTCTAGGAAAAGCTGCCTAGTTGGAAAAGAAGTAAGTTCTGTCCATACACTTCTTGTAGCTGTAGCCAAGCCATAGAAAAGAAGCATTTCAGAAACAAGACTCAGAATTGAGGCCAATTAGTACTGGCCTCAATCCCCAAGCCACCCTATTTTCAGTTGTCTTTCTATTTCAGTTACAATCGTCATTTTTGTGGTCTTTGCAGAAAATGAATTGCTAAACTCACTAACAGGGAAACATGCCATTCTATAAGATAATGGTATTCCAAATTTGCTATTTTAGCTTGGTGTTCTGGACTCCTGGCTTCCTGAGTCTGCTTCCACCAGAGTAGTTCTGCTTTTCCTTGTTTTGTTTCTCCAAAAGCCACTAGTGCTTGTTTTAATAAGTCCTTCTGCTACCAAAGAGAAAAGCATGAAATCTACTCTCGTAAAGATATTCCTGTTATAAAGAAGATAGATCAATGTTTGACTTTCTAGAACTTCAATGTTATTTCTAGAAAATAACACAACAGGCCTGAAGAGTAGATATTTCTTGAAAGAAGTCTCTCCTGCTACTTATCCACAAATGTTGCACTGGAGACAAATTTTTAGCCTACAGGAAATACTAGGGCTGCTCTTCCGTAAGAAAAATAAAAAGACACGCAAACTAAGATAATAACAAAAATAATAATCATTTTGGATTTTGATATGACTTTCTCATTCCTGGTTTCCAAAAATACAAAACTACCCCTCCACTGGTTTTTGGATTAAAAAAAAAAGGGGGTGGGGAGAGAGAGAGAGAGAGAGAGAGAGAGAGAGAGAGAGAGAGAGAGAGAGAGAGAGAATGTGAAGGAATAGAAGGAGACAAGGCCTTTCTTCCTATTTAGCTTTAAGCACTGAGTTAGGCATTTAAGCATTATCTTATATAATTCTTACAATAATTTGGTTAAGTAGTTAAAATAATAGGTACTGTTTTTATTCTAATTAAATATGATAAATTTGATCTGGACAACTAGATCCTTCAAAACTGTGACCAACACAATTCTTAGTTCCAAATACTTCTTTTTCTCTCATTATCTCTGCAAGAAAATGATACTTTAAGAGAATTAAGGGTGTGGCATTATGTTAGTAAACTAACCCTCATCTCTTTTATGTTCATATTTTTTGGGGGATAATGTGAACAGCAACAAAAATCAATGCTTTATATTTCAGTAAACCCAAAACTGGAGTAACTGTTCCTTTAGATATACAAATATGATTGAGAAAAAAATTTTGAACTAACTAGGTGATCAATGCTTAGGCTTTCTCCCAAGTAGGCAATGCTCACTGATCATTTGTTTTGGTGTAATAGATGATGTGAAAGGCTTTTTCCTTCAAAAATTATAAAATCTCCCCTATATCATACTTCAGGATTTGGGTTATTATCAATTTGAATTTATGCATTACTACTTACATATTTTCCAATATTCTGACTAGTAGCTAAGAAAAATATTTGGCTATATTTTGGTTCTTTACAACAGATTTTTTTCCCTATTCCTAAATCTTGATGAATTTATTTTGGATGTTATTTCAAAGTAATTTTTCTACCTGACAAACACACACACACACACACACACACACACACACACACATTTTACCTGCCTTCATCTGACATTTTTCACTTAGTTTTTCAAATATTATATGAGTTGCAAATATAGTAGATCTTAAATGTTCTCACTGTAGAAGAACAAATGGTAATTACGTGAGGTGGTAGATGTGTTAACTAATCTTATTGTACTAATTAGTGCACAATATATATGTATAGCAAATGATCATGTTGAACACTTTAAACTTACACAAAGTTTTCTGTCAATTATATCTCCATATAGCTGGGAAACAATAAAAATAAAAAATAAAAATATCATGCTTCGTTTCTTTAATTATATATATTTTCCTGGCCACGTGGTACTGCTTTATAATTATTTGCGTTGATTTTAGGAAACTAAAATAAATAATTAACTTCTCTTCTAACTTGTAATTTCGTACAATATATTAGAACACTTGTTGTTATAGGATGAATTCTATCTCCCCCAAATTCAAATGTTGAAACCCAGGCCATTGGTATCTCAGGATGAGACTGTATTTGGAGATAGGGCCTCTAAAGAGGTAATTAAGTTTAAATGAGGTCATAAGGGTGAGACCCCAATTCAATATGACAAGTGTCACTCTAAGAAAAACAAAAAAAGTCTAGGGATGTGGGCCCCCACACAGAAAAGTTCCTGGGAGGGCACAAGAAAAAGACGGCCATCTACAAGCCAAGGATAAAGGCCTTAAGAGAAACCAAACCTACTGCTGACATCTTAAACTTGGCCTTTCAACCTCCAGAACTGAGAGAAAAAAAAAAAAAAATCTGTTGCTTAAGTCACCCAGTCTGTGGTAATTTGTTATGGCCAGCCTAGCAAACTCATACAGGTAGACAGGGTTTATTAATATTTTTATTTGTATAAATAAGCCTGGATATATAAGAAAAACAAGCTGCATCTCAACAGAGCAAATAGACAGCTTACCTCTCTGCTGTTCCTCACTCAAAGACTTGTTAGACAAATGGTTAATCTCCGTGCAATGTGTAAAGAAAGCCAATTCAAGAGCCCTGCATCTACAAAATGAATATCCTGATATTCTTTTTTTCTGTCTAATTTTAAAGGTGGTAATCATAATCATCTTTATACTCAATTACTGGTTGTTTAAATTATATGACATTATATTAGTTAGATTCCACATAATCACGTAAAATCATCAAACATTCAAAAAGAGGTACCAGGGGTGCCTGGATGGCTCAGTTGGGTTGAGCATCCAACTTCAGCTCAGGTCATGATCTTGCTGTTCGTGAGTCTGAGCACCACGTGCGGCTTTTTGCTGTTAGCTCAGAGCCTGGAGCCTGCTTTGGATTCTGTGTCTCCCTCTCTCTGTTCCACCCCCACTTGCACTCTGTCTCTCCCTCAAAAATAAATAAAGATTACAAAAAAAAATATTAAAAAAAGGAAAAGAAGTACCAGCTGATAATGAGTCAATTCAAATAATCAGATCATAAAATTTTCTTCCATCTCACCCGCCCCTCTTTCTAGATTTCTTTCAATCCATTCTTCTCACTCAAAAGAGCAATCTGTATAAGATATATTTGATTATGTCACGTTTGGGAGACACTTCAAGTATTCCCCCATTGATTCATGATAAATTTTCATCTCTTGAGCGTGACACCAAGAGTCTGTGGTAAATTGATGCCTGCCACCTTCCCGACCTCCCTCCCAGCACCCCCAACCCTGTAACTAATGCCCTGTAATCCAGCTACCCCACCAGCTATGTTTCTGGGTTTCCTTACCTATTTGCCATTCCACCTGTTTCTCTCTTTGTTTGTAGTTACTCTTTGTCAACCACACACACTTGACAAATGAGTATAGTGACTAAGATTAGGGATTCTGGAACCAGGCTTTATGGGTTCAAATCCCCATTTTGTCACTTATTACTTTATGACCTCTCTCTGCTTCAGTTTTCTCATCCATATATATCTGTATGATAAAATTTATATCAAAGTTAATATACTAGGATTGTTATACTTAAAAAATAAGTTAATACATGTAAGGAGAACATTGTTAGGCCCATTATAAGCACTTAATAGGTGTTAATTATGAAGATTCAGCACAGGGAAATCGTCTCTAACCTCCTTCCCCAGCCTGAGTTATTTGCCCTGTATTTATTTCCATGTTGCCACAACCATTTTAACCTCACATTACAATAGTGTCATGATATAAACTAAAAACATCTTGTGAAGAATAAAGTCTTAGATTTCATTGCATTCTCAGAGCATTTCATTGCATTAGGTATACAGTAAGTGCTCTATAAATATTGTTTAGATAAGTAAATAAATCAGTGGAGAAGAAGTATTTGATTCAAAGATTGAAAATGCTTAATAGAAATACTCAAGAGAGATGTTTTTATACATAAATCAATTTATCTAGAGTGACAATTATCATTTTTACTATCACTGTTTTTAAATATTAAATCAATAGGAAGCAATTTTCCATTATAAAATAAATGCAAGCTTATTATTAAAAACTTTGAAAATGTAAAGAAGGAAAAAGAAATAGTAAAAAAATACCATAATAATTTCATAATCATCATTTCACCCAAAGATACATATTATTAATATTTTAATATGATCCTTTTATTAAATATGAATTTATATGATATGTATCACTTAAATTGCACCTATAAATTGTGTCCTTTTATTTATTTTTAAAAAATGTGGCAGATGAATGATACTATATATAAAACCCTAAAGACTCCACCAAAAAGCTACAAGAACTGATAAATGAATTCAGTAAGGTCACAAGATACAAAATCAATATACAGAAATCCATTGCATTTCTATACAGTAATGAAGCAGCAGAAAGAGACATTAAGAAACTCACCCTACTTACAATTGCACCAAAAATAAGAAAATACCTAGGAATAAACTTGACCAAAGAGATGAAAGACCTATACTCTGAAAACTATAAAAACACTCACGAAAGAAATTGAAGGCAACGCCAAAAACTTGAAAGATATTCCATGCTTGCGGACTGGAAGAACAGATGTTGTTAAAATGTCTATACTACCCAAAGCAATTTACAGATTTGATGCAATCCCTATCAGAATACCAACAGCATTTTTCACAGAACTAGAGCAAACAATCCTAAAATTTGTATGGAACCACAAAAGATCCCAAATAGTCAATGCAATCTGGAAAAAGAAAAACAAAACTGGAGGTATCACAATTTCAAACTTCAAGTTGTATTACAAAACTCTTGTAATCTCAAAAAATTAAGGTACTAGCACAAAAATAGACACATAGATCAATAGAACAGAATAGAGAGCCCATAAATAAACCCACAATTATATTGTCGATTAATTTACGGCAAAGGAAGAAAGAATGTATGATGACAAAAAGTCTCTTCAACAAACGGTGTTGGGAAAACTGGACAGCTATAGGCAAAAGAATGAAACTGGACCGCTTTCTTACACCATACACAAAAATAAACCTACAATGGATTAAGGACTTAAATGTAAGAAAGGAAACAATAAATATCCTAGAAGAGAGCACAGGAAGTAATTTCTCTGACATTGGATGTAGCAATATCTTTCTAGTTATATCTCCTGAAGCAAAGGAAAGAAAAGCAAGAATAAACTCTTGGGGCTATATCAAAACAAAAGCTTTGCACAGTAAAGGAAACAACCAACAGAACTAAAGGAACACATACTGAATAGGAGAAGATATTTCCAAATAACATATTCAATAAAGGGTTGATCTCCAAAATTTATAAAGAACTTACACAACTCAACACCCAAAAAACCAAATAATCCAATTTAAAAATGGGCAGAAGATATGAACAGGCATTTCTTCAAAAAAGACATACAGGTGGCCAACAGACACATGAAAAAATGCTCACCATCTCTCATCATCAGGGAAATTAAAGTCAAAACCACAAAGAAATATCACCTTAAATCTGTCAGAATGGCTAAAATCAGTAACTTGAGAAACAAGTGTTGGCAAGGATTCAGAGAAAAAGGAAACCTCATGCACTGTTGGTGGGAATGCAAACTGTTGTAGCCATTGTGGAAGACAGTATAAAGATTCCTCAAAAAGTTAAGAATATAACTATCCTAGGATTGTACTACTGGATATTTACCCAAAGAATACAAAAACACTAATTCAAAGGGATATATTCACCTCTATGCTTATTAAAGCATTATGTACAATCCCAAACTATGGAAGCAGCCCAAGTGTCCATTGATTGATGAATGGATAAAGAAGATGCGATGTATACACACACACACACACACACACACACACACACACACACAAACACACACACACATATATATATATATATATATATATATATATATATATATATATATATATTAAAACTGTTGAATAACTATATTGTATACCTGAAACTAATATAATACTATGTTAACAATACTGGACTTAAAATGAAAAAAAAAACATAATGTATCTTCTTTTATTCCAATATCTTAGTAAACATTATTTTTATATTTGAGCCAATTAATTACATAAATATTTTCTTATTTTAGGTCATTGGGTTTGACCAGTTTGGTTATGTTGTAAGCAATGCCTCAATATCTTTGTGGATGAACCTTATTTCTGCATACAGAATTATTCCTTAGAATGCTATCTGAGTAATTGAATATCCAATCCAAAGTGTGTGAACACTTTTAAGTTGCTTGAAATCTACTCACAAGGTTGATACTAACATATACTCCCATTAGAAATGTGTGTTCATTTCCCTTTAGATCTATGATATACTTATTTAAATCAATAAATTGAAAAAAATCCATCATTGCTCCCATTTTTTCATATTTTAACCCCTCCTCTCATTGTTTTGTGAATTTTTATAATATTTCAATTTACTATTATGACTATGGAAAATTTTATTTATCAAATATATACTTTCCTTTGAATTAGTATATGCATTATTCTTTCCTCGCCTCCTTTGCTGTTTATTCACATCTTACTAGAAAAGAATTAACCATTTTCTTATATATCAATTTTTTAGGATAATTATTGTGAATTAGCAAAAATGACAATTGGAACAATAATAAGTTTTTCCTTGGTAAATAGGAAGGAAGGGTAATGAACATCAGAAAACTAAAGGCACAGAGGAAGAGAATGGGATACTACCTGGGATGGATGTTTTGCTGCATAGATTGGTGTCCCTGATTCAAAGTCTCCTCCTCCTTTACTCAGGATTAGAAATGATATTAAATTTAGAGATCATAGGATTGTGGGGAACAAGCCTCCTGTTAAATATACTAACAAGGAGCTGATGCATAAAAAATATGAATGTCAAGTGACTAATAATCAATGAGAGGAATAATTATATTCACTGCTGTAGGGAATGTTATGTGAGAAGTCACATTATTATTTAAAAAACGCTGAGTGACCATGAAGCTAGAAAGTGGGGAGTGAGTTGCAATATTCCTATGTCCAAGGTTATTGAGCCATGAATAGAATGAAATCTTCCCTACACTTGGACATATCTGTTACACAGAAACTGCGATCCTTTTTATAGAGTGCTGTTGGCACTTCAGCAATTGCTAATGGGGCTTATTTTTCCTCTATGTCACAGCAGAGAAACACCAAGAGACAAACAGCTCACATTGATCCTATGTACAAAAAGAAAAAAATGTTCACGATATTATACAATTTATTTGATTATCAATATAAAATTTATATGATATGATATAACATGACATAATAAATTCCTCTTTTTTTGAAGTATAGGAAGTCAAGAATCTATAGGTAAGACCACTTATTCCCTTGCCTATTTACAGAGTAAGGACAGCTTCTTTTTTAAAACCGTTTCATTACCAAAACCAATTGTTGATTTGCAAAGACTTTGAAATTTCTCAGATTCTGATGAATTTCAGAATTTAGTTGCTAACTCAATCGTATAGTCTGCAACTGAAGCCACCCAAACCGCCTCTTCTATCACTGAACTTCCTCTTTCCATCTCTCTGGCTGCTGTGGCTAGAGTAGATTTTTCTTTCCATTGTGTCCTAAGTCCTAATTCTTGGTTGTTGCTGATGATGAGCCTGTCAGTTGGTCCCACACATCTCTGCAGCTGAAAGCAGAGTGCCAAGGAAAGCCATTTATCCTGGCAGTTAAGTGTCAGCAAGCGCTTTTAGGAACAGCCGTACTACAGTTGTTCTAACTACAGGGCATGGCTTATGAAGAATCTCCAAGAATTTTCTTAGAGAAAGCAAGTTCCTAGTTATGGGGCTTGAATGAGCACAACACAATCTTTGAGCATGGTACTCTGTTTATTAATTTTTTTAATTACTTCTGTGCAAGGAATCCAGTAATATTGACAGCATTTTATCTGGTGGATTGGTTTTTGTACAACCCCTGGATCATAGATCAAAGAATCTGCTGTAGCAAAATTTGGAAGGAAAGACTCATTACATATTTATATTTACCATCATATTTCAAAAAATGACAAAGTGTCATTTTCACTTTGGTAACTTTGTTGACGATTGACTTATTTTGCCTTTGGTTCTAACATACGTCAGAAAAGTAAAATATTATCTATTCATCAGTTGATGGACATTTAGGCTCTTTCCATAAACTGATGAATGGATAAAGAAATTGTGGTTTATATACACGATGGAATACTACTTGGCAGTGAGAAAGAATGAAATATGGCCTTTTGGAGTAACGTGGATGGAACTGGAGAGTGTTATGCTAAGTGAAATAAGTCATACAGATAAAGACAGATACCATATGTTTTCACTCTTATGTGGATCCTGAGAAACTTAACAGAAGACCATGGGGGAGGGGAAGGAAAAAAAAGGTTATAGAGGGAGGGAGCCAAACCATAAGAGACTCTTAAAAACTGAGAATAAACTGAGCGTTGATGGGGGGGGTGAAAGGGAGGAGAAGGTGGGTGATGGGCATTGAGGAGAGCACCTGTTGGGATGAGCACTGGGTGTTGTATGGAAACCAATTTGACAATAAATTTCATATTAAAAAAAAAGAAAAGTAAAATACTATTACTTATGTAATATAGCAAAAGAAACACCTATAAATGACATAAGACTCTTACTTTTGAATATTTCAAAATATTGACAGTGATGGCATGCCAGTATGATTACAATTGCAAAACAAGTCTAATTCACTGCATTTGATTTGTTATTTTCATTCACTGCTAACACCATTTCTGGTTATCCTTCTACTAACCAAAATTTGTATACATTTCTATACTTGTTTGCACAAAACGATTCCATTTACTTCTGATTTCAGTACAGAGGCTTAGTCTATGGAACTTTAGAGGGTAAACATACCAATAATTGGTATACTTTGGCTTTCTCATAGGCTGCTCTCCTAGGATCAAGTGAACCTTAATTCATAATATAGAATTTCCTTTTATATCTATCTTCTTGTCATGTATTCTTGGAAAATATACAGCTCAACTGAATTAAAATGTAGCAGGCAATATAGATTGGTGTGTCTGTGTGTGTATGTGAATATGTGTGTTTATGCGAAGAGGGAAGTCAATGTGGGTATGTGTATATCAACTTGTGATAATCTGTGGTGAAATTTTGTTTTGTATTAATTGGCAGCATTTATGTTTTAACATAATTGACAGTTCCAAATCAGCCTAATTACCTGTTTGTTGAGTACTGCATTAATTAAGAGGCCTTACATTGCAAATAACAGAAAGCCCATTGTGGTTGACTAAACAAATACAGGAAACTTTTGGTTGAGTGCATGTACCAGTGGAAGAGGAAAAGCAGGGCTCAGACATGACTTTATCTATCATGAGGGATCCAGCTCTATATCTCTCAACCTTGTTCGTCTTCACATAGTGGTTTTTCCTGTATGGCTTTATTAAAAATGACTGCAGTAGGTGTAGTCCTCATATCTACCTAAGGAAAGGGAATCCATTTGCAACACTTCACCAATTGTGAGGTTTACTGTTATTGGGCCAGCTTAGCATGAATGTTTAGCTCTGAACTCCTTAACTCTGGTGAAGTGATTGGGATGTACTGAGCCATGGTCACATTCCCACACCTGAAGCCAGGAGGGGAGCCTAGCTCCTGGAATTGTCCTGGAAACACTGGGATCTCTAAGTGAAAACCAGGGATGGTTGAAAAGGGTAGGATGAAAGTAAAATGCATACTAAAGATATAATCAATGAATACAGTTATTTTTTTTTTTTAATCTGAATTGTCTGCTGCTCCAAAAAAAGTATGGTCTGGTACACAAACTCTCATTTCTCATTCTATAAAGACTGACATTATTCTAAAAGACATTTTAGCTATTCATTGTGGTGTCAGAGAGTGGGTGTCAAAGAAGGGTTCAGCAGGGAAGCAGAATGAAGAGAACACTGGACAATTTCCCAGCTCTCCTGAGTCAGGTCTTCACAGTATGGCTTCATTAATCTCTTTGAAGTAATTTCTCTGAACATCAGACACACATTCAAATGTTAGCACAAAAATACATTTCAAAGCTAAATATGAATGCTCTTCATGCCATGTATCATTTTGGATTAACCAAATCTCTTTGATAAGGTGTAACTATTCCTCCAGGTTTTAGCCAATAATAGCTTTAGGTAGGCCCAGGAGACATATTCAAAATATTTAACAACTCTGTGACAGAGTTTCTGCCAATCACAGTGCCCACAGCCAAGGAGATGTGTTGGCAGTTAATGTCCCTAAACTATGAGTCCTATTAAATGACAGGTTAGGTCTTTCCACAGGGAACCCTTGAGTAGTTATAGTGAACTCTTAAGATTTAAAAAGGATTTCTTATTTAAAAAATGCAACTTGAGTGGTAAAAATGGATGTCAAATGGCTTGATACATTTGTGAGCATGAGGTCACTTGGATCTTTTTCATTATTGCTCTGAAATTTTTTCTATTACAATGAATAAGTCTAGGTTGCTTTAAAAAAAAATAGATGGTTGGGGCGCCTGGGTGGCGCAGTCGGTTAAGCGTCCGACTTCAGCCAGGTCACGATCTCGCGGTCCGTGAGTTCGAGCCCCGCGTCAGGCTCTGGGCCGATGGCTCGGAGCCTGGAGCCTGTTTCCAATTCTGTGTCTCCCTCTCTCTCTGCCCCTCCCCCGTTCATGCTCTGTCTCTCTCTGTCCCAAAAATAAATAAAAAAACGTTGAAAAAAAAAAAAATAGATGGCTATCAACTTAAGTTTTTGACCTAGAAGAACAGGTAAATAAACCTCCAAATTACAAATTATTTCTTCGATAGTCATAACCAATTTTTTGTTTCATCTTGTTTTTCAACAGTTACTTCTATGTCAATACTCTGTCAATATCTTTTATCTCTTTTAAGAATGTGTTTGCCAAAAGAAAGCCACCCTGTTTTTGACTGCCATCCACCATTGCTTGCATTCACAGCTGTCAACTTTAAGATTAGTGATTCCAGGGTCTATACCTGAGATCTTCCAAGCCATAAGAGAACTATCATTTTGTTGGGAAACTCAGTTTTTCCCAGAGAAGCACTGTTGATAATTTCTGAAAGACTTTTGATGACTACTGTTCTCTAGTCATCCATAACTTTCTGATGTCACAGTCACTGTTTTCATGAAAGTAAAACCTATTGTCAGGAAAACCCATGCCCTTGATAGGTCAGGTAACATTTGCACATATTTTTCTAACATTAAGAATAAATAATATTGACATATGTAGATATATTAATATCTTAACAAAAACCAGGGAAACATTTGTTGAAATGATTAGAGTTAGATTATTATTGATTTTCACTGCCACTAGGAACTGCTTATTCATTGTGACCTCCCTTCCATTCTTAAAAATAAAGAAGAAAAAAATGCTTTGAAGGATTATTTACAAACTATATTGATCTTTTCCCCCGCTTTTTCTCAGATCAGGCAGTGCAGTATCTTGAGCGAAGTTAAAAGAAACACATCTTGACCATACTTTAACTTAAAAAAAAAAAAAAAACCTGTACCAACTGAAACATTTCCTACTTTCTTCCCAATTCAGTCCCTTTCTCATCTCTATAATAATTGATACTCCCTGAAACGAGAGTGTTACTAGAGAAGAGAGAACACTGAGTTTGCCAGTGTGATAATCACTCTCAAATTTATATCTATCTGTATTTTAGACATACGTAGTCAACTTGAATTTCCAACTCAAATGCCCAAGATAGAATTCAAAACTTGCATTGTTTCATATTTAGTAAACGTCAGAATCTTGTTGCCATCATCTATTGCTTGTAGAAATCTAGAAGTCAGCTCTGATACCCTCACTTTTTCTAAAGCCCACACCCAGAAAATCAATTGATATTTTTCTGTCAGTTTCATCTTTTAATATACCTTGAATACGTCAACTTTTCATTCTTCACTGATACTTCCCTTGCTCAAGTCTCTTAATCTTCTGTATCCACATGTGTCCCTCCTCACCAAATTCACACTCTCCCAGCTGCCAAAATGATCATATAAAAAAACCTCAAACCTGATAAGGACACTCTTTTATTTAAGAATTTTTAGTGGCTTCCCATGGCTCCTAGTAAACAAACCAATAGTCCTGATATGGTACCTAAGGTCCTGGATCAACGGTTCTCAATCCTGGCTTCAAATTATAAATACCTATGATCCTTTTCTTCGGTACCTCAAGGGAAGTTGATTTAACTTTCTCAGTTTTATTTCTGATGCTCCAGAGCTAGAGTCTGTTTGATTTAACCAGACGTACATGCTGGAGTGGACAGGTAGAGGAATAAATAGAATGGGAATTCCCAGAAGATTATAGAGTGCTAACAAACCAATCAGTAGGGATTCCATATTCTAGCTTGAGAATGTTGGGACTAGAGTCACTGTACAATTACTGTCATGGTTTCCCCTACATATCAGTCAGAGTTCTCCTGAGAAATAGAACCAAGAAGATTGATTCATTTGCTCTAAGGAATTGGCTCCTTAGAGCCAATCCTCATTTTGATGGAGGAGGCTGACATGTTAAAGACTCAGGAGAGTTGTAGTTGCAGTCCAAAGGCAGCCTTCTGGCAAACCAGGAAGAACTCATGTTGCAGATGATGCATTCAGTCTGTTGGAGAATTTCCTCTTGCTTGGGTGGGACGTGGGGCAAGGGTGAGTTCAGCCTTTTGTTGTAACTCAAGTTTTCCACTAATTAGATAAGGTCCACCCACAGTATAGTAGGCAATCTGCTTTACTCAAAGTTCACTGATTAAATGTAAATCTCATCCAAAAACACCCTCATAGAAACATCCAGAAATATCTGGGCACCATGGCCCCGCCAAATTATAACATAAAGGTAACCATTATACTGTTTATTTACTTTCCCTTTTGTAATCTTTTAATAGACTGCTACAATTAAAGTCAGGGTATGTAAGGTGTCATCTGTTAATTTATGAACCATTTGAATAAGAATTACAAGGAAAACTTGTTAAAGGACGAATTCTTGGGTCCCATACAGACTAATGGACTCAGAACTTGCCTTTTAATAAATGCAGGAAATCATTTTCTGACTAGTAAAATTTGAGAATGATTTAATTCCGTGTCTTCTGAAATAATTGAATCATACAGTAGTTATCATTTCCTTGAATTGTTTGCTTTACTACATACACAGTAATGATCAGTGTGCATGTTTTCCATTATTAGCACTGCCTTCAAGGAGTTCTCAAGGGCTTGAACCAAGAGTTTCACGAAGGATATGAATACAATCCTGGAAGAAAATTACATGATCCTTTTATTATTGTTGTGGTTGCATGGAATAGGACATTATCTATGATATTTGCTTGGAATGGCATTAGAAAATTAGCCTTGTCCTAAGATGCTTTCACCTGATTTCTAAATCAGAATTTCTAAATTTAATTGTAAGAAAATTGTATCTTAAGTCATGTTATATATTCTCCTGAAGAATAAAAACATACATGAACAGAATCTGTCTTTATTATCTTTTTACAGTGAATTAGTAAATATGTATATAGAAGTATTTCCAAGATCATTTCCTTAAGGCAGTACTCATTTTAAAATTTGGTTCACAAGTCAAAAAGCTCAGTGAATGTTTTATACTGCATTGATTTTTTAAGAGTCATGATAAGCATTAAGGACTATTAATGCTTCCAAGAAGTTCTCTAGTTTACAGAAATTGTTCCATTTGTTTTTGTAAAATGTCCCCACTGGCTTATATAAAAAACCATGTTTTTAGGGGCACCTGGGTGGCTCAGTTGGTTGGGCGTCCGACTTCACCTCAGGTCATGATCTCGCGGTTTGTGAATTTGAGCTCCGCGTCGGGCTCTGTGTTGACAGCTTGGAGCCTGGAGCCTGCTTCAGATTCTGTGTCTCCTTCTCTCTCTGCCCTTCTTCCACTTGTGCTCTGTCTCTCTCTGTCTATCAAAAATAAATAAATGTAAAAAAAAAATTAAAAAACATGTTTTTATATGACATTATTTAACATTTTTCTGGAGCATATTTTGGAAGATGCTAATTTAGCAATTTCTGTCTTTAATTATTCCTTCAATAACAACCATTTTTGAGATCCTTCTCTGTTCTAGGCAGTGTATTAGGCTTTGGGACATACAAAAATGAAGAATATAGAGCTTCTGATATAAGGAAAGGCATGGTTTGGAATTTTCAGACACGTAAGTGGATAAATTGCAAAACTATGACCTAGATATTTAATAGAGACCCAAACTGAGTGTTACAAGGGGTCAAGGGATCTATTTTGTCTTCTTGGTAAACTTGAGGTAAAAAACAAAAAAACAAAAAAACAAAAAACAAAACAAAAAAAAACCTATGGTTTTGAATAAGCACAATCCTTCTGTGAAAAGTGGGAACAAGAAGAGGTTTTAAAGCAAGATAGAGACATGATCAATTAAAAATACTTTCAGAAAGATCATTTGGTAGGACTATGGTGGAGGGGTTGTAGTACGAAGAGCCTGGTGAGAGAAAGAACAGATGGGAAGCTATGACAATATTTCAGCTGAGTGATCCTGAGTTTCTGAACTAAGGCAGTTGCAGTGGAATTGAAGAATACAGGCCAGATTTGAGAGACATTCAGAGAATAACTGACAGGAGAAGCTGACATTTGAATATGGGGCCAGAAGGGAGATGGAAAGGTGAAAAAGATTGCCTTAAGATTTGTACCTTAGGACATGGCATGGGTGGTAATTCTAATAACATCTCAGGACAGAGAGGAAGGAAAGGGGGTATTGATTTCAGACATGAACCACGAAGTTTGTTATGCCTGGAAGGGAGCAACATGCATATCCGTTCTGGATGAAACTCAAAAAAGATCAGGGTTGACAAATTTACTTGCAAGTTATCAACCTATAGATAACTGAAGTTAGGACTGTGGGTGAGAACATTCAGAAAGCACATTGAATAAAGAGGAAACAGAAAGAAGACAGGAATCTGGCTAAGAGTGATGTGTATAATATGAACTAATGAGAGAGAGCCTTTGGTGAAGACCAAGAGAATGCAATTAGAAAACATTCAAGGAGAACAAGAGGGAAGGAAGGAGTTTCAAGAAATGCATCCATGTATCCCTCAGTGCTGCACAGAGTTTTAACTTCCCTTATCATTTTCTTCTCCTTTGCAGTCTCCTCCACTGCTGGTGTGCTTAGAAGCTCTTCTCTAGATGTGCTAAATATGCACTGACATTGTTTTCTATTTGATAGTTTTATTTCCTATATTTAATCATTCAATCTAGTGGAATTCATTTTACGATTAAATGTGGCATTTAGATTTAAGTTGATGCCCCTCCTCCACCCAGAAGATAATTTATCCATCTCATATATTCACCACTTCAAAATGGTTCCATCTCAACTCCTCTGTGTCATCTGATTCGCTTGCTCCAGCCCTGTGACTGTTGCCAGGACTAACTGGTGAGCCTACTTCACCACACAGACCTCCCGGTCCCTGCCCTAACAGGCTTCCTTACAGATACAAAGGAGTGAAAGGCAACAGTTCCTGTTCAATGAGGAAATAGGTGTAAATACTGTGGGGTGTGTGTGTGTGTGTGTGTGTGTGTGTGTGTGTGTGTGTTGTAACTAGAACAAATGTCCTTGGGGCACATCCTTGACCAACCAATGACAGATGGGAGAGGGGAAATCTAAAGATCAATTTTTTTTGCCTTTGACCTCAGATGATGTGTCATAAGAAGCAATAGTCTACACTGTCTCTTAGAAAATGGTCTCTGAGTTGGAGTAGTCAGTCAATCAATGCAATTCTTGCACTTTCTATTGGCTTTCTCCTTTTCTTACTTCATTCTCCTTTTCTTTATTCTTTCTGTCTGGGATTAGTCTCCCTGATAAAAGGGTATCCTATTAGCCTTTGCCTCAGGATCTACTTTCCATGGATCCAAAGCTAAGACATTACTCAACAATAACAACATTTATTAAGAGCCCATTCTTGCTTCTTGGGTTTGGAATTCTTTCACAATATAATAGGGTATTAAGAGGGACTCTGGGTATATCACACGTCCAGTTGATGTCTCTTTAGCTTACTTATTACGGTCACATAACACATTTTAATATGAGATTTGTTGATTCTCTCCACATTATTCTTTATTTTCAAACTGGTCTTATTTATTTCCATCAATGCATGTTATCCATATACAATGTGATCATTGTGTAATGCAATCCATGTGTAATGTGATCAATGTTGTTGCATTGTTTCATCCATCACAGGCCTCAGAAGTTACGAACAACACAATAGCTGGCAAGTCCTTACCTTTCTAAAATAAAGTGCCAGAGCTCTTTGAGACATGCTCAAATATTATGAAAGCGGTTTATAGCTAATTCTATTCCACTAGCCATTTCCAGTTGGTTGTGAGAAAACGAAAAATTATTTGGGGTTTAAAAGGCTGTAATGAGAATTGCTTTGTAAAGAGTTGACAGATTACTATATGTCCTCTTCACAATTGCCCACGAGGGAAAGAGGAAGATAAAACCAGATGGAAGGAATTTCAAGAGAATATTTTGGGAAGCTTGCCATGGATTCCCTGGGGTGAGGAACACTGGAACAAGAACACTGGAACTTTCACACCTAGAAAGTATACTGATGAGCTATGCCTGGGTGTACCAGCCAAGGCAGCCAGATAAGAGAGCTTTCACTGTGAGCAAACTGTGCTTGGTGGGGCAAAGTGTCCGTGGAGATTGGATCTGGCTGAGCCATTTTGTAGAAACTCCCAAGGGTGCTTTTGCTAGAAAAGCAAAGAAGACAGGAGATGTACTCCCAAAGGTGGGAAGGTGAGGGAGGAGTTATGGGCAGCCAGCATGGTTGGGCCATCTACAATTGGAGGACACTAACAGGGAAATTCTGAGGGCTCTCAAAAAGAATATTCAAAACCTCTTTAAAAGAGACAATCTTCTGGGGCACCTGGGTGGCTCAGTTAGTTAAGCCTCTGACTTCAGCTCAGGTCATGATCTCATAGTTCAAGAGTTTGATCCCCACATCGGGCTCTGTGCTGACTGCTCAGAGGCTGGAGCCTGCTTCAGATTTTGTGTCTCCCTCTCTTTCTGCCCCACCCCTGCTTGTGCTCTGTCTGTCTCTCTCTCTTTCAAAAATAAATCAACATTAATTTTTTTTTTTAAAAGAGAGAAAATCTTCAACCAAAGAGACTAATGCCCCTGAGGTTCAAGTCCTTTTACTTCTCTGTCACTTCATGAATATGAGATAGTGAGGTTTGGGCTATGGTGGATGGCAGCAGTGGGGACACATTGGATCTGAAGAGGGGAATGATGTGGCTCAAGGAGAGGTACTGCCTTAACCAGAACCTGATAGTTGTATCTGGAACACAACTAAGAGACTGTTTTCTCTATCCAAAGCTCTAGATCTGGTGATGAGAATTTTCTTATCATATATATGGCTTTCTCTCCAGGAAGACAAATCTAGTCTCATGAGCACTGGGTCAGGGCAGACTCCCTGTCACTTCATGAACACAGAACACATGGCTACTATTGCTTTATCTGTCATCCACATGGGGCTACATCCTTTACCAAATTAAGTCTATGGCTTCCTACTGTACTTAAGGAAAGCAAC
Organism: Neofelis nebulosa; assembly: GCF_028018385.1. Lineage (NCBI taxonomy): Eukaryota > Metazoa > Chordata > Mammalia > Carnivora > Felidae > Neofelis > Neofelis nebulosa. The sequence goes on along the minus strand of NC_080783.1, from coordinate 77,196,003 downwards.
TCTCAGTGATTCTAAGATGGATTACTCTCCCAAGCAATGTTATCCTCAGTGATTCTATAGTAACTTCCTGTTTTAATTTATCTTGTAATGTAGCACCAGCTTCTCACACTAAAGAAGAAACAGGGAGGGGACCCACACAGCCAATCTTTTGTAAGCCATCTAGGCTGGAAGGGTACTTACAACATGTGAGTTCCATAGATATCTACTTAGCACAATGTGAAATGATTGGAATATTCTAGAAAAGGCAAGGAATTTGACCAGCCATTTTCTTAAAACTTGAAAGAGTAAAGTGTATACAATCCCATTCTTGTGGTTATCCTCTTTTTCATTATCACTTGATCCTAGCATTTTCTTCTTCTTTTTTTAAATGTTTATTTATTTTTGAGAGGGAGAGAGAGACAGAGTGTGAGTGGGGCAGGGGCAGAGAGGTGAGGAAGACACAGAATCCAAAGCAGGGTCCAGACTCTGAGCTGTCAGCACAGGGCCCGACGCAGGGCTCGAACTCGAGAACTGTGAGATTGTGACCTGGGCCGAAGTCAGACGCTTAACCAACTGAGCCACCCAAGTGTCCCCTCCTAGCATTTTCTCTTGCAATTAATGCAACTTCTACCATCCATCACAATTTTAGGGAAATCTTCTGATGGTCACTCATTACTGTTAATGTGAAATCCCCACCTGTATTCTGAAACTGGGGTCAAATCCACTCCCTCCCAGTTAGGCCAGGCATTCTTTGGGTAACGTGATGCTTGGAAACCAAGCTTCTTCAAAACAACTCTCTCCCATAGTGTTAATATTTTTTCACAAGGGTGCCAAAATATGTTGCTTATACTTTATAGTTTTCCCCCACATAATTCTTAATGAAACAGATTACTCTTTCTTTATTAAGAATTCCATTGACTATTTTTCACACCTGTACATTTGTAATATTCATGCATCATATAAGACTGCTTGTACCTGGATGAGAGACATTCTTTTTTTTTAATGTTCATTTATTTATTTTGAGAAGGGGGAGAGAGAGAGAAAGAGTGCAGGGGAGGGGCAGAGAGAGAGGTAGAGAGAGAGCCCAAGCAGGCTCTGTGCTGACAGTGCAGACATGGAGTTCAACCTAACCAACCCTGAGATCAAGTCCTGAGCTGAAATCGAGAGTCGGATGCTTAACCGCCTGAGTCATCCAGGTGTCCTGAGAGACATTCTGTGTGACATGTAAAGTATGGTAGAATTGATCATCCCTCTGTGACTAAGGCTTTGTTACCAGTTCTTCTCTTCAAAGGAATGAGTGTCTTTCATGAGGCTTTCAAGTCCCTCAAAGAATTCATATTCATCAGGTTGGCCTTATCATTCATCCAAATGTCAGAGAATCTCAGAAGTGGACACAGTTTGGGATGAAGTTGGCATCTCTCCCTTACTGCACCTCCCTTCTATTTCATCTATTAATTCCAGAGAGTCATGGAGAATAGACTATGCCCCTCAGAGCCGTTCAGTTTCTCAGCTTTCCTGGGGACCACCATGAGAAAGGAAGATCTAAGCTGGTAGGGTTCTGTGCCGCAACCCAGCTTCAACAGGGGTAGGTCTGCTTTTATCTGTTTTATTTTTCCTCCTTCATAAGTTTTCTTAAGAAGTTTTAAGAATCTTATTTGCCCCTACCTTTAATCACAGTACTAGAAGGTGCTTAGGGTCATGAATTACTTAGCCCTGGTAACTATCACCATAACTCTGGTATTAGTGCGGCCAATCATATTTTCTTGCAAATAGATGGTGAATAATATGCAATTTTGGAAAACACACTTTCAATGCAAATTTTTCTTTCACACTCCCATCATAATGGTTGCACAAAATTAATTTATTACATAAAAGTCCTCTTGTTTTGAAAATGAAATCCTCTTGCTTTAGAATGTGTGCATTAAGATGTTTCTCAGAAAATAATATATATAAATTATATATACAAAATTATACACATATAAATTATATATAAATTATACATATATAAGTGATAAATAAATATATATATATATCATATATATATATATATCATATATATATATATGATATATCGTATATATATATCATATATATGTATGATATATATATATGATATATATATCATACATATATATGATATATATATACGATATATCATATATATATATATATATATATATATATATGATATATATATATCATTGCTGCAATTTTTGCTTTTATTGGAACATCCCCTGAAGTTACCGCTTTTCATACTGTTTGAAAGGCATGCAAAATTGAAGTATCAGTGACACTTTCTTTAGTACAGCTATTTTGCCTTTAAATAGCACCAATTTAAATGTTCATTATTATGTTAGGTGGGTTTATTTTCTAAAGCCACCATTTGAAACACTATACTAGTGGTTCTAGATAGTTATTTACACAGTTACTTTAATGGCCTGGCCCACCCTTATCTCTGAATTTCAAACTGCTATTTTTTCAGTTGTATCATTTTGTAACCCACACAAAACACAAGGAATGTTTACTGGTGAAAAAGCTGATTGGACCATCTCTTTCTCTTTTTTTAAATGTTTATTCATTTATTCTGAGAGAGAGAGAGAGAGAGAGAGAGCAGGGGAGGGTCAGAGAGAGAGGGAAAGAGAGATTCCCAGGCAGGGTCCACACTGTCAGTGCAGAGCCAGAAGCAGGGCTTAATCCCCAGAGTTGTGACATCATGACCTGAGCTGAAGGCAAAGGTTGGATGTTTAACATACTGAGCTTCCCAGGCTGGACCATCTCTTTGACTTAGGAAAGTATTTTAAAATAAACCCCCAAAACAAAATCAAGAATAAGGCAAGGATCACCTTGAGCCCCACTGCCCCTCACAGAACTAGTCCAACTGAGTTGAACCTGATGGGCTTATCCAGTGCAAAGGCCTCCAAGAGATTTCTCCATTTTTAGGGGCTATTTCTTCCTGCCTATCTTGTCTCTCAGATCTCACACCTGTGAGAACCACTGTGGCTTTGCCTTGAATCAAGGTGAGTGTGGATTTCAGGCGCTTCATTGGCCTGGAACACTTTATTATTCAAAAATAATCATCAGACTGATGAACTTTGCAAATGACTATCATGGGGATGGTTCACCTCCCGGAGGGTCAGACCTCCCATCCCAGCACTAATGCCACTTTGAGTCTTCTCTTTCTTCCTCTTGTCTTTCTTCCTCCTTCCTAGTACTAACAAGGATTTTTGAGTTCTTATATTGAAATAGTCCCAACCACTCACAGAATCAGCTCAAACACTTTCACTTCATAAGAAGTGTTTTAGTGAATGTATCTTTCACTATTTTATTACAGAAAAAAATAAGAAAGGTTTTGTTTTGCTTTGTTCCTAATAGTAGTTTTGTTGTTGCTGAGAATGGGTAGGGGCTATCTTTTTTGTCGGACTGCCAAGAAGACAATTTTTTTTTTCTTATATAACGGCAAGCACTTGGGGGGGGGGGGTGTGGGATGGGTTGGAATGGTAAGTGGATTTCTTCTCTATTGATAGGCAAAGGTATCCTGAGAAACAGAAGGTACTAATTAGACCATGAATAGACCAGAACCAATGTTGGGTCACTTCAGACATAGCCAGCATTAAGAGAGGAGCAAGACAATGGAGAGATGTAGGGAATAAAAGCAAGCATACTCAATTCGGTTGAGTTGAGTTAAAGAAACAGCGTATGTAACTTACGAACCTACAATGTAAAAAAAAGGTGGAAACATGAGAAATCCTTTAAATTATTTCTTTCATTTCATTACATGTCTGTAGTTATAAAAGCATTTGTGGGCTAATAGCAAATTAGAAGTTCTCCATGTAGATTTGTTCTTCATTTAAACATAATTTTTGAATTTATTTGTTTTTCACTGAACTTGAAAATATCTTGTGTGGGATATTAGGCTCCGTGATTTTTGTAGGTTCTCTCATCGAATTCTCACATCAAACTACATCAAATGGTAGAAGCTATTTCTATCTCATTTTAGCAGTGAAAAAAGTCAAGCCCAGGGAGGTTAGTAAATTACTTAAGATCACAAATCTAGAAACTTCGAAGCAAGGATTCATAAGCCAACAATTCTGTGCTGGCATCAGAGGTCTTAGCTAAGATCCTAAAAGTCATGGTGATTTAGATGACTTTGAATTGTGTTGTAAGCCTGGCATGTGTCAGTATGATTAACAGAGTGGTATGTTAGTAGAATGTTATCCCTAATAAAGTGGTATCTTTTAATTATTCTCTAATATTTAAAATGTGTGATAACAGATTTGTAATAACCTTATAATTTTACTGATTTATTTATGAAATATTTTCACAATATATGTTTTGGTCCCAATGACTGATGCCATGCCTTACTGAGTACTCAACGTTGAAACAGGAGACAATATGGGATTCAGGAACAATCAAGGGCTTGAATATTTTACTCACCTTGTGTTTGTACTGCAAAGACTTTATCATTGTGTTATTTGGGTTTTCTCAGTTATCCAAACTCCATTAGTAATTGCAGCCTCCTCTAAAGATGTGGACTCCAAATTCAATTCCAGAAGAAGGAACATTTTGAAACCATGAGCAAATAAAGAAGAAAAAATAAATGACACTTCTCTTTCAGTAGGACTATCTACTTGATAGCAAAGATTCAGAAAGACATGCTAATTACTAAATAATTTGCAGTTAGTTGTTAGTCAATATTTGTCTTTCAGGAGAAGTATAGTGGTATTTACTGTGTGGCTACTGATAACATACCTAATTTAATGGCACAGTTTCAATGAATTGTGATGTCTACATTGTCCTTCATCTACATTACTTTTTGCAATTGGTATGCAACCTTTCTCAGCCATAGAGGCAGCCTTGTCATTCATTGGTGTTGTGAAGAAGCATAAATAATCACTACGTGACATTCTGACACAAGGGTTTATTTAGTGATGTTTGCATTCTGACATTGACAGAATATGTGAGGACATTTCATCAACAGCAACTCCAGCCTCACAGAATGCAAAAAAAGAATATGCACGTTACTGAGAACTGGGACTGGGCTCTGACCGCCCCCCCCCCCCCCCCCCCCCCGCCTTTTACATCTTTCTTCTTTCTCTCCCCTTTTCTAATTGTTACATCTTTAGTCTTTGATTTTATTAAAAAGAACTCACTGAAAGAACTTTCCACAGGTATAGAAAATCATTACATGATTTGGTCATTTCACAGCATGTTTTTTTTTTCTTTTTTAATCTCGATGCAAAATGAAACTTGATGCGAAACAAAAACAATACTGATATGTAAATGTTGAACAGCAAGCATCTTCTTTATGTTATGTGCAGAAGAGTGCTAACACCCATCCACTCTCTCGAACAGAGAAATTCGCTAATTTAAAAAAAAAATGTCAATCATCTCAGTTCTGTTTGGAGAATAGGCTTTCCAATTAATAAAGTGAGGCAAGGAAAAAGAGTGGCTGTAGAGAATCATTACATTTAATTGTTACCCCAATTTCTAGAGCTGTGGGTTCATAATAAATAGGTCAAAGCTCCCTATAAATGAATTAGATATACTTTTTTACTGTCTAAAGTTTTACATTCAGATCAGTTTCAAACAATTGCTACTTACTCAACTGAAAATTTGAATTGCTTTAAGCACCTACTTTGTAAGCTGGAGGAGGGAACCACATGACCAGGAAGTGGAGAGTTTAATGCACTCCTACTCCACCCCTAAACTAATCCCCAGGGCCTCCTCCATTATCTCATGGGCAACAGGAAGCTTATCTGTGGGCTACTGGGTAATCACTAACGTGGGTGAGTTTACATTGTCATTTTACTGGGTGAACTCCAAGCAGTTATTTTTCCCGGAAGGTAAAGCTAAATAAAAAATTGTGAGAGTTTTCCCGGAGTAAACACTGGGAGGAAATCTAGAAATAAACATGTATAAAAATGATATCCTAGTTTCTAGTGCTTATCGTTTTTATTTCAGTAATTTCTTCACCCCACCCTCACCACATAATCGTATAATGGAAAGCAAATGGCCAGGTCTGCCCATCCTAGCTTGGCCATCTGCCAGCATGGCCAGTTTTGCCAGTGCTCTTCCATTGGTTTATCGGTCATCTTTGTGAGAATTTTAATTTTTGTGCTCTTTCATCTTTTTCTTTCTTCTTCCCTTTCTTTCTTCCTCCCTCCCTTTCTTTTTACCTTTTTAAATTCAGGACAGAATGATATTTAGTAGTGAAGAGAGATGGTAAAGACAGACTTCCTACAACTCGTATCTGCATCCACAGAAAGCAATAGAAACATTATCCATAAAAAAAACTTAAAAAATTTCTGAGGCCCTATATTCTTCCATTCATGTTCATTATTTATGATTGTAATTGGAAGGATTGGATTAAACTGCAGTCAAGCCACCTTGTGTCCTGCTTTGCCCATGTGCTTTTCCAATGAGGGGAAGAGCCTCCCGTACCTTGGATTTAGATCCACACGTGTTGGACTCCAGTGATGTGAGAGTCCAGGGGAGCATGGGTCATTAATCCCTAGTGTCTCTCTGTTGCCAAAGGATGAAGGCTCTCGGGAGTGGGGAGGGAAGGGAAGAGGATGTCCGTGTGTGACCTTTCCCAGGGAAGCTCCTCTACTAACAAGCAGGAGTTCACACAGATCAAGGTTTCTCAATCCTGTCATAATCACTAAGGGACCTTTTAAAAAAATACTGATGCCTGGGTTTTATACCCACAGAATCTGATATAATGATCTGGGTGGAGTCCCAAGGCAAATCTAATGCATAGCTAGAAACTATAAACAGGGCAATCTGATTTCAGAAAATTCTATTCATCCTTCTTCCTTCCTTTCTAGCCTGGGTTACATATTGTGAAATGTTTGAGTTCTCTTCACCATCCCTTTGTCATCATGGTTTTTGTGCCCTTTCCTTTATTTTCCTATCCTATCCTGTGGCCCAACTGCTCCATTACTCCTGACTCTCCCTTTCCTTCATGCAGTCTTAATACTGCCTCAGTACTGGAGGATTCTAAAAGGTATATATGTTTTTCTTTCAGGAGAACTATAGTAGTATTTACTGTTTTGGCTACTGATAACATATCTAATTGAATGGCACAATGTAAATGAAGTCTATTGTCTACAATTTCCTTCATCTGTTTTACCTCTCTCAACTGGAATGCAACGTTTCTGAGCCATAGAGGCAGCCTTGTCATTCTTTGGTGTTGTCAAGAAGTATATATATGTATGTATATCCCTACCCTCTAGCAGACTATAATCAAAGTTAAGATCAACATGGCCATTAGCTATTACCTCTCTCACCCAAAATAAGAGACTTGTGGTTCTACCAGATTCACGTAATTCAGACAAAACTGAAGGTTTATGCATACCTTCTCCATCAGTTGGTTAGACTAGATCAGTATTTCTGGATATTTGTTTAACAAAACATTTAGAAAGACACTGATAAATTCCACCTTTCTACTCTGACTGGCAGCCACAGAGGTGTGCTGCTTGATCTCCCTTCAAGAAGAACTTGCCTTTCCGCTGGAAGCAGTGCCTGTAGCTGCTAGCCTCCAGCTACATACAGCGCCTTTCCCAATCTGGTGTAGCATTCAGCAGGAATCCTCTCCTTTTGGGAGTAGCCTCCAGCCAATGCCAGCTCAGTGGGTCCATTAGGATAGGGCCAACCCTGCTCAATATGGTACTATTTCAACAGTGACTTTCTGGAGCTCCCCATTGGGTTGGCTAAGACTTTATCAAATTTGCATCATAGAGCATCTGTGTACCCAATTCTGTCTCCTCCCACCTTTCCTATCATTGGTATTAGATCAGCATCACGGTCTAAGGGTTCTTTCGGCTTCATCTTGTTCCTTCTCTTTTGTCTTAAGTGCGTGTTACTTCCTAAGAAAACTTTTGCCCTCCTAGCTTTGTGTAAGTATCTGCTTCCAAGATAAACTGTATTGACACAATCTGTCAATCTTTGTTAACATTTAAAAATAAAATTAAAAAATTTGCATTTTTATTTTCCCGTCTTGGAAAACAATTCCAATCTGTTCTGTATACAGCAACTCAGGAAGTTAGGGTGAAAAATCTACTCTTCCAACCCCAAAATGCTACTGGTTACATTTTTTTTCTTCCAGTATTTTAATCCATGTTTGTAAGGTTCTATGAAATGAGTGCAAATTATTTCTTCTCTTATTCCAATTACATTGAAATCTTTCCTCTTAGAAGTCTTGTCATTAACAAAAATCTGCAGATTTCTAGAATAAAGTCACTTGGACACAGGTAATTTAATGCTCAACAAAATGTAAGCGACTCCAGTTTAGTAGGTTTGGAAAATTCACATTAGTTGAAGCAGTATTTCCTTAAAAGAATTGTTTCTCTGAATGTTAAAGCAATCCCCTTCCTTCAGGCACTTACCATGCTGTATTCTTCTTATTGTTGTTGTTGCTGTTAATATATTTTGTTGGAATCATATTGTCCTAATTTCTGGTCTGTACATCCCTTGGCATAGTGCAAGGCACACAGTTTGTGCATGTTCAATATTAAACTAAGCAACGTTCTTGTACATATTTTGATATCTGGGACTTCATTGATGTTCTTAGGGAAGAAATCCTTAGAAATAGCACCTCGACTGACATGGATAAGGACAGGAAATTGTTATTTTTCCTTAGTGCTCTGCCAACAAACACTTGGGTCTGAGAAAACAATTATTATTATTATTATTTTTAGTGAATGTTGAGTTCTGGAAGGATCGTTTAAAAGTCCTTATTCTTTCATAAACCAGAGTACTCCCATGTACAGCGCTGGAGTAAAAAGAGGATTTAAATCAGGAAAACCTTGTTAAACAAATGGCTTCCAAGTGACAATGGCGTTTTGCCTTTCTCTGAATCCTCAGGCAGAGGCCAGGGTTTGGAGCCAAGATTAAGGGCTAGATGAGTCATGCGCCATGGTATGGCAGTGCCTCTTTCCCAAGTCTGCGCAATCAAATCTCCAACTGATTTCTTCTTTTCATTTTTTTCTCCTCTTTTTGGCAAGAGAGAAAATAACTTCAGTATTCTTTTTTTAGGAGGGTTAAAAAAAAAAAAAGTAACACCATTCTATTGCCAAAAATTGCATATAGAATTTCAAAGGGTGACCTCTTCCCAGATATAGCAGAACTTATGGTGGCAATGGAATGTGTCACCTTTTGAAGCATAAACACTTCAGATCCCCAGGCCTGCCCATGTCTTCATTGTACTTTGGAGAACGAGAGGATTAGGAGTAAAGGAATATGAAATATAATGTCATTTTCACCTGAGTATAATTAATGTCTCTGGCCATGAGACTATCCCATGGTGGGAGTCACAGTGGCAATAAATGAATGGTGAGAAGACAGACGCCAGGTATACGGAGATGTTCAAAGCCTCCCTTTTTTCACAGTTGGCCGATTAAGTAATTTTTAGAATTTGGACTTCTCAGGGGCAGGTTTTTTTTTTTTTTTCTTTTACATTAAATATACTCTTCCCTACACTGTTCAGTTACATAATAGGGTGAGTTGCATGTGCAAAGTCATGCCTTTTTAGTATTAAGACACAAAATCATATCCTTCATTTTTGAAGTTCTAGTTATTCATGATATTACCAATTTTGGACACAGAAAATAAGATATTGCCAGAGGTACTTTCTGGGAAGATTAAGTATCTAGCTTGTTTTTAATCCAGTTTGTTGTTAAATATAGCTTTGGCTCCCCTTCCCCCTTCCCCGCCCCCCCAAGAACTATATGGTAGTCTGTTTGTAATCTATCACTCTATCTTTAAATGTGAGACTCCAAATGATCGTGTATTCCATAGTCATATTTTCCAGATTTTTCTGGCTTTGTGGCCTTGGCTAAAATTGTGAGCCTCTCCTTCCTTTGACCCGTTCTGTTTACAGCATTTCTACTTCAGTTCATCAGACAGCACCTGATTAGGTGGCCTTCTGTCATCTATTCCCCACACATCCCGCCTGGCCTCAGCACAGTGGGGCTGGCTGCCCTCCAGAATGTCATCATGGAAGCAGCTGTCCTGACAGGGGAAGAAGAGTTTGGTTCATCTTTAAACATTTTCAAGGAGTTGGCCTCAATGTCACAAACAGGTTAAAGGCTCAGTCACATTTAAAGTGTGACATGATGGGCTCCTGAAAAATATGTAACTTATCAGGCAGTACTTACTGTTTCTCTAAGAGAGTAAGGACCTTGAAAATGGCAGAAATGGGCACGTTTTGGAATCCCTACTCTACCGTCGTTCTAGCTACATAAATACAAACTATGAAGTTCCAAGCACATTGACTGACACATTAAAGTGGGCTAAGCAAATTTTAGTTCTCTCTAAAATTTTATTAATTATTTACCATGAGCAAGGAAAAACTGGAGACCTGGAGTACTGGGTGTATCAAAATATTAAGAGGTGGACACTCTGTTCTTGCCATTTTATAGAGGAAATTTTGGTGAATTTGGAACTCAAATTCCAAATTTGAGACGAGATAGATTACTGTTACTGGCAGAATAAAATACAGCTTCATGGAGGAAGTGGCACTTGAAGTAAAAGCTGAAGAAATCCATCCATTCCCTACACACTAGTGATAGTTATTTGGACTCTACAGGGATAGAAAAATGGTTACTTATGTGACAAGAATGTAGTTGAGCAAATGAAGTTAACATAGAGTATGTTTGGGGAACTGCTAAGAGTCGAGGTTGGCTGGAGCAGAGCCCACACCAAAGGGAAGGTAGGAGATAATTTTGAAAAGACAGAGTAGACCATATTTTGGAGGACCTTTGATCTCAATCTATAGGAGAAGCATGACATAGTGGAAGAAGACCCTGGCTGTGAAGCAGGAATCCTACACTCCTTTCTAGGCATCTGGTAGGGGATAGCAAAGTGCCCAGATTCTGGAGTGGAATCAAGGATTCCACTCATGAACTCTGTGACATTGAGCAACTTATTTTCTCTTTATAGCTTCAATTTGCTTATTTGTTAAAGGAGAGGATTAGACTAGACCATGTCTCTTGAAGTATAAAGTTATTTGTTTATAAATTTGGTTGTTGGAAAATGGCAAAGGTTTTTCATAGAGAAGTGTTTTTTGAAAAGTGAGAATGCATAAAAGTTTGGAAATGAAATAGAGAACTCTTTGGTTTCCATTCCACTGCTATGCTTAAGGTTCTAAGGACAGATCTGGTAACACTATCTAGGACAGTTTGAAGGAGTAAAAGACTGAAGGTAAGAAAATCATTTGATTTGGGGCTTAAAATGAAATGGGGATTTGAAGAAAGTAGTGTTTTGTAAAGAGAGGGGAGATCATGAGAGTTATTGCAGCAGTAAAATCAAAGGGATTTGGCAGCTCATTGAATATCAGTTCCAAAGCTAACAAGCACAGAACCTATTACTTTTTAAAAATGGACACATTCTTTTAATTAAGTCATATAATTGATTTAGCGATGACTTTTAGTTCTGTATTACTCAGAGTTTCAATGTATGTGGAGTTTGTAGTGATGCAGATTGGTACATGTTGTTGATCCAACAAATATTTTGGTGGTCATAGTATGCGACCGGTGGTGTCCTGGGTGTCGGGGACATAGCAGTGAACAAGACAGACAGAATTCTTGCTCCTATAGAGTTTACATGCCAGGACCGCGATGGAGCAGGGAGAGAAAGAGACAACCGAAGAAGACAGTGGTTGGGAGAATACAAACAAGTAAAATGAAGATGAACCAAGCTGGTGTGATGGGGGTACCTGAGAGGTAGCCAAGATCTCCCTGAGGAGGATACATTCAGGCTGAAAGCTGAATGACTGAAGGATCCAGCAATATGGAACAGCAGGGCAAGAACATTCCAGGAGGAGGGAACAGACAGGGCAAAGGTGCAAGCATGGGGATTGTACCCTTGTGGGTTTCAGGAGTTGAAGGTGTCAGCCTGGCAAGGGCATAGAGTCTTAGGGAGAGAGTAGTCAGAAGTGAGAAAAGAATATATGTGTTAGTAACAGCATGGGCCCAACCCCCAAAACTCATTCCTAAACTCTTGGCCTTGTTGCAACTTTATAACCCAGTATCTAAGATTCTTCACAGCAAGCATAGTTTATTTTTTTTTTTCATACCAACATTGGGAAAATGTTAACACCCCCAGTTTTTCCAGAGCAGAAGATTGAGTCTCAGTGATGTTTAGCTACTTGCTCAAGGTCACACAGTTTGTAAATCGCAAGGCCAGGATTCAAATCAGGTCTTATGATTGCAGACCCACAGCAGTTTCCACATCCCACAGTGTCACTGTCCCTTCTTATGTAATCCTAAAGAATAACAGAGTTACTGACCTCTTATCAGGGAGCCTGCAGGAGAACACTCTGTAACTCGAGATAGATGACAAATGACAGTGAAAGACCAAAGGACAATGAGAGTCCTCTACTTATGGCTGACGAGGTGCAAGGCTTACCAGCACTAGGGTTTAGGGCTAGAGGTAGAAGGGAGTACCTATTGGCAAAGAACTGGTCGAATGGTTATGTACTAATTTTCATTTGCATGGGAGTCTTACAGCATCCCTTTGCTTTTATAAACCATGATTTGATGATTTTCCAACAAAATCAATTTTATGTATCTGGGCTGAATAGAATATGTCATAAGATGTAATGACATTTTAAAACAAACATGAAATGTGGTGAATAACATGGGCTCTATATTAACTATTTCCTCACTTTGCGTCTCCGTTAAGTTAACTGCCAGGCCTGGCGCTTTACAATCCGGCTTTCTTCCCTCCATTACAGCCACACGTTAACTGTAGACATACTAAGCAAGCATTTCTAATAGAGCCATTTTCAGGGAGGACTGTGAGTCGTCCTACTAGTGTCTCCCTACCTTTCTGTTCCCGTCCTAAGGCCCCCTCTGCTACTTGCAACTCTGAGTTCTGAACATGCTTGTCGTGAAGCCAGTTGGGTTCTCTGTTTATGGTGCGTCTCCAAATCCACGCATCGGTTTAAATGAGCGTCCTAGTTACAGCGACTATTGTTACTTCTTCGAGAGTGCAGCATTTGCCGCTGGCTGGGGGCTTTTGGACTTGGTGCGGGGTGGGGGTGGGGGCGAGGAAGGAGAGTTGGCTGGCGTTTGGGAGCGGATTTGGTTGCTCCTCATTGGAGGGGTTCGCTTTTTCCTGAGCTGTCAGACACTGCGGGCTCAACTGAGGCGCGGAGGTGCAATTCAGGCTGGTGGAACAGCGGGGGAAGGCAGGGACAGGCGGGGCTAGCGCGGCTCTGCAGCTGATCACACGCACCGGCGCATACACCGCTCTCCCGCCGCCCCTGCTCGCGACTTGCATTTTCCACCCGGAGCCACCGAGGCGCGGACAGGGAGAGGGGGACCGAGGAGGGGAGAGGCAAAGGAAGGCACCTTGAAGCAGAAGAAAAGCCGAAGCGGCGCTCGTATTTAACCTGAAAGTCTGACCAGCAGCTCGAGGCTCGAACCCCTTACGGCAGCACCGCCGTCGCCTGCTAAGAGAGCACAGCGCCAAGGAACCCTCAAGTCCCGCGCCCAAGTCAGTCCGTGCGGGCGCTCCAGGATCCTGCTGGTGGGGGCAGCGTGGTGCCCTCAGGGAGGTGCGGAGCTTGGGGGACCTGCATCGGTGCCCACCGTGGTACACCAGGAAAAGTGGGGGCGAGGAAAACAGCCGTGAGCGCCGAGCGCGAGGCCAGGCTGCCGCTGCCGCCCGCTGCGCCGCCTCCTGCCCCCTCCCGGTGGGTGAGTGCTCGGGTTTCGCTCACCGCCGCGTCTCGGCTGTGCGCGGGGGCGGCCTGGGGGCCTTTGAGAGTCCGTCGGAGGGCCCTGGGGCGCCCGCGGAAACTCTGCGGCCCGCGGACGCCAGGCGGGAGCGTCTCTGGAGTCCGGAGCGGGGGACTCAGAGCCCGGAGGGCGTGGGTGGGGGGTGTTGCACCAGTGCCCGGCAGACATGCCTCTGGGCGGGATTTTGGCCAAAAGATAGGAGGCGGGAGTGCCGGGCGGGGGGGAGCCGGGAGCTGTTCCGGGGGGCGGGCGATCGGGTAGCGGCGGGGAGGGGGGGAGGGTCTGGTCCGAGCAGGTAGCGCAGTTTCGGCAGCCTGGCGAGTTGGCAGGTGGGGTGGGACTCGCCGGTCAACTCATTAATTTTAAAAGTCAGTTTGGGAGTGCTGCCGCAGAGGAGGGCTGTGGCAAGGCAAGAGGTGGCCCGGGATGCCGATGGTGGGGGAAAAAAAGAGAAGCCTCGAAAACCTTGGAGGCAAAATTGCGCTTGGGTTCCTGGTCCCTGCATCCCTCCTGCCTTGAGTGCGCGAGAACACTTTTTTTGTTTTAAGACTCAGCTTGGAGAGAAAGCCTCTGTCCCAGGGGAGGAGAGGAGTCCGCAGGGGGCAGAGAGCGCAGCTCCCGGCCGGGTGCGCCCCCCACCCCTGGCGCGCTCGCTTTTGTCCCCCCATTCTCCCCCGCCCCCACCTCCTCATTGGTGCTGGTTTGCAGCGCTCGGCCCCTGCGCCTTCGCTTCGCGTTTGAATCTGGCTCGCCCCTCCATATTATGTCTGCACTCCGAAGGAAATTTGGGGACGATTACCAGGTAGTGACCACCTCGTCCAGCGGGTCGGGCTTGCAGCCCCAGGGGCCGGGCCAGGGCCCGCAGCAGCAGCTTGTGCCCAAGAAGAAGCGGCAGCGGTTCGTGGACAAGAACGGCCGGTGCAATGTGCAGCACGGCAACCTGGGCAGCGAGACGAGCCGCTACCTCTCGGACCTCTTCACCACCCTGGTGGACCTCAAGTGGCGCTGGAACCTCTTCATCTTCATCCTCACCTACACCGTGGCCTGGCTCTTCATGGCGTCCATGTGGTGGGTGATCGCCTACACTCGGGGCGACCTGAACAAAGCCCACGTCGGCAACTACACGCCCTGCGTGGCCAATGTCTACAACTTCCCCTCCGCCTTCCTCTTCTTCATTGAGACCGAGGCTACCATCGGCTATGGCTACCGCTACATCACCGACAAGTGCCCCGAGGGCATCATCCTCTTCCTCTTCCAGTCCATTCTGGGCTCCATCGTGGACGCCTTCCTCATCGGCTGCATGTTCATCAAGATGTCCCAGCCCAAGAAGCGCGCGGAGACCCTGATGTTTAGCGAGCACGCGGTGATCTCCATGAGGGACGGAAAACTCACGCTCATGTTCCGGGTGGGCAACCTGCGCAACAGCCACATGGTCTCCGCGCAGATCCGCTGTAAGCTGCTCAAAGTAAGTGTTACCCGCCCCTTCTCACCAGGCTCCCGCCAACCCTCAAAGGCGGAGATTGGCTCACCTGAGAACTATGCCCAGACTTTTAGTCTAACCTATCACACAGGTAAACCTCCTAGAGGGCGCGGGGTGGGGGAAAGGCAAGAGGTGGAGGGTTGGGCAATGAGAGCACAGCTGACTTCTGTTCCTTTGCCATTCACTCTCGTGCTCTTATTTATATTAATAATTCGGATGTGTCTTTATCACTTTCTGGATTAGTAACACTTACGCAGTGGTGTTGGCTCCTGGAGCCTTGAGCTAGAGTGCCTTGTTCTCCCTACCCTTACCGCTGCGCTCTTTAAAGAGTTTTTGATTTGTTGTCAATACACTACTCCACCAATCTTGAGGTACTAAAACCGAGCAGCTTTTATTTTGAAGAAATCGGTTTTGAACTTGCCTTAACTTTCACTTAAGGCTTTTCTTTACTTTTTCTTCTTTTTCCTCCTAAGAGTATTAGCAGGTGGATTATTTCTTTAGGCTAACATTAACTCTGTGGTCATCTTTTTAACAAGTGCAGTGACCTCAGAAGTAGTTAATAATGTGGAAGAAACAACACTTGGTCCTTTTATATTTTTATTTTTACTAAATATTTTCCTGGAGTAGTAGTATTCTGTGAAAACTTGAGTGCTTTTCCTGTAGAGCATCTCCTTAATTTTATTCTTAATTGCCCGTTTCTGTGAAACCTTTGTCAATTACAGATTTCACTTGAAGCTTTTCAGCATCCATTAAAGAAGATTGCTTCTTACCATCAGTAGTGTAAATGCTAGAACAGATTGCACATGGAGTGTTTATTAAAGCAAAGTCCATCTAGTCCTTAGAGGGCACCAGTACAAACGAGAAGCCCACCCTAATCACTCACCCAGTTAGAGCCTGGGAATGAGGAATAAAAAGCTCAGTTCTCTCTCCATGTGTCATTTAATTCAACAATTTTTTTTTTTCCAATTCAACTTTTTGAGGCATTTGCCTTAGGTAGTTTTCAAATGTTCATAAATTGAAAAAGATGACTTCAAATAAAATCTTTAAAAAGTTGTCTAAGATTGCATAGAGAACCATAGCCAGATTCAGAACTTAGCATTAATAAAATGAAATCTGGTAAATCTTTAAGTTGAAATTTTGCCTTTGAAATTTCAATTCCACCCTGCAAGTGTATTGTTTTAAACAGCCTCAACTTACATTGTAGTTAAAAGTGCTTTTAAAAAGTTTGGCTCTTGTGTCATTTTCATTATTTATTTATAAGATCTTAACCCTAATTACTTTTCATCATGTTGCTCAGTAAAGTGTTAGAGTTAACATAGCTCAGTTGTCCAGTCAGTCCACATCATTACATGTATTTACTATGCCATGGACAGTAACAAATACTAACTTCTGCACAGATTAGTGGCAAACTTTCAACTTTGTTTTGATGTGTCTATTCATTAAGATAACTGAATCAATCATTTGAAATCATGTTCTTTGCATTAGCTCCAGTGAACTGCATACTTTTGTATAATTTAGCATGTTGTATTAAAGTGAGTTGTGTGGATTAGGCTCAGCAGTTGTGTTGTAGACGTGTTTATTGCAGTGATGTTATTTGCATGTGCCTGTTTGTATGAATAGATCAAGATGTATAATCTCTCTCTTTAGGTAAGCTACCTGGAAGACAGGAAAACCTCGTTCATATAGTGCAAACTTCTCTGTCAAGGGATTCATGTTTATGTGACACTTTGAGAGTCTTACTGAAGAATAGTTTGCCATGTTGATTGGATATTAGAAATATAAAATTAGGCTTTAAAGGTCACTTATTGCTGTTCTCTAGTTTTTCAAATATATAAAATCACTTATTAAAACAAGTGTCTTTGGAGGCAACATATTTTAGATGTTTCTAGGCTTTATGAAATTTTAACAAAGCGAGAATAATTAGAATTAATCTACGTATCAGTTTTTTGTTGTTGTTTGTGTGTGTGTGTGTGTTTTGTTTTGTTTTGTTTTGTTTTTACAAAGGTACAATGAATCTGAAGTATCCAGTCTAATAGTGGTTCAGGACACTGGTAATTTTTACGCAAAGGTCATGTACCACATATACCTTAAGGAGTGTCCTGATTAAAAAAATAATAATAAAAAATGTATGGCATTGGCAAATTTGGATCAGGGTGCTATATTAACACAAGGTGATAAAACAACATCTGTTTAAATTAATATACCTACTATTCTTATAAAATTCTTATGATTTGTTAGAAGAGATCAGTGTTAGAAGTAAAAATAATTGACATGTGGTGTCAGTTTATACTTCAACAAAATTTTGGTGAAATGTCCTGCTTTCTGTGATGTGGGTTGGTCAGCTCTTTAGCCAGCCAATTAGTGTAGTTTGTTTGAGTTGATTTTTCCTGTAGCCATGGTAGTTAAAATGAATTCTCATATTTCTTGTCAGTTCCTTAGACTTCATTAAAAAGGAGTCCTGTTTTATTAGGGAACTAATAACATTCAACAAAATTAGAGGGGAGATTTGCCCTTAATAAGTTACTCTCATTTTCTCTTAGGGACTGAGATGAAGTGACCTAAGACAGCCAACTATATTTTGAAAGAGGAGCTGTACCATAATCTTCAAGTAATAACTAAAATGCTTTGATATCAGTCTTATGCAGTCTTCTTGTTAAATATTATTACACATATTTAGCTTCCTCTTTTAACCCCTGTGTGACATTTTAAATATAAGATGTATTTTTTTGATATAGAGAAATTTGGAATCTTAAGGCAACAAAAAACATAATCATCAATGATAATTCTAGTCTGTGTTCTTTCTATTATCTAATTTAATTTATATTTTTCTATTGTTTCCTTATTTTTGAATAAAAACTTATTTTTCAGTATTAGTATTATTTAATGACTGTAAAGTAATTTCTGTTTTTGGGAAGACAGTAAGAACATGGATATGTCTTTCTTATCCTTGCTACTATGAATTTTACATGCATACTTTTTAATTTTCTAAGTTTTGATTAAAGTTCTTTTTTTTTTTTTTTTATAAAACTTCTCTGTCTTATATTAAAGCAAATTTTTTTTAAGTAATCTCTAACCCCAACATGGGGCTTGAGGTCAGGACCCTCAGATCAAGAGTCACATGCTCTATCTATTGAGCCAATAGATATTGAACCACACACCGCTATGGGAAAGCAAAATTTTATTTCAACTCTGTTCCTGTCTTTCAACCTTGCAAATACTGCAATTTATTTCGGTATTCAAATATGCATCTTCCAACTTCATGCCTGCAGTGGTTGGTTTTTTTCTCAGAAAAAAAAAAGGACATATTAAATAAAAATTAAAGGATATAATTGAAAGTTATTCTTTAAAATGTATAATTTTTTTAATAAATATAGCTATAGAAAGTTCTTTTAAAATGGATATTTTCTCTTTTCCTCTTCTCCTCTCCATATTAATGTTTTATTTGAATTTTCTTTTTTTTTGAATTTTCAATTTATTTTAGGTACCTTTCTTTAAAAAAAAGAAAACTACACTATAGGAACTAATACATAGCCTGCTCATGTTAAATTAATGTATCTTCCAGTTGAAAGTTTTAATAAAAATTCCTAAACTTGAGGCTGATGGCTCTAAGTCTGGACCCTGTAATTTAGTGTTGGATTTAAAGGATACAGAAATCTCACTCTTTTCTATAAATCTAACACTAATAGTTGACTGCCCTTGACGTACACCTTGTTAGGGAAGATTTAAATAATATTTCTTGATACATTATTCAATAATTCACTAACTTATTATTCAGAAGCCATCATGTGTTTATTATAGGCACCCAGTCAAACTATATTTACATAAAGTAAATTTAAAAGCAATTATTATTGGATACATATTTTGAAATGTAGAAATAAGGATACATTTTTCTCACAGAAGGGTAATTGTATTTCTTCATATTGTTATTCATTGCATATAGTTATCTTTCTTTTTTAAAATTTTTTAACATTTATTTATCTTTGAGAGACAGAGAGAGACAGAGTGTGAGTGGAGGGGGGGGAAGCAGAGAGAGAGGGAGACACAGAATCTGAATCAGGCTGTAGGCTCTGAGCTGTCAGCCCAGAGCCTGATGCTGGGCTCGAACTCACAGACCGCGAGATCATGACCTGAGCCGAAGTCAGACACTTAACCAACTGAGCCACCCAGGTGCCCCTATAATTATCTCTCTTTCCTAGGAGAACAGCTATACAACCCTTAACTTTCACTTATTGAAAGGTACTGGTGTGCAATCACCTTCTGATGTATCATATATATTCTTTTTGTATTACCTTTATAAATAAAATTTTCTTTCTCCGGATACTCAGTTTGGATGCTGTCTAGTTTCCCCATATGAACGTGAGCAAGTTCAGATGCAATAAAAACAAAATTGTTGTTTTTATACCAATAAGTTCTTCATCCTCTTCACATGTCCTAACCTTTTGTTAATCTTTTAACCACAATGATTTCTGGACCACATGATTGCTGATTTTTTTTTCATATATTTATTATTATTTGTCTTCATTTCATACCTTGCACTGAAATGCAGTTATGTGTTTGCCTCTATGTGACTTTATTTTGTATGACTGACTTTTTCTACCAATTGGACTTGGCCAATTTTGTTTTGGTCTTGAGATAATTAGTCACCTCCTTTTAAAAAATTAAATCCACAAATGAATATTTAATAAACACTGTTCTTCTGAATATTATACAAACTATCAGTAAAAATATTCAAAAAGCCTAAGACTGAGTTCCCCAGAATTCTAGGGGCTAGATCCTATAATCGTTAATTTTTTTTTTTTTTTTTTAAGGTGGATTCATTATGTCTTTAAAAAGAAAGCACAGTTCCTACTTGGCCTAGCTTTGCTTTCTTCAACACAAGTACAATAATTCTCCAATAGGTACAGGACTTGTTTTGTTTTTTTTTTGTTTTTTTTAAGCAGAATTCTCATTCTTTTAAAAAGTAGTAGTGATATGTTGTTTTGTTTGCTTTGTTTTGTTTTATTTTTAATATGGTTCCTGAAAAGTACAGAGTGGCTTGTACTCAGGGGAACAGTGTGAACAGAAATAAGGGACATAAAGACCCACAAATAAACAGCAGTAGGTAAGAACAAATGATAAAGAGAAGTAGGAAAAAGCATTTGGTGGATTTGAGGGTGTTTTGTGAGTAGGAGGGGGAATGTGCATGTAGGGTTACAAATTCTGTCCACAGTTATAAATTCCATAAAAGGCCCTCAAGGACTTATAAACCTGTTCCTTCATTTGAATGGTATAAAAACCTCACACAATTTATTACAAGACAAATTCCATTCCATTCTATCAGGTACTTTCTTGTCATAAAAATAAACATATTTATGGATGATTATCTCAGCATTAAAAATTTTTATTTAAGGCTTGATGTTGGTCATATTTTTTCTACCCGAGTATTGATAGGAGTTCAAGCTTATGGAGCCAGAAGAAATGTGCAATGTAGTTATAGACAGTCCAGAAAAAATTCTAGGTCAGGTCCACACTCTCCTGTACCGGACTTGAATTTTGATCTGAGTCCCAAAACCATTGCCAGAACTGCTTCGAGTCACAGGACATTTTCGTTGCTTATTCTTGTACCTGCTTTTGGCTTATTTCCTAATTTTAGCTTGCAGATAGCACTCCGACCTCATTTTACGTTCTTTGTGTCTTCAGCATATATTCTACACACACACACACAACACACACACACACACACACACACACACACACACACACACACACTGAATGTTTAAAGAGGAGAAATGAAATTACAGATAAAATGGCAGGAGGCTGGAGGCCAGAAGGGCTTGCTCTCTCCGTCTTAGCCTCTTTTTGTCTCTTTTCCTTTCCTAACCACTGGCCTTTTCCAGTGGGGACTTGTCGAAGGTAGTCGGGCACTGGACAAGCCTTGGAATATGATTGAGGAACATCTCATGAATCAGATGGTAGTGATTAAATGTTCTTTTCAAAATTCCCCTAGCTTCCCTCCGAGCTAGGAAAGAGTACAGTGGTTATAATTAGAACACTGTTATGGGTTGGAGAGATGGGAGAAAGGCTGCAAAGAGATTGATTGTATTGGTGCAGTGTGTTCCTGTTGAATGAATGTGGACAACTGGTCGCAAATCTCTCAGAAGAGGATGGCCAAATGTAGGTCTGCCAGGGCAGTTCTAAATGTGCATCTCAGAGCTCTGTGTATGTGTGTGTGTGTGTGTGTGTGTGTGTGTGTGTACACGTGTGCATGCAGTGTGTCTTTGGACATGTACTCAACAGTCTTCATCTGTAACATGAAAACTATTTGTCTATAAAGTCCATGACATTGATAGTCCCTTTCAGGCATCTGTGACTTTTGAATCTCTTCCACTTTTAGTCAGAATTTGTAATTGATTATCTTGTAGGTCTCTTTTAGACTTTATGGGAGTTCCGAGTCATTTTATATATAATTAAAATGTATATCATAAAAATTCTACTTTTAAATAGCAAAATTTTTATACTGAAGGATAACTTAGAAATTATTGCGACATGTTCTACTTATAATTTTTGTACAGTAAACTTAAACTTTAAGCCTTAGATTTCTTTAATTTTTTTAACTCAGAATTTGTTATAATGCAGTCAACCAGAAATGCTTTAAAATGGCAGAAAGGTGCCTATTTTCTTCCCAAAATTCCATGCAAATGAGAATAAAAGTTTTATGGAAGTCATTCTCAGTCCTTGTGTTTTTAAACTGAGTTCTAAATTTTTGAGAATTTCAAATTTTCCATGAACTGTTTTTTTTTTTTTTTTGGACCTCTTTCTCACTTTCTTATTGAATCATTTTATGATTCTAAATGATTATTTCATCAGAAAAAGTTAACCGTAGTTATCAGATTTTTAGAAATTTTAACAATTTACTGATATCAATCTTAGTCTCTAGCAATTATTTTTAATTATTATGGATCCTGACTGTATTTATTTATACATTTTTATCTAGGAAATGATCATGGTTCTGCATTCCCTTTAGGATTAGGAGGTTTGTAGAGCTAAAGGAAATAATGTGGACCATAAGCAAACTGCTCTATTAATGAAGGATTTCTTCTCAAAATTCTTAAGGTGACATAGTAAAGAAAGGTTAGCTTGATTTTTATCTACAATTTTTTTGCCTGTTACAAAAATTCCTGGGTGAAATATGGTAATTGATAGCTAAATAAGAAAACTTGAAACTGATGGATATCAATGCTACTGATTTATCATATACTCAAGATAGAGAGCACATTTTAATTTTATGAAGGCACATACCTAACTCTTTTCTGTATTTCCTTTTTCACTTACATGTGTATATCACAGTTCCTTGAACAAAAGTTCTCTCACTCCACTTATACAAGTTGAGAGACTTAGAACTAACATAGGGTTTTTCCCCTCTTTGTTCCAGAAAAATCTCTGGAATTGCACCAGAATTAGAAAAGCCTAGATTAGAATTCCTTGTAAGCCTATAGTAAAATGTGTGTGCTTCTGAAAATGTATTTGGTAAGTGTATGTAGGTTTTTGGAACATTGTAAGTATTTGGCTGAGCACTGATAAGATAACCTTGCTCTAGCCAGGAGCTCAGACTTCAATTGCAGTACTGTAAGCACCTGCCATACTCAAAACACACCCTTCACTCCTCTAAATAGAACATCTTTCTATTTACTTCACAGTGATTGATAGGCTTCCCAGTCTATCACAGGGTTAGAGAAGTGAACAAAAATCAGGGAGGTGAGCATATTTATAGTTGAAATATTTGTTGGCCTACAATGAAGGAAGAAGACCCAAAGGATAAAATTGTGGATACCTATGGTGTCTCAGAGCAATTTAAAGAAAGGTTAAATTATATGGCATTCACTGGAAAATAATTTTCAATGAGTATGCAGGGAATTTTATCTGAAAAATATGTAAGCATGGAAAACATCTTTCAAAGTAAGGAAAGTGTTACTTTCCACATAGTGTCACATAATAGGTACAGTTGTCAACTTTGTTTCTTCTATGACTTGGATAGCATATAAAGCATTTGGGGAGGGGGAACATAGGTATAATTATACATAGGTATAATTTTGAACAAATTTTTAAAATCAGAACATGTATGGAGTCTGAACGGAACAGACTCCTACGTATTTCACTCTAAATTACCTCTATGTGAATTAACTGATTTGCTAAAAATGGAATATTTCTTATTCTAGGTTGGCATTCTCCTGAAAGCTTGTTTTTAGGCCACATCCCTTTATGGTTTGTTGAATGATCAAGCATATAAAAGTTAATAGATTACAGCCTTTTAGAATGGGGCACAGGTATAAAAAGGAAGGGATTAATTTTATATAATATATTAATTTTAGTTTTGATTTATATACATAAAAATTAGAAAAAAACATCTTTTGGGGGAGAATTATTTTAAAATAAATGGAGAATTGAGTTCTTAACGAAGTATTTTTGGGAACGTTTTCATTTAGTACAGAAAAAGCAGAGCTTAGAATAGTTAGTGAAACGACCTAAATTCTGTTCACTAATTATAAACACCAGAATACCACCTTGTGTTTATATAGCACCTGTTTCTTACTAGGTGAGAGAACAATGACTTAGGGTTTTTGTATTTATTTGTTTTTGTTTTGTTTTTGGCTTTTATTTTGTAATATTAATGAATGCTTGTTATGCATTTCTATAGTTGGAACAGTGCTAGTCTCATTCATGTTTTACTAATTTGAGAATGAATTTAGAAGCATAGGTAACTCTACTGGCTTAGAAATGTCTCGTTTTCTCCAACATTGGTTGTTAGAACTACTCTTTTTATTTTTGGACTATAAGGTTTTTCCCTAGATTTTTTTCTTGTCAGAATCATTATTATTATTGTGGTGATTATGATTATGATTATTATTTCTCCTCCTCCTCCCATTCCCTTTTCTTCTCTTCTTCTTCCTCCCCCTCCTTCCCCAATACCTTCCCCTTCTTCCCTCCTCCTCCTCCCCTTACTCCTCTTCCTCCTCCTCCTCCTCCTCTTCTTCTTCTCCTCCTCAACTGCTCACAAGTCATAGCTCAGTACTTCATTGAATTTTTTCTACACAAACAAAATTCCTGAGTATCACTAAATACAAAGTAGCCTGCCTAATTGACTGATTTTGCCGTCGAGACTCGGCAGCAATCACTGCCCTAACAGTCTACCGCTCGCTTGGTTCCATTTTGCCACAGAGGACATCTTACTAAACCATATTTCTCAGTGTTTTCAGACTCATTTATTCCACATAAAAAGCCATTGTATTTCTTGGAACCCTGAAAGTAAGGATTTTGTCTTTAAATTGCCACTTCATTGGACAGACCAGTGTTACAGATTGTTTTGTTTGTTAAATTAGTTTGGCAGAGTCTGTTAAATATATTGGATTCTTCCAAGCCCCATTTCCCTCATATTTTTCTGTATGCAACTATTTAACCCTTTTTACTGGCATCATCATTTAAATTAAACAAATGTTTTATTATACATGATCCTTCTAAGGAACAGATATGGAAAATAAAGTGAGAATGAATAGAACAGAAAGAAGTTTACTTGCATGGTTTGCTAATTGTTAATAGTCAGTTTCAATTAATCTTTCAGACTGTTATCATGTAAGCAATTTAAGTTTTATGATGATTTCTACTTATACTGAATGCCACCAACTTATGAAAGTTTTGGTAAATTGTAAGTTTACCCAGTATAGATTTCTAATTGCATTTTGATTAAAAAACTTCAATTTGGCACAATTTTTACAGTGTGTTTTAAAATTCATAAAATAGAGAGCTAAAGACTTTAATACAGTATACTATTAGGAGTTTGAAAGCCATCAGCTAACAGCATGTGCCTTTTCTTTATATTATGTGAGCTGTCGGATACATAATATGATAACATTTTCACTTTAATATAAAAGTTTATATCGATTTGTTACCTTACAAAAGTCCTAGAAAAACAAAATTGTTGTTTTGCTTTGTAACGATGCAATAAATCTCTTCTTAAATTATGATCAACCTTTTCCAGCTTCAACAAACTTCCAAAGAATTGCTTACTTATTTGCTTTGTGAGGAAAACAAATCTGGCATGCAGTGAGTTATCCTGGAGTGATTTATGTCAGGCAGTAGCCATGTACACTCAGTTCCACAGTTTGTGCTAACAGCCATTGTTGGACCAGGCATTTCTCCAAAGCTCATGAGTTAGGGAATGGTAATTATAGTAAGTCGTATATTATAAATAATGCATGTATGTTCCCCATGAGCTATGTGGGATTTCGGCCCATTTGCTAGAACATAGCTGCATAATGATTTGTTTGGATTTTGTTGCAGATGATTGATAGTGCAGAATGTTGGCAATGATGTAAATTACTGTTGGGCTGCCTTGAAAATTTCAGTACAAGTGGTGATTTCTTCTCTTTTTCTGTGTGCTTGTCTAGTCTCGGCAGACACCTGAGGGTGAGTTCCTTCCCCTTGACCAACTTGAACTGGATGTAGGTTTTAGTACAGGGGCAGATCAACTTTTTCTTGTTTCCCCCCTCACAATTTGCCACGTGATCGATGCCAAAAGCCCCTTTTATGACCTATCCCAGCGAAGCATGCAAAGTGAACAGTTCGAGATTGTCGTCATCCTAGAAGGCATTGTGGAAACAACTGGTGAGTAAAAACATGGATATGTCATCAAATTTCTTTGTTCCATAATAACATTATATTACATGCACAATATCTGTCATGAATTGGTCGAAATGTCTCAGTTCACGATAATGAAAGTAATGACTTGTCTCTTATGTCTTCGTAATATTAAGTTGATACCACTTTGAAAGTGAAGATTACTGTTATGATGATTGCATATGTAATGATAAGTCAGGAATACTGCAAAAAAAAAAAAAAAAAGAAAGAATCTGAGATGACTCCTAGAAATGATTATGATATTCTAGTTTAATTGCAAACTTGGATTTCCTATAATCATAATTTTTCTTTAAAGATTTAAGGTTAAGATAAATTCGGGGTAATTAGTGAGCTGCCGAAATGCAGCATGCATATTCTTGCCTTGGGGATGGTGATTCGGGTGTCATTGGTAGAGCTTTGATATGCTACTATGTGCAACCTCAGTGGAAAATTCCCTGTGTGTGTCTGTGCTAAAACAGCATTTTAATTTCAAAGTGGGTCAGTAGATTTCCTCAGCTGAACCTTGACCAAAAAAATTTTTAAAAGAGGTTTTTCTTCTTTTTCTGCTTTGGTATAGCTATATCCTGTATGTCATTCCTTAAGATGCACTTTAATATTGGTATGTCCCAAATAGTCACAGTTTGCTGTATTGTGAGGAGAGACAGGTTGCAAAGGAAATAAACAAGAAATCGGAGCGCATTATTTGGGGTCTGAGTATTGCCCAGTGATTTGGAACCTACTACATGCCTGAAACCAATATAATATCTAGATGAGCACGCATGCATGTGCACGCGCACACACACACACACACACACACACTTACACTCACACACGTAATAAGTGCAGGTATACATGTATGTGTGTGTATCTTGAATTTTGCCCTTTCTACAAGTAATGAAAAAGCAAGAAATATTTTAGCTTTGAGTTTTTTTCTAACAATATCATTCTCCACCTTAAGATGCTAATTATTATATATAAACTATAGGAATTTTGAAAGTAACATTGGCAGTAATATAGACATGTTCAAGCTTTATACTAAGATTGGAAGTGTTACATAAAGAAAAAAATTCCCATCCTGGCATAAAGTTTTGTCCAAGGAGCAAGGGAAGGCAGGCTCTTATAATCGTTGAACATTTGTCACAGACTACTGTTTAAATTTTGGGCAAGATACTTAATCTCTATAAGCTTCTTTTCTTTCTCTATAAAGTAAGAATGATGTAATAACCATCCCAAAGCTGCATGTTGTATTACTATTATTTTATTATTATTAGTGTTTCAGTTTAAAAATTAAAATTTTTAAGGACAGTGAGTAAAGATTTAACTTATCAATCTATGTCTGGAATTTGATGTCTGTGGACTCTTTTGTGGTTTAAATCCTCCAATTATGTTTTTAACTTGAAATGATGTCGTGGTATATTTTATTGAATAAATCTTTATATTTAGTTTTTACTTCAATAAATCTTTATATTTCAATTTCAATTTGTATAAGGTTTCATCTATTGAAATAATATATTGTTAGAACTTAAAACAGCAGATGTTGTGATTTTTATTGATTTATGTCTTATAGCATATGGTTCTATCTTTGACACATCTCTTTACTAGTTACTTATTGTTATTCTAATCACTGACATGAGTGAAGTTTCTGTTTCACTTGACAGTCTTTGAAATTTTTCATTAGGCCAGTCAATTGATAGATTGATCGATGGATCGATCCATCCATCCATCCATCTATTTTTTCCTGTTTATCCCTAGTTGGTTTGTGTTCCTGAAGAATGAGAAAATTTTTCTAAAGAATCATGGTACAATTAAAAAAATAGGAAATTTAACAATGTTAGAATGCTGTCATTTAGCCCAGGGTCTATGTTCAAATTTCATCTGTTCTAGTAATTTCCTGCATAGCTATCTGGGCACCTCCCTTCAACATCAGTTTAAGGATTTTGCCCTTCATTTGTTTACTTGTCTTCTTAGTCTCAAGATGGAATACTTCTTCAACCGTACTATTGTGTTCTTGTCCTTGATGTACCGGAAGAGTATAGTCCAGGTATTCTGTAGAACATCTCTCCATTTGGGTTCGTTAGAGGTTTCCTTGTTCATTAATCTTTTCAGTTTTGGCTTCTACCTGGGCATGTTAAGAGAATAATAACATGTTTTGAAAATATTGTTTTGAAAATATACCTGTGTATTAACTGATTTTTCTTCATCAGATTTCAGAAGAATTTGTTAATAAATAATGCCCTACATAAGGTCTTTAGGAGTTTTGTACATTAAATTATTCATTAAGAGTTCAGATTTTAACATTTCCTCCCCTGATTTTTGTTTGTTTATTTGTTTTGTTTTGCTTTTTTTTTTTTTTTTTTTTTTTGTTGGTAACACTGAACTGGCAGAGAATACTTTCCATAGAGTGTGTGAAAACTTGACTAGAGACTGAATTTCTTATTTTGAGATTGCCTTTTATGGAGAAGAGATTAAGATCTGCTTCCTCTTAGCCTCTTAATTAAGTATGTTTCTAGATCTTATATAGCAAGACAAACAGTAAAAACATTACTCATAATTTGTAGAGTTATTTTGTGGAAATTTTGTCTGACATTTTGTTTATGTATATGCCCTAACTAATTAAATCCCACACTGTTCAAATTCTGTAAAATCTGCCTATATTTCCAGACCTCCCTGAGGTTAGTAAAAATAAGATAAACATTTTTGTGTCATTTTGATCATTTATATCTTCACTGAGATGTATTTAGATTCATCTTCAAGGGTGTTTCTTCCTTTGTCCTTCCATTCACGGTCAAACTTACTTTCTCATATATTTTATTGCTTAGAATAAGATAGATACGATATTTTGGGATGTTTTGAGAGAGAAGCAATATAATTTTTATCTCTCATGTTTTTTGGTACACAGTCTGATGAGTAAACCATATACTCAGTGTTACTTTCCATCATATTTAGCATTAAAATATAAGTGCCTATCATTCATTCGTTCATCAAACAAATAATTAAATGTATATTGTGTGCTTGCTAGTATTTGAAATGCTGGTCATATGGTGGTGGCTAAGACAGGCAGAATCCCTTTCCTCACGGGGGTCATATTAAATGGGGGAGGTGGATGGCAAAACAAGAAAAATAAGATGTTATGAGGTAAAATGTGTCAGGAATAAAACAGGTGATGGAATACAAAACCAGGTGATGGGATAAAGGGTGCATCTCGGGGCACTGAAGGTTGACAGAAGAGTTCTCTCTGAGGTGACACTTAAACAGAGGCCTGACTGTCAAGAAGGCCCTCCTAGGCCTGTCTGGGGGAACAGCATAGCAATAAAGGGTCCTAAGTTGGGAATCAGCTTGAATTATTCCTAAAGGGAGGCAGAGGTAGTTGGAGCAGAGTGAACAATGTGGGAGTAGAGTGAGAGGTCAGAGAGGTGGAGGGGCCACCTCTGCCCTACAAACAACTGTATTGTACCAATGGGAAGTGTTGGGATTTGATTAAAAAGGAAGGCGTGTGCTTACCTGGTAGAGGAATGATTTAGGAACCTCAAACTTTGTGTAATAAACAAAATACATTTTTTTCTAGTAGGTTCTCTTGTAGTTTATTTAAAAGTGAGTGACCCTGGGGCACCTAAGTGGCTCAGTCAGTTGAGCGTCTGGATCTAGATTTTGCCTCAGGTCGTGATCTCATGGTTCGTGAGTTCGAGCCCCACATAGGGCTCTGCACTGACACTGTGTAGAGCCTGTTTGGGATCCTCTGTCTCTCTCTCTCTGCCCCTGCTCTGATCACACTCTCTCTCTCAAGATGAGTAAATAAGATTTAAAAAATGAAAAACAAAAATGAGTGACCCTAATGTCTTAGAAATGCGTAAAACTTTAGACAGTTACCACTTTTTTTGTATTAGTGTTAATGTCCAGCCCACCTTCCCCAGCATGCGCCCGCGCGTGCATGCGCCCGCGCGTGCACGCACACACACACACACGCACACACGCACACACATGCACACACAGTCACAAAGTTGCTCACTTTGTAGCAGTCCTCTGATAAGAGTCTTCTGGTCTCATTTAGGTTTTGCTTCTTCCCATTCCTGTAGTCTCCGCAGGAGTGTTGGTGGTGGTGGTGAGAAATGAGAATCTTTCTAATTTCCTTGAAAGTTTTAGCTTTTGGCTCAGAACTCACAATAATTACTTTCCCCACTTCCTTGGAAGTGCCCCTCAGTGATAAGACTCAGGCATTTTTGCCGTCCTTGCTACAAATGAGTTAGATTTTCACTCCCAATGAGGAGCATGAGATTTGCCTCTTCATTAATAACCTTTGCTTCTTTGCTAGTCCAGCAAATTCCTAAAACCTGTGTTACCTCTCCCTCTTGCTCCCTCTGCTGCTTTTCCCAGGAGAGAGAGCGCTGCTAGAGGCAAACAGCATTGCAGATTTGGCTCATTAGAACTGGATGCTTTCAAACTTCAATCTGCTCTCTGCTGCTATTTGGCAGTCTTTTTAATTGTCTTTTCTGTACTCCCAGGCTCTCTCCCTGTGGGAGCTATTTTAGACCTTTTCTCTCTTACCATGCCCCCAGTCCCAGCTGTCGTATCCTTTCCTTGGCATATCATCTCCACCTATTCTATCAAAAAGAATGTGATGCTTCAATTTTTATACATTTTTTTTTACTCTCCTTATCCTTTTCTCACAATTATCTTCTCTTTCCGGGTGTCTGTGGGGAAAAGTGTCCTTATTCTTGTCTAAAACCATCTCCTTTACAACTAGTTCTACACCCTACCACCCCGTGACTCAAGTTCCTATACTTAACATACCTAATATCTAATATCCCTTTGACTGTATTTGCTCTCAGACATTTCGAGATCTTTGAAAAAAATACAAAACTCATTATTTGTCCCTTTATACTCCTGGTTTGTCCGCGGATTCAATGACATCACATTCTCCCTGTCTTTATTTTTCTGCTTCTTCTAATTTATACTTTCCAGTTGTTCCTTATATCCTGCATCACTGCTTCCTCCTTTTTCCTATAAATGTAAATCTCTGCCATTACCTTCTTTCTTTGGGAATCTAGATATTCACCTTTTCTTTTCTTTTCTTTTCTTTCTTTTCTTTTTCTTTCTTTTTTTTTTTAACTTGAATTCACAAAATAATCACAAGTCCACTATTCCTTTTATCCTTAGCTATGAAACCTCACCAACTATGGTCCTATAGTTATCCTTAACTTCCAGGGCATTTTCCTTACTTGGGTGCCACTGTTTTATTTTTGTTTGTTTGTTTGTTTGTTTTTTAATATTTGTTTATGTATTTGTTTAGAGAGAGAGAGAGAGAGAGCTACAGAGAGAGCGAGTGAGCATGAGCAGCTTGGGGGCGGGGGAGGGGAGGTGTAGAGAAAGAGGGAGAGAAAAATCCCCAAATCCCAAGCAGGCTCTGAGCCCAATGCAGGGCTTGAACTCATGAACCATGAAATCGTGACCTGAAATGAATTCAAGAGTTGGAGGCTTAACAGACTGAGCCACCCAGGTGCCCCTGGATGGCACTGTTTTAATTCAGAGTCAGCTTGTCCGAATACCAAGTCCTCATCTTATGTTAAAATTAAACATCCTCATTGGGAAAGTTTCTCACTATTAGTGTTTGCTGTTTTATCTCAGACTCTCTACCTCTTTCCCTTTTTATATGTAATTGTTCACTCCACAAGTTCCTATTGAACAACTGTTAGAGGCTAAACACTATTTTGATCCTAGAGGACACATTAGTTAACAACAACAAAAGTTCCTGCCCTTGAGGGAACATATATATTCTTATGTAGGAAACAGAAAACAAAATGAAGTGCTTCATCTAGGATGTTGAAAGTGATCCATGCTATGAAAAAAAATAAGGCAAAAGGGATTGGGAGCATAGGGAAATCAGGGTGGTATAATGAGAAGATGACATTTGAGCCTACTGTGTCTTAAGTCGAGCTAGTACCTGGCAGAAGGGCATTCCAGGGAGAGGTATCAGAAAAGGCTTCAAAGATGTAGTGTGCTTGGCTGCTCCTCTCTCCTACTGATGTCTCTCGATTCAGTTCTTCTTTAAGCCCATATAATAATACTTCTAAATTACAGCAGTTGTCTCAGGAGTGGACTTAAGATCTCTCTCTACATGCAGATTACCTACTATTGCCCTGTATATTTGCTTACAACACTACTTTCATGATATACCTGTGCTCAGAAATCTCCAGTGACTACCATATTAAAATGCATGTATTTCTTCATGGAAAGTGAGGCTGCTCTTCGTACTATAATGTCCATATACTGATGCTCACTTTTGACACCTGTGCCTGTAGTAATACCATTTTCACTACCATATTTATTTAGTCTTCCCTGTATGTGTGTTTTGTTAGTCTATAGTTTTCTTTAATATTTCGCTTCAAAGAGCTGTTTTTACTATGAAAGGGCTATTAAATACACGCTCATTACAGAACAATTAAAAAACATAAATATGCAAAATAAAATCTTTACTCCTAATTTCAACCACTATACTGTTCTTGTTACCATATTGGTCATTAACCTTTCACATGTCTGCATTCAGACATATTGTTATTATGCTGCATGTGATGTTTTATAACTTAATGTATTAACACCTTTCAAATCAAATTATAATTCTACACCATTAGTTTTAATGGCTTTATTGGGGGCATCTGGGTGGCTCAGTCGGTTAGGCATCCGACTTCGGCTCAGCTCATGATCTCACAGCTCGTGAGTTCAAGCCCCACGTCGGGCTGTGTGCTGACAGCTCAGAGCCTGGAGCCTGCTTCTCATTCTGTGTCTCCCTCTCTCTCTCTGCCCCTCCTCTGCTTGTGCTCTCTCTCTGTCTCTCAAAAATGAATAAATGTAAAAAAAATTAATTAATGGCTTTATTGTATACCAATCTTTGCTATCTTCTAGTCTGGGACATTTAGGCATCTCCTTTTAATAACATAAACATTTTATAGTCCTTGGTTTTAATTAATTTACCACCAACGTTACATAAATTCCTAGAGATGGAATTCTTGGGTAAAGAGGCATATAAATCTGTTGGTTTTTAATGTGTGTCAAGATTGCTATCCAGAAGATTGTTAACAACTTACAGTTGTGTATGAAGATGCCCATTTCCTCATACCCTTGCCAAAAATGTATATTATAATTTTTCTGCCAATTTGACATTATTTTGTTCTGATTACTAGTGAGTTAGAAATTATTGTTATCTATGCACTACTAGTTTTATTTAATGAATTCTCAGTTAATATTGCTCATTTGCCTGCATTTCCTTTTATGCCCAAGTTACTTGCAAAATTAGCACGTTATTATGAGAAAGCATGTCCTGAATAGTCTGTACACTATTGCAAATATATTTGCTTTATGTATATATACACGTATAATTATTCACATTCGTCACTCATGTACTTTATTACATCTCCAGATAAACTGTAAATTTCTAAGATTGATTGAGGACTTTGTTTTATGGCTGTTTATTTTGTACTTTGTAGATCCCAGTAAACATTTCTGATCTGTTTGTTATTTTTAACTGATTTTAATAGAGTTTCTCTCTTTTTGTAAGCTTGCTTTCTGAGTTACAAATTGTTTCTCATAGGAAATCAGTCAATACATGCCTGTTGATTATCCATGTTAAGTGTAAGACAGTATAGAAATGATTACAGAAGAAGCCCACATCCTCAGGGAGAAAGAAATTGAGTGACATTGAGTATTAACAGTATATGCTCAAAAAAGATATGTGTCAGGCTATAGTAGGAGCCTAGAATAGTGATCCCCGATGGATTTGTTCTTCAGGAGGTCTGAGAAGACACCCCCACTCCCACCCCACCAGACGACATAGCATGAGCTGAGACAGGAAGGGAAGCAAATGGTCATCAGAAGGGTAAAGAGAGCTCAGCACCTTGGCCAGAGGGATAGCAACTAAGGCTTCATTTTGTCAGAGGAATCAAGTAAGTTGGTGTGGTCGGAGTATAGAGTATGTGTAGTGAAACTGGCTGGAGATGAACCTATCACTGAGTCATAGTTTGGATCTAATTCTGCAGGCAATAAATCCCTTGAAAGATATGAAGCAGTAGAATGCCATGGTCATATTTACATGATTGAAAGGTCCCTCTGGTTGCAGGGGGAGGATGGATTGAATGGGGCTGAGACCGGAGACAGACCAGTTATTAGGCTGTTACAGTAGTCCAGACCAGAGGTAATTAGGTCCTGCTTGAAATTGTTTGGCTCAGGCAACTATGTGACTGTTGACAATAATGAAAAAGGCCTTTGGTTTCAAAGCTGTTAGTTGGGATTAAACAGGAATGGGGAAAAGGTCCCTAGGATCCTTCCCACTGAAGTTTTGCAGGCTACTGAGAAACTGAAGAACCCAAAGAAACAAAAAGATAAATGGAGGAAGGTAAATAAAACCACTAACTCTTCTCCTTAGTAGTGAAAACAGCTCGACATTTTCTAATGAATAAATCACAGAGCAGACGTTCAACTTTAAATAATTGAGATGTGCCTATAATGTTCCCCTATGAATGATCTACGCCCTTTAGCTTTATTAATTGTAATTAATCATTACTCCTCAGTGATCTGTCAGAAAACAGTGATCAGCAACTCCCCTAGCTGGAATTGTAAATGAGCTAGTGCTCTTCTGACTGTTGGAAATTTTATTTATCCATTCTCATTTCAGGCTCTAAATCATTAGCATTGAGCCCCTCATACCTATTTTAGCCAGGACCTCAATCAAGAGGTGACTTGTTAACTCTTTGGTTTTCCTGTTCCTGCCCAGATTACTGTTACCTTTGAAAGTAATTGTTGGTGTTTCAGAAGGCTTTCTACCTTATCAGCTAAAAGTCCATAACATATGGATGTCTATATATTGGAAATCTCAATGTACACTCCCCCTAGTAATTTCTATGATTATATATTTGTTAAGTATTTATTGCTTCTTAATTGTGATTTTTGTTTTATTCTTTTTCAGAGACCCCTCTTGAATAATCCATTGAGTGAAAAATAAAGCTCAAATTTTAGGGTGCCATGGTACCTTTTTTTTTTTAATCCAAGGCCTTAATTTTCATGAGCAATTCTTAAATAAAATCCTACTTTAGCATTTTCTTTTGATAGGCTATTGTAGGCATTTTTTATGTCCCTTACGAATTTAAAGCCTAAATATTGAAGTATGAAATATGGTGACCAACCTATTGGTTGACCTATGACTGAAAGCTTTCTGAGGCATGGGGCTTTCAGTGCTAAAACTGAGTCGAGCAAAATGGAATATTTGGTCATGATAGTGGACTAGATCTTTTCAAACTCATGATTGGAGTTATTCCACCATTTTCCTTACTCCACCTTTTTCAGCATTGGAGTCCCCCAAATATTTATAAAGACTATTTTCATATATGTCATTTTCTCTTATTTCCATTGTTATATTTTACAGGATATTTAATTAATATAATCCTAGCATGTTAGGATGGACTTTTTTCTGTTGCTGTGTAGGAGGTTGGTCTGGGTAAATTACTGGAAGAGAGGTAGTTTGGGGAGGGTGACACTATATTTGTCACAATCTTGCATATGGCTGATATGAATAAAATAAGTCAGCAAACTTTATAATCTAGCTAATTGTCAAATATAGGCATAGGAGAATTGTTATTGGTTTAAGCAGTTTTGGATAAGATGTGGCATAGTCCAGTGAGAGGGAACTTCACAGTTTAGACATTAACTCATTCTCAGAAATTTTCAGTGTGAGTTTTGGGACCAACTGTGTTGAAACCCCATGGTATACTTATTAAAATACAGACTTCTGGGCTTTTACCTAGATTTACAGTGTTACAGTGTCTGATGTTTGTGGCTCTGGAAATTTACATTTTTAATAAGCATCTAAGGTGATTCTTATTAAGAGCATTATATTTGAGACTGCCTGAATCCAGCAACTAGGAAAGCCACTTATATTTATTGAATTAACTACTCAGCTGCAATATCTTGACCTAATGTACCACATTGGCATGTTATAAAAATGAAAGAGTCCGTGGCTCTTTATATTTCTAAAGTCTTCAGAGATGAATGCCTTGTGTCAGTGCAGACTGTGCTGATCAATGTAGCCAAATGCAAATTAATATGGGTAGAAAAACAGTGAAAATCAGGAGTATGAATTAAAATGCTTTGCTATTCATCATCATAACCGAGAACAAGATGTGATAGCTATTGTGGAACATTGTGTGAAGATGTACTATAAATGCCAAGCGAGGATGTTAGTGCCACTCACTGATGGAGAGAATTCTGATCATTGAAACTGCAACACATGCATTAGACCAGAACACTGTGGTTATTTAGGTTTTCATAGG
This sequence comes from Neofelis nebulosa, assembly GCF_028018385.1. Taxonomy (NCBI): domain Eukaryota; kingdom Metazoa; phylum Chordata; class Mammalia; order Carnivora; family Felidae; genus Neofelis; species Neofelis nebulosa. The sequence continues at coordinate 77,159,836 of NC_080783.1, read as the reverse complement.
ACAGAATGTCATTATGCTTCCTATAAAGTTCAAAAGAACAATTTCACAATTTTATACTAACACTGGCTATTAGTCTTTAATTTTTTCTTAATGTTTATTTATTTTTGAGAGAGAGAGAGAGAGCGAGTGAGCATGAGCAGGGGAGGGCTAGAGAGAGGGAGACATAGAATCTGCAGCAGGTTCCAGGCTCTGAGCTGTCAGCACAGAGCCCGACGCAGGGCTTGAACTCACAAGCCTTGAGATCATGACCTGAGCTGAAGTCTGACGCCCAACCCACTGAGCCACCCAGGCGCCCCTATACTGGCTATTAGTCTTTAAAGCTAAACTATTTGAAGAGTTTTCTGGGATAAATTCTTTGGAGATTGTAGAGATTAAGTATAAATATAAATATGCTTTTTAATAAAAAAAATGATAATGAGTTAAGAGTTGAGGTCCGGATAGACTAAGTTTATTTTGACAAATAAGGACAGTAGGCCCAGTTTGACATTATTTCATTTTGATTAGTTATTACTTTGTTATTTTCATGCCCTGGGCTCTGTCTGAAAAAGAGCTAAGATCATTGGCCCATTCTGCTCAGGAGAGCTTAGAACTGAAATTCAAGTGCAAAGTCATTGCTGCTATTATTATTGTTATTGAAAATGAATGTTGAATGAGGTAAAAAAAATATGAAGTTATTATATAAGCTGTGGTATTTTAATATCTATTAATGATGATAATAGAGTGCCATTACAAAATTGAGAAGGTCCTGTCATGGAGCAAAGGAGGAAGGAGGAAAATAATTTTTTTGTTGTCCAAGGGTGACTTACCCTTGGAATATAACCTAAATGTGTTGATTATGTATGGGGTGTATTTGTTGAACCTCCTGTGCCAAAAATATATTCATAAGCCTGAGAATAGCTCATGATCCATTCCTGCTGCCTAGTTCAGAGAAGAGTGATGTCTAGACCATTTCAGAGAGATAATTACATCTTAAAGGCTTTTGGAGAAGGAGCATCTTAGTCTCCCTTAAATTACTGTCAAGCATTTTTTTTCTATGTCTCTAAATTAATTTTTAATGTAACTTAAGCACTTTATTTTATTTTGGTTAATTTTATTTTTATTTTAGATTTCTTGTCATTTAAGATAGAAAATGCCCTGCCATTAGTTTTCAGAGCCGTCTTTAGTCACAGGCAGTACCAACTCTGTGCTGTACCTCAACATTTAGATCCAGGTAAAATCTGTTTCCTCAGGAGGACAGATTTCTTAATATAAGGAGATAAGTTTGGAGAGAGAAGAGTGCATGGTGCTTTAATGACTCCAGAAAGTTTGGACCTTATGAACTGAATGTATGTCTGTTTGTGTATGAGCTCTCAACATTTTTTTTTTTTAGTACTTTTTCTGTGCTAAGGGTTTACTTTCTGACTCATGCTCCTGATTCAGCAGTTTCCCAGAAATGGCTCCAATCCTTCCATATTTGGCAGCACTACTTAGAAAATGTAGAGAGAAAATGATGTAGCCTCTTTGTATATGTGTATTTATTCAGATTAGCATTATCGGTTCCAAAAATGTCTTAACATGTGTTATCTGTTTCTTCCTGGTTTTGCTTTGCTCTACATTTCTCCCAGTGGCCTTTTTTCAAATATGCTTCATTACTCTCCATTTTAATTTTTATACACGAAATGCACAGCTTCTCAAACTTCTATGGCTTATTCTTTTCATTTACTTAAGATTGTAATATGTTATAGCCTGTAGATTGTAGAATGGTAGTGCCCCACAGTAGTCCTTTATAATAAGGTCTAGGTATCTTAAGTTTTTAAGGCTAACTGGCTAAAATTGGGGACAGACTCTGGTGCAGAACTTTTTATGTTCATTCTGTGCAGTATACTCGTGGTCTTTTGTTTTTAATTCAGTTATTGAATACTTCAATCTAGTCCAACTGAATTCTGCTTATCTTTAAATGTACTAAAGGTAGGCACTTAACTTTTATAGAGTGCCCTCCTATGTTCCAAGTTCTACTAGACCAGTAGTACAGATACCAGTTAAAATATTGTTTCTTATTTGAATTGGTCATTTAATGATATCTGCCTGATATTATGTCTTCTCTAGCTTGGAAACACTTGGTAAAATCTAATATGCTACTTTTAGCTTTGAAGAAGCATATTTCTTCCTTTACACTAGAAGTCATGATATCATCGGAACCAGAAAAAGTTGAGAGGCAGAAGAAAAGAGACACATTTATGATTTTTGAAACAACTGTCATATAATTGAATAGTAGAATTGGAATGATAGAACTATAAAAGATAAAATGCCTCTTAGTGATAATCTAGTTAAAACATTCCATTTTAGGGAAATGGAAAGCATGATTCAGTGAGGTAAAACAACTTGCTTATCTTTTCGGAAGCAGTTGGTGGAACAGTCTGGAATATGCTTTTGTGCTTTGACTCTTATTCTGGCATTCTCATTACCAACAATGATTCAGTTATTTAAATGCATTTCTTCTCTAATGTAACATAATTTATAATGATGGAGACTATGTTTTTTTTTAATTTTTTTTTAACATTTATTTATTTTTGAGACAGAGAGAGACAGAGCATGAACGGGGGAGGGTCAGAGAGAGAGAGGGAGACACAGAATCTGAAACAGGCTCCAGGCTCTGAGCTGTCAGCACAGAGCCCAACGCGGTGCTCGAACTCACGGACCGCGAGATCGTGACCTGAGCCGAAGTCGGACGCTTAACCGACTGAGCCACCCAGGCGCCCCGAGACTATGTTTTTTAAGACATATCAAGGATTTTCTATTACTAGGGTCTAAGTTTTAGAGCAGATCTGCTCCTTGCCTCGCTGAGCAGAGGGGAAAGGCAATCAAGAGATTTATGCTTTATAAATAGGTCTGGTCTAGAACAACATTGCTAAGCCCTGTTTTAGGCAAATACAATAAGAGAAAGAGAGAACTTGGTATGTTTCAGGTCCTGAATGATATCCGCATGGTTAAAGACACAGAGTATGTATGGAGTAATGGGAAAAAGGAGTTTCTGGAAATGGTAGTAGAAAAGTAAAGACTAGAAAATGTAGCACTTAATTGTTATGAGTAACTGGGAGTCACACATGGCCTTTCAGCAGGAAAGCGTGACATGGTCACAATTGTGTTTCAGGAAAAATAACCACTCTGGCTGACCACGGAGAAAGTAGTAAATGGGGCAAAATCAGAGGTTGGTAGATCACTTAGTGTGCTACAGCAGTAATTCAGATGAGAGGTGGTAATCTGTTGCTAATGGAAGTTTATAGAAGCATCCACTTTTGGCTAGATTATTGAGGAAGATTTGTTGAAAACATGAAGTATGTAAAATTTCAGGTTGCTCTTGATGAAGCTTGATACCTGAAGATGAAGGAGAAGGTTTATGATAAAAGAGTACAAGCTTGGGTTGTGAATGTGCAGGGACTATATAGTAGAAGACCTTCTAAATTCATATTTGGACTAAAGAGTGTAATGTATGAAATCTGGGTAAAAGGTAAGGCCAGGGAGGTATTGAGAGAAGACTGTGAATGTGGCCAGAGTGCCAGAACTTATGTTTATCAAACAGAAAAGAAGGGAGCCCAGATTTTTGAGCAGATGATCAAAAACTACAATGAGAATTATACTTAAGTTCTCCAGATTATAACGTATAAAATAAATAATACTGTAATATAAAATAGTCATTCTCATTTCATTTAGCTTTTGAAAAAAATACTTTACATCAATGTGATAGTGCATTTCATATATCAGAAGAGATCCGCTGAATTATTTTTTAACCAAAATTTGCTGCACAGATGTATTATTTTTTTTTTGAAAAAAGTTTAGATACTTAAAATGAGTTTGTCTTTAACATGATCTCTTGATCCTCCACAGAGCAATATGAAAATAGTGTTAAATTAAAAGTGGAGTTTAAAAAAAATTTTAGAAGAAATCTTTGACGATATTTGAATTTATTCAACTTGCATTTGTATTCTATAATTTAAAAATTAAATTCTAGACGGTTTTGAATCATGCCCCATTTGTCTTTCAGAGTTCTTTAAGAAACCGTGTTGTGACTTTGTGAAGAAAAAAAAATCTCAGAAATTTGATCTATGTTAAAGTTAGATGAACACTTTGAAGATAAAATGACAAATTTTATAGTTATGGAGATTAGTGTATTAGTAGTAATATTCAATTAAAAGATACTATCAGTATCTGAAATTACAAAATGTCAGTGTATACACGTGTACATATATGTGTTCTGACAAGCACACTTACGGTTAATCAAGTGTTGCTATTATTACTGTTGTTATTTTTACTTGTACTCTTATAAGAGTGACAATTCAGTAAGTATTGAATATAGACAAATTCAGCACTACTTTTGAATAAAATGCATTTCAAATTGATTTAGGGGAAAAAGGTATAGATAAGTCCATTTCTCCAAGGGCTAACGGGTTTTCTTTTGATGTGTTACCAAGGTCAGTCTAAGTGGTTACAGGTTTCCTGCTCATGCAGTGGCTTTTACTCTGCAAGCAAATGTGAGAATAGAGCATAACCTGTTGAAAAATGCAGTCTCTGACACATTTCATTTCCTGGAATTATGCTAACAATTATGTACCATAGGAATGGGTTGATTGTTTTTGTACGTTTACTTTGCCATGACTCCCCGCCTCCCCATATAATATAGTTTCAAATTGGAAAATGAGGATCTTAACTGGTTGGGAGAATAAAATCTGATGTAATGGGTGAAAGTAAATTCTATATTATTGTTACATTACCCATGTAATATTTTACTTTACATTATTTATAAATTTAAGTAAAATGTTATTTTTTGAAACCTACAGGCATGGCAGGACTATGACATGAAGAAGTATTATCTGACTCCAAAGAGTTTTTAATGACTCATCTGGGCTGTTAACATTTCCCATAGGATATTCTTTTGCTGCTTAATGGTCCATGTTTCAGAAATAATTTTCTTACACTTAAAAATCTCCTTTGAGAAATGTAATTGCATTGGTAATAATATCTCCATAGCCTTTTTTTTTTTTTGAAAATAAAACCCTTCAAATTGTTACTAGTTTGATCATATTCCTTCCCTGTCATTCACTAGTCATACAATAAATGTGTTTTTGTTTCTTTTGTCTCCAAAATTAATTGTTGGAGACTCATCTTCTACTACTTTTTACATTTTATATCTTGCATCCTCCAAATACCTGGATGTTTTCGGCAGATATTTTTTTCCTTTAAAAGTTTCCTTTTGGGGGGGGGCACCTGGGTGGCTCAGTTGGTTGAGCATCCGACTTCGGCTCAGGTCATGATCTCGCAGTCTGTGGGTTCGAGCCCCGCGTTGGGCTCTGTGCTGACAGCTCAGAGCCTGGAGCTTGCTTTGGATTCTGTGTCTCCCTCTCTTTCGGCCCCTCCCCTACTCATGCTCTGTCTCTCTCTCTCTGTCAAAAATAAACATTAAAAAAATTAAAAGTTTCTTTTTTTTTTGTTTTGAAAATGGTAATAATACATATCCTCTCTACTTACCTCTCGAAGTTATCCTAAGAATTCAAAAACCTGATGTATAGACCATGCCATGAAGAATTCAAGCCCCGTATAGGAAAACATCTTCAAACTCATTGTGTCTGCTATTTTTCACTCAACCTGTCCCACCCCTCCTCATGTCACCTCTTTAAAAACATGAACTTTCGTGGTTTTGCTTACAATATTTTCCTTTAGAAAGATTCAGTTAATTTTCTTGTGTCAAACTACTTCACTAGCTTTTGACAATACTCTTAACTTTCCCTTTTTATTAACTATTTGTTATAATCTATAAAGTTGCCAGTAACCTGAAAATTAATTTATGGAAAGAGCATAAACCACATTTACTCAAAAGCTGTATATCTTTCAGTGTTTAGAGAATATTGTAGGTCCTTTTATATGGTTTCCAACATTGAAAGTTTGATTCTGTTGAAAACTTCTAGAATGCAGGGGTTATACATGGTATTAACTCTTTAAAATAACATTTAGAATAGTCTTATACCTGCATGGCTGGCTACTGTGGTAGAAAGAACTTTGAGTTAGAAGCCAGTTCTGCCCCTAACTGGCCATTATGTTTGCCAACTCCAATAATATTCTTGAGTAAGTTCTTTTTTTTTTTTTTTTAAGTTTATTTATTTATATTAGAAAAGAGGGAGAGAGAGAATCCCAAGCAGGCTCCATGCTGTCTGTGCAGAGCCTGATGTGGGGCTCAATCCCCGGAACTGTGAGATTGTGACCTGAGCCAAGATCAAGAGTCAGACTCTTAACTGACTGAGCCACCCAAGTGCCCATTGAGTAAATTCTTGTATTTACAGCATATAAATTATATTCCTTGTCTGGTTTTTGCTAAGGCAAAGGGAAATTAATATTTTATGAAATTGTAGAGTTCTAGAATATGTAAAATATAATGATTTTGATTAATGAAAATGATTTTAATATTATTTTAAAGTCATTTTCAACTTATTAGCACTGTATTTCATTTATTTCATTATTTTTCAGGTATGTTTCTTTAGCTCTTCTGGTTGTATCAAAATTTCAATAGTGTATTGTGTCCTTGCGTATATGTTTAGTAAAAATACAATCTCGGTTATTCATTGTGACCTCATTTTTAATGGCAGTGTAGTTATAGTTATAACTTCAATTATAGTTTAATAACAGTGTAGTTTTAATGACAGTGCAGTTATATAGTTATAGTGTAGTTATAGACAGTGTAGTTATGTAAAGTGTAGTTATATTAAACCACATATATTTTTGACATTGTTTATTCTTTATAGAAATAGCCTTATGGTTTACTTTTGTCTACCATGTTATATCCTCATCTTTATGTATTTTAAAATACTCTGATGCCGGGGCGCCTGGGTGGCTCGGTTGAGTGACCGACTTCAGCTCAGGTCATGATCTCGCGGTTTGTGAGTTTGAGCCCCACGTTGGGCTCTGTGCTGACTGCTCAGAGTCTGGAGCCTGCTTCTGATTCTGTGTCTCCCTCTCTCTCTGCCCCTCCCCCACTCGTGCTCTGTCTCTGTCTGTCTCAGAAATAAATAAACATAAAAAAATAAATGAAAACAAAATTGAAAATACTCTGATGTTGGAGTAGCCATATAATTCCATGGACCACTTTTTATTGATGTAATTTGGAAGAATATTAAGAAAATCATATATTTTAAAAACATTTGTAAGGGTGCCTGGGTGGCTCAGTCGGTTAAGTGTCTGACTTCGACTCAGGTCACGATCTCACGGTCCGCGAGTTCGAGCCCCGCGTCGGGCTCTGGGCTGATGGCTTGGAGCCTGGAGCTTGCTTCTGATTGTGTGTCTCTCTCTCTCTCTGCCCCTCCCCCGTTCATGCTGTGACTCTCTCTGTCTCAAAAATAAATAAACGTTAAAAAAAAATTTTTTTAAAACATTTGTGATGTTAAGTAAACCTCTTCTCTATTAATTTCCTATGGGTTTAACCTCATTTTTTGGGAATTTGTGTTGTGGTTTGCTGAAACCAGTGGAACAAAATTGTCATGCTTAGTAAAAAGATTCAGTATTTTCAGAGGTGATTTCCTGGTAGAGGAAGATATTGCATGATACTTCAACCTGCTGATTTTTTTTAAGGTTGTTTATTTATTTTGAAAGAGAGAGAGAGAGAGCACTCACACATGGGGGGAGGGGCAGAGAAAGAGAGAGGGAGAGAGAGAATCCCAAGCAGGCTCTGCATTGATAGCCACAGGGCTCCATCTCATGAACCATGAGATCATGACCTGAGCCAAAATTAAGATTTGGGTACTTAATGGACTGAGCCACCCAGGTGCTCCAAAAACCTGCTGATTTAAAAATATGTCACATCGTTAGAAGAGACTGGACAGTTGAGTTTGAGACAATAAGTGTACACAGTGGTTACAGGTATAGACTTCAGTCAGGGTCAGATTGTTTGGTTTTAGAGTCTATACAACATGCATTATTTACATGATTCTGGGCAAGTTGATTCATTTCCCTTTCCTTGGTATCTGCATATATAAAAATGGAGGTAGAAATTAATTCTTTGTCTTTTCTGGGATGGGGATTAAACTAACTATATAAAAATAAGATACTGTAGTGAGTGTGCTTAGTATATTACCTAGCATTTAAGGGCCACTCAATAAAATTATTAAGTGTTATTGATAACATCAAAATCATTAGTAATAGTTCTTAGTTGAACACATTTTTGAAGAATAATAATGTATTATTATATTATATATACCAATTTCCTTAGACTAATTCTGTAAAACTATTGATCAAGAGTGGGCCCTAATATAAAATTACAATGCAATTTTATTAATAAGTACCAGAAATGAAGCCTTTCCCAGTTCCAGCAGGATTTTACCGGACAAGTGCAGGTTTAGCATGACTAGAATGAATGAAAATTATATTTATTTATGCCAGGATTGATTGCATCCAAAATGTATAGTTTTTATAATTATCTTCGCCAGCCAGACATAGAGGAATTTTACCTGTCCTTTAATTAAATGCTATGAAATGTCATAGAGTGCTAATGAGTGGAAGGGGCTTTCTCTTAACTAAGTCATGGTCATTTAATTAAATTCTTTAGAACTGGTCCATGAGCCTGAATATAGTACCCAACGTTCAGATCTCTCTTAGGTCTTATTTTATTATTAGCTGTGTACTTAACTCGTAATTGAGTTAGGCCTTTTTTTTTCATTCTGTTATACTATGTTTTTGAAAATATTTTTCAGTACTTAATCCTTTTGTAAACCATTACCTATACAACATTATATTGGTCTATAATGACTGACAAAAAGGTTAATAATTGTGACTTCTTATCATCAATAAGAAGCAAGGACTGGGAACTAACACACTACATATCCAGAGCAACATGTGCTATATAAATCTGTTTTTAAAAACACAGTGAATAAGAAGAATTAATGTTTTATTATAAAGGAAATCCTAATGAAATTATTTTATTTCATTTTAATTTAATTTTTAATGTTTATGTATTTTTGAGAGAGACAGAGAGTGAGTGGGGTAGGGGCAGAGAGAGAGGGAGACACAGAACCTGAAGCAGGCTCCAGGCTCCGAGCTGTCAGCAGAGAGCCTGACGCGGGGCTCGAGCATACGAACCCTGAGAACATCACCTGAGCTGAAGTCAGATGTTTAACCGACTGAGCCACCCAGGCGCCCCCTAATGAAATCATTTTAAATCAGAATAGCTTTAAATCAGAAAGCCTGATTTATGTTTGCAGTATGTTTTCTCCTAAACAGTATTGTATGAATTAGGCATGCATTTGGCTGCAAATAGAAAATACAGCCAGCAGTAACTTCAGCAGCTAAAACTTCATTTTTCCCCTGTAACAATATGTTCACAGCAGGCAGTCAGGAGGGTTCAGCTGCTCCAGAATGTCATCTAAGACACTCCTGGGGTCATCAGACTCGTCTTTAACATCTGTGTTTGTATTTAAGGTTTCCATTTCTGCCATCTTTAACATTTGTATTTCCTACCAGTGGCCATGAAGGCTGATGCACCTTTAGGTGTCATTTTAGAGATACAAGTGGAATGAGTAGGGGAACAGGAAAAGCCAACAGAGCTTTTTCCTAAGGAGGCTTTGATGTTGTATTCAGGAAAGGACATTTCCTAGGAAAACTTCTCTCCACTGCATTGGTCTGAACATCCTCAGACTCCCGTGCCCCAACCAGAAGAGTTTTGGAAATTGATTATTTTAGCTGTACGTAATTTCTTGAATTAAGTAAAGGTGGTTGTTTTGGTTTGGTTTGTTTCTTTTTTCTTTTTTTTTTTTCTTTTTAGTAAGAATGATGGGATAGGGGAATGGATAATCTCAGAAAAAAAGGAAATCCTTGCTTAACCATGTTTAAAAGTTATGTCAATAAGACAATGCAATAAAAAGTATTGTGGAGCTCCTGGGTGACTCAGTGGGTTGGGCGTCCGACCTTGGCCTGGGTCGTGATCTCGTGGTTCCTGAGTTCGAGCCCTGCGTCAGGCTCTGTAATGACAGCTCAGAGCCTGCTTCAGATTCTGTGTCTCCCTCTCTCTCTCTGCCCCTGCCCCGCTCTCTCTCTCTCTCTCTCTTTCTCTCTCAAAAATAAGAATAAACATTAAAAAAGAAAGTATTGCTTTTAAATGATATTTCTCCTACTTAACTTAAAATGCAAATAACCAAATGCAAGAGTTTCATATTTTTCCTGTGAAATCTAACATAAAGTAAGAAAAGTTAGTGTATGAGGAGTTTTAAAAATTTTCAGTCTAGTGATTTGGTATTAACCTACAATTTTTTTTTAATGTGGAATAAGGCTAAGGTCTAAGGAAAGAAAAGTAACATAACCTTTTATTTCCACTATCTCATTTATTTTAAATTTAATTTTAAGTTATTTTTGTAATTTAATTTTAATTTTAATTTTTTCCATCATTTAATTTTAAGCTTATATAAAATTTTCTAGAAATATCTAATTTTATGTCATCCTTAATTGTGCATTTATACAAGAAGCTTTTTTTCCCCTAAACATATTCTAGTTTGAATCTCATCACACATTAAAAATGTACTTCTAGTAGATGGTTCTTTATCTACAATGTATTGTTAAATCACATCTTTCAAGAAGCTGCAATTACTCCCTACTTGAGATGTGTTGCAGTGGGTCTCCTAGAACTTTTAAATCATATTTAAAAAGTACAGCGTATTTTTTTCTGTAAGGGGAAATGTGTAATTCATTTAAACTCTGTGGTATGATTCAAATATTAGAAGGACGTGGAATAAAGAAGTGCCCTGTAGAGCAAAGTATGATTAAATGCTCCTGAGAGTTCAAGGTCAGGACAGCCTATTCAGATGAAGTGTGACTTCACTAGGATTTTAAAAGATGAATAGAATTTTACCCAGCACCAACAGCAAAGGCTTGAAGGAGTGAGACAGTGTGATATCATTTGGGTAGCAATGTGGCCTTCTGTAAGGGACACAGAATAGGAGATAGAGTTGCCAGATACTGAAAATACTCAGATAGCTCCTTTGGCATTAGCAGAATTCTGCACCATTTTAAAAATTCAAATGTAGGGGGCCTGGGTGGCTCAGACAGTTGAATGTCTGACATAGGCTCCGGTCATGATCTCAAGGCTTCTGGGTTTGAACCTGGCATCGGGCTCACTGCTGTTGCACAAAGCCAGCTTCAGATCCTCTGTCCCTGCACCCCCTCTTTGTGCCCCTCCGCCCCCCAAATAAATAAAATATTTAAAAAACTTTAAACGTATATGGTAAAAAAATTTTATCGTAAAATTACTAGCTTCTATTGCCTATCTCCTTTGTATTTTTTGCCAAAGTATCTATGCTAGTTTAGCTGTTTTGTGAGTAAAAGAATTAACCTAGTTAATTAAAGGAAATTCTTTAAAATACTCATGTTATATACATACTTGACTTGTTCTGAATAAGCCAGATAACTTCTTTGGATATGTTTTTAATATATGTAACTAGTACTTTTTGTTTATAAACTTAGTGATCATATTTATGCATTTCTGTCTTGTATAGTTGTCAAATTAAATTACCTTTTCAAATAGGAGGTAGGGTTCTTGCTCTGGGGAAAAAAATATTTTTTTTGTCTGTCAGTACTTTTTCAAACAAAACAGTTCAATTCATTTTGTTTTTGTTGTTGTTTTTTGTTTTTTAGTGCAGGGGATTCCTGGGTCAGCCCATGCATTCTCAGACTTTTTTTTTTTTCCCTACTAAATGAGTAGTCAAGATGAAAATGCTAATTCATTTTAGGGTGTCTTTGCCAAAAGTTAGCATCATGCTCTATCAACATGTAGTGCGAGTACAGTTACAGTGTATTGGTTGTAATGTGCCAGGAAAGAGGCTACACACATTGAAACATGCCTTTTATGGGGTGCCTGCCTCACTTGGTTAAGCGTCCAACTTTTGCTCAGGTCATGACCTCAGGGTTCATGGGTTGGCCCCGTGTAGGACTCTGTGCAGACAGCTCAGAGCCTGGAGCCTGCCTCAGATTCTGTGTCTCCCACTCTCTCTGCCCCACTCCTGCTTGCACTCTGTCTCTCAAAAATGAATAAAAGTGAAAAAAAATTAAAAAAAAAAGTATGCGTTTTGCTTACTCAACAACCTTCATGTGAGTTAGGCATTATTTTTCTTATATTTGTAGATGAGGAAACAGTCTGAGAGTACTTGCCTTTTATATGTTAAAGTCTTAAACCTTGTGAGACAAGCCAAGATACCTACCTAATAGATTGAAAAGTGCTTGTAGTACAATTTATTCATTTTTCTTGCCATTATGAAACTATAGAGGCACAGCTTATTAAGAAATGAATTTTGCACCTTGTCTGATTCTGCATATCTTTGTATTTTAAATTTCTAAATGTCCTAGATATCCCCGGACAATTTGTTGCTATGAAATTTGTCATTGTTTCCTAATTAGCATAGCATTTATGTTTTTTCTCCTCTCTTTTTCAATCCTCAACTTCCTTTTCTTCATGACAGTCCATACTTTTCTGACCCACTGGCATTTAGCTAAATGAAAGACAATTCCAGACTTCAATGGGCTCTTTAGAAACATAAAAACATCTTACAGGGTCATATTTTGGAACAGGATTCAAAAGATTTATGGCTTTAATCATTTTTTTTTCCTTTGTGTCACCACTTGGTTTGAAGTTTTTCCTGGAGAAAACGCCAGGCTGGCATCCCAAGTAGCTCATTAGCTGTTCATCTTTGCATTGTTTCACTAACCGTCCATCAAAATTCACTGTGTGGCTCCAGGCCTGCTAAAAACAATCGGGCAAGATATCATTCAGAAGCATTATGTGATCTCTGTTATTTACAGATGGCTTTAAAACACTACAGATTAATCAAGGATGGAAAGTACAAAACACATTTAGCTTTTATCAGTGATTTATTTTAAAAGTGGAAACTAAATCAGGTGCTTAGTATGTTTCCAAGAAAACAAGAGCCAAGACTGCCCAGCACAACACTGGAAAAGGCAAACAAAACTTTAGTATTGATTTTTGGTGTAACCTATTATTGGTATGCATGCATTTTGGTTTTCAGAAATCTACGTTCCTTTATAGAGACATAGAGATTAAACCAGCCAGTGTACCTTGAAACCCATTTTGAGTATTGAAACAGATTCTATTTTTAGCAATTCCATTTTACCTTTCCTTTTAGTTGTAGAATTAGTTGGATTTTTGTTTGTTTTGTTTGTTTATTGTAACTTGTATTGAATTGGCTATTTTAAACCTAATTCTTAAGTGATTTTTTCTTAATTTTTTTTTCAAAATTAAGTGTTTTGCTTTCCATAGAAATATAATAAACATTTTGATGAACTGTCAGCTTTGTTTCCATTGTCCCTTGAAGAGAAAAAAAAAGTTTCTTCTCAGGAAAAAAAAATATATATATATATCTCATACATATGTATATACATATATATATCATATCTCAGAAAAATAAAATTATATATATGTACATATATATGTGTATATATATATATATGTGTGTGTGTGTATATATATATATATATGTGTGTGTGTGTGTGTGTGTGTGTGTGTGTATGTGTGTATATATATATATATATATATATATATATGTATATATATATAATCTCATCCTGAATATTTTTATTTTGAGTGGAGGCTCTTTTATATGGCCAAGGAAGCTTTAGCCAGTTATGGTATCCACCCGTGCTGTCTCAGGTGAATGCTTATGTAATAGGGAATTGCATGAACATTTTCTTATTGCCTTGCATCTTAAAGCAGAAGCTATAAAGCTGGAATTAGTAATTGTTATGTGCCATATATAAAGAAAGTATGGGGTGCCTGTGTGGCTCAGTTAGTTGAGTGTCGGATTCTTGATTTTGGCTCAGGTCATGATCCTAGGGTCATGGGATTGAGCCTTGCTTAAGATTCATATTCTCTCTCTCTCTCTGTCTCTCTCTCTCTGCCCCTTTCCCTCTGCGTGTCTCCCCCATGCATGCACTCTCTCTCTCTCTCTATGCCCCTTTTCCTCTGCCTGTCTCCTCCATGCATTCACTCTCTCTCTCTCTCTCTCTCTCTAAAAAAAAAGAAAAAGAAAAAGAAGGTGATAGATACATTTATGAAAATTTTTTTAAAAAATAGCAAAACTGGTTCAGTGACTATTAATGCCATTGCCAACTTCCATTTTGAAGGATATTGTTAAAATTTATTAATTTAGACTGTGTCAGCCTGCTGGGGAGTTTGTTATCCTGGGGCATTTGTTCACCCCTATCCTATAGAAGATTGACAAGTAGAAATCCTATTAAGAGTTCCTAGAGAAGTTATGTTTGTCCCTCTTGCAGTTCAGTGAGCATAAATGAATATGGAGAAGATCCAAGTTTTGTGGGACCTGAAGCTTGTACAGTATGCAGTCTAATTATATTATTTTTTACAGTAGTTTTGCAAATTTTACAAACTGTTTGGCTGTAATGAACACATTGCTGAGGCCCCTTCCAGAGATTTGGATAGGACCCATGTAAGTGGAGGGGGGGGGGGTTGGACTGAGCTTAAAACTTTCTTATCTTTATGATAAATCCACCCATAATATAAACTGATATTTTCTTCCCACTTAATGGAATTCATGTGAATTCTTGGAAATTTGCTTGAGATGCTTGAGGTGAATATAGGACTGGAAACAACTAACAACTAACATAGCATTTTATATGGGGAGGATGCCTTAGTTTGCCCTAAGCAACTGCATTCAGAGGAAGTACCTGGGCTGCATCTATCCTGAGGGGATCCTGCCCACGATGGCTACGTGCTAGAGAAGAGCCATAAGAAAACCTGGGATGATTCCCCACGTTAACCCACCTGACCACCCCCCCCAAAAAAAGAAAGTGAATTCGTGAAATACACATCATAAGAAACTGTCAGATACCTTAACCCATGCCCCCAACACACACGTACATGTGTCTTATAAAAGCACCAGCAACTAGTGATTGCTAGAATGGAGAGCAAGACAACTAGCTGCGTTGGACAAGCTCAAACTGGGGGTGCCACTTCTCTGCCTCTAATCCCTACTCCCACTGCCCTTTCCAGGTCTGCAGAAGTAGCAGATGCAGAGAGTGATGGAGGAGACAGAGAGGGTAGGAGGAGACCACATGCCTCTGTTCCTGTGGACTAAAAAAATTAAATATGAGATAGAACTTTGATTGTTTAGATAAGACTGAACCATTCCATAGTAAAAGTGAATTGTAATGATCAGTAAAGGACTGCTCTACACCCAGAAGCTGAGATGTTGTCATTCACTGAAGAATCGGGATCCCACAGAGTGAATTGAAAGAAAGAAAAATAGGAAAAAAGGACATTCTTCCTGTCCACAGCAAGTTCAGGATGCTCAATAAACAAGTTCCATTTATGCTCAGTCAAGGAATAGTGACGGCTTTAGCTCGCTGGACTTTGCACCCCCATTGTATGCCGTCTCCAGGTCACTGGAATGAGTATCTTGGTCTGTGTTCCTGTTGACACAAACCACCTAAGGCTGCAAGACGATCAGCCTTCCAGGGGATGAATAGGTTAATTTGTGGCAGCTTTTCTTCCAACATGAAGGGAAACCCCGGAAATACACTTAGCAAAATCCAGTGTTGCACTTTTTTCATCTGGGATATAGTTAATTAAATTTGCTTGAATTATCGACGCTAGGACAAACTGGTATTGAATATTAAGTAGGCCAATTTAAAAGTGGAACTTGGCATATATAGAGATGTTACCAATTGTTCTGAAAGTTTAATTTTTCCTTTATGTGTTATCAGAGATGACTTCATTTAATTACGATTTTAATATTTATTTCCTTCAGAATTGCCAAAATTTCTGAAGAAAGTCATCATTGGTGTATATTTCACTTTTTATCCTGCTTACTGTCTTTGAGGAGAAGCAAAAGAGAACTGAGAGAATTTGATTTTGAGTGATAGGCTTTGGTCTGTTTCATGGAATGATATTATGGCCTGGCTTAAGCAATTTTAGCTCCAAGCTTCTAATTTGATACAATGAAATATGTAATAAGTTCTATTTTGAATTTTATATTATAATTCTTAACTGTAAGAAAAAGGCTGCTGTGTCTCTATTACTGTCCCAGAGCAGAGTGTACAATGTGTTATTACGACATTAGTCTTTGGAAATTTCCAGTGTCTTCTGAATCTTTCTGGGACTTTGTTCCTTTGCTTCCTCCTTTTTCTCTCATTGCTGTAAACTGTATATGGTTTTCCTGAACTTATCATACATTGGTTGGTATAATAAATCACAAATGTAATTATTTCAGGTCATTTTGATTCAGGTCATTTTAATGTCCAGAACCCTGAGTCTATTTCAAAACAAAGACATACTCAAACCCGTAAGAAGTCTCTTACCTTCTTGACGTTTTTTGCCTTTTGAGAGTGGAAGAAAGTGGCAGGGAATCCCTAGTCCCAAGTATAAAGCAACAAAACAAAAAGACCTAATACTGAATTCTGCTTGTGGCCACCCTGGTTCAACTTATTCTAGTACCACTTACCCACCCTGAGGGTTTACAATGTGTATATTTAATGAAGTAACAGAAATTGTAAAGGGTAATGACTGTGGAGAGAAAAGAACAGATTCTTATAATTATATATACTTGAAAGAAAAAAATAAAAACTCCATGAAGTAAAGATGGAGTAATAGGGACAAGTAGACTGAAAAAATTAGTCCTGAAACATTTCTCACCTGAAATATCTAAAAAAGAACAAACTGTATTAAACAACAGGTTTCAGGACATTGGCTATCAGATGAGGAAGGGCAATGATCCCCGACACACAAGGAACAAATGAGGGGAGCCCTAAGACTGCCCCCTGCTCACTGCCTGAATGAACAGTTTTCAGAATGTGGTACAGGGAGGGGTCACCCAGGTGGAGTCTGGAGGCTTCCCTGAGTTGAGGGCAAGAGTTTGGAGCCCAGAGATCAAAGTGGCTCTTGTTCACAAGACGGAATACCTGAGAGGAGAGAGTGACACAGAGAGAGAATTTTGGAGATCTACAATCTTCAACTCATGTGCGGGAAGAAGCTACCCAAGGCTAAGGAGTAAAGCAGTCAAAAGGATTAAAAGGAAACAGCAGCTGGAAATCACACAAAGCCAGGGAGAAGTTCTTGTTCATACCAGCCAGAGTGGAAACCTCATAATTCATAGGGTATTGGGTGGAATATTATTCAAGCCCAAAGTACTCAAGCTAATACTTCAAGACATAATCTGTCATATATGCTCTGATCAATGTGTTCTGTCTTTATTGTGATATTGAAGAAATAATGTAGTATCTTCAATTATGTTTGGTGACTAATACGGCGTTGTGTCATATAGGCATATATATGAATCTTTTGTAAATAGATACGAGAAGCAATGAGGTAGAGAAATGGAAAAGACTGGCTGATGGTAAGAAAATTTCCTTATCAATTTTCCTTAAGAATTGAAGTGAAATAAAAGTGGGTACTAAGGGTTTCTTGGAATGAAATAGTAGTTGAAATTGATAAAATATTCACCTTTGGTAGTCCTTACGTTAATTTTTCCCTTTGGTGTATTTTTGTTGGTGGTGTTTGTTTTTAGTCATATATTAAAAAGGAGAAAGGGGAATATATTTATTTGAGTCTCTTTCATTAGAGTTGTATTTAGTGGCTCATATATTCATAATTGCATTTTCCTCTGAAACACTGAATAAGTCAACAACCAAACTGGGTTACATTAGTGTTTCTCCTCACCAAAAACACAAATAGAAGTTTAGTATTATTCTCTTACCCTTTAGAAATAAAGCAAATAACAGCTAGTTTTCTCTCATTTTCTCTTGATTTCTTGCAAAATCTAGCATTACTTCTGATATTGGGGTACTGAATAAAGCTTTACAATTTAGTTTGTCTTAACCAGTTTAGATCTTTTGTATACATACATGCCAAAGAAACTGAACAGGGTTTGCAAATCAGGGGCTTTATCTTCATTTGAAAAGTCATGTGATGTTTTGGGGCACGTATGGTTAAATCATCATACTTCCCAAACAGAGAAAAACAAACAAAACAGCTATATTTACCCTTATGAGCTTTAATTATAATGGAAACCCTCTGAGATTACCATCTGGTAACCTATGTGCTGGATTTAGTTTATTGCTGTAGTTGGCACTCATAGTTTTAAAATAATGCTTGATTCTTTCTTCCTTCCTTTACTTTCTTTTTCTTTCTTTCTTTCTTTCTTTCTTTCTTTCTTTCTTTCTTTCTTTCTTTCTTTCTTTCTTTCTTTCTTTCTCACTAACACTTACATAACTTGGTGATTCAAATAGAAGTGTGGATTTTAAAACTTTCTCTTGAAAAATGAGATTTGACAATACCAGGCTTGCTTTCTAGCACGAAGCTAAATAGCATCCATCCCCTGTACCTGGGGCATCCTCTGTCCAGGTTCCCACAGTTCTTCCACAGTGGGCTTCACTCACTCATGGTACCTGTTCGGCACATGCTTTGAATTTGCAACCTCTGCTTTAGAAATGAAAGCCACATGTACGCTTTCAGATTCAGCCTGGCTGTAAAACAGCTGAAGACTCTAAAATCTTGAAAGCCCAATTTCTTCTCTGATAGAAATGAAACTCTAATGGGAGTAAAGATCCAAATTCCGTCATTCCTAAATGAGCATGAAATATGTTTTACTGAAGGGTATCTGTGTTTCTGGACCATAAATTCCCCATGTAATGTTATTAATTATAGATTGTTTCCATTTTTAGTGCTGAATGCAATCTTTGAGTTATCAATTTTCATTATCAGGTCTTTGTTAGCATTTTGTTAAAACAGCGGGAGAGATTTCCTTATTGTTTATCTTCAACTCTGCACTGTCGTTGGAAATTATTTTTGGTTAGGGCTTCTGTTATTATTTTCCTTATTGATCATATGTTCCCTGTTGTTGCCAATAATTAAAGAAAATGCCTCCTGGTCTCTTGGAAACTAGCTCAATACAGATTTTATCTCCCATCCCACAAACCAGTATGTTCATTTTGGTTAATAGAATTTTAGTAGTATAACTATTTAATGGAAGCCATTCTTCATTAAGGAGGGTGGTTTTGTTTTCTCCTTAATACTTTGTTGCTGTGTTGGTGACTGATGCTTTTTTGGAGAGAAATTATAGAACTCTGATGTCACGCCCTAGATGAGACTTTCCAATTTTAGCATCTGTCCCCTTGGCACATTTCCTGGTGTTGACAGTTGGGTAAGAAGACACCCCTGGGTTTTATGAAGTCCTCTTGCTGCAGATGGTGGGTTTTTGCTTTTAAAGAGTCTGCCTTAGCACTGACTCGTTTTAATCTTCTTCCTGTATTTCTTGGTGAAAATTTTATATAACAAAAAATGACAAGTTTCTCATATAAAATCATTTTGCTGTGGCACATGATATCAAATCAAAACCACACATTGTGTATTGGCAGAATCCTCAAATTCTGGCTCTGCGTTCTGCCAGACAGAAAAGAATACAAATTGTAAATAAGACCAATAAAATGCTTCAGTCATTTTCCTTAAGCTTTTGGACTAAGTACCACATAGCTGAATGTTTTACTCACGACAACATTGCTTTCTAGAGAATCTTGTGATTGGAAATAATGTTGTAGTACTGTTTCTAGGCACGACTACATCCATACTTTCTGAGAAAAACAGCTTTAATAATCTTGGGAAATCTTAGGAAATACTTATTGAGCACTTAAGTGCTAGGCCTTGTTTTAAGCATTTTCATATATTATTTAAGGTTCTCATCACCTTGTGAGGTAGACACTGTTACCATATTTTGCAGACGATAAAACCAATTGTCAGAGAAATTAAATACTTCCTTCAAGCCACATAACTAGCTAATGGTGCAGCTGAGTCCTTGCTGTCTGAGTCTAGGCCATGTGCTGGTAAGCAGTATGCTGTGTGCCGCGTGAGTATTTCCAGGGTATTGTGCAAGCCCATCTTGTGCCACATTTGCCTGATAAATTTAATCCAAATTATGAAGCTGTATTTTGTTTAGCTTTGCTCTATCATTGTCCGGTTTTGTATTTTAATGGAAGTTTTGCTTTCTCCCGCACTCAGGCTTTTTATTTGTTTCTTTGATCTTTAAATGGATGACAAGGAATTGATTGTGTTAAACATTGTCAGAATTCAGTTGTTCTATTGATACTGGGATGTTGTCATTTCTTCATTAAAATCTTCTGCAGCTACCATTGGATGAAATTAAAGCAAAGACATTTTATTTTCCAATACCTATGTTGCAAATCATAGCTGAAAATATAATTTATAGTATTGACTTCAGGTTCAAAATGGCGGTTAAGCATATGAGTTTAAGCTCCCATCCTTCCTCAAATTTCATTGAGATGACAGAAAATTGTATGTGCAAAGAAATGAGGCTGTAAGAATCCTGGTAAGCGGGAGAGGATACAATCAGTAAATAAGACATTTTGATGAATTTCTAAAATATGTTAAACAAATGGGGTGAAGGAGAAATCAGAGCAGGAGAATTTAAAACACAAAAATTGAAGCTGAATTTGCTTCAGAGCAAAGAGACATTCCTCACTATAGAACTCCGTATCTTCCTCTTAGAGAGAAGTCCGCTAAGCATGGGTCTATGTGGGCCCCTATGCACCTTGGTGGCTTCGCTGTTTGTAACCTTAGTAAACCGGGAAAACAGTTGTCAAGGTTAATAGAGAAATTCCTTGTTTGAGGTTGAGGGAAAGATGATGTTAGTAAGGACTGAAAGAAGAACAAAAAAAGCCCACAGAAACTTCACTTCTTCACACCTGATAAATCAGAGGTATATTTTCTGTGAAGGGGGTTCTTAGATTAGTTCATAACCCAGCTCTATGATGCTTAACATGAGAAAGAAAGGTCGGTTAGGAAGATGAAAATATTATAGCAAATGGGTACACAAGGATATACCAGGCGAAAGGAACTCAATGATTAGAAAATAGCAGATAGTATATTGAGACTAATACATTCAACAGAAAAACAATTGTTCAAAGTTACAGTGTATGAGAAGATAGTGCTGTAACCCTTTAGGTGATAAATAGATGAGACTCAAAAACAAATATAAAAGAATTAAAATAGAGAAATACAAGGGCGATTTGACAAATCTACAATGATACAGTATTTCTGTCCAAAGTAATACACTAAACAACAACAACAAAATGTAAGTGGGATACAGAGGATACTATTCACAAAGATTAGAAAAATTTAGTTTATTAGATATATTGTAAAATGACTGTTGTACCCTACTGAGAATAACTTTTTGTAGGATATTTGAAGACCTCACTCGTCCATTAGGTTATGGGGAAATGCCAATATGTTTCGACAATTGATGCTTGCCACATTTCTTGCTAACATAAAATAAAAATCAAAAATTCAGAGCAAAAATATACACTCTACCTTCCTAACCCTGAATCTATATCTCAGAAAGGAAGTACTGAACTCCAAGATTGGTTTGTTCAAATGGGTAAGAAAATTGACAAATTATTGGCAAAGCTAAGAAAGAGAGATGGAGGTAGGGAGAGGAAGAGATGGAAGGGAGAGAACACTGTGCAAAGTGCTCTTTGTGAAGAAATGTGAACAACAATCTTAACATCAGCAACAAATCAAGTAAAGATGAAGAATGCCCAATACCATTGTGGAATCAAGGTTTACTACTCACAAGACATGGTTACATGTCACCTGTTGGTTCTGTTTAACTTATTGTAAAGTCTCTTAAAATTGAAATCGTGAGGAGTTTACTCGGTTGCTGATTTCAGATTCTGAAGCTTCCTAAGGAAAAAGAAAGACATTTACGTAGCACAGCATAGAAACTTCAGATGACTTTGTTTTGTTAAATAACATTGCTTTAATGAAAAATACTTGAGTATATTCACATTACAGATTGGGATCTTTTATTTGTGGTGTTTTAGTCGTGAGACAAATTTTTTGTGTGCAATAAATTATTTATAACTATATTTGATAGTTATTATAATTATAGCTCTCTAGAATAGTTTTCTTTTTGCTAAAGCGACACATAAAAAAGTATATATCTACAAATATAGGCTTATGTATATGACAGTAAAAGTGTCATGATTTTTATAGCAATGAACTTAAGTACCATAAATAGATATATAATAATAGTGTGAATATGCCTATGAAAGGGCTTAGAAATTAACATGAATAGCTCTTTGGTTCTTTATAACATTGAGCTTAGAGTTAAGAAATCAGACTCCGTGAACTGTTTTACAATCATGATGATTCCTCAGAAGGACAGTTTTCTCCTTAAATTTCTTATTCAAATCTGTAGTGGAATTATATTTGATATTTCTATTTGGAAGTGCAATATATATTTTAGGTTCAGTTTGGCTGAGTCTAAAAGATCCGGGTCTGGGCAAACTCATGAATTTCATAGGCATTAATTAGATCACTTATTAAAAAAGTGTATTTACACTTTTCAAAAAGCACAAATTATATTTTAGGGTGAAAACATGGTGAATGTAGTTTATTTTTTTAAGATTGTAAGGCAATTTAAATTATAGAATACAGGGGCGCCTGGGTGGCGCAGTCGGTTAAGCGTCCGACTTCAGCCAGGTCACGATCTCGCGGTCCGTGAGTTCGAGCCCCGCGTCAGGCTCTGGGCCGATGGCTCGGAGCCTGGAGCCTGCTTCCGATTCTGTGTCTCCCTCTCTCTCTGCCCCTCCCCCGTTCATGCTCTGTCTCTCTCTGTCCCAGAAATAAAAAAAACTAAAAACGTTGAAAAAAAAATTAAAAAAAAAATAAATTATAGAATACAAAAGAAGCTTTAGTCAATATCTTATAACTTGATTATCTTTTTATCTCTTGGGGACAAGACATCAGTTTAGACTTGATTTTTATTTCCTTTTTTTTTATAAGCAGTCAATATCTGTGACCTCATTTGATCTTTATAACAACACTGTATATTTACAATATTCTAGTTTTATCAGTGAAGAAGCTGAGAATCTCAAAGAAGTTCAGAAACTTGTGCAAAAGTACATAGCTAGTAAATGGTGGACCAAGTCATTGTGCTTTACTGCTGACCTGTTTACTCTTGAACTTAATGTTCATAACGGTATTATTTATAGTTAACTTTCTTTTGTAATTCTCTCCTTACTACATTTTTAAATCCTTCTGGTCAGATTTTATGCAGTGCTTTTCCCAAGAACTAAATATTTCTGATGGGTCATCCAGAAATATTCATCCGATGATTTCTGATCCAAGGCTGGTCCTTGGAGGGAGAAGGGTAGCTTTGTTAATATGCGAGTTAACCTCTGAACCAGGGAAAACGGAGAAGTAAGTGCCATCAGGACTAAGGTAGCCAAGTATTTGAAACTCCCAGGCAATTTTCTCTTCCCTGTTGCCTGCTTTTTGGCTTCTGGTAGTTGAGGCAGAAACCTTAAAATACTGGTTTGACCCTTTGATGAAGACCTATTGTTGACATTGTTTTAAGACTTGGCTTTTGCTCAAGATTGATCTGCCAATTTAAAATTTTTTTTTCACGTTTATTTATTTTTGAGAGACTAAGAAAGACAGAGCACAAGCAAGGGAGGGGCAGAGAGAGAGGGAGACACAGAATCTGAAGCAGGCTCCAGGCTCTGAGCTGTCAGCACAGAGCCTGACATGAGGCTCGAACCCATGAACCATGAGATCATGACCTGAGCCGAATTTGGAGGCTTAACCTGCTGAGCCACCCAGGGACCCCGATCTGCCTATTTTGGAATCAGTCAGCCATTGCTTTTCTGATTACTTCTTTCATTTCAAGCATTTGTTTTGATTCTAACTCTGATTAACTCAGGCAGAGTGACTCAGAAGAAGGGACGTGGGCATATTTCTTACGGATTTCAGGGCCAGTTAGTTAACATTTTTGAGTTTTGATTTTTTTAATTAAACTTTTTATTTTGAGACAATTATTGATTCATATATTCTTGTTAAGAAATAATAGAGATCCCATGTACCCTTTACCCCGTTTCCCCTCATGGTAACCTCTTATAAAACCACAGCACACTATCACAACATAGTGACAACCGGAGCAATCAAGATATGGAACGTTTCCATCACCACGTGGATTGCTCTTTTGCCCTTTTATAGACACACCTACTTCCCTCCCACTTTCACCTTTCCCTTAACGCCTGTTGGCCACTGATCTGTTCTTTAATCCTCTAATTCTGTCATTTCAAGAATGCCATGTAAATGGAAGCATATGATATGTAACCCATTTTGTGATTTTTTTTTTTTTCCACTTAGCCTAGTTCTCTGGAGACTCATCCTGATTATTTTGTGTATCAATCGTGTGTTTTGTGTTTTGTGTAGTATTGATGTGGCACACTTTGTTTAACCATTCACCCTTTGTCCACAGTCATCATAGGAGCTTATGGTTGGAATGACTATATGTTCCTATTTTCTCAGGGCAGCCCTGGTTTGTTCATGGTATCCCAGCATAACTATTAATAGTACTCCAGTTTGGGTAGTAAATTAAATGATTACCTTAGATATGGCTCCTTTACTGGGTATGGTCAAAGTAGGGGCTGAAATTGAATAGCCAATGGCACTTGAATGGCCCCCTGGGCCTTAGGTTTCTAGCATACATCCATGCTCAGTCCAGGTCTCAGAGAGATGATTATAGCTGTGTGTGTATGGCAAAATTTTTATCATCATTAAATCATGATTCAAATGAATTTATGACCACTTGAAGAAAATGTATAATAAAATTAGAATTCAAGGTATTTCTCAATAAAAATAAATGAAATGAAATGTTTATTTGAGAGAGAGCATGCAAGCATGTGCTCAGGTACACACAAGAGAGGCAGAGAGAGAGAGGGAGAGAGAGAATCCCAGGCAGGCTTCGTGCCATCAGAATGGAGCACGAACACGAAGCCCAACGTGAGGCTCAATCCCACTAACCGCGAGATTATGACCTGAGCTGAAACCAAGATTTGGAGGCTTAACCGACTGAGCCACCCAGGCATCCTGACATAAAAAACCTCTTAAGTGAAATAAAAAAAAAAAAAATTATTATATTTGACAGAAAAAAACCCCAAAATATTCACCCTTTGGATGATATCTGAGTTGTTTCTATTGGCTGTTACGAATAAAGCTGCTAATAAGTATTCACATGTAAGTTTATGTATGAATGTAAGTTTTTATTTCTCTGGATGACCAAGAGTGCAATCACTGGGATATATTTTTTTATTAAAAAAAACAAAAAACTACCAGGCTCTTTTTCCTAATATATCTTTTACATCCCTGCATTTTTGTTGGTATTGGTGTTAACAAATTTTTTTTTTTATTTTAGCCATTCTTATAGGTGTCTCGTGATTTTCATTTACATCATGGTTAACTATATTGGACTTCTTTGCCATGTGTATATCTGTATATCCTTTTCAGTGAAATATCTTAATTTCCTTTCCCCATGTTCCAATTGTATTTTTTTTAATTCTTGAATTTTAAAAGTCTTTATTCCAGACACTAGTCTTTTGTTGGCTATGTGGTCTGCAGTTATTCTCACCCAGTCTGTAGCTGGTCTTTTTATCCTCTTTATAGGGTCTTTCAAAGAACAAAAGTTTTAATTTTGATGAGGTCCAATTTATCTACTTTGCCCCGTACAAATTGCATTTTTGTTGTTGAGTATAAGAACTGTTTTCCCAGTCCTGGATCCCAAAGAGTGTCTTCTATTTTTTTCTAACAGTTTTTTATATTCATGTTTTTACCTATAAGTCTGTGATCAATTTTGAATGAATTTTTGTATGAGGTGTGAAATTTAGGTCAAGGTTCATTATTTTTTCAACGTTTATTATTATTATTTTTTTATTTTTGGGACAGAGAGAGACAGAGCATGAACGGGGGAGGGGCAGAGAGAGAGGGAGACACAGAATCGGAAACAGGCTCCAGGCTCCGAGCCATCGGCCCAGAGCCTGACGCGGGGCTCGAACTCACGGACCGCGAGATCGTGACCTGGCTGAAGTCGGACGCTTAACCGACTGCGCCACCCAGGCGCCCCAAGGTTCATTATTTTTGTGTGCAACAGAGGATGTTGAATTGCTCCAGCACCATTTGTTGAAAGGGCCATCTTTCCTCCATTGAATTGCCTTGGCACCTTTTTTAACATTGGGCATATACCTGCGCATCTATTTCTGAATTCTGTATGTGTTTCCTTTAACAGTACCAAATAGTTTACTTTCTATAGCTATATAATACTTCTTATAGTCAGGTAGACAGATTCTTCCCACCTTATTCTTCCTTTCAAAGTTGTTTTGAATATTTCAGTTTTGGTTTGTTTGTTTGTTTGTTTGACTTTTCATATAAATTTTCGTGTAATCTTTTCATGTGTATAAAACGTCATGCTGGGATTTTGATTTAAATTCCTTTAAACATATATAGTTCAGTTTTGTGGATAATTGACATCTTAACTGTTTTTAGTCTTCCAATTCAGAATGAAGTCTCCCCATTTATGTAGATCTTCTTTGATTTATTCCATCAGCATTTGTAGTTTTGCAGCATACAAATCTTGTATATATTTTGTTAGATTTACTCCTAAGTATTTTTTAATCGATTGTAAATGGTTTGTATTTTGTATTGGGTGGTGGGGGGAGGTTATGTGTTCATTGCTATATATAGAAATAAAATAGGTATATTTATATTTTACCTTGATATAGACTGAATGTTTGTTTGTTACCCGCCCCCACCCCAGCCCATATTGAAACCTAATCCCCAATGTGATGGTATTTGGAGGGGGCTCTTTGGGAGGTGATTTAGGTCATGAAAGTGGAGACTTCATGAACAGGAACCCAGAATGTTCTGTTGCCCCTTTTGCCATGTGAGGACGTAACAAAGGGATGGCCATCTGTGAACTATGAAGTGAGTCTTCACCAGACAACAAATTTGCTAGGACTTCTCAGTTTCTAGTATCATGAGAAATACATTTCTTACTGTTTGTTTATAAGCCACACAGTCTATAATAGTTGTTAGTTGCCTGAACAGACTACAGTATATATGTAACCTTGCTAGAACCTTACTGGTTCTAGGAGGTTTTTAATTTTTTTTTTATTCGTTGAAATTTTCTACGTAGAAAATCATGTCATCTATGAAAAACACAGTTTTATTTATAAATTCCTTTTTGATGTGAATTTATTTTATTAATTTTTTTAATGCTTATTCATTTTTGAGAGACAGAGCATGAGCAGGGTAGGGGCAGAGAGAGGGAGACACAGAATCTGAAGCAAGCTCCGGGCTCCAAGCTGTCAGTATAGAACCCAGTGTGGGGCTCGAACTCACGAACCATGAGATCATGACCTGAGCTGAAGTTGGAGGCTTAACCAACTGAGCCACCCAGGCATCCCTGTTTTGTTTTATTTCCTTGCATAATTCTACAGGCTTAAACTTAAGCACTTTGTTGATTACAACTTATTAGTGTGGACATTTTTGCCTTATTCTCCTTTTTAGATCAGCATTTAGTTGTTTTAACATTAACTAGAGTATTACTTATAGTTTTTGTAGAAATTCTTTATAAAGTTGAGGAAGTTCCTCCTCCTTTCCTATTTTTCTGAGTGTTTTTATCTTGGATGGGTATTTTGTCAAATACTTTTTCTGTATCAATTGTTTTTTCTTTTTTAGTAGATTAATATGGTAGATTATATTGATTGATTTTTAAATATTGAATGAGACTTGCATTCCTGGAATAAACCTCACTTGGTCATGGTTTATAATTCTTTTCGTATGTCGCTGAATTCTGTTTGCTTATATTTGTTAGAGATTTTGTCATCTGTATTCCTGAGGATTACTGATCTATAGATTTCTTTTGTTCATGCTGTTTTTGTTTTTGTTTTGTCTTTTGTTTGGTATCGCCCTGATACCAACTTCATAAAATTATTTTTCCCTTCTATTTTGGGAAGGGATTATTTGGGATTGGTATTAATTCTCTTTTAAATATTTGGTAGAATTTTGCAGTGAAACCAGCCTGAAGATGTCTATTTTAGGAGTTTTTAATTAGGAATTCAACTTCTTTACAGCTATAAGTCTATTCAAATTTTCTATTTTCTATTTTTTATTGCATTTTTTTAAGGAATTAGTCATTTTATCTAAGTTGTCAAACTTTTGTGTTTGGAATGTTTGTAGTATTAACCTTCTAATGTCTACAGTAGTGGCATCCCTTGTTTCATTACTGATATAGGCCATTTCTTATCTTCTTACTATACTTTTGATAAAGATTTTTCATTTTTTTTTAAAGCTTATGTATTTATTTTTGAAAGAGACAGAGACAGAGTGAGTGCAGGATGAGCAGAGAGAAAGGGAGAGAGAGAATCCCAAGGAGGCTCTGTGCTCACTGCCCCCTGATGTGGGGCTCGAACTCGGGAAACCATGAGATCAGGACCTGCGCTGAAACCAAGAGTCGGACGCTTAACTGACTGAGTAATCCAGGTGTCCGTAAGGATTTTTCAATCTTATGTGATGCTTTGGGCTTTTTTTTTTTTCCCCTAGGTCCTTTAGGTAGGGTGTTTGATATTCATTTGAGAACTTTACCCGTTTCTAATGTATTCATTTAGTACTGTAAACTTACCTATAGCATTGCTTTATCTGTCTTGCACTAAATGAGATACATTGTATTTTTATTTTCTTGAGGTCAGTGTACTTTTTAGATTTTCCTAGAGACTTCCACTTGACCCATGAATTACTTAGAAGTGTGTTGTTTCATTTCCAAGTGTTTGGAAATTTTCCTGTTATCTTTCTGTCACTGATTTCTGGTTGTGGTCAGTGTACACATGCTGTGTGATTTTATCTCTCAAAGTTGCTGAGGTTTGTTTTATGGCCCAGTATATGGTCTGTCTTGGTATAGGTTCTGTGGGTACTGGAAAGGAATGTATATTTTCATGTTGATTAGTAGAATATTTTATAAATGTTGATTAGGTCCTCTTGGTTAACGATGGTTCTAGTTGTTCTAGATCTTTCCTACCCTTCTGTGTAGTTCTGTCAATTGTGGAAAGAGGGATTTTGGAGTCTCCAACTACAGTTGTTCATTTGTATATTTCTCTTTTCATTTCTATCAGATTTTGTTTCATGTATTTTTCATCTATGCTGTTTGGTACATACACATTTAGGGTTGTTATGTCTTCTTGGTGAATTGGCTATTTTATCATTATTTAATATCCTTCTTTATCCCTGGTAGTTTTTATTTCAGTTATTGTATTTTTCACTTCTAAAATTTCATTTTGTTTATCTTTATATTTTCTATATATTTGCGGGGAATTTTTTTTCATTTTTTTAAGCGGGTTTACAATTGGTCATTAAAGCATTTTTAGGATGTCTGCTTTAAATTCTTTCTCAATTCTAATACATTGTTTCTTAGTTCCGGTATCTATCGGTTGTCTTTTACCATTTGGTTTGAGACCTTCCTATTTGTTGGAATGACTAGTGGACATTTTATACGACTTTGGTCCTTATTTAAGCCTTCTGGTTTAGTGCATTTCCTCTGACATGCTCTGGGTAGGGTAAGGTGAGGTGGGAATTAGAAACCTAGGTTCTCACTCAGCCTCCATTGACATTGGAGTGCACTCCTTACTGGTAGGCATAGGTGGCAATTCTGACCCCCACTAGGCCTCCATTAGTACCTATCTGGCTGAGAAGTGTAGGAATGCCACTTTACTCCTCCCCAGGTGGCCTCTCCTGATTCTAAGAGCAGGAGGGGTTTTCATGGTTATGGATGAATATCCTTTCTCTTGAGTTGGCCTCCCCCAACACTATCAGACACTGTTGCAACAGGAGGAGGGAGGGCACCTTGTTTCTACCAATTGGGGGTAAAAGTCCAGGCTCCTCATGTGATCTCTACTGACATAGCAGGGGTGAGGGTGGGAGGAATCAATTCAGTCTTCTCTGAGACTTCTCCAGCAAGAGAGCTAGGGCACCTTGTTACAGCCAAGTGAGGATGGAAATCTAGGTTCCCCATTTAGTATTTGCGGGTGTGAATGGACAGGGCAAATGTTTTTCTGAGGTGTTTGACTTGAGTGGAGTGATTTTTACCTAAGAGCTTTCTATGTTGCTGGACTGCCCTTCTCCTTGTCCTTTGGCTAGAGAGAGCAGATTTTTGTTGGGGCTTTTATATCTGTGCCCATTAGAGCTTCTTAGTTGCCAGTTCTTTTGTGTCAAGGCTGGAATATATGAAGCAAACAGAAAACCCACTAAATTAATTGCCATATCTTGCTTTGGTCCCTGAGATCCACACTGCCACTTTGCCTTTTTCAGTTTCTCCAGCTTTTGGTTTTTGTTTGCTTCATATGCAGTGTTGAGGATTTTCAGTTTTACTCAACCAGAGGAACAAGGATAAGTATATCTGGTATGTCTTCCCAGAAGTGGAAGTCCCTCTGAACTTTTTTTTTTTTATTATTATTTATAAAATGTATTTAGTATAGTCCTTTAGCAGGTTGCCTCCCAAGGAAATTTATGAAATTTTAGATTCTTAGACAAACATACACTCAAATGATAAAGGTATGTACTAACATGACTTCCATTATCATTACTGGTGGTAAGGATATACATACATACATTATATATATTTCTTTCTGAAATTTATTAATTTTGAAAATGATCGCAGTGGACACACCAATGTTCATAAAGGCTTCTGATGCAATATCGGAAATTCATCGGCCCTAATCTCTTCCCTTGGATGTACTGTTGCTATAACTTCCTGGAAAAGCATTGTGAAATAAATCTCCTAAGCTATTACACTGTAATTTTTATGGGCAAGTTTTTATCTAAATGAGCAATAATGACACATTGCTCAGATCACAGCAATAAAAATCTAGTCTGCCTGTTGTAAAATGACAGTAAGAGCTTCTAACAGGCAAGCTACTTCCTGCTGTTGCTATTCAAAGAACAGGGAAGCCCCAGAACATTATTTTTGTACAATAACTGGCATGTACCAGACTCGTAGTACTTTTTCTTTTCTACTTTCATTGCTACCACTTTACAATCGTACTATATAGTCTATGAAGTAATAAGTGAACTGAAAATAATGTTGCTCTTGATAAGTCAGTATTGTACTTGTAAAACATATACCTTTCCAGCTATTAACAATTATTCCTTTTTGCTCATTTATCAGTGTGATGAGGACAGTATCCTCTAGTTCTTACAGAAGTATTTGCAAAACAGAAAAAGTAAGAGATAAGACTGAAGAATTCTTGAGGGGGAAATTGAGAAAAGTTAATTAGTATTCTTCACTTTTTTATCTTTTGCTTATTTTTTTTAAGGCTTATGTAACAAAGTGTATGTTTTAAGAAAAAAAATAGTGTACAGGAGTTTTTGTTGCCGTGGACCCATTAAGCAAAAATTAATCTAATCTGTTTTCTACTTCTATTCTGGAAAGTGGAAGTACAGTGGGGTGGTAAGACACAACATTAGTTTTTGTGAATGTTTGAGCTTTCCTTATACTACTCTTCATCAGCCCTCCTATGCGTTAAATGCTTTACAATTTCATTTTTTATCTTATTTCATATTTTATCATTTCAGAGAAGAGAAGGAAGAAGTTATTGCAATTTGAAAGGACAAGTAGCCCACTATGGAGTGATTTCTCAACAGAAATGGGCTTAGAGCTGTAGGTCTTAGAAAGGGCTCATCCTTGAGCCCAGAACCCTACAGGGCCCCAGAGGAAGGTCAGCTACTTGATGGAGTGATGTGTAGCTACTGAAAGCTGAACACCAAGGCTCATGGCTTTAGCCAATAAGGTGAAACATTCTACTGCTCAAGGCAGAAGGCAGTTCACCTTCAAATGAACCACATGAATGTGGTCAGAGAACCTCCTCACAGTGACCAGTTCTCACTAAACTCAAAGTTCTTCAAGTTTTCTGGACAAAATATGCCTCATTGGGACTTTAGTAAAACCTTAGAGATCATTGAGGGTCCTTACCCTACCACCTCCCATCCTAGAATGCAATACGTGATTAAGTTAGAATTTCCTGCCATCCCTGTGTGACAAGAATAAACCGTATTAGATAATTTTGATCTTTAAAAAAATTATGAAAGAGGGGAGCCTGGGTGGCTTAATTGGTTAAGTATCCAACTTCACCTCAGGTCATGATCTCGCAGTCTGTGAGTTTGAGCCCCGCGTCGGCCTCTGTGCTGACAGGTCAGAGCCTGGAGCCTGCTTCAGATTCTGTGTCCCCCTGTCACTCTGTTCCTACTCAGCTCGTGCTCAGTCTCTCTCTCTCTCTCTCAAAAATAAACATTAAAAAAATTATATTAAAAACTTATGAAAGAGGACTTTTCTTCCAGTTGAGTGTCATTCATAAATCTAATCATGTTGCATTCATGCCTATTAAACAATATTCTTTAAATGTAATGTGCCTCCAGTTTGTTTGTGTGTTTGTTTTAATGTTTATTTATTTTGAGAGAGAGTGAGAGAGCATGAGCAGGGGAGGGGCAGGAGAGAGGGAGTGAGAATCCCAAGCAAACTCCATGCTGTCAGGGCTTTACCTGAAGCGGGGCTCCATCCTGTGAACTGCAAGATCACCAAGATAGTGACCTGAGCTGAAATCAATAGTCAGATGCTTAACTGACTGAGCCACCCAGGCACCCTGTGCTTCCTGTTTTTAAGCCACTTTAAAATAGTTTGAGTCCCTGTTTTGTTTTGGTTTTTTTTTTTTCCCTTTTTCTCTTTTATATGCTAGGGATATAGTAACCTTTCAGCTAAAACTTCTGTAAGAAATAAAAATATGTTGGTATCTTAAAAGTATGATAGCTCACATTGATTGTCCCCTCTAGGAACTCAAAAGTAGAAATTTCTATGTGGGTTCTCTGTTAGAGGCTGGTGTTTCCCTTCAAATCGTTAATGGAGTATGATATGATCCAGTAAGAGCAAGTGAGGAAGCAATTCTCTGTGACATTTCTATGATGCCTGGTACCCTTTGTCCTATGCCTTGGAAACAGACTCATTCAACTGTAAGATCGAGTTTAGAAAAAAACATGAGTGAGTTGAAAACTATCAGTTATACAATGATGGACAAATTGCTTAGAAACCTACACTTTAGTCAGATGTCTTAGGAAAATAGAATAAGAGAAACTTAGATGCTGGAGAAGCAGTGATAAAATCCAAATTTTTCTTTTTTTTCTTTAAACCAAACTGTCAGTGGAACAGTATGATCGACATACTAAGAAAACACAAATTGGGGCGCCTGGGTGGCTCAGTCGGTTAAGCGTCCGACTTCGGCTCAGGTCATGATCTCACGGTCCATGGGTTCGAGCCCCGCGTTGGGCTCTGTGCTGACAGCTCAGAGCCTGGAGCCTGTTTCGGATTCTGTGTCTCCTTCTCTCTGTGACCCTCCCCCGTTCATGCTCTGTCTCTCTCTGTCTGAAAAATAAATAAACGTTAAAAAAAAATTAAAAAAAAAAGAAAACACAAATTGCTTCGTATGATCTTATAAGATTAGACATCTGGTAAATATGCAACAGATATGGATGTATGAAAAATTATCTGTTAGCTACTTAACTCTTTCTTAGCTTGATGGCGAACAATGATAGTGAAAAGTGAAGAAAAATGAAGCACCTTACAAGTTTCAGCTGACCAGACTCTGCAGTGGACAACAATTAACATTATCATTATTCAACATTAGCAGAGATTATTCCCGTTTCCTTTTTTTTTCAATTTTTTAACGTTTAATTTTCTTTTTTTTTTCTTTTTTTTTTTTTTTTGAGAGAGAGTGAGAGAGTACGCGTGCGCATGAGCAGGGAGAGGGGCAGACAGAGGAGGGTAGAGGATCCAAAGCAAGTTCCGTGCTGACAGCAGTGAGCCTGATGTAGGACCTGGAACTCAGGAACTGTGAGATCATGATCTGAACTGAAGTTGGACACTCGATTGAGCCACCCAGGCACCCCCTCCCTCAATTTCATTTTCCAAGTTACCAGATGCACTATGTAGTGGGAATCACTGATTTTATTTTGTATTGGAATGGGCAGTGGTGGGGTGAATTGTGTCAACGAAGAAGTCAAACTGTTCTTATAGAAGCTATTAATTTTGTGCAAATTATCATTTAGGAATTTAGTCCCTGAACAGTAACTACTAGATTCACTGATGAGTAAGAAACCTTTCAAGTGCATTTAGTTGGTACCAAGTGACCTCAAAATATTAAGGTTTTCTCAGATATCTACTTTTATAGCAGGCCCATCTATATGTCCGTGGAAAAGTTGGATTTGTTCAAAAGTTTCAGGAGATCTGCCTCATCATCGTTCATGAAGATAATAAGCTTTGCAAGTCCCTGGGATGTAAGCCAGTTCTCTGTCAATCTCAGTGTTCTACAGGAATGCTGGGGACAAATAATCAATGCAATTTTTGGTTGTATCCGATTGTCATAATATTGCATAAATGTGACTCAAAATTGTTGAACTATGTGAGAATGTAACTCATTTCAGGGGGTTATAACTCAAGATATTTTGTTTTTTTTGCATTTCTGCATTTTAAATTGTGTTGAATACTTGTTTTATCACTTACTTTTATTACCTTGGCAAAGAAATGTGACTTTTCTGATACTTATTTCTCTCATCTATAAAATGGGAAAAGATTATTTCTGAGAGAGTGGTGATGAGTGTGTATTAACCCCTAAATAAATATTCACTCAGCTACCTTCTTATAGACTCAAAACTGGAAATTATGCCCTCCAGTTAAGATGCTACATTTCCAGAGTTATCTTTTTCTCATATTTCTCCCATCAAACAATATTAAACAAAACAAAGCAAAAAAAAAAAAAAAAGACAGTATTAAACAATAGACCTATATAAACATTATGTGCAACATATAAATGAAATAAGTCTATGTAAAGAGCTTTTTTATATTTTATTTGAACACATTTATATTATGGTGCAATTAGGTGATTAATTAACAGAAGCTTTATTTTAGCTTCAGTACCTATAGGGTTTGGGCATAAGCTTTGCTAATTCATAATAACATTGTATTACTATTGATAACATGTTTAAAATATCTATACTGAAAAAAGTTTTACATGAAACAAATATATGTAAACCATGGAACTTAAAAATTGATATTTTGTTATTTAATACAATGGAGACTTATTGCAAAACTGATTAGAATTCTTTATTTATGGCTATGAATTCTTATTTTGAAACTATACCATTTATTGGAATAGTTTCTGAACTGTGGCATGATTCCATTATTTCATGTCAGTCATAAACAAATAGAGCAACACCAAAAACACTACATTATTAATGTATCCTCAGTCTTATAGCTGCTTGTGCTTCCTGTACATCAGTATTACAAGGTAGAACTAACAATGAAAGATATGGCTTTGATTTACCCTTGGGGATTTTTTGTTAATCAACTAGACTTTTGCTACTTCCCTCTTCATTGAAACTCTTTTCTTCATAGATCATGAATAGAATGGAAAAAGGTGTAAATTGTGTAGCTAGAATGGCAACAAAAATCTTAATTGCCTATATTTTCTGGTAAGAAATGAGTATTTTTAACTTTTGCCTTCAGTGATAAGGAATTATTTTCCTTCAAATAAACTTTGAAAATTTGTATTTGGGATTTGGCAAAGTGAGCTTTGTATATGATCATTATAAAGCCAAAAGACTTTATTATCCACATCATTTCAAAATTATAACAGTGGGATGGATTTTTATTTTTCTAATTTCTTGAGATAGTTTAGCCTGTTAACTTTCAGCCTTTTTTCTGTTCAGATATATTATAAATCCCCCCTAAGATTTGCCTTAAGGAAAGCTTTAGCTCTATATCACAGGATAGTATAGTTTTTCATTAAATATAAAAATGTCTTCTAATTACTATTTCAATCTAGGATATTTAGAACTTTATTTCATAATTTCTCCCAAATTGTGACAGTTTAAACTTTATTACTAAAATGTCCCTTAATTCATTTCCAAAGAATATGCCCTATATGATTGGTATCCATTGAGTTGTAATATACATCTTTACCATGTAATCTTTTTTGTGCATTAATTATATTTCACTGTAAAAGGTTAAAAGACTAAAATGGTCTCTCATAATATGTTACAGAATCATAGAATTATGTCTTCCAGAAAAAAATAATGGACTTCATTGTTTGCTTCTGTTATTATTAGTTTGCTAGGGTTACCTTAACAAAGGTCAACAGACTGGGTGGCTGACAACAGAAATGTATTTCCTCACAATTCTAGAAGCTAGAAGACCAAAACTAAGGTGTCAGCTACATTGGTGTCTTCTGACTCCTTGGCTTGTAGATTGATGTCTTTTCTCTGTATCTTCACATGGACTTTCTTCTGTGTCTATCTGTTCTATCTCCTTGTTTTATTTATTTTTTTTATTTTTGTTTTTTATGACAGTAGTCGTATTGGACCATGGCCCACCTGATGATCTCATTTTAACTTAATTCCCTCTTTGAAGGCCCTATCTCCAAATAGTCACATTCTGAGGTGTTGGGCCTTAGCTAGGACTTCAACATATGAATTTTCAGGAAGCATAATTCAGCTCATAACATCTATTAAAACATCTATTGACTCACTTAAATAAATGTTGCTTCTTTTATTTTCATTTCATTTAATTCATTCTTACAATTATCCAGTTAAGTGAAGTGACTTGATGTTATCTTTAGTGCAGAACAAAAAATATTCCTGAATGCAGGAAGAACATTCTATCGTACTCAAAGTATTGGTTTTTTTAACTGTACTTTTGTGATTATAAAAGTAATACGGCAAAAAATCAGTAATTTTCCTTTGCAATAGCAATAACCAGTTAGGAAATGTGATGGGAAAAATCAAACCCATTCATAATAGCAACATACAAAACAATACAGACTACAAAATACATATGAATAAATATAAGAAGGAATGTAGAAAATATGCAAAAAGTATGAAGCTTTATAGAAGGATATAAAAACTTGAAGAAATGGAGAGAGACATTTTTCTAGTTAAAACAAAATTCTGTGATGTAAAATAGTAGTTTACTAAAAATAGTCTATTTGGTGCATCCTTAAGTATACAAATAGGATATGTTATAAACTTTATGCTGATAATATGATGATTACAGTGATAGCTAACTACTAGTCTTTCCTTAAATATTTACTACTTGCAAGTTTCTAGAGTTTCTCAAATATGTATTATTTGTTGGGTGAAACATTTCTCAAATACTTACTCTTTGTAAGATTTTATATCCGCTTCTGTACTTCTCTATACCTTGGTCTTCTCAGCTGTAAAATTGAGATAATATTTGTTCCAGTAAGACATAAGGAGTTAGGAATTCTATTAAACTCTTGGACATAAAGATATAAAACTCTAAGTAAGTAAAGGAAGCTATTGATAATATGAATTAAATCTTTTGTAACCTCAAAATATCATGTAAAGATTTAAAAGGTGAATGGTAGGCAAAAATCAAGCATACATGAAATATAACAAATTATCATGTCTAAAACATTTAATAGATGTAACCAATCACTGTATGAGACAGTCTAATAGAAATAATATTAACCAATTTTTATGGTTCAGATGAAGACCCTAATCCTCTCTTACTGGAGACCAATTTTGTCTAGTGAATTATAATGTAACAACAATTGTTATTAGAGTAAGCCTTTTGAGCTATTGAAATATTTCTTTGTAATGGATTGGTAAAACTGCAATTGAGATCAAAGGCCAATAATGTCACAACTCCCTGTTACTTTCAATACAGGTTATACCAATTACACTCTCCCCGTGAAGTACTGTAATATTCATTAATGGCAACATTTCTGATTGGTTTAAAACTCGAAATAACTTGCCATGTAGAAAAAGCATGGCATGTTGGTTTTTAAGATTGAATTGATACTAACATTAGGAGAATTTTCTCCTTTATTTTATTTATTGTTTATTTATTGTTGTCTTCACCTAGATTTAAGATGGTAAAAGATTATCTTAACTGTAGAACTTGTTCTGAGTCTTAGCACTGAAGCATAAATGCTTTGTTCTTCACCCAAGTTTTAATTTCCAGTGCAAAGTGCATTCATTCCACAGTGTAAATGGTATTTTGGTTTGTTTTAACCATGTGAATGGCTTTTACTCTCAGTTTTTAAACCGCATTTTGAAAATAGAGTGTATCTGAAACTGAAAAAGTGCAGGTGGAAAATGCTTCCAGGAGCTATGATGGGAGTGAGGGAGAAGGACTTTTTGGCATTAATATATGACAGATTTTAAATATTCAGATGATATTTATATATTTACTTCATATATACATAGATGTTCTTTTACTCATAAAATGTGCCTTTAAAAAATCTTATTATTTGGGGCTCCTGGGTGACTCAGTTGCTTAAGCGTCCAACTTCATCTCAGGTCATGATCTCATGGTTCATGAGTTTGAGTCTTTCATTGGGATTCTCTTGCTGGGATTCTCTTGCTCCCTTTCTCTCTGCCTATTGCCCACTTGCTTTCTCTTTCTCTCAAAATAAAACCTTATTATTTTGAAATAGTTTCATATTTACAGAAAAATTACATAAATAATACAAAGAATTTCCACTGCACCTAACTTCTGATGTTATCCTTCATAGCTATGGTATAATTGTCAGAACCAGCAAATTTAACTCAACAATTCTTTACTACATGCCTAATGTGAACTTTCCAAGTTTTCCCATTAGTATCTCTTTTTTTAAAATAAACTTTTAATTTTAGAATAGTGTTGGACTTATAGAAAAATTGCAAAGATTAACAAAGTTTCCTCCTATTTTTAGTTTGGATTTCATAAATAGTTGTTGACCTATATCAAGTATTATTTTTGCATCTATTCAATAGTCATTTTTGTTCTTATTCCATTGGTGTACCAAGTTACATTGATTTGGGGGTATTTAATCAACCTAGCATTCTTCAGCTAAATACTTATATATGTGGTATGTTATCCTTTTTTATATAATAGTGAATTTGATTTGGAATTAACTTAGGAGTTTTCATCTATTTATATAAGATATATTAGTCTACAACTTGTTCTGTTTGCATAACAAATACATTCATTATAAATATATATATATTGCACTTGTCAAATTTAAGATGTTTTTTCTCCTTGAAAACATTTAAGATTGATATTATTTCTGCTTTCAATATTTGATAAAATTCACTAGTGAAGTTATCTGGCTCTGGGGTTTTTATTGTAGCAGGTTTTTTTTGTTTGTTTGTGTGTTTGTTTTTTAACTTTTTGAGGCATACAGTTGACCCTTAAACAATGTGGGGTTAAGGGCGTTGACCCCTCTCACAGTTGAAAATCCATGTGTAACTTTTGACTCTCCCAGAACTTAACTGCTTACAGCCTACTGTGGCCTAGAGCCTTACCAATAACACAAACAGTTGGTAACACATATTTTGGATGTTATATGTATTATATACTATATTCTGACAATAAAGTCAGCAAGAGAAAAGGCTGTTAAGAAAATCATAAGGAAGAGAAAGTACATTTATAGTACTGTGCTATATTTATCGAACAAAATCCATGTATAAGTGGACCCCTGCAGTTCAAACCCATGTTATTTAAGGGTCAACTGTAATGGACACATACAGTTGTACATATTTAAGTTGTATAATGTGATGATTTGATAAACATTGCAGAACAGTTACCAAGAGCAAGATAATTAACATATCCATCACCTCACACAGTTAACATAGTTACCTTTTTTTCTTTTCTTTTTGGTGTGTGAGGGCTTAAGATCTACTCTAAGCAACATTAAAATACACAGTAACATATTATTAAGAACAGTCACCACGCTGTATATCATATCCTCAGAACTTCTTCCTGTAGCTGAAATTGGTGCCCTTTGACTTACATCATCACATTTCCCCCTCTCATCTGCCCCTGGTGACCACCATTCTATTCCCTATCTCTATGAAATATGCTTATTTCATTTAGCATCAGTACCCTCCAGTTTCATCCATGTTGTTGCAAATGGCAGGATTTCCTTTGTTTTTTTATGGCTGAATAATATTCTTGCGTGTGTGTGTGTGTCTGTATGTGTGTGCGTGCGTGTGCACTTGCTTACATTCTCTTTATCCATTAATTCATTGTAGGACATTTAGGTTGTACCAGGTATTGATTGCAAATATAATTTCTGTAACAGATACAGCGCTATTCAGATACTCTGTTTTTTCTTTTATCAGTTTCAGTGAGTTGCATTTCCAAGGAATTTGTTGATTTTTTCCAAGCTGTCAAATTTATTGATGCAAACTTGTTTGTAGTATTTTTGTATTATCTTTGTAATATCTGTAAGATCTATAAGGATGCTTCTCTTTTCATTCCTATCATTAGTAATGAGTCTCTTCTCTACTTTTTCTTCATCAGTCTTGCTTGAGGTTTTTCAACATTTTTAAAGCTTTTCAGAGAATAAACTTTTGGCTTTATTGAGGTTCTCTTCTGTATGTCTGCCGT
Organism: Neofelis nebulosa; assembly: GCF_028018385.1. Taxonomy (NCBI): domain Eukaryota; kingdom Metazoa; phylum Chordata; class Mammalia; order Carnivora; family Felidae; genus Neofelis; species Neofelis nebulosa. Next base: position 77,119,523 of record NC_080783.1, on the reverse strand, counting down.
CTTTATCACTGATTTGTTCTATTAATGTTCATTTTTTCTTGTAATTTTTCTTGAGGTTGATTTGTCATATTTTCTTGGCTTCTTTAACTGAAAGCTTAGATTACTGATTCTTTCCCTTTCACTAAATTCAAAATATTACCTTGCTTTAATTCTGACAAGTTCTGTCACATAGGTATTTTTTTAAAAATTTGTTGCTAAATTCCTGATTAGTTGAATATTTTACTTAATATGATATTTTATGCATTTACAAGCATTATTCTACCTAAGAAATTCATACCCAAAAGATTAAGGATCCTGTAAATATATATGGCCACAGAAAGTAGTCAAATTCAAATAATTTTGATTTTTATTACAGTATACTGGATTCTTTCTCACCATGGTCAGAACTTTCATAAAGCTTATGAGGGCAGACATAGACATTTATTTTATACAAAGGTTCTCATTTACATTTTTCTCACAACTTGCTTTTCTTTATTGTTTGATATTAAATCTAGACTGACATGTTCTTTATTGCTTCTTAAGTTTACATAGAAATGAACGTACACAAAAAGAATGCAAAAAATATAATATTCCATCTAAAGGTTAATGCGTTAGATTGGACAGTTGGGTTTGGAGTTTGGTTCTGGCTTTTACTAGGTTGTTGATATTAGGTAAGTTAAGTAAACTTTCCTGCACTTTATTTATTAATTGGGGATAATTAATAGATATCTGGAAGATTCTATCACTAGTTCCGTTTGTTTTAAGTATGCTGGTGTTCTCCCATACCATCTTCCCTTGAAGATGCCACTTGGAGGACATTCTCTTTTTTCCTTTATTTTGATGATCTTCGTCATTTTACATTATGGTTCTTGGATTTCCAGTTTATTTCTTTATGTAAACGGCATATCTGACACATTCTTTCTTATTATCAGCATTTGACCAATCCTATAATCTAATCTCTGTCTTCCTTACCTTGAGTCAATGGGAATTTTATGTTTAGATAGGGATGCTGCTTCCAATCTGTAAGTGTTTAATATTCTTCATTTCATACACATGCAATACAACTTGATACCACTACCAAAGGAAGTTAGTGATTACCCATGAATATATATATAATAATGGTGGTTATTGTAGTAATTGCCGTATATATTAATCACCTCCTATTTGGACAGTTCTTTTTTTTAATGTTTTATTTATTTTTGAGAAAGAGAGAAAAAGGAAGAGCATGAGTGGGAGAGGGGCAGAGAGAGAAGGTGATAGAACACCTGAAGCAGGCTGTGCGCTGACAGCAGCGAATCTGCTGCAGGTCTCGAACTCACAGACCACGAGATAATGACATGAGCCACTTACACCTCTGGAAAGTTCTATGTTAAGAACTTCATGCACATTATTTCATTTTTCAAAACAACACTGTAGGGCACCTGGGTGGCGCAGTCGGTTAAGCGTCCGACTTCAGCCAGGTCACGATCTCGCGGTCTGTGAGTTCGAGCCCCGCGTCAGGCTCTGGGCTGATGGCTCGGAGCCTGGAGCCTGTTTCCGATTCTGTGTCTCCCTCTCTCTCTGCCCCTCCCCCGTTCATGCTCTGTCTCTCTCTGTCCCAAAAATAAATAAAAAGCGTTGAAAAAAAAATTTAAATTCAAAACAACACTGTATATGTACTCAAACACTGATATCCTCTAATTTTGCCTAATTGTGACTCATGTTTGACAATTCAATGAATATCAAATAAAAATTTATATTTTTATATATTGGGAATATCTATTAGACTTCTTTAAAACTTGTGCTATAAGTAGCTATGTTTTCATCGTGTCATTTTCATTAAATGTGACATGTGGTATAAGAGAACAAAGCCCTTTCTTTTTGGTATAATTTAATATTTAGTACAAAAGTAAATTTGTGAGTTTTAACATGTAAGAAATTAACAAGAGAAAAAGTTCAAGACTATATGTGAAGAATTTTAACTCAGATCTCCTTTGTAGAACTATATGATCTTGGAAAAATTACAGAATTTAATATCTCTAGTCTTCTGTGTCCTTCCAAGTGACATCAGTAAAAAGAAAAATGATAGATAACTTCATAGGCCATTACAAAGACATCAATAATGAATTTAAGAGGTACTTTCCAATGTCAAATCATTATATAAATATTTTCACAGCAAGTATGGGTTTTCCAGAGTGAAATACAACATATTAATAGATAAAATAGTATAAATCAAAAGGATAAATCAATATATATATATATATATATATATATATATATATATATTTAAATGCAGCAGAATGTTCTTTCAGTTCCTCTTTTATTTATTTATTTATTTATTTATTTATTTATTTATTTATTTATTTATTTTTGGCTCTTTCTAGATGAGCAACTAAGGAAAGCTGCTGATTTTGTATTTGTGAGCAGTGGAGCAGTATTATAAGTGAAGTGAATATTTTTGGGAGGAAGGTTTATATTGCGACAGCTGGTTCAGGCTGTTCCCTTATCAGAAATAGTGCTTCTAGACTATCAAAAGTAGAATACAAGCTTAAAATACAATTTTCACCCAACCAAGTAAACTCTTTGCCCCCTTTCCCTCTTTAAATTCTTCTCTGTATTTCCTAACTACGTATGCTCACATTTTGGCTTTTTCTCTCCCTATGAGGTATCATTATGTAGTATGAAGGAGGAAGAGAGAGAAAAAAAAAATGATTTGGATACTTTGCTCAATTTTATAACCTTAGTTTTAATCTTTGATTTTGATGACATCTTTAAACATTCTGTGCTTAAGTTGTAGAGAGATTCAGCATTTCAAGCTTATTGAACATAATCTCAACTAAGTGAGGTTCCTATAAATCTGTTGACAATAGAAAATCTCTTGACAATCATTTTTTTTTTTTATTTTTTATGTTTAAGCTGAGTGCATTTACAGGGCTTTGTGTGGAGAACCAGGATTCTGGAACGAGGATTGTTTTTAGTGTGCTGAGGATGGCACTTGGTCAGTACGTTGTTCAGAATTTATGCCCAGTGTTGACTTCCAAAGAAGTGGTAGATTGGAAGCAGTTGAACAAAAGCAGAAAGTACACAGGGTAGTAATTAAGAGCCGTGTCTAACCAAGCACATGTGCCTACTGATGTTGGAGGTCCCTGGAGGAATTGCCATCTTGGACAATAGGTAAAATGTGTGAAGGGAAAAAGCTGCTTCTTTGGTGTGAAACAAATTCTTATTCCTTCACTGGATTAAATAATAAGGTGGGTATACAGGAGAACGGTATACTTGGGAGCCCAGTTTAAAGAAAAGGGTGCTTTAGAAGTATTTGTCATGACAGCTCTTTTTTTAGCTTTTTCTTTGGGGCATTATGCTTAGCGATTTCAATTTTGCGGTTTACACTGTTGATTGGACTCTTGAGTTTGCCCCAGAGGCCTCTGACAACAGTAAAACAAGTTTCATAAATAAAGAATTAAAATGCTTGATGGAGATTCTCTTTTTTTTCGCTGACTCATGAACAGATGGTGCTCCTAATCCTTCCATTAAATTCCCTTTTATAATGTTTGTATCCATGCCCAACCCAGGATGAGTGTCAGGGCCGTAAAGTACAGGTTTGTGTGGAATTGGATTGAACCTTGGAACAAACCCACAACACTGGGACATTATTATCAGTTCTTAGTCCTCTGTGGAGTCGAACAGACACCTCAGTCCAGTATTGGGACTGAGGATGACTTTGAGCTATACCAGAAAGATGTTGTATCAATGTGGGTCTAGAAGTCTGCTTATTTGCCATTTGAGCCAATCCTTTTTGCAATATAACTAAAAAGGCCTTCTTCATATCGGTTTTAGGTCAATTTAATTTTATTTATAAAGTATTTCAAACACGTGGTTTAGAAGAAACATTTGGGTATCTACTATTCCAAATCTAGCAGTTGTTTACATTAGGAAATATTTATTTCAGATTTTCTTTTAAACACACAAATCACTAATGGGGTGCCTGGGTGGCTTAGTTGGTTGGTTAAGCATCAGACTCTTGATTTCTGCTCAAGTCCTCAACTCACAAACCATGAGATGGAGCCCCATGTCAGACTCTGTCCTAACAGCACAGAGCCTGCTTAGGATTCTCTCTCTCTCTCTCTCTCTCTCTCTGCCCCTCCCCTGGTCATGCTCACTCACTCTCTCTCTCCTTCTCTCTCTCTCTCTCAAAATAAGTAAAAATAAACCAAGAAAATTCAAATCATTACAACCTAACTATAATTTTCTTTCCATTTCTTCCTTCCCCCAAGGAAATGACAATTCTGAAATGACATATATGAATACCATAAACAGTTTTTTTTAATTTTCATCATATTTATATGCATCCTTACAAATAGCGATTTTTCTGTTTTAAAATATAGGCAAATTATATCATTCACAAGTTGCCTTAAAAAAAAAGAAACTTCATTGTGTGCTTTGAAAACTTAGATTTTGTTCATGCATTTAACAGCTCTGTAGTCTTCCATGGTATGAATAAAGTGTTCATTCATCAGTGTTTTATTGATGGATTGTTTGTTGCCAGTTTCATGTACTACAAGCCATGCTGAACCAAATACCATTTGGAACTACAGAAACGATGAAGGAGATAATGGGGTTGTAGGGAATGTACCTCAACAGATTTCTAAGTTCTGTAACACAGTGCCAAAATTGCTTATTATTTTTTATTTGTAGGCATACTTTGATTATCTTGAATATAACCTTTTATGCAATATGTGTTTTATAACTATTTTTTCCAGGTTTTGGATTTAAACATTTATGGAGGAGTTTTTGTTGTGCAGTATATTTCAGTTTGTTGTTAAATTTGGTCTTTTTCTTTGAAATTAGTTTGCTTTTATTTTTGGAATCCGTTCTCAATCTAATAGTCTAAGGGCATTCTCTTTTATTTTTCTAAATATTACAAGGCTTTGTTTTTCATTTAGCCTGTAATCCCTTTGAATTCATTTCTCTCTATTATATGAGGTAATGATTTAACTTCATCTTTTTTTCCATGTGGATGGTTGACTTTAATAGAAGAAATATCACATATTTTCTCCACCAAATTGAAATGCCACTTCGAGCTTCACAAGTGTCTGTTGATACTTGTATTGGTTTTTAGTCTTTTAGCTTATTTCAGAGTTCTGCCTATCTCTGTACCAATTCCCCACTATTTTAATTACTAGAGTTTTAAAGGAAGTCATGAGACCTGACAGGGCATGTGTCCCTATGTTATTTTTGGTTGTTTGGCCTTCTATATAATTCAGGATCAGCTTGTCAAGTTATAGGGAATAAACCTTATTGGGATGGTAATCGGAATTTCATTGAATTTTTAGATTCATTTGGGGAGATTGCAATCTTCATAATATTTATTTTGGAAAACTTGCAGCTTCATAATCTTTGCATCCTTATATGGTTTACATTTTTTCTTGTTTTATTATGCTTTCTAGGACACCCATGCATATTGAATAAAATAGATGACATTCATTGACATTGACAAAATTATTCCTATTCTGTACTTTAAAGGGAATACTTTTAGTTTTTATCATTAAATATGAATTAGATTAGTTTTCTTAACTTTGTAAAGTGACTGCATCAAAGACTGTGAGAATTATGTAAAATGTTGTTATTTTGATACTTGCTTTTTAAAGTTTACCTTTTGTGGTAGACAGAAAAATGACCTCTCAAAGATGTCTGTGTCATAATCCCCAGAACCTGTGAATCTATACGTTACATGACGAAAGGGACTTTGCAGACATATAAGTTAAGGATCTTGAGAGGGGGAGGTTATCATAGCTTATCCAAGTGGACCCAGTTTCATCACAAGGTTCTTACAAGTGAAAGAGGGAGGCAGGAAGCAGAGAAAGGGTTGGAACTGATGCAAGTAGAGGCTAGACTGATGTGGCCACAAGCCAGCCAATGTGGGTAGTAGCTTCTAGAGGCTGGAAAAGGCAAGTAATGGCATCTCCCCAAGAGCCTCTAGGAGAAATTCAGTTCTACCAATACATTGGTTTTATGCTTTTGACCTCTAGAGCGTATAAGGTAATAAATTTCTGCAGATTTTAGCCACTAAGTTTCTGGTTATTTGTTATAGTAGCTGTAGGAACCAAATATGCCTTCTGATGAAATTGCTTTGCAAGACTCTGATCTAATTCAGTGTGAAGAAGAAAGTGCCTTTAATATTATGTATTAAATAACAAATGTTGAATCTATTTTAAAAAGTTGGTTATTGTAGTGGAGTTGAGCTAGGAATTGAGGCATATAGACATGGGTCATCATTACCAGTTTTTCATCTGTGATGGATCCACAGGCCCCTGGATAGTGGACCAGGACTTAAGCCTGGTTGAAAATAGGAGAGGCAGTCATTTGTAATAAGTGGTATCTGGAGTAGGAATTTGAAGACCTGATAGTTACTTATTTACAGAATTGCTCCCAGCCAGTTCGTCTTTTGGGAACTTGTGCATGTGTGTGCATGCATGCGCGGACACACAATAGGATTTATAATGTTTCCTATCTCCGGGAATTGTTGGGAAAAACAAATAAGTTCTTATATATAATGTCAACTGATATACAGAGGGATTTGGTAAGAAGGATTCCATTTCCCAAAGCCTACACAAAGGAAAATAGTAAGAAAGAGGAAACAAATTGGTAATCAAAAGAGATGAGATCCATTCTAACCGTAGCCAGTATATTACCTTGAGTATTGACTTGAAAATATTGTAAGTAACCTCCACGGCTTATTGAGAGGACTGGGAAGCTTTAAGCTATTTGGCCTAGAGAAAGAAAGTGGTGGGAGATTGGGTGGGGAGGAGTGAGGGGTAGGGATTGGGGAACAGTACCCCACAGGTGGTTTGCTGGAAAGTGGAGAGAACTGTCCATTCTACTGTTCAGGCCAATTACTTAATTTCTCCAAGACTTAGTCTCTTTCTATGTAACATTAGGACAATTCTGAAGCTCTGCAGAGCTCTTGTGATGATGAAATTAAGTAATATAATGAAAATACTCAGTCCAGTATGTTTGTATTTGTAACTTTGGGATTTAAGTTTCTGGCAACCAATTTTATGAGAATTTCACCTAGTTATTGAAAGCTTGAATACATTAGAGCATACCTTTTTAATAATTTTTAATGTTTTTATTTACTTTTGAGAGAGAGACAGAGAGAGCACAAGCAGGGAACAGGCAGAGAGAGAGGGAGACACAGAATATGAAGCAGGCTCCAGGATCTGAGCTGTCAGCACAGAGCCCGACGCGGGGCCAGAATTCATGAACCACGAGATCATGACCTGAGCGGAAGTTGGACACTTAAGAAACTGAGCCACCCAGGTGCCCCAAGAGTATACCTTTTTAATTTGTTTTATATGCTGCTACTCGAATGAATGTAGTCCTTTGCCTGTGGCTACCTACTAAGGCTTAGAAGCTTGTGCTGTGTGGAGAGAAAATAAATGGAGTCTTTGACTCCCCCTTTGGATTTTTTCTATGTAGCCTTCTGTTTTTGTCTTTTTCAGGTGGTTCTGCACAGGTGCTGCTGCTGGAAGCACCAGTATTTCTTACCAACATGATATGATTATATATTCCTTCCAGCCATTTTTTTTTTTTTTTTTACTTCAGAATTATCCAAAGTTATTCAAATAAGGAGCTGTTCTCCCTATCCTCAGTTGTGGTATCGACATTTGTTGTCAGTTTACTGTATCATTGACGTAAGTGTTAAAAATGCTGTAACTACCTTAATTATATTCTGGGCTAGAAGAGATGTCAACGTCAAAAGTAATAGAAGTTATTTATAATGGAAGCGAAGGAGTGAAAACATCTCTGATTATAAAATGCCCTTCTCTCTTTGCCCCTTCCGGGTTTTTTTGGCTGGATCAAGTTATGCTTGATCAACCTGCAGAACCTCACAGCTGTTCAGTGACTGGCACAAGCCATGATAACGCCATTTAATGACTACGTAGACCTTTGTGTAGATGGCTTTGCCTGCTGTGTCACAACTTACAACAGGAAGAATAGTCAAATACTGTATACAGGCATTTGCTTAAATAATTAAAATAACAGCCACTACTTTTTCCATTTACTCTAAGGATTATAAGGCACATTCTCTTTGTTGATTACATTTTCTTCTAACTTTCCTGAGTTAGCTTTGGGAATTATTTCAATTATTTACAGTAGCCTCCATGTACACTAACTTCTGTTAATTCCTTAGATGTACTATACTCTTACCGTTTAAGAGTATTTGCATATGTGGTTCCCTTTTCTTGGAATACCCACTGATGCCCTCCGCCTCCAAACATACACTCACATATATACCTTTGCCTATTCAAATTCTCCTCAGCATTCTTGATGATTTGGGTCAGATAATTCTTTGCTGGAGGTGGTGGTGCATGGGGACTGTCCTTTGCGTTGTAGAATGTTTGCAGCATCCTTGGCCTCTACCATGCATACCTGTAGCATCCCTCTCATTCATGACAACCAAAATGTCTCCAAGCTCTTCCAGATGTCCCATGGGGAGCAAACTCACTTTGATTGAGAAGCACCACTTTAGAGTTTACTGCAAATGCTATTTCTTTATGAAGGAAGACTTAAGTCCTAGATAACTTGGTTCCTTACACACATTATTCTCCAATCAGCCTATCCTGATTGTCTCTTGATTTCCTTTGTAAAATTTATCTCAAATAAAATTATGGACGGATACTTCCTTGCTTAGTTTGCATTACTTGTTTTTGCTATAATGTAAATTCCAGGAAAGAAGTAACTTTTTGCTGCCTGGTTCTGCCCTATATTCCTAGTGCCCAGCAAACTGCCTCACATAGATCTTGCACTCATTACGCATTTTTATACTTGATGAACTTTGATTTTGGTTCTGTTTCCTATTATATAAAATGAAATTTTTTTGAAATCAGTTATTCTTTGCAATCATTAGAGTCTCAAAGTTAAGTTTTGTTATTGTCATTGTGATAATGTGATTTCCAGACCATGTGCAATGGTAGCTTAGGGAACTCACAGGAGCCGTGGCATATTTTAATTTTTTTTTCAAGGAAAATATGGTAACATTTGCTACGGACATATACACCACGGGCTATTAGCTCAAGGTAGTTCAATTTCAACATTAGGTTGTAATACATTACTATTGCTGATGCCATCTCTTTAGGAAGCCAGGTCTTTGACAGTTGCTGTGATACAAAGCAACTACCGTAAGAAAAATCAATATGGAACAGATTATGGGGGCCGTGATGTTTGAACTGATTCTAGGATTTGAGAAATGGTCTGGTGCCACATAGGTGCACACGTGCCATTAGCAAGTAACTGTGGTTATTTAAGAATGAAATAAAATACCATTTCTCTTTCGATTCATGTTACAAGTTTTTAAAATAACGGTCAAGTTGTTAAGGACATAAATAATTAGTAAGTTGTTTGCACCTAACTTCTTAATGAATAGACAAGTAGATATTTCTTTTGGACAAAGGACTAATGAAAAAAATGACAGAGGCAGTAAAGGAGTGACAAAGAGAGACAGTTTGGAGGTCTCAGCATTACCCAATTTAACCATTTCCATTCTAAACGCTTTCTTTTTATAGACACTCGTTTCTAGTTCCTTATATAAGCAGTAACATATTTTAAGAGGTCTGACTGTTATATATTTATGATGTGATGCATCATTATAATTTGGAAAAGAAAATATGATGAGAAACTTAAAATAGATAAGGGCTGCAGGTTTTCTTCTGCCATTATGTTGAAGCGCAATCCTCAGGGAAAACAGGATTGATTTTAGAGGATTTTGAGGTTACTCAAAACAGGAAGAAGAAATTTTCATTAAAAAAATTCCATTGTTATTTATAGTTTTCATTTTCATAGTGTCTGTCTGTTAAAGGCTGAAACTAAGCTGTTATCTACAGTATATGTAAGACCTCATCACCATATGATGAGGAACCAGAGGGTTCCTGAGATGTTCTTAAGTTGTTAAGAACTTGGCTATATGAGATAAGGCTCTCATAGGAATTTGCTTGGAATAGACCTTAACCATCACTTTTCATTAAACTCTAATTTCATTAAACTCCAATTATTTAATTTCTGGGATATTCTTTACATTTATAATGGACTCTATAGACCAATCCCAACATTCTGTGGTGATATGAATTACTGCAGAGATGGGTGAAAAGGAAGCTTTATGAATCTTGAAACCATTAATACATTTTGGTTATTGATATCATTTCTCCATTGATAGTTTTAATGCAGAAATTTTCAGTAACAAATTCAGGCCTTTTAAAGGACTTCTTCAATAAAGTGATTGTATCTTCAGACATATTATTACTAGTTCTGTAAAAGTACTAAATGAAGGATTAAATTTCAGAATGAGTTCCACACCTTAACTGTGTCATTTAGAGGAAATTCAGCAATCTGCAATGCTCAGTATTAAACATATTTACAGAAAATACAGATAATAATGAGTTTTCTTTTGCTTTCTCAGTGCCCTCTCCTTAGTTTGTATCTTTGCATTGCACTGCTCTCCTCAACAATTCTCTTTAAAATTCCAGATATTGCACACCAAACTAACTAGTTAGGAATCTGTATCACCGAGACTTCTTGGAAAGATGAATAGAAGTCATGTGGGTAGAAGTTGTTCTAGTCCTAAATTCTGTTCCAGCACAGCTCTTGGAAATGGGAAACAGCATATTTGGCAGATTGAAGAAACTGAGAAATAGGATTTTTTGCCTCTAGTTTTTTTTCTTCTTTTTTTTTTTTTCTCTTTCTTTCTTGCCTGCAGTGTTTTGCAAATGTATTATTGTGTAGTATCTTGATCATTTCATGCCATTGCTAATGAGATGGTTTTCTGATGTAAGGGAGTGGCCTTCTGTCTGTTTCAGTTATTCTACTGCGGATTATTTTTAAAGTAGTTTTTTGTTACTATTGTTTTGGAATACTGGGGAGGTAATGGATTGGGGGTGGGTTTAGAATCATAAGAATCAATAAAAATCCTGTAATTTCCATTAACTAGTTCATCAGAAGTGGTTTTGTTACGCTTTACTCTAGTCCCTGGATGAGCTTAGAGCAAATACTGAGATCACTATTTTGAAAGTGCCAACAGAATTTTATGTGTGTGATTTTTTCGTGATGGTTAAAATATTTCCTTTCATGAACAGTAAATTTCAAAAAGATGATTTTTCATAGTTATTTGTTAAAAAAATTTGTTCTGAAGATGAAAAAAAAAAAAGGAAAATATTAGTGACTCTATCCCCCACAAAAAAACCCAGGGCTTTTTGATAAATGATGTTGAAATAAGTAAATAGTCATCTGGAAAGGAAAATAAGTTTGGATCCATACCTCACATACATGAGGTGAATTGCAAACATATCAAATATTCAAATGTAAACATTGAAAACATGAAAGTTCTAGATAAAAATGTTGGGGAATTGCTTTGTAAATATAGAATGGTACCATGAAAAACTAATTTGATGGTAGTGAGAAAGAATGTACAGGGAATTTTGGAACTACTGGGCCAGGATAGCTGAAATGATAAAGGTGAGGAGGCAAAATAGCACAGACCCAACCACACAGTTGAAAGTTTCTGTCTCTTATTTTTTTTTAATATTTATTTATTTATTTTGAGAGAGAAAGCCTTTTTGAGTAGGGAGAGGGGCAGAGAGAGTGGGAGAGACAGAATCCCAAACAGGCTCTGTGCAATCAACACAGAGCCCAATGTGGGGCTCGAACTCACAAACTGTGAGATCATGACCTGAGCCAAAATCGAGAATTGACAGCATAGCTGACTGAGCCACCCAGGCACCCTGAAAAGTTCTGTATTTTAAAAAGTTGAACCCATGATAGCTTGGGACAGCTGTTGAGAAGTTATTCATTACAGGTGATATCAGCTGTTTCCAACATGGTTAGAATATTCTGAGAGTCCACTGGAAAAGGAATGAACACTGTTCAAGAAGGATGTAGATTCTAGGTTGTTAATAGGTGGCAGGACCATAGCCTTAGATTGAGGTCAGGGGCTAGACTCTAAATCCTTAGAGGAGGGACTGATAAATAGGGAGGTGAGCCAAACATGTTACTAGATAAGGAACTTGGAATACAACGTTAGTGGCAGCTGCACACAAAGGGTGACGGTTACCAAGTGTTTGAGTAATATAGTGGCTTGAATTCCTCTTGCTTATACTTGGGATTAATTAGAGAAACCACCTGGTGTTGTAGACACATAGCCCCACGTGTGCTGGAAAACAGATGCAGAGATGGAAATGAAGGATGTGGTGTCAAGCTGCTAAAAATACACAAATCAGTCTTGGGAGAGGTAACTGGTTTGAGTGAGGCCTTAAGCCAGCTCTGACAACCAATCATCTGTAAGGAGAGTTTGAATTTGGGGTGAAATCTGAACACTGACAAATGTTTTTCTAATTGCTTCCAGAGATGCGGGCTATTTTTGTATTTTACATAATCCACTTAGGGGATCAGTCTCATCCTCGTATCTTTATTGCATTACGTTAGGGATAGTACATTGGAATAAAGAGAGAGAGCGAGAGAAAAACTGAGAATGAGTATGGCTAACACTTTATCTCAGTTCATTGTTTAAATTTGTTGCCTACTGCTGGAATAAAGAAAATCCTAATGTGCAATTCATGGGCATTAAAAATGCATCATGGAGTTTGGAATGGTTGAAACACAAGTAATACAAAATCTCCATTAACAGTTGATTTTGTTCTCAACATGGGATTTTTGACCATATGATGTTGCATGGTTAACTTAATCTAAAATATTTGATTGATTTTGAACACTAACCCAGAAAATCAGAGCAATTTGAAAGCTGAGGATCAGTCTGAATTATTATCCTTAAACTTCCGCATTTAGAGGCCATTTCTTGTAAGCCGGCTCAGAAAAGGCAGTGGAAATCTTTTCAAGCCTTCTTGCCTTTACCAATCTCGGTGTGACATGGGTGGAGCTAGAGAATATTATGCTAAGCAAAATAAGTCAGAGAAAGCCAAATCCCATATGCTTTCGCTCATATGTGGAGTTTAAGAAACAAAACAAATGAGCAAAGGGGGAAGAAGTGAGAGAGAGCGGCAAACCAAGAAACAGACTCTTTACTATAGAGAACAAACTGATGATTACCAGAGGGGACGAGGGCAGGGGTATGGGCAAATAAATAGGTGACGGGGATTAAGACGCGGACTTGTGATGAGTTCTGGGTGATGTGTGGAAGTGTTGTATCACTAAATAGTACATGTGAAACTAATATTCCACTGTATGTTAACTAACTGGAATTTAAGTAAAAACTTAGAAAAAAAGCTCAGAAAGTTTTAATCATTCAAGCTGTGCAGTTAACCAAATATGGTGAATTTTTGTTTTTTCGCGGAAGTATTTTTACTATCTCGGTATTGCACTAAAATAATAGTTCCAAGTTTAAATTTGCCTTATTATTAGTAGTATTTACCGTTTTGTGATATATAATCCATCAGCTCTTGGGAAGTGGGTGGCAAAGTCCAGCAAACAGATTGGGACAGGACAGTTAAATTTAATAAGCATGGGACCTATGAAGAGACCCTGCATTAAGAGTTAACGCATTTAATATGGGGGAAATCGCATATTTTAACTACTGAAATTAACTTTTACTTTACTTTGTTTTTCATTATTTTAATACACTTCATCTTTGTTTTTAATCTATAAACACCTCCTTGAATGGCTTACTGTATTTTCTCCAAGCATGACACGATGGGATTGCTTTCTTCTTCATAACTGCTGAGATTAGCACCAAAATATGATTTTTAAGACTGTGTGTGTGAAGGGTGGTGTTAAATCTGGGATATCTTTGGACCATGGGCTGTTTCACTAAGTGGTTGGCTTAAGTGTGATTCTGAAAATAGGAATTTGAGGGTAGCTTAAGGACAGCCTTAGGATATGAGGTACCTAGAATTTGGGGAGAGATTTTATCATCCAGAGATGATTTTCGCCTTTGCAATATTTTTCAGTTTTGAACAGATACATGGTGCTGCCAGTTGACTTTTCTCCCACATGTCAAGAACCGTAGAGCTAGAATCATGTGAAATTGTGTTTCAATTAATGCCTTTTTATTCTGGCTTGAATATTGCTAGTATTCTGTATTTTAATGTTATTTTAATAATTCAGACCTCTTTTTTGGTTGCACATTTTTTCCCTTATGTGCTTTTAGAAGTTTTAAACAGTTATTGAAGTGATTGAATATCTAATATTCAAACTTGAAAGGATGTCTTAATATGTAAATTACATCTGCTAAAAACATTTGTGTAATCACTGTATTACATGATTTCTTAATACCTTGTCAGAGAATGAATTTTTAGATACAAAGTCATTAGTCTTCAGCCATTTTTAAACTTATGATGCAACTATTAATACTACCAATGCATAATTGCTAGAATGCTTTTCTTTAATTCTATCCTCATGAGTTTGTATTTCTATTTATGGCATCCCAGTGAGCCGCAGAAAAGGTCATCAGATACAGTTTTGATAAATTAGGTTGACCAAGGATGAATGTTGGTCTCCTGTTTTAATTAAATTAAAAAGAAATTAGTCAGTAATGCTTTAATATTTAATTACCTTCAAGTAGACCAGCTTTCATTTGCCAGTCATAATTTGTTTCCAGCACATAAGGTTTAAAATGTTACATACCTCCCAAATGGAAACAAAACAAAACAAAACAAAAAAGCAACTCACTAGTCCAGGATAAATGCTTTAAGAGGAAGTTTTATACAGTAGAACTAGTTCCCTCAAATAGAAACTAATTTCCATGCCTGTAAACTCTGCCTCCTTTCATCTCCAAGAATGGCTTAACAGCACTTAGGTAAAAGAAGGCTGCATTCAGGTACTAACTCTTGACTACTTGCATCGCTTCAGTCTTTTAATTTAATGCAGTAATTTGTGGTCAGATGAGTAAATGTCATATTTTACACCCAATATTTTTGCATGTAACAATATTTATTCTACCCCAATAACACAAGTATCCAAAGTAAGATATTTGATTGGCTTATTCAGGGCTGACTGATGCTATAATTTCTTGCAACATCTTTAACTTATTTTAGGATTTAATTATTTAAGTTAATCATTATAGTGAAAAAAATTATTTTTTTTAGAGAAAAATGTGTTTTCATTGGTTCAGAGACTAACCGTAGTAATAAAAGAGTAAGTATTTTGATGAAATGGTTAAACCTGTAATGAACAGTTAATAGCAATCAAGCACTCCACTTAAAATTACCCATTTTAGAGGAGCCTGGTTGGCTCAGTTGGTAAAGCATCTGACCCTTGATTGCAACTCAGATCATGATCTCATGGTTGTGGATTGAGCCTGCATGGTCAGTGTGGAACCTGCTAGGGATTCTCTCCCTCTCTCTCTGCCCCCTCCCTCTGCTTGCTCCCTCTCTCAAAATAAATAAATAAACTTAAAAAAATTACTTGTTTTATAAGTAATGTGTGAAAGCAATTATATAATACAGGGAAGAAACAGAGTTATGAACTTGTTAGAAAAGGGGAAAACTTTTTTTTTAATTAAAATCATGATTAGCTTTTCTGAATGCCACTGTATTATTTTAACTTTTATAATGACAGTTTAAAAACAGAATATTTTTTTATTTATTAAACTCAGATGAACAACCACATGTGGTTATTCCTCTATTTTTTAACCTCTTCCATTGAATTTATTTTTGCTTTTATTTTTTTTCAAGGTAGAAGAATGGCCTTCTTAATAGTATTTATGGACTATCACAGGAAATTGTATATCTTTCTAATTGGGTAAAATTAAAAAAAAATTGAAGAAACTTGGCCAATTTATTTTTGCTATTCCCAAACCAGCATTTTCCAGAAGAGTTTTTGCTAAACCACTCATATATATTTTTTGTATTATATTTCTATATTACAGTGCTGTTTGCTTCACAGAACTGGGTACCTGTCTTTTTCTATGGAGAATGTTTCCCTAATGCATAATTTCTTTTGTTTTCCCCTTTTCTAAATGTGACAGACCACTAAAGCATACAAAATTGAGTTTACTCCACATTTTATAAGTCAACATCAAAAACCATAAAATAATGCTGTTTAATTATATATATTAATTGAATTTAGGACACATTTTTATGAATGTCTTATGTAACAGCATTCATTTTAGAATTAAGGGAATTCAGTATACTTTTGCTTTTCAAAAGTTTGCTTTATACCACTTCACTTGTGTGAAAAACCTACATTATTACCTGTATTCACTAACTGAAACCCAAAGATTTTCTCTTTTATTAAAAAAGATGAAAAGGGAGGGGGAAACAAAACAAAACAAAACCCAAAACATTAAGTGTGTTTTTTAGGAAGCCTTTATACAGTGCTCACTCTGACCAGGAAGAATGGCGCCACCCAGCTCCTTCCAGGGGAACTACATTCAGCATCTGAGCATCAAGCCACCATAGTTTTGAAGTATGTTATTGACTGTCTGTATTTTATCTCAATTTATTTTGTGCATCATTAGCAAGATGTGTCCTAAGGCATCAGAAAAGCCCAAGAGAGGTTATTTTTTGGGTCTGAGAATGCTCAAAAATTTTTCCATGTAAATTAATAAAGCAAATGCTTCTTTGCTTTACACCATTTGGGCTTATGAAAGGTTTCATAAGAATGCTCTACTTTCAGATAGCCAGGGACACCTGCCTATCCCTTTGGGATTTTACAGAATTTCACTACTAAATGATTTGGGCATAAGCAATTTCATCAAACATTGAAAAAATGAAACCTTGGACTAGGGCAACCTTGGAAGATGGAAGAAGTAGCAGGAAGGAGGGAGAGAACAGAGTAGAGAAACCCAGTTTGTCTATAAGGAAGACAAAATTCTTTCCAAAATGTTTCTTTCTTTCTTATTTTATTTTGTGTTCACAATAGCATCTTTGTCAGACCATAAAAATTAAAAAAAACATTTAAATGTTTATTTCTGAGACAGAGAGAGACAGAGCATGAGTGGGGGAGGGGCAGAAAGAGAGAGAGAGAGACACGGAATCAGAAGCCTGGGAGGCTCCAGGCTCCTAGCTGTCAGCACAGAGCCTGACGTGGAGCTCGAACTCACAAACCATGAGATCATGACCTGAGCCAAAGTCGGTCGCTCAACCGACTGAGCCATCTAGGCACCCCAGACCATGAACATTTTAAAAAGGAATTCAGGGCATGCCTGGGTGGCTCAGTAGATTAAATGTCCAACTCTTGATTTTGGCTCAGGTCACGTTCTCACAGTTGGTGAGTTCGAGCCCCGTGTTGTGTTCCATGCTGACAGTGCAGAGCCTACTTGGGATTCTCTCTCTCTGTCTCCTTTTGCCCCTGCCCCACTCACTATCTCTCTCACAATAAATAAAAAAATAAAATAGTGTAATATAAAATAAAAAGGAATTCAGGAGAAGGGATACTGAGTGCTCTTCCTTTTTCACCTTCTCTGTCTGCCTGAAATTCTGGCAAATAAGTGGGGAAGGACCTTAACAAGAACAGTGGTCACTATTGGTTATGATAAAGACCTAGAAGTACAATGGGAGAAGAAACGTTTTCTCTACCCTTCAGGATTTTTCTCACTGAATTGAGAGTCAAATTGGCATGAGAGATTAATAGGAGAAAACCAAATTTAGTTTTGTATGTATGGAGAATCCTCACAGACATTCCAAAGACAGTCTGGCAAAATCAGCTATATATGTCATCATAAACTAAGGAAAAGAGGGATAGTGGTCTGGGACTTTAAAGGGAAGCACTGAAATTCATAGGAAGATGAAAAAGAGTAAATGTTTGGTAAACAAATGTTTGTTGTGCCATAAAGAAGCAATGGAACACAAAGAGGACTTTGATCAAACGGGCCTTGCTAGGTTCCTCCCTGTCTACCATACCTAGTTCCTATTATAATGTTATCTACAGTAATAGCTTTCTTCCTCGAGCAGGTTCTCCATCTAAATTCTTTTAGGCATCTGGCGTGGGGAGGGGAGCAGTATCAGGACCTCTGAGTCTTGATTGTTTTTAGCTCAGCCTAATGTACATGCCAAGAGTGGTACATTTGGGAGTGGCCTGCCTTGGCCTCTGCGGTCTGCATAATATATTGATATACATATTAACGAATTAATTCATAAACTATTTAATTACATTCAGTGCATTTGAAGCTGAAGATTTCAGACATTTCATGGTAATTTTCAAATCACAATATTTTGTAAAACAGGCCCTTGTTGAAATTGTCACAAACCTAATATAGGAAACATTTTTTTAATGGCATGGTCATATCTGTACAATATGATCCAGTAAGGACAGATAACTTTTCTTAAAAAATTTATTCCTGACTGTATTGAATTACTATCTTAGTTCCACTGAAGAAAAGATTTATGTCTATAATGTCAATTTAAAAATTTTTTATAGGTAAGTGATGATAACCCCAGAAAAAGTGGACAGTACAATAGCAGTGTTCCATAGGTTGTTGATATTTTATTATCTTTTTGTCTTGTATTTTCACATTTATTGCCAATCCTTTGGTAGTAAGTAGGGGGGGGGGGGAAGAAAAGCCTCTATGTTAAATAAAAATTCCAGAACAGTGGAATTATATTCTAGTATTCTGTTTTAAAATGGCATCACACATACCAATCACTCAGTTTCTAAATGTTCTAAAGAAATTTTTTCAAGAAATCTCTCACCCTGTTCCACACCCTCCACCAATATACATACATACACAGGTCATCAAATTGGAAAGATGAGGTTGGGACATGAGCTAAATTTTTCTGATGGAACAAAATAGTAAATCCACTCTGAAAACATCTCTTCATACAAAATGTGCATAAATAAACATGATTTGTATAAGTAGGGTCTTTATAAATAGTTTTCATTGAGAATGTGTGGATTGAATTGCAATAGGCCTTGTTATTTCCCTGTGACTACATCATATTCCTGGGCTTTTTCTTCTTTTCTTTTCTTTTCTTTTTTTTTTTATGAATATGGACGTGTGCATAGTGGGTGTGTGTGTGCATGTGTGTATGTCAAACTTATTAGTTGAATTAGCAACCATCTTTCTTCTCAACCCTACTGTTTGGTATATTCCAAAATATGTGGGACTTTGGGAGTATTTTAACTTCTATTTTTATCTTATTTTTCCTTTGAAATGCATTCTCCAGTGATGCTTTTATTCAAAGCCTTATAAGTTGTTTTTTTGTTTTTGTTTTTGTTTTTGTTTGTTTGTTTGTTAGTTTGTTTTGTATAAACCTGCTGATTTTTTTCAATTTTAGCTACTTGGAGTGAGTTGAACCAGTTTAATTTACAGACTAAATTTACAAAAGAAAACTGAAGGAAAGGGGGTGACTGACTTTATTCCTTTCGTAGTACCACTAGGAAAAAAATATCAACATAAATATGGAGCTTTAATGGCAAAGAGCCAAAAAAAAACTAACTCAATGAACCACTTCATGCACTAATTCTGTGCCAAGTTGTGGATATTCCCTAGTGTGTTCATTGCTTTATTCCCTCTTAATTGCTCTTCACAAAGAAGAGGGATAACCAGAAATCATAAAGGGAAGATACTAGGCACAATACCTGTAAAGTCGTGTTGTCTTCTGAATCTTTAGTGAAGAACTTTTATGTCTACACAATATGATTACTTACCATATTGAGACAATAGTCTTCACAATTTTTATAGAGAGAGGCTTATTTTGTATTTTCACTGAAAGAACTGTATTTTGAAAAAAAGTAAATTTCAAAAGATAAATATAAATAAATGATTCATTTTTTAAAAATTAAAACAGAGCTAAAGATCTATCCAAGCTTTTTGTTAGTATGCTATTACTAAGATTACTATTTTGAACTGAGATACTTAAAGGCCAAAGAAAAATGACAAATCAAGTTATTCCTTTGAGACTCTTTCGAGAATATGTGACAGATTTCTATCTGGTAGTTTTTGCCTGGTAGATTGAAATCTCTAGAAGAGGATATGTTTTCTGTAATATCACTCAGAGAGTATTGTTTTGGACCATTTAAAATGTTAAACTTCCTTCAAACTTTTAGCCTATAATGAGATTTTTATAGAGTTAAGCATGGATAGTTTTTCCTTAAGACAGTTAAGTATGTAAACATGTAAGTGATATAACAGTTTTAGGAACTGAGATCATTTTATTTAATTATTATTATTGATATATTTAATCATCATAGTGTGTATACATAGGCCTCTTTTAGAAGTAATCTGAATATATATTTGAAATTAGGTACATTCTCCCTTCTCTTCCTTTCTTGTGGTCAGAGAGAGGTTTATCTCTTATTTTTTCCCCCCTCAGATTCATGGGAGGTGGAAAACTTACAGTGTAAGGGCATGGGCTTAATCATTGGAGGGGGCTAAAGCTTTGTGAACTTAGCAACAAAAGGCTAGTGTAACACCCTAAACTTTAGTTTTTTTGGTTTTTTTTTCCTATGAAATAGGGATACTGGTATGCCTGTAAGGTGCCATCAGGATTAAATGTGTGTAAATCCCATAGGAACATAATAGATATATCAAAGAAAACATAGCATTACTTCTTCAAAAATGAAAGAAAATTTATTACTAATTTATTAATGGCCTATTCTACTTTTAGGTGGTAGAGAGGAAACTACAATATGTTGACCATTCATCACATTGTATAATTTTGAGATTGAATGCAGAATGATTTGAGAAGTTTATGTCAGTTTGAAGTTATTTCTCTCTATCCTGTTGGTGTCTGTGGCCCTTGTGCAAAGGAATTGATAAGAAGAGAGCATACTGGATGGTGCCTAGGAACCTGAAGTTTCAGATACTTGCTTCTCTGACATGGGAGCTCCCACTAGCAACCCAATGGGCTTAAATACTTTGTTACTCATCAGGTCACTTCTTAGTGTGACAGATGACTAATGCACATTAGGAAATCTCCCAAATTAGCTCCCAAAGTCAGACTCCCAAAGAGCTTACCTCTTTGTGTGTTCTTCTAGTTAGGATTATAGAAAAGTGTTGGAATTTTATTTTCTGTGGGTTTCAAAATATGCCTCAGCACTATTGTCTTGTGAGGAAAAGTCCATTTTCTTATGATAGAATAACTAAATACTAGTGATAACAGTATGATAATTATATATATATATATATATACATATATAACATTATATAATAATATATGATATAATAATCAAAGAATAGCTTTTATTTCACAAGTATTTCAGTGCTACCAATAAGCTTGTTACATGCTGAACAGATTGAAAGATGGCAGTTGTGTAGCCCTTGTTCTTGAAGGGATCATATCCCAGTCAGAGAGGAAGAGAAAGGAAAGAGGACAGATAAGGAGAGAGGAGAGGTGAGGAGAAGTTTGTGTGTGTGTGTGTGTGTGTGTGTGTGTGTGTGTGAGAGAGAGAGAGAGAGAGAGAGAGAGAGAGAGAGAGATGTGAGAACATATATTCAAGAGTAATGTGATAAACTTGCTAATAGAGTACTAAACATAATCATTTTTATTTAAGACAATACAGAGGAAGAAGTATCCAACCTTGGAAAGGCGCAAGGGAAGAATTTGCTTATGAAGAAATGCTTGAGCTGGATTACAGAGAGGAATTTCTCTTAGGAAGTTTGTGGTTCTGACATCCTTGTTTTATGCATATGTTACGTAGTATGCATATGTCATATAAGAATATAATACACATAAATTTAAAAACTATTAGTCTTCCCTCTTTTTTTGGAAAGAAAGATTAATGGGCATGATTTCTAAATATCAAAGAAAGAATGGCCTCTTGTGATAGTCTGAGTAATGGCCCCCCAAAAGAGGTTCCCATATGACTCCCAGAACATCTAATTATGTTACACCACATGGCAAAGGGGAATTAAAATGGTGGATTGGATTAAGGTTGTTAAACTGACCTTAAATTAGGGAGAGTATCCTGAGTTATCTGGGTAGACCCAGTGTGATCACAGAAGTCCTTAAATGTGGAAGAGAAAAGCAGAAGGGTCCATGTCAAAGTGATGAGATGTGAGAAAAGCTCAACTGGCCATTGCTAGCTTTGAAGATGGAGGACGGGGCCATGAGCCTAAGAATTAAGGCACTCATTAAAAGGTGAAATAAGCAAGAACATGGAGGCTGCCCTAGAGGCTCCAATATGAACTGCAACCCAGCCAACATACTGATTTTACCTCAGAGGCACCCATTTTGGATTTCTGATTTACAGAACTGTGAGATAAGAAATTTGTTTGAAACACTAAATTTGTGTTAATTTGTTAAAGTAACACTAAGAAATTAATTCACCTCTGGAACTTAGATGAGCCTTAAGACTCTCCTTTTTCTGCTATCCTGTACTCAATTATTTATAGTAAATTACAAGTAATAAATTAGTATAAACATCATACACAACCTTTCCAAAGGAGTTTTAGCTCCGAATTTTAGTATGCTGCTGGTAGAAAAAATAGTTTAGAAAGGAAAGAAAGAAGCAGCACCCAATGAAACAAAAGTACAGATGTGAGAATTAGCCATGAGGATCTGTTTAGAAATTTGTACTTAAGTAATGTGCATTTTAATTACTGAAATGACAGTAGAATTCAATAACATGCAGGATTTTGGATTCAAATTGGCTTGTCTCTTGGCTACTGATGATATATTAAGATAAAAATATATCTTAAAGGGAAAAATCAATATTTGGTTAATTCTTACTTGCCTGAACTGTTTAATAATTTATACTATCGTTATACCTAATTCATACAGAGATTAATGATGTAAATGTTGAGCACATCTGTGACTTATTTTTCCCATTATGCCTACCTGATACTTAGAAGGAGCTCAGTAGAGACATAATGAATTCAATTGCTTTTGTTCAGTGTTTTAATAAGATCAGGCGAACTGGTACATACTGCTGGGCACGATGTTCAGTGGGTTTGAGTGCTGAGATATGTTCTTGGCCCCTTTTCAGCTGATCTTGTAATTCTTCGGCCTGTCAGTGAAATTGAAATATTGTTTCATTTGTGGTTGTTTAGGAGCTCCATTTTCCTCATGCATATCATGGTTATTAGGAAGTTATTTGATGAGGTCATTGAAAGAAACCCCGGGGGGGGAAAAAAAGAAAGAAAGAAACCCCAGTAGTGCTTGAGAAGAACTGTAGAATCAACATACATGGTCCAGCCCGGTTCTTCCACTGGCTCACCACGCAATTCTGGGCAGTTTCCTTATCCTTGCTATGCTTCAGGTTCCCTATGTGTAGAATGGGGATAGCAATTCTGCTTATCTCATTAGCATGGCGGAAGGATGAAATGAGTTAATATAATGAAGGTATTCAGACCAGGGACTGGCTGATAGTAGGTGCTAAATAAATTTAGCTATTATTATTTATTGTATATGTGCTTGAAAATGAGTGAAACATACATTTTAAACTTTTATGGAACATACATACACACATATTCACGTTCTTCAAAAGTACATGCGTTGCACACACACACATGCACACACTTTTACCTCCAGCATACAATTTCTAAATCAGAAAATGAAGGCAAAATGACATGTTAAAATATCTACTAATAAAACTATGTCCCCAGCTGGCTGGCTGGTGCCATGCATGGGAGCTAAGAAGGCGTTCTCTTGCAGTGTGCCTCAGAGAAAAGGCGTGAATGAGAGAGCTTCTGTGTAGTGTTTTACTCAGATCAAAGCGCAGAGAATTCCATTCCTGTTTTGTTTTCTTTCTCTATTGGTCAGGATGTCTAGATACAAAAGGAGAATAAGGGTTAAAATTACATTACTGAAGACAAAATTTCATATTCCCTTTGAATGAAGAGCTCCACATTTAAATCACAAGAGTACTTTTAGTATATTTTTGATGAAGAAACATCCAAAGGTGACATTGGAGCAACAGAAAATGGCTTGGATTTTAGGTGTTGGAATAGTCAAGGATGTTTAAAGATTTTCATTTGCATCCCCCAGTGCATTTTTCATGATTCAGGTTTTGTTTTTGTTTTTATTTTTTTATCAAGTTTTAGTAATATTCACAGATACATTCCTTGTTTGTTGGATTCTTTGTTTTGCTTGGAATGATACTGAGACAAGGAAACGTGGTTTCTCCTTAGTAGGTGTATTTGGGCCACCACTAATGTCCTGGTCTAACTACAAAATTATAATATTTCCATGTCTTTAAAAAACAGATGTAGAAGATAGTATGCCCAAATCACAGTTAATGTGATTAATATTAACTTGTTAAATCCTCATAAAAACTCTGAGGTACACATTTTGATTATACACACAGAGAAGAGAAGACTGAGGCACAAAGAGGTTGAATAACTGGCCCAAGATCTCACAGCTACAAATGGGAGAGTCAAACTTGAACTCAGGTAACATTTACTCTACATTTCTTTCTTTCTTTCTTTCTTTCTTTCTTTCTTTCTTTCTTTCTTTCTTTCTTTCTTTCTTTCTTTTTTTTTTTATTTTCATGTTTTTATTTATTTTTGAAAGAGAGAGAGCAGGGGAAGGGCAGAGAGAGAGGGAGACACAGAATCCGAAGCAGGCTCCAGGCTCTGAGCTGGCAGCACAGAGCCCAGCAGGGGGCTTGAACTCACAAACTGTGAGATCATGACCTGAGCCGAAGTTAGATGCTCAACTGACTGAGCCACCAAGGCACTTCTACATTTCTGAACTACAAGAGACGGTGTTTCTTTTCCATACTAGAAACTCAGTGATAACTATTTCCATTACTCTATCTTTTTTCAAATGCCCATTTTAAATGCTCTGTGTGCTGCAACCTTAGAATGTATTTGGATTACTGCTATTTGATTGGATTAGGTGCAGAAAACCATTTCTCAAGCACATATCATAATGAAATTTATCATTGATTTATGAGTGAATGACGGGAGAGTTTGGAACTATTCTTATTTAATAAGCTTTAAAGAAAAATCTATTTTTTTTTTTGCTGTTGGGAGAAAAAAATTGAGGTTTATAATATTCCTGGTTTAGATTTTAAGGTATTGCTTTAATGATATATTAATAATTTTGGCAATGGTACATTTGGTTTTCCAATTGGTAAATTTATCAAGGATTTTCAGTGTTTAATACTTAAAAGTTATCATGTATCACAAAAATATTATCTATGACCATTTCTAAATGGCACAAATTTAGCTTTACCTTATTTATCTATTTCAGCCAGGCATTATATAAAAGAGAAACATCTTTGGGTAAAAAATAGACATGACTTTTGTAATAAAGGTTTAGGTTTTCCAAGGAGAATAACTGAGCCAAAATGGAAGACACTTTCACTCTCTGAAACTCAGAGAGGTGTTTTTAAACCCTGACAAATAATAAAGAATGGTCTCTGATTAGGTTGCTTGGATTTTTATTCTAGCTCTGTGTCTTGGGCCAAGTTGCCTACCTCTCTGGGTCTGTTTCTCAGTTAATAAAATGTGCGCAGTAATTGTAGAATCATGAGAATTAGATGATTTAATAGATAAGGCATTTAGTGTAGTGCCTACAACATATGAGTTAGACTTCGTTGTTGTTGAGGTGGTGGTGGTGATAGACGGAGGAAAGAGAAGAGGAGGAGAGTTTTACTGGACTGTGATCTAAATATGCTAAATAAATAGCAGGTAAGACAGGGCAACATTGTATAAGTGAAATATTATTCCACATGTTGCAGCAGTCAACCTTTCTCTCATAGAGAACATATGGTGACTAAAGAAAATGTGCTATTTCATGTAAATGGTACTGATAGGTGGTAATCATTGTATTAGTTTGCTAGGGCCTCATTTTAACTTGCCTATTTGGAGTCCCTACAGTCATTTTCTGAGTTACTGGGGATTAGGGCTTCAATGTAACAGTTATGGGAGAACACAGGTAGGCCCATAACAGTTGTATTTGGAGCAAATGAATTTAAGACCAGTGACTAAATAGCCAACCGTGAAATGTCATCATCTTTTTTTAATGTCCCAATCTTGAAACTGATGGGTATGTGTCTTTCAGGATTGCCTGTTGTGTTATGAAGGAAATGGACTGATTATAATATAATCAGATCAAAGCTGTTTTAAAGAGTTCCAAATCTGATAGAAACTTCTGAAATAAACTTTTGACTCCATATATTTACAAGTGAAAAAACCACCAATTAAAAATTCAATGTTCCATTCAGTATTCAGTTAATTTCTGGTGAAATTTTTATCCTGTCACTTTAAGAACTGAAGGGAGAAAGTTATAAAAGTTTCCCTCCATAGACCCCCCCCCCCCCCAGGAACTTAAGGGACATTGAAAACCAAGCATTTCCTGAAAAAAAAATACTCACATTTATAAATATTTCACTAATTTGTGGGCATTAGAAAATGGGTCTTAAAAATGTTCTTCAGGATCAATGGTGATGGTGTTATGGACCAAAGCCATATGATTAACAATTGGTTATTGGACACAGTTTGTGTGAGGAATTAATGTTATCCCCCATGTTGCTTTCACACAAATTGTTTCTTAGTACTTGATGCTACTGTATTTTGTACCATTGAGGTGTGTATATCTATGCATATACACATATATATGAAGAAAGAGGGAGAAGAGTCAATATGAATAATAAATACAGAGAAATATATATTCATATACCACACTTGCAAGATTTCTTTATTATTTATTACTTTCCTCTGGGCAAAACTAAACAAATCAAAATATTTTTGGATAACATCAGGATTGTTGTAATAAAGGTATTATCATAAAAATAATGCCATTTTAGTCAACAAAAACAAAAAATAAAATGTATATACTCCTTTGTTTAATATAGCATTTGCCAGAAGCTGAATTATGAAATTTATTGTTTTTAATTGAAGAACAAACCCATTCTTCATTGAAGAATGAAGTAGCCAGAGTATATCAAGGGATAATGTCCATGCTGGAGGGGAAGAAGATTTAACAGTTTGCAAATACACACCAGAGAATATTATTTTGTTATTTTCAAATTTAGTTTACAGTTTAGAGGAGTCTTGAGTTATCAAGTGAGAACATGCTCTTAATGAATGGTAGTGGTTGTTTGTTTTTGTTTTTGTTTTGCCACTAGAAAGAATGTGTGCCAGTTTTAAAAAAGCTAAAAAGTAAATTGAGGTGAAAAAGCTTTCTTTTTGTAATTGGAAAACAAAAGAAAACAATGTTTTGTATTCTGTTTTGGAATTAAGGTTCTGTTTCATTTTCTTTGAGTTTCTATAACATTAGGTGTTACTGACATTACCTTGTGCTTTCCAACTACATGAGATTCACAATTTTTGATGATAATTTTATCCTTTGTAATATAATCCAACATACACTTGTGTTAATTGATCAAAAACAACTTGAGTGGAGGGAAGAGTGTTCAGGATGATACCTAGATTTGTGCACACCCATTTCTTCAGTTTGGAACTTTAAGAATTGGAGTGGCTAACATTGCTATAAAACGCGTGAAAAGTTAGATGACAGGAGCTTTGAAGATAACCAATATTTAAGATACAGAAAAGGAGGCCAATCAGAGAGACTGGGAAGAAACACACACATATCATGTATCTATAGTCTTTACTGTATATAAGATAAATATAATCTACCTAAATATAGTTCATCCAAAATGTGTACCTGGCAAAGTGGAAATATTGAGAAGATGTAATAAAATGGAAAAAAAAAAAGAGTATTTCAAATAATTGTATACAGCTGCCGTTTGATAGTAAGGGGCTGCTTAAATATTAAGCTTAGGAGCTGAGTAAGTGGTGCCTCATACCTACCACAGGTTGCTGGTGTTCTCAGATTTGAGGTCAGGGGTTGTACTGCTACAATGGAGAAATATGGCAGCCTTTTCTCATGTTGCAGAAGAAACAACTTACTCGCTAGCATTTTCTTGTGCCTAGGTGGATGTTTGGTCATTTTCTCCATTTCTTCCGGACTTTACAGTTACTTGTCTGCTAGCAAAACTAATCTTTTAAATAAATGTTGATGGAGGAATTAAGACAGCTAGTGATATTTGTTGTAGACACATGTTTTGCCTGGTCACCTGTTCTTCTTATTTTTAAAAACTTGACTTCAAATATATTTTATGTTTCCTGCGATTAATATTTCTATAATTTTTAAGATGGGTGAAAAAATATCACTGTGTGAGTTTGAAATGTTTTTCAACTCAAGTGCGAGAACTACTAGTCAGACATATTTGACAGGCTGATTTTCAAGAAGTGAGGTAGCATCTACATGAAAAATAAGGATATACTGGGGAAAAAAAATTACCCTAAATTTGCCTTGGTGTGGGTGTGAGGTTTCTAAACAAAACTATGTTATCTGCTCTTGATTCAGAGTTGTTTGTGATCTGCATTCTGAAGTTCAGTTTTAGGGTTTGAGAAACCTTTACCAGGTGGTCAATAACTTTTTGATATGAATGTTAACTTTTGATATTGTTGGTTATCTTGTGTTACGTTGATTCCATAATTCTTGATATGCCGAGGGCTCAAAGTTTTGGTGACTGATATTTTTCTTAGCTGTATAATATTGCAACAGTAAGAAAATGCACAAAGATCTTTAAATATTAGATTTCTTTCTAACCAACAAGCCCAGAAGTTACCATGTATTTAGGGCCTCCTAGTAATCAGGCTAGGCTTAAAATGAAGACATTGTCCCTAGGGGAAGTTATACCCACTATCTCTTTGAATTTACATTGTTTTGTGGGTTTTTTTTGGAATATCATAGGGCTTTTATGTGAATTAAAGAGTAAGGAATCTGAATTAATGTGAGTTTGCTTTATGGAGGGCTTTGTTAGGAACTAGCAGGGCAAAGGGAGCTCAGAAACCATGGTTACTTTCTTGGGAAAATACTAACTCTACATGTTATGCTTCTGATTACTGAGATAACACAACCGAAAGTACCTTGAAATATACCAAGCACCATTCAAATGTTAGATATTGTTAGTTCATTAAAGCATAAACCCTTCCTGGCAAGACAAAGAGAGATCCACAAAAGATAAATAGAGAAATTAATTTCCTTTATCCTCTGTCCTCAACATTATAGATGTGTATTTTCACCCAGGTATTTTGGATTGCCATCTAGAATCCAAAATCTTTGTTGACATTCTGTGGGTAAACATGTAATATGATGTTAAAGTGCCCAAATAAGAAAGGCTTTGGGTATTCAAAGATAAGTAGGTAGATAGAAGTTTTGAAGAAGTTGTGAAGAAGAAAATAAAGCAACAGAGAGCATTTGGAGCAAAATAAAGGAATACAAAATGAATTCTAATGTGATCAGCGTTCTCTAATAAGAATATTATTAATACTCCTTAATAATGTTTGAGAAATCATAGAAATTGGGTTCCATCAAGCCTGATCAGTAACAAGCAGCTGTTTTAATACATGTAGGAAGAGGGGAAGACAATTGATCTGATACGTATTGTAAATACTACTCTCATTTGGGGGGCATGATCTTGGCTCCCTTTCATGACATCAGGTTACAGATACCGTTGCAACAGAAGTCCAGAAATAGCACAACTTTTAAGACATGTCGACCAAATTGTTCAAAGTAATACAGAGAACTAAAAAGATACCCTAGAATATGTATTTTGCCATTACAGGTAAGACAGTCATGTGTAGAACAAACCGTGAACTTCAGCAAATCTTACTCTGACAACCAAATTGCTAGGGAAATAGAGCAGCAGACACCAAACATAAGTTGTACCCTCTCCTGACACTTTTAATGATTCCCTAATTATATTGTTGCATGAACTTCAATTATCTCCTCCACTTGCTTTCATTACTCCTCTTACATACTTGTCCTGAATCTGACACTCTCGAATTATTCTGAGGCTTCCCAAATGAGTGACTAGTAAGTATGATGATAGATCTATTAATGTTTAACTATTTTGCTTGTCTTTCATTTCTTTTTTTTTTAAAGTTTATTTTATTTTTTTAAGAGAAAGAGAGAGAGGGAGGAGAGAGACAGAATCAGAGCAGGGGAGGTGCAGAGAGAGACACACACAGAATCTGAAGCAGGCTCCAGGCTCCAAGCTCCAAGCTGTCAGCACAGAGCCCGACTTAGGGCTCGAACTCACGAACTGAGAGGTCATGACCTGGGCTGATGTCAGACGCTTAACCGACTGAGCCACCCAGGCACCCCCTTGTCTTTCATTTCTCACTGTAGTTTTGTTGTGAGGTTGAAACGCTTTGAACAAAGTTTCTCCTCCCTTCAAAGAAATCAAACAGGTTTGTAAAGGCTATCATAAGATGTAACTGTTTCTTTCTTGTTAATGATTAAGATCTGGGGGGTTTTTTGGATGACTTCTCAATCTGTGCACCGACAATGGGTGAGGGGATCCTAGCAGAAAGGAGCTGTATGGAATATACAGCAGGAGTTGAATGAGAGTCTTGAGGAGTCCTACTCTCAAGGGTTTTGCCCCTTCTGCTGAGGAGTGGGTATTGAGAAGACCCCCTGAGAAGAGAGGGTAGTCTTTGAATAACTCAGAGAAGTATGCCGAAAGAGATTCCTAGTATTTAGATTTCAACAACCTTACTTACAGAAGACTTTGATTTTTTCTTCACATCTGCTTTCCTACAATCTGGAGAATCAGGAGATATTGAGAGATAGAGGCTAAGACAGGGAGGTGGGGCTTAGAGGAGAAGAATACTCAGAACAAAACAAAACAAAAACATACATCCTGCCCCTGGTGTGGGCTTTTGGAATTTGTTTGTTGTACCCGAGCTAGAGTAGCATTTCAGTTTTAACTGGTTAAGATTAAAGTTTTAGTAGCTTAAAATACATAGTATAAGAATTATTTGTTAATTAATGTCTCAAAGTGGTTACAGATCTCAAGGTATGAGATCCCATAACTTCCCAAATTTTGTCCAGGGAAGAGAAGAAATGGTGCTCTGAAGTGATTTTTAGAAGGCTATAATGTTAAAAAAAAAGTGTTTTATTCTTTGTTGAATCCTTTCGAGTCCAGCCCGTTCTGCAGACTGGGTACACATGCTTAATTCTCATGCAGTGGATCCTATTATCATTACCATTTTAAAGATTCTGAGTCCGCGAGAGATTGCAGAGCATGACATACTCTTGCAGCTAGCAGGTGGCTAAGTCAGGTTTTGAAACTTGATTTTGACCAAGAAATCTGCCTTTTTCAGCAGTACGGACAGGTGTTCGAACCAGTAGACTAGGAGACAAGATGCATGACTCTGGAGAGAAGACAGGCAGGTGATATAAAAGCTCCGGGGTAGATAAAACACCAGAGAGTTAGAGCAAGGATCTTGGAACCAGGGTGTCAAAGCAGAGAGTAGAAAGTCTTTGGTGCTAGTTTAGAGGAGCAAGCCACACTTTTTTATAGCAAAGGATAGTGGCATAAGGAGAAAATATACCAGATCCAAGTGATCAATCAGCAGGGTGTCTAACAGAATGGGACAATTCATTCATTCATTCATTCATTCATTCAAGAAAAACATGTGAATCCCCTGTTATGGGCCAAGTTCCGTATTGGGCCCTGAGACTACTTCGGTCCAAAAAGCAAATAAAGGCCCCTGTCCTTATGCAGCTTCTTCAGAAGGCAAAGCGGAAGTAGAGTAGATGGTTTGTATTTAACTTCTTCTGGGTTTCTAGCAAGAAGCACAGGACTTCCCATCTTTGGGCACATCCAGACTCTTTTTCAGATCTGTTGTAAGACAGTCCACCATGGTCCACTTGAGCTTTTATATGTCTCGCAGAGGATGCCAGATCATTCCTGTACCTCTGCACCTCTCAGGATTGTTTACACAGCGAATGAGCTTGAAAAGTGAGGAAATGCATCTCAAGAATTCATCCTTCAGTATTGGTCTCTTTATGAACAGAACAGAGGCTGCCTTACTGCTTGCTGTCAAAGTAGCAGATTCCTGAGCTCAAAGTTTCTCTCTGGTGGAACAGCCCTGCTTCACTGGCTCCACATAGACCTCTGGGTTATCCTGTGGGATCTGGGGCTCAGTGATGCTGATAACATCTGTTTCTGATTTTGCTCTGAGTAATAAGGCTCAATGTCCCCGATCCAGGAGTCTCGTGTTTGCTGTGATAATCCATGGAGCTGTGACAGGCTAATTTATTAGTTCATAGACTTATTTCTGTGCGGATTCTCCTGCTTCTAGCTTTCCTTCCATCATCACACTTCTTAAAGTAGTGTAACATCCCAACCGAATTCTATTTGGAGCAATGCAGGCTTTGTTTAAATCAGGGAATCACTCGTTAAGTGATTGTATTGGCCTGGAGAATCATTCTGTATTTTGATCACAGCCAAAGCCAAAGGCAGAGAGGCCTGGGTCTTCACAGAATGATTGTCCTTGTTTATTTATTTTTATTTTATGTGTTCATGTGTTTTTTAGAGACATGACTGTCCTACCTAAAAATATTAACTTAGTTCATCATGCTGTCAAACATGCTTCAGCCCACTCGAATGAAAACATGTCTCCTGAACAAAGTAATCTTTTATGATTATAAATAAAGATCATAGAGGTAGGGAAAAGATAAAGGAAATCTTTACCCTAAACACCTAACATAAATCTTCATAAGGGAAATATTTTATTTGAGATGAAAACCTGAAGGTGTGCTAAATATAAATAGAGCATTGGGAAATGCATCTTAAAATGGTCAGTTTTAAGGGAACAGAATAGATTTAGGCAACAGGCTTATTCAAGGTGTTTTTTTCCCCCTCAGAATAGAGTGTAGTTGCTAAGGGGTTATGTCACAGCACTTGAAAGGACAGCGCTTCAAGTTCTTGGGAAGATCAGTGAGTCAATGAAAACTGCACTTCAGTCTCATAAGCCTTATATTGATGAGTTTGCACTGTATTTTCTTTCTCTTTGAGGAAGTGTGGTACTTGCAAACTCCTTCTTGCTCATTAGAAGATATCCACTGATGACACCGAATCGTTTTGAGTAATCACAGGCAATGATAGAAACACTATTAGGATTGTGCCTTGTAGGTGTCTGCTTATCAATTTATGGTGAATGCTGGAAACTGCAGGCATGTATGTGACCAGATGTAAACAAGGAACACTGAAGTGCTGGAGAGTCCTGCCTTTTTTTTTTTTTTTTTTTTTTTGAGAAAGAGAGAGCATGAGCCGGGGGAAAGGGAGAGAATCTTAAGCAGGCTCCATGCTCAGTACAGAGCCCGACACCTGGCTGGATCCCACAACCCTGGGATCATGACCTGAGCTGAAATTAAGCGTCGGATGCCCAGCTGGCTGAGCGACTCGGGCACCCCCTTTTTGTGTGTGTGTTCTGCCTTGTATTGTCTTCTTTAAAAATATGATTTCCAGAACTATAATATACCACAAAAATTCAGAAACATTGATTGAATCACTGTATCATGACTACATGGTCCTTAACCCTGTTTTATATTTCTTACACATATGAATTTTTCTAAAGTGATTTTATAAAGCGGTATCTGTGGGTTATAAACAGACATGTCCTGGATGAGAGCATTACATAATACATTTCACATCTTAAGCTTCTCAAATTTATGTTTGTCATGTATTGGCTACCAGATCTTTTAAACACACACATGCACTCAGACGCACACACACGGGCACACAGGCACACAGGCACACACACACACACACACACGGGGCTGGGATGGAGATTTTCAGAGACTGGTAACTAACCTTCAATATATGTTTGGGAAGTCAGCAACCAGTACAAGGTGCCTGGCACTTACCAAATATTTGTTGGTTGAATGAGTAAATGAGTGAAAAGTACCACAAGAAATGGCTATGGATTGAATATAGATGCTTGGATTTAATGCCTCTAGACACTCATCTTGCTGATTCTGAGCCCAAAAATTATGGTAATTCATTTTCCCCCCCTGAAGCAAATGCCTTGCTATATTCAGGGCTTAGTGCATTCGGTTTCAGTGGCGTAAGGTGGAGGTGTCTAGAAATCCTCACAGCCAATGTATGAGGAAAGTTAGGTTTTACTGAATTAAAAGCTGACATTTCAAATGTAACTGGAAGACTTGGATGAATATGTTCTATAATTTTATATCTTAAGCTATTGACTAAGACTTTCTGTTGCTTTATTGGTAGGAAGCTTTTGTTCGGATAGTGTCGTTTTTGTCAGATAGGAAATAATATATATTTTGTTGTCATTTCTCCTTGATGTTTTTATTTCCTTTAAGGGAACTGATTTCACTTTAGAAACTTTTGTTCTTATTCAGTATTTTCTTTCAATGTTCTTTAAAACATATCTGCCAAGAAAAATAATTCACCTTCTTGCAAAATGTTAACATTTTCAATTTTAAGTAAAAGCCACCTTGCCAACAGTGTTATTTCAAAACGTTTGATTTGTCATGATATGTTCAGTCTATTTTTAAGGTTTTCCAAATTGAATTTTGAAGTTGGTGCTTGTTCCAAGTTAAAGCAGTGTGCAATATGTTGCGGTATGACTGAGTGGAGGAGAGAAAGAGATCCAGGAATAAATATATCTAGAAGAGCACTAACAGCTAAATTCTCTCTTTTCGTTTCCCCAGCAAAGGGGACTAACCTGCCAAATGGCACCTTGCCCTCAAAGTCATAATGAATCTCATTTATGAACAAGTGTGATCATTACTTTTGATGAATACTTCTGTTTTTGTGAAGCGCACTGTATGTTGTTGAATAATAAATGAGTCATCTGACTCCTCATTCTTCTCAATCAGAGGTAATTTCGCTCCTAGTTCAGCCCACATAAGTATGTGCACAATGCTCAGCACATAGTAGGTTTTCAGTAGGTATTAGTAAATGATGACATATTGAAAATCCATAAAATTTTGCCTAGTACTTTCCTTATCAAAGAACAATTACAATGTATTGCTTTCTTTCCTTCTATCCAAACTATATGCCAGCCACTGTGTAATGAGATCTACCAATGAGTACAAAACGATGTTGTGGCCATCAGGAAACTCAGTGAGGAACACAGATCTGTGATCCTAAGAGAGAAATGCTATGTAGGACACTAAGGAAGCTTCATCAAGAAAGGCTATCTGCTTAGTGTCATTTGCAAGTTTCTTGGAATAATCTGATTAAAGCTGCCGCTTTGAAAATTGTACTTTTTGAACCACTATAATTTCCTTTTATCCTCTCTGTGAAGCTTACATTTTACATTTAGCAAGTGAGTATGCATTATTGCACAGCAACACCCCTGTCCCTTGTCACAAACCAGTGTTCCTCAATAAATAACTTTGGTTGACATTGTGAACCTTTAGTAGATTACATTCAGACTTACAGCATTAAAAGTATACATGTTGGTCTCATCTATCAGAGCCTCTTTCAGCTTTGCTATTTTTTTTTAATGTTCTAGGCCTAAGGAAACCTGTTATGCTAACTTTCTTGTTTCTCCTTTAGATGGGCTTAGTGTACAATTATGTATTTTCCACAGTTTTATAGGAAATGAGTTTTATAAAGTTGGCAATCACTAATCTATAGCTTGTCACCTGGAGAAAAAAAGAATCAAGTACAACTGCATCTTTAAAAGCTGAAGTTATATTTTACTGCCTATAGTATGCATGTGTATTATATATGTATTTGTGTACGTATACACGTGTGTGTGTATACAGTGCTCCACATTTAGGGGATAGTCTGTCGTTAAAATGAATTCCCTATGGTTATTTCACTATTGTAATGTAATAATATTATTTATTATACTTTTTATAAATGTCTCAAAAATTTAAATTGCTAAAACCCGGGGCGCCTGGGTGGCTCGGTCGGTTAAGCGTCCGACTTCAGCTCAGGTCATGATCTCACTGTCCGTGAGTTCGAGCCCCGCGTCAGGCTCTGTGCTGACAGCTCAGAGCCTGGGGCCTGTTTCAGATTCTGTGTCTCCCTCTCTCTCTGCTCCTCCCCTGTTCATGCTCTGTCTCTCTCTGTCTCAAAAATAAATAAACGTTAAAAAAAATTTTTTTTAAAAGAAAATAAAAAAAAATAAATTGCTAAAACCCATTTTTTGTTACTATCTTCATGTATCATTTTTTTTCCTATTTAAAATATTTCAAGTCTTTTAGCTTATTAAGAATATTGAATGGGCTAAAAGTCTTTCTTTTTAACGTTTCGCTTGATTTGCTACCTGTCTAGATGAAATAAATTACAAACGGTACTTCTGTCTCATATACACTTGAAAAGCAGGCCTTTTGGGACTCATAAAAGAATTTTTTGCATTTCTTTGTGAGGTGTTTTCCTTTTTATTCTCCCTATTAAATTGGTGTGGAGCCCAAGGCACCATTACAGAGTAGGAAAAGACTTAGAGAATTGGATTTCTACCTGAGAAATTGGATTTGGAGGAATTGGATTTCTGCATTGGAGTATGAATGACAGCTCAACTCTTAAGAGAAGGGTATCCTTTGGACTATCCTTGCAGACCAATTCACAAAACCCTGGATCATTGTTATTCCTTACTAAATTGCACATTTCTTTTATTGGCCTTTCTCCTACTATCACTTGCATAACATGGGTGATGGATTAAGCAGCAACTAGGTTGTGTGTCTAAACAAATGTTGTGATGGAATGCCAAATGACATAATTGTATGAGGTTATCCGAAGAAATCAAAGCCTGTCTTTACAGGATCTGCAGCAGAGGGACTCATTCTAGACATGCCACTCAAGGGATACATTCAGAAAAGAAGAGATGCTGGGTCAAGTAGGCACTGAGTAGAACTTCTGTGGATTTCTGTGGATATAAAAAATCGCACAGAGGGGCTTCTGGGTGGCTCAGTTGGTTGAGCGCCGACTTCGGCTCAGGTCATGATCTCACAGTTCATGGGTTCAGGCCTGCATTGGGCTCTGTGCTAACATCTAAGAGCCTGGAGCCTGCTTCAGATTCTGTGTCTCCCTCTCTCTCTGCCCCCCTTCCCTGCTCATGATTTGTTTCTCTCTGTCTTTCAAATTATAAATGTTATTTTTTTTTAAATCCCACAGAATATCTTCTTACAAATGTTAAAAATGCAGTTTTTTCTTGGGGCGTCCAGGTGGCTCAGTTGGCTGAAGCGTCCGATTTCCACTCAGGTCATGATCTCTTGGTTTGTGAGTTCGAGCCCTGCATCGGGCTCTGTGCTGACAGCTCAGAGCCTGGAGCCTGCTTTGAATTCTGTGTGTCCCTCTCTCTCTGCCCTTCCCTACCTCGTGCTCTGTCTCTGTCTCTCCAAAATAAATCAACACTAAAAGAATGCAGTTTTCCCAATTATGTTGTCTAGACAATGTTTAAGTATTCCAATTACCTGCCTTTATCATTTTCTCTTAGAGATTTCGCTGATATATTGACATAATTATTTTTGTGTCTTTTGAATAGTAACTATCTTGTTCAATGAAGTGATGCCTTTTGGCCTTTAACTCAGTTGAGGATCCTGGGTTATGTTTTTCTATCAAATTCAGGCACAGCATTCAACATTTGAAAAGCTAATGGAGGGGTGCCTGGGTGGCTCAGTCTCTTAAGCATCTGACTGTTGATTTCATCTCAGGTCATGATCTCACAGTTTGTGAGATAGAGACCTGTGAGCCCAGCGCAGAACACTGCCCTGAGCCTATGAGTCCTGCTTGGGATTCTCTCTCTCCCTCTCCCTCTGCCCACCCCTCCCCCACTCATGTGTGTGCACATGCTTTCTCTTTCTCTCTCAAAGTAAACATTAAAGAAAAAAAAGCTAATACAGAAGTCTGTGTTGCCCATTAATTTTTTAGTCACTGAATTCAAATCATGTTTTAAAGTTTGATTTGTGATACTAGTTATGAAAAAACATACTATATAACAGAGCCGAATGGTTTTATGGAGAGACCATTTAAAGTAGGTTATATAGGTTACCAAATGATTATCTTACTAGTTTTACTGCTGTTTATCACTTTAAATTTGAAAGAGTACTTAAGAGTTGTAGAATATATTTATTAGGAGGAGCCATAAATCCAACTGTGTAAAGTATTCTTTTAAAAGTAGGAAAATCTTTTTTAAAATTTTTGCTTCAGAATCTGTGACTGCAGCTGACTAAGTCCGTTTAATTTTAGACCCATTTTTGATCCCATTCTATTGTAGTACTGCTGACTGTAAGGCGATGGCCCATTGCTGCTCAGTAGTATCTGGCAAAGGGCTTACCTTTTTAGGGAGTGGGAGAAGGAAGAGTCTCAAACTTGGTATTTATCTTCCTGGCTTTTAGAAACAATCTATCTCTTATTCATGCCCCTGAGCATTTATTAAGACATATAATACATCACTTAATGTTCGAGTTGCCTGGCATATAAAGGGGGCTGTCACTTTCCCAGTGTGTAAGCATTCCAGTTACATTCTGTGGAGAATTATTTATTTATTTATTTTTTATTTCTTTTCTGATTTGTAAAATTGAATGTTAATGTGTGACCGTGTTTCACAAAGTTGATGTAAAACCTAAATTAGATAGTGGATTTTTCTTAAAGCCTGAAATTTGATACCCTGATACATGCACAAATGTACATTGAATTACAAAAGTAAAACCTAAAATATGTGCCTTGTTTAAAATTTCCAGTAACACAAATAGGAAAGAGAAACTCTAAAATAGAAAGTGAAGATGTGCCCAGGGGGCTCAGTTGGCTGTGTCTGACTTCGGCTCAGGTCATGATCTTGTGGTTCGTGAATTCAAGCCACACGTCAGGCTCTGTGCTGACAGCTCAGGGCCTGGAGCCTGCTTTGGATTCTGTGTCTCCCTCTCTCTCTGCTCCTGCCCCATTAATGCTCTGTCTTTCTTTCTCTCTCAAAAATAAACATTAAAAAAATAAATAAATAAATAAATAAATAAATAAGATAGAAAGTGAAAAATCCCTTCTATCCAAACCTCACTGTTTAGTTTTAGTGTACTGATAATGCATTTCCATGCATACATGAAAACATATTTTGTTTTGTTATTATTACTATTTTTAGTGTTATTTTATAAAAATGGAAGCATATTTTATGTGTATATATACATATACACACATACTGTGTCTTTCTCTTTTTTTCTGAAAGTTATATTGCTGGAATTCTACCCTGTATACCATATTTTGTGGAATATATGATTAATTTAGCCATTCTTAAGTTGAACATTTAGGTTGCCTCTCTTGTTTTTAACACTAAATGAAGTTGCACCAAATTTCATGTAGTTCATTTATCCTAACTCTCAGGTTTTAATATTCACAGACTTTATTCTTTGTCATTGTTACATTCCCGCACCAAAAGCATGGCTGTTCTTGCACAGTTTTTCTTCCAGATGGACTTTAGAGTCAACTTGACAAGTTCTTCCAAGAAAAAAACAACAACGTAAAACTTGAGATTTTTTTTTTCTTAAGATTGCACTGAATTTCAGATATATCTGGGAAGAGTTGACATATTTAAAGTACTAAACCTTTGTCTGGAAACCTTGGAAGTTTAACCATATACCTTACATTTGGTGTGTGGTGAGTTTGCTGTGACTAAGTAACAGACTGTGTGTGTGTGTGTGTGTGTGTGTGTGTGTGTGTGCATGTATGTGTTAGATTAGGAGAGAAACAGCGCTGAGATGGTGAGTATTTGAGGATTGTATATACAATTCTATGAATTTGTGTTAGGCGGGCAGGAAAAGTGAGGAGGGATGGAGAAGCCAGTGGTCTACTCAAGTCCCAGGTGTTTCTAAATCTTTGCCCATTGGATTCAAACATTAGTTCTTATTTTACCTAAGACAGCTCAAAATCTAAATCCTATTATCTGTAGAACTATCTCCAAACTTCTTAGAATAAAACGCTCTTTTCCAGGGGCACCTGGGTGTCTCAGTCCATATACTGTCCGGTTTCAGCTCAGGTCGTGATCTCGCGGTTTGTGGGTTCAAGCCCCACATTGGACTCTGTTCTGACAGCTCAGAGCCTGCAGCCTGCTTCAGATTCTGTGTGTCCCTCTCTCTCTGCCCCTCCCCTGCTTGTGCTCTGTCT
The DNA here is from genome assembly GCF_028018385.1 of Neofelis nebulosa. Lineage (NCBI taxonomy): Eukaryota > Metazoa > Chordata > Mammalia > Carnivora > Felidae > Neofelis > Neofelis nebulosa. The sequence goes on along the minus strand of NC_080783.1, from coordinate 77,079,791 downwards.
CTGTCTGTCTCTAAAAAAATAAACATTAGAAAAAAATTTAAAACAAAACAAAACATGCCCTTCTCCATCATTTGATCCCATTCTGCCATTCCAACTACATTTCTGGCTTTTCCTCAAGTATAGGTACTTGAGGCCTGATATGTCTTCTGTGTATATACTCTGCCCTCTGTCCCCTTCCTGGGCACTTCACTCCTTAATAAAACTAACGGTTAATATCTAGTATGTGTCAGGAACTACTCTCTATTCTTGGGACTTATCAATGAATAGCACAAAAATGTTCAATCCGTCAATGAGCTTATGTTCTAGACATAGCATATGAGAAAATTTCTGGCATATTAGCATGTGCTAAGTGCTAAGAATTAATAGAAACAGAGCAGAGTGGGATTAAGTCGGTGTGGATTGTAATTTTAAATAGGATGGTCAGGACAGAGTCAGTGAAAAGGTAACATTTGTGTCCAGTCTTGAAAGAGGCCAGTGAATTAGCAGTGCATATAGCTGAGGTCTACAAAGAAAAGTTTGTTTTTATTGCCCTTGCAACTCCAACAAAAATGTCAAGAAAATATGTACATGTTGGCTCATTTGTTTTACATTTGTCTGGTCTTCAGCGGTTTGTTTTGATCTGTAGCTTTAGGTCGTCTCTGCTCCCAGCTCTGGAAAATTTACTCTTAATATCTTTGAATATAGCTTATTTTTTTCTAGTTTTTTTTTTTCCAAAAGAACTCTTGCAATTCCATTTTAGTTCACCCAAAATGAGGGCAAGAGGTCACCTTCTCTCCATTTATGAATTCTATAAAATTATGGGCATGATTTTAGAGGCAAGAGGTTTTGGGTTTTGAGTATTCCTAGAAAAAAAATAAGTATTTGTTGCATGAAGGAATGGGAATGAATGTAGAGGTTGGCTCTCTATTCTATTCCCTCGCATCTGTCCTATTTTTTGTAGCTTTTATTTCAGTGATTTTCTTTTTTTTTTTCTTTTTATTTTCAGAGTATGTCTTATTTTTTTCTTCTACATCATTTTCTGTTTTTAATTCTGCTTTTTACTGCTTTCAAAATGGCTTTTAATTGAGCATCAGTATTAAGGATATTTTGCATTTTTTCTCTTATTTCTGCCAACTTCTTTATTATATCTTGTTCATTCTAGCTTGGCTTCTCCTTATGGCCCATTGTCTTGTTTCATAGAGCTTGACACTCTCTGATGATACCAAATAGTTATTTTCAAAAATGTGTTTTGAAATCCTATTTTCAAAATAATTTTACTGTCGTGCTTTTCCCTAGTGCCTTTAGAGGAAACTTTTGTTCAATGTATAGATTATGTTGTAAGTTAAAAATACAAAAGCCCAATTGGAACGTGGGTGTGTAAGAGCAGGACTCTTGGTATCACTCCTCTCAGAGAAGCAAAGCTCACAACGTTCCTGTCTCTAACAGTTTCCCGCCTATCTGGTGCCCACCCCCCGCCCAACCCAAGTTGGAGGACATACCCACTAAGTGTCTTAGAATCTGTCTTAGGCATCCCCACTTTTTTTTTTTTAAGCCTCACATATAGAAGACAAAGGGAATATTAAGCCTGTGTTCTCTGGAGCCAGATACCTGAGTTAAATTTCATTTTTACTCACTTAGGTCTGCTGCATGACCCTGGGCAAATCACCTACCTTAATTTGGTACATGACTTGGCTTCATTTTTATGATCTAAAAAATGGAAATAAAGTGCCACTGGCTATAGAGGGTTTTGTTAGGATTAGATGAGAGAGAAATGTTAAATATTTAAAAGAATGTTTGGCAAGGGCACCTGGGTGGCTCAGTTGGTTAAGCAGCCTTGATCTTGCAGTTCGCGAGTTTGAGCACCGCGTCAGGTCTGTGCTGACAGCTCAGAGCCTGGAACCTGCTTCAGATTCTGTGTCTCCCTCTCTCTCTGCTCCCACCCCGCTCGTGCTCTCTCTCTCTCTCTCTCTCTCTCTCTCTCTCAAAAATAAATAAACATTAAAAAATAAAAATAAGTAAATAAAAGAAATAGTAAGAACTCTATGTGTCAGCAAATTTATTCTTACTTTTATTTATAATTACTTATAGATCCCATAGTTTGTATTTATTTTTTTCTGTGTAGTCAACTTTAAAAGAGAACACATCCATCAGTTGTTTGCTTTGGGTACCGGGAAGGAATTGTGTTTACCTCCCTCAGTTTTTCTAGCCCCCCCACCCCCGTTTTGTATTAGACCTAGAATCACAATAGAACCAAAACAAAAAGCCTTTAGCCCCATTTTCTCCTTCTTTTTTAATCCCCATTTTCTTCGTATGTATTCCTGTAGTTTAGATCTATATGCTGCTCCTTTGGGATCATCTCCTGTTCTGACTATTTGACTGTAATGGTTGTTCAGTCAGGAATAATGGATAGCTGTTTATATGTGTCTTTGATAAAAGAACCTACTACCCATTTACCCATCATCTGATGTTTCCAGGGTTTTAAAGATTCGTTTCTTTGTTTTTTGACAACTGCTCCTCTGTTGTGCTGTGTTTCTAGTCTTCTTGTCTCCCAGTTGTCTACAATGATATAGAAAGTGCTGCTGGAGACAAAAGAGGAATCATCACATGGGGTGGCATGATTCACTGTGGCTTGGGTGAGGGACCTTCAGCAGAGTGGTGGCTTCTGCGACTTGGTTCTGGTGTCTCCAATGTTGTTCCAGGTAATATTGCCAGTTTTTGCGGTTGTGTATCTACATGGCGTTTTGAGCAAATAGCTTCAAAGAAGGACGAAGAAAGTCTAGATTGCATGTTCCTAATCATTATTTTATCCTTCAGCTTGAGCTAAATTATGTATCTCTCTAATCCTAATTCCAAAAATCTAGGATTTAAATTCTGGCTATGAAAATACATACTTATACGTGGGGTTAGCTGACATTGTTTTCTTTGTCAAAGATTTGAAATCAGAATGAAACAGTTCATTAAAACATCTCATTAACAAGCTATCTATAAAAATAAAGATATGTTGTGACATGGAAATGAAATGTAGTCAAGATTAATACTGAATTTGAGCTGGAGTGTAATAAAAAGTGAGTAAATAATGTTGATTACATTGTAGGTGAATAATAATGGTGTTCCTGCTACAGAAAATTGCTACTTTATTATTTTTGAACACAAGAAAAAATTTAAAAAGAGTGCAGGAAAGGTTATGAAATCTAAGAGTTGTGATAGTATCTAATTAGTATTAAAATGCATTCTATATTAAGGTATTCAAGCTTATTTTTTAAAAGCCTTTATGTTTCTAAGAAATATTTCAGGGTTTGGAGGGGCTATTTCAAAACCCGGAAGCCTAGAATTTTAGTAGCTATGATTTTTCTCAAGATAGTTTAATTTTTTTAAGCATTGGTTTTATTTATAAAATAGTAAAAATAAAACCTACTCTAAAGGGTAGTTTTTCAGACGCCATGAAAGATAACACATGAAAAATAGCACAGCACAGCATGGGGCACAAAAGATTAGTAAAGACTGCATCCAGGGGTACAGGCTTGTGAAATAGCTCTAAAGAAACAGTTATGAGGGTTTCAACTTAACTGAAAAGGCCAGATTTAGTTAAAATCTAATCAAGTGAATTTACTGTAGAGCTATTTCTGATACTGTGTCACTTGCTTTGCTTGTGAGTCACACAGAGTTTTCTTAATTTTTTTCCATTGTCCACATTTGCAGAAATGTTGTTTCCCAATTGTCTAGCAGATATTTCACATTATGGTAATGTTACGAAGTAGTCAGATGAGTAAGAATGAAGGAGAAACCATATTCTCCCATATTCTCATGATTAATTTTCTTCTGAATCTCTCATCAGATAATAATAGCTAGGATTCACCTCACCCCATGTGGCAAGTGCCAGGTATGATGCCATCTACATAGCATTCAATCCTGTAAACAAGGTGTTAGCCCCATTTTATTGATGAATAACCCAAAACAAAGGGGGTTAAGGAATTTATTCATGTCCACCTACTAAAAAGTAATAGCATTGAAGTTGAAATCTGGGTCACTTTGACTTGAAGCCATAGTCCCAACTTGAGAAATATTTACCAATGTTTGACATGTTCCTAACCTCATTAAACATTGGACATAATAGTCTATAATATAAAGGATTTACACATTATCAATTTTCCATTGTTACATCGTTTGAGTTTTTCTATATTTTAATGTAAAATTCTAGGAAACCCCCAAGTTACAAATGGATTATGTCCCAAAAGCTCATTGCCAAATCAGTTTTTAAAGATGAGGATAAGAATTAAAATTTAAAATTGTCTTTAATAGGTGAATGATTTTAAAAATTGAGGTGAATGTGCAGTATTCTGTAAAAATCCTGTCCTACCAGACTAAGGAGGGGCTAAAAGGAAGTGATGGGAATTCGGGGCAGGATATGTTTGGTGCCCTGAGCCTGAGGTGGCTCCATTGCTGGAATGGTGTAAGTGGCTGGATCAGAGCAGACATTTGAGGAGCAGAACAGCCTTGGGCTAAGATGAAGTAGAGATCTGGTGAACGTGACTTTTCTGTACTCATACATAGAGTGTCTGTGAGTCTTTTTTTTTCTTTTCTGTTTCAGAAAACATTTGAGTAACATGTTGAAATGATTTAAAACCTTTTTCTTTTCTTGGTTAATTTGTAAATAGTAGTACGGGGATCATTTCAAAGTGGGCACATCCCATGAATTACAAATTGGAACAAGGTAACTAAGATTATATTTTTACTTTGTAAATTCTTGGCATCTAGATTTCTGGAATTTTTCAACTAAAGGGCCATGATATAACTAGGTTTAAATTATGTTTTAATTGATATTCAATCAACCTTTTAACTGCTTGTTATATTCAAATGATAGTGATGGTGTGAAACATGGGCATGTTACAATCAATTTATTTTGAAAATGTTTATGTATCATACACAAATTAAAGAAAATTAAAGATTTGTCACGTTTAAAGTGATTACCAATTTAGAGACTAGGGCTTTGAAAAATTTGTTGGTTAATGTGTTACAAACAGAATCACGTAAAAGAGACATGGGAAATTTACTAAATAAAATGCAAATGTTCCAATGCTTTTAAACCACATCAGCATATAGAGAAGTATAGGAGAATAAAAACATGTTCTGCATCCATATTGCCTAGTTCAAATCCTACTCCAGCTGTTTTCTAGGTAATGTGCCTTTTATTAATTAAAAGGATATATTGAAAAAAAATTGGAAGGTGATTAAGAGATGCTTAAATAGAAAACAGTTCTGTCCCATTCCGAATTCATGTTATTTCTCTCAGGAACTTTAGAGATCCTAAGATTTGATTTTCCCCTGCTTGCGAGCCAACAAGTGAGCCAGCCACCATCACATGAGTTCTGGCAGAAGACTCAAGACGCCTGGGTCAGAGACAAAGAACTTTATTATTCTTGGCACAGCAAGAAGCATGAACATCAACATATTTGCCTGTCCCCCTTGCCTCCCAAGTCCCACTGAGGCCATGCAGTGGGCCCATATGCAGTGGGTTTGTTTCACAACTGAAGGACCCAGGGCCAAATCATGTTTTGAGCAAGCAGCAAACATTATAGCAAATGGCAAAAAACAGATTCCCCTTACACAGAAAAGCATGCAGTTACATGGTTGTCACACTCTAGTGGACTTGGCCTACTCAATTGCTTATGTGACAAGCTAGAAAAACTGCTCAGTATCAGGAGACGGGTAAGCTTTCCAGTTTGGCTCACTCAGCAAGAATATGCAGGGATGCTCAGAGCCCTGGCAGACTGCCTCTCCCCAAAACCACCTCTTAGCCCTACACAGCCTTAGCCGAGATCAAATTTTCACATGAGAGTGGCACTCGGTGGGCCATTCTGATTAGTTGTATCAAGAGAGAGTAGACCTGTATTTGTTCAGTTTGTCTCATGCAACATTTAATTAAAGCTTCTGTCAACAATTCTGTAAGTGGCAGGATGGAGCCAGCCTGTAGTATTGACCTCAATCCTGACCCCCAGGGTCCCAGACTAAGCAGGCTGAAGAAACCCCCAAAATATAAAGGTATGTAATTTAGAAGGACACATAACTTACTCTTTAAGCGTCTGTGCTGACCTTTGCACTTTTTCAGAGGCATTAATCCAGGTATAGCAACGTCGAAGTGACTGCACAGGTTTCACTTTGGTCTTGAGAGAGGGGTATGTAGGACAATACTGTCTTCCATAGCAGTTCTGGCCAGTGAGGTGAAACTGACCTGAATGCCTTCTGTGTCCAAGATGGTATCGTTGATGATTTCAGCTGAGGTCCAGAGACACATTCTTTTACTACCTGTTCTGACTGGATGGCTCCCATTGTTGGGATAACCACCCAATGAATACACACACAGGGATTTATCCCTTCTGGGAACTCCCAAAGTAGCTTAGAGTACCCTATTCCAGAGAGATCTTCATAGTCACCTGGGAGCCACAGGATCTGCTGGTGGTATTTTCTTAAACATTTGAAGAGCTCTTTTGATCACTCCTTAGGTGCACATTAGGGCAAGTTCATGCAAGTTAATATGTAGCTTCCCCAGAAGTAGTTCAGTCCCAGGGGCACACAGGTGCCCCTGGAAGGAGAGTATTGTAGTTGTTGTTCGCTACAGATATGACCTACATCAGTCAGGGGACACAGGTTAACAGTCTCCAAAGTGCCCTCCTGGCCAGCTGGTAAATATTAGTTTTCCCAAATCTGGTTCAGCTGTGTCTTTGGAGAGATTACATGACGGCAGTCACACTGACATATAGTATTTGTCACCCTGCTGGGTGGCATTCTTCTATCCCCCGTCATGACCCAGTGGTGAAGATGGGAATAGAGGTGGAAAGACATTTAGAGGTGTTGACAGGCATTTTGTGTGGGAGCTGCAGCATCTGGGATCACTCGCTAATGTTTCTGATCGACTTCTCAGTCAAGTTGTAGAGGCTAAATATCAAGTCATGGTCACCACCATTTGGTGGGGCATGGCAGGTCTAGGAGTCATTTAGTAAGCAGCTTGTTGTCTTTTGTGAAAGAGGCACTGGGATGTTTTTCTTTGTGAAAAAGCTTCCAGGTCGGTTCTAAAAGACAAAAGATCATTAATTAGTCTCTCTGCCTGCTCTGTACTCACCCCGTCCCCAATCCTACGGTGTTCCCTCCCACATGTCAGAATTGTTGCTCTCCCTGGACTCCCCAAAATTAGCATTTCCCATTCTAGTAGCTGTAAATTTACCTGTTCTCCAGTCATCATCTCCTTGTACCCAGACCTTTCAGCTGGAGTGTTAGATGCAAGAGGGATAAGAGCATCTTAGTAAAATTTATTGAGATGCATTATTGCCCTCCCTCCTACCTTGCCTCACATGGGTCTCTGTCATGGACTAGAGAGGACTAGTATATGCAGCTTAGTAATTATTATCTTCATGACTGTAACAACACAGCAAGAGGATTCGGGTGGCTGAACCAGAATTAAGTTTGAATTCTGTAGGCCACCATTTGGCCAGGTTGTTGCCACCCAGAATATGTACCAGGCTGACCTGAGGCTGTTGTTGGGGCATAAAAAAGAAGCAATGTGGCCAGGAAAGATAGAATGCAATCCCAGATTTTCAAAATAGGTCAGTACAACTCCTCAACCCCGTGATCCTGGTCACTGCTCAGGAGATGACCAGGAAAAGAGCCACTTTGGAGAACTGCCACATTGGGTGACCAAACTGCCTTAAGTAAGGTATGTGGATCAGGAAAAGTGAGGGAGGTAGAGTCAGAAATCTTTTCAATGCATTTAAAAAAAACCTGCCCCTTCTTAATTACACTGGCATTTCAGGGTGAAATGTCCATCAAATACCTTGAATGGTTGAATCGATGCTGGGTGGCCTTTGTGACAAAAGGTGCACCATCGTCAGACAGCAAATGCGTAAATCTTGAAGGCTGGAAATACGACATAATTTAGTTTCACAGGACACAGTGATGCGGCGAGAAGGTGGTTGATCAGACAGGAATAGTGATAGCTTCCCACTGCCCTCCCTCCAGCGTATTTAAGCACCCCTGCAGGCTGGAGGTAGGTGCACGCAGGAGTGGACATCTTAGCAAGGAACAGAAAGGCAGCAGAGAAAGAAAATCTCTAACTGCTGATAAATGTACCCAGTTCTTTCTCCTGATGCCACCACTCAGGTAAGTAAGAATGGCAAGAGGCATTTTCCCAATACCTCTGAGAAATTAGAACTTCATTTCTGTAGGCAGAAACCTGGGGAAAGGGGGCAGTGACCTCACCTACAGCAGTGCTGTGAAAATGACAAGGCTAGAGGTAGCTAATTAATATAAGATAATTAGGTTAATTACCAAACTGAGGGGCAAAGTGAATATCTACAAAGCAATGATCAGAAACACTCATGCAGGGCTGAGAAAAAGTAGCATTGGATTGACAGAAAGTAGTCAGGTTTTTGTTTAACCTCCTTATACTACAAAAAGCCTTAGCTTGGGATTTTTCCTTTATTCGCTGGTTTTCCATCAGAAGCAGAGGGGTCAGTTGTCTCTTTTATGAACTGTGAGCCAAAACCCAAAGTCATCTTGGTTTATATATTCATATAGAGCAATAACATACTTTGTAGAATAGTGTCTTATCCACCATAATATTTTTTTGTCCAATATTCAAAGAGCTGGCATTGCATGTTTACTTCATACAAGATATGAAGTAAGTAGTTCATATTCATAGTTCATACTTTATACATAGTTCATACTTCATAGTTCATACTTTATACCTTTTTATGAATTTTTATAAAGAAATAACTATTTCCCATAATGCATATGATATTACACATCATTAAAAACTACAGATATACACACATACATACATACATACATACACATTTATTTTGCTTACATTTTTCCAAAATTTAGTTCAGTACCACATAAATGAAACATTTATATGTTTAGGGCACTAAATATGGTTTTTAAAATTATTAAGACGTGTTCTCTACTTTAAGGTCAGGGAGTAAGAAAAACAGGCAAGACAAGGGCACATTAAAAAACATATCCTGGGGCGCCTGGGTGGCGCAGTCGGTTAAGCGTCCGACTTCAGCCAGGTCACGATCTCGCGGTCCGTGAGTTCGAGCCCCGCGTCAGGCTCTGGGCTGACGGCTCGGAGCCTGGAGCCTGTTTCCGAGTCTGTGTCTCCCTCTCTCTCTGCCCCTCCCCCGTTCATGCTCTGTCTCTCTCTGTCCCAAAAATAAATTAAAAAAAAAAAAAAAAATCCTATTAGGGACACCTGGGTGGCTCAGTCAGTTAAGTGTCTGACTCTTGATTTCAGCTCAGGTTGTGATTGAGCCCCACATCAGGTTCTGTGCTGATAGTGTGGAGCCTGCTTGGGATTCTGTCTTTCTCCCTCTCTCTCTTTTCCTCCCCCACTTGTGCAATAAATAAATAAATAAACAAACAAACAAACTTAAAAAAAAAAACATATCCTATTAGATAGGATATCAGAAATGCAATTATTAAAGCAATTAATGAGGTAAGATATTATATACTTAAAAATACAATCATAAGACTAAACAAGACAGTTAATCAAAGCAGAAGACCAGTGGATTCAGCATGTCTTAAACCTGGCTTTCCAAATAAATTTATATTAACATAATCATTAAATGGTACTACCACAGTTGGTTTACTCTTTGAAAAATATCCAAAAATACACTAAAGTACAGATGAATTAAGAAAATAGAAACTAAACCAAAATTAACGGGATGGGCATCTAATTTCAATATTTATTTGAGCTCATTGCAGCTAAGTCATTTATTAGACCAGTAAAAAGAAACTATAATAGATACAGGCCGAGATCTAAATACATAAAATTCTTTCCTGGGGCGCCTGGGTGGCTCAGTCCATTAAGCATTGGACTTCGGCTCAGGTCATGATCTCAAGGTTCATTGAGTTCAAGCCCTGCATCAGGCTCTGCTGACAGCTCGGAGCCTGGAGTCTGCTTCAGATTCTGTGTCTTCCTCTCTCTCCCCTCTCCCACTCACACTCTGTCTCTGTCTGTCTGTCTCTCTCTCAAAAATAAATAAACATTAAAAAAATAAAAATAAGATAAAACTTTCTTTCCTGGCAAGTGCTTTGATTTCATAGCCTTATAAAACTTTGTCAGAAGGAAGACATTTTATTTGCTATTGTTCATGTATAGCCCTTTCCTTCTCCAAGTTAAATGTTATTTTAGAACATTTTGTTGTGTTACTTTCTGCATTATGTTGCCCAGAGTGGAAGTAGGAGGACTAGGTTTGTTCCTTTGTGGGATAAAGCCTGGACAATTTTCTTCACTTTTATATATTTATTATATTTATTGCATATTTAATAAGTGTGAATGAAACACTAAATACAGATAAATAATAACCCATTTAAACCCAGCTATAGTCCAGTTGAGGTGAAGGACCCCAATGGGGAAAGGCCATGGTGTACTCCTTCAGAGCCTTTTGGGGAAGAAGTGTGTTTGGGGGCATCTCCTTACCCACCCCTTTTAGATCTTCTGGAGTGCTTGGTCAAAAGAGAGATAGGAAATACAGTAGGTGTTAAATAACAGGTAATGTTAAATGTGATACGGATGAGAGGGTGGGTTTTATTTTTTTTATTTTTTATTTTTTATTTATTTTTATTTATTTATTTTTTCAATATATGAAGTTTATTGTCAAGTTGGTTTCCATACAACACCCAGTGCTCATCCCAAAAGGTGCCCTCCTCAATACCCATCACCCACCCTCCCCTCCCTCCCACCCCCCATCAACCGAGAGGGTGGGTTTTAAATTGGATCCATATGTGTTTGGAGTCTTTGCCAATGAAGTAGCTTTCTCAGGAAAGATAAGAGTGTTTGGGGGACAGTTTTCAACTGTATTTCAAGCCTCTCCGTCACTTCTTGGAGAGTAGCAGCTTTGTCTCCCTTTGGCCCCTGTCAGCTAATGTGAGATCCCACCGCCCACAGCATCCATTGTTCCTTGTCATCCTACCAGCATGAGTTGCTCCGGCAAGACTGTCTTCTTGGGGAATGTCCAGGTAAGAAGCAATTGTTAGTGTGCTTTACAGCCATCTTAGAGAAACGGGATACTAGAGGGGGAACTGTGGGCTTGAAGCAGAGGCTGGTGGTATTTATCCAGTTTTGCCACACTTAACTAGCTTGGTAGAAGGATCTAGCCCCTGTTGCTTGCAGTTCTCTTTTAAAAAAAATACTTACAGCCCCCTTTGGGTTTTCATAAAAGTTGTTCCCCTGGTGTCAATTGTTGGGCAAAGGAAAAAGTTCCATTCAGCAGCCTTTACTACTAGATAGTGACAATTGAATAGAAAATTCTCTAAGAGGAAAAACATTTAATTTACCAAATTAAAAACACAAAATGCTTTGAAATAACCTTTAAATGTTGACCTTTTTTTTAAGGACATTGCAAAAAATAATTGGGTGGCATTTATTTATTCCTTTCATAAATGCGTATTGACTGTGTATAATACAAAATTTGAATGCCATTGTCCCGGACTAGAAGAATCAATATTCTTCAATTTCAATTTCAAATTGAATTCCCTTCAATTTCAAAGGGAAAACTTTGTTCAAATTGATGTAAAAAATTAATTCCATTCTAATCAAAAGCCCAGTAGACCTGAACAGGAGCATATTCATATGATCAATGAAATTTTGACAGACAACCTTGTCCCAGTGTGTAGGACACAGAATGTATTCTATTTGTTAGTTGAAAAAAGAAGAGTAAGGACAAAAATTGTAACAAATAGGTGTACATGTATATATGTAGTATATAATTTTATACTTTAGTTTGTATATTTGTACTTTTAATTTTAAAACAATTGGGGAGCCTGAGTGGCTTAAGCGGTTAGCATTCTGCTTTGGCTCAGGTCATGATCTCGCGGTTTGTGGGTTCAGAGGCTGGAGCCTGCTTCAGATTCTGTGTCTCCCTCTCTCTCTGTCCCTCCCCACTCATGTTCTATCTCTTTCTCTCTCTCTCAAAAATACACATTAAAAAAAAAAAAAAAAACCTTTAAAGCAACCTTTAAAAAAAAAACCTCTATCTAAGCTTTCCTAGTGTATCATGACTGTTTGTTTACATTGTGAAAACTACAGAATCTTTTGAATTCTATTGAGAAGACAAATTAGAAATTTTCTAGAGTTGTTTTATATTTCTTATAGAACATTGATTTCACAGTAAGACAGTGGATCTCCAGGGCAATGGTGAGTCTCCACGTTAACCCCCTGTTTCAGACTGAAGAGTCTTTTTTTAATAACACATCTGGGATCTTTCTGTTTTCTCATTCCTATAGGCATGGTACAATATTGGAAGCTGATATGCACTATACAGAATTTTGTTTCAATTTATTATGGTTCTCCATAACCTGGTGAAGAGATATTAAAATAGTTCGTCTATAATTTTCTTTGCCAGGTCACATGCCAGATTGTCTGTCATAGGATACAGTGAAACTAGAAAAAATGAAAACTTCTTCATTATAGATAATATGGATATTAGTAATCTGAACCAATATTTATTGAGCACTTCCTGTGAGTCTTAATATATATTACTGCTTTACTTAAAAAAAATTTAATGTTTATATTTGAGAGAGAGAGAGACAGAACAAGAACAGGGGAGGGGCAGAACAAGAGGGAGACGTAAAATCTGAAGCAGGCTCCAGGCTCCGAGCTGTCAGCACACAGCCCATAACGGGGCTTGAACTCACGGACAACGAGATCATGACCTGAGCCGAAGTTGGACGCTTAACCAACTTATATTAGTGCTTTACATTCAGTGTCTTCACTTTATTAGTGCTTTACATTCAGTGTCTTCACTAATCTAGGTAGTATCCACAAAATAAGTATTATTATTATCATTCTTGTTTTTCAGAGGCAGGAATTGATGTTAGTAAGGGCTTGATGTTAACTTACTACTTCAGGTTGCATAGCTAGTAAGTAGGTGAAACTCACACTCGTAAGTGCTGTGTTGGATAGCTAAGGAGTATCTTTTTTTTTTGTTTTAATTTTTTTAATGTTTATTTTTGACACCGAGAGAGAGAGAGACAGAGCATGAGTGGGGGAGGGGCAGAGAGAGAGGGAGACACAGAATCTGAGGCACACTCCAGGCTCCCAGTTGTCAGCACAGAGCCCAACGCAGGGCTCAAACTCACAGACCGTGAGATCATGACCGGAGCCCAAGTCGGACGCTCAACCCACTGAGCCACCCAGGCCCCCCAGGAGTATCTTTAATATATGTACTAGTCAACAGGGCAGAGCACCCCCTCTTTTTAAGCCTATTTGCCCACATTAGGAACCAGCTTGCTGCTGTCCCCGTCTTTTCTGCTTGACACAGTCTTTTCCAAGTGCTAACGACGCGAAGCCCTCTGAATCCTCTACCTGAAGAACAGCTGCTGAGAACCCACTGCCCATGACCTCTGTAAGATAGCAAATGGTATCCGTGGTCCTCTGAGATGTGCTCCACTTATTTCCCAAACGGGCTTTTTCATCATACCTGGAATCATGGACCAAAGTCACCCTTCCGTCATCTGATACCTCCTACACTCTATTTGGCACAGTTTACTTCTTTTAGGATCCAAAGTTGCATTCACCCTTTCCCCTTTTCTCTTACATGTTCTTGCCCACTTCAGTGAATTCTGGTAGAGTGTAGGTTTAGAAAGATCTCCTAATGAGCCGCTGCTCAAGACAAATCTGTTATTATTTAGAGCCAGTTTTATACATTTTATAAAGTTTGCTCAGCAGAATATGAAATAACATGGGTGTGATGTTATCATCCAGGGAGCTGAATCAGACTTCACATTAGAGATTGAAATATGTAACTCTTCTTATTCATCTTGTAAGCTCAACCTTTTTGCCCTAAGGACAAAATGTTAAGACTGGGGAAGGGCTTGAGTTATAGACTCCGATGGTGGCAGCTGGAATCTTCCTCATATAGAAATAATATAAACGCATTGTACCTCCAATATTATATTCCAAAATGGAGCTTACTTGCCCCAGATAAATAGTCGCAACTTGTAGCTTTTAAAAATGTGTAATTAACGGGTAATGCTGTCTGCATTTGCCATTCCCTGGGCAGTGACTGCGTGTCGCGTTAGCTAAACTCTGTCACCAGTTCCGGTCTCATCACATTCTCTCATGGCCTGTCATTAACGCATCAACACTTTTGTCAGGATTATCACGCGGTACACTTTTTTTTTTTTTTTAAGACACAGCTTGACTTTTTAAAAATTAAATTTAATGATTTCTCTTGTTAGGGGTGCCTGGGTGGCTTAGTTAAGCGTCTGACTTTGGCTCAGGTTATGATCTTGTGGTCCCTGAGTTCGAGCCCCACATCTGTCTCTCTGCTGACAGCTCAGAGTCTGGAACCTGCATCAGATTCTGTGTCTCCCTTTTTCTCTGCCCCTCCTCTGCTTGTGCTCTATCTCTCTCTCTGTCTCTCAAAAATAAATAAACAATAAATAAATAAATAAATAAATAAGCAAACAAATGTAATGATTTCTTTTGTTTAATACTTAAGTATATGGCTTTTTACATAGGATGACATAGCTCTACTCCCAGGGGACAAATGTAATTCCATGAATTACTAGCAAAGTTTTCAAATATACAGTGCCTGGTATAATAGTGCTATAAGTCACAGCGAATTTGTAGAATATGAAAGTAATGTATAATAAGGGAGGAAATCCTTCAATATATTAAGTTGATGAAAATTGTTTTTGCTTACTTTTTAGTTTCCTTTTACAATTATCTGAGTAGCAGTGCCTTCCAAGGCCTTCAGATGAAAATTTATAATCAATGATGGTATGTGCATCATTTCGGAAGGTGGCCACCCAGGAACGTTTTAGAATCTTTGTTAAACCCTCAGAATAAAGTGAAAACAAGAGGAGTTGTTGTAAGATAGACTGTTTAACAAAATAGTTTCAGAGCCAGAAAGCCATTCTGGAAAAGATCACAGCCATAAATAGGTAAGACAGTTAAAGCAGGCGCCGTGACTTACCCAGAAGCAAGGCGTGTGTATTTATGGCATGTTGAATGTGCAGGAGTAGCTTCTCTGCCCCCCAAGAGTCAGGCACATACGAGAAGAGAGTAGCCTAATTTGACTTCTGTTCGACAGAAACATTTCCTTTAAAGCCATATTTCTGTATAAGTTATTTTTCTGTATCTTTTTTTTTCTCCTTAAGGAAGAGGCTCTTCTTAGCTTGTTCACCATATGTTTTGAATGTAACTCAGTCCTAAGAAGGTGAATGTATGCAGTTCTTAATTCTGCTAGAGAGAATACTCAGAAATTTAAAAAAAAAGTCTCAACAGCTAACTATGTTCAACAGTCAGTGTTAGTAACTGGTAAAAGGAAAACAGGTTCTGCATATTTTATGCAGGTCTTTATTTTTACCTCCCCTTTTTTTCTTTTTAAAATTGCATTAGATATTAATATTGATTGTACAGTCAGATTTCAACAGTGTTCTCCTTTGTAATTTATTTATAGGTTTATGGTAAATGCCTGTGTTCACCAGAAAGAATCAGCTGGATAGATGGAAAATGTCTCAGTCAACCTGGTGTTGATTTTATGCGTACTTATGCATAGGCACATATGAAGTGCTCATGCATTTTGACAAGGGAGAGATCCCCTTCTTGTCTTCCTTATACCCTGCACCTCTTTCTTTCAGTCTATAAGGCCTAAGTGACTCCCTGATTCAGTTCTTAATATTCATTGCCTCACTCCTTGCCCTTTAGTCAAAGTGATGTTCCTGCTTTTACTCATACTTGCTACGTTTGCATCCACCTCAGGGCCTTTGCATTTACTGTCCTTTTGCTGAAACCATTTTGCCAGGTATTTTCACAGCTTCCTTTGCTCGTTTTAGCTACACTTCTACAGAGAGGTGTTTGTTGATGCCCAATATGTGAGTGCATTCTCGATCACACTGCTTAATCATTCTTCAGAGAGGATATCAACGCCTGGCATGATGTTATTCGATTGTTTACTTTTTTTCTCTTTTCCTATTAGAGTGTCAATTTCATGAGGATGTTCTTTTTCCTGGCATATAGTAGCTTCTCAAAATTATAATTGAAACGATGAATGAATTCTTTATGAGAAATTCAGCATATTTTTAAATAAAAAGGAGTAAAATTAGTTAACAGAATCAGACAAAAGAATCTCTTATAAAGAAGCTGAAAAAAAAAGCTGCAGTAAGTGAGTAAAAATTGCTGCATATAATACTATATGAAAGGGAATATTGATTACTGGGACATGATCAATATTTTTCAAAAGCTGTGGATTTTTTAAAATAATTTGCACACTACAGTATGGCTGTCACTGATGAAAACAAAAAAAAATCATAGTTTGTTTTTGGTTTTGAATTGTTGTTAATTTTTTCCCTTCATAAAACACCTGTTTTGTAGTGCCTGCAGTATATATATCACACAATGTAATATTTGGATGAAAGATCCCTAAGCTGAAGGAGGTCATTTTCTTTCTGGAGAGGAAAGCACATCTCTTAATGTTATTAAGGACATGCTAACTGTTGAAAACGTAAAATGAATCATAAATGAAACTAACGATGAACTATAATACATTATGCACATGCTTTTTAATAAATGTAAATAATTATGTATTGGCAGACTCAGTCCATAGCATCCTTTACAACTCTGGGTTATAAAGTATTAGAGAATTCTAGATCATCAGCAGATGTTCTAGTAAATAACATTTACCATTAAACGTTCAGTTTATGTAAGTCTTGGAAAGAAACCAGTTTCTCAGGGATGATATTTTCATGTTAAGTGTGAATAATGATTACATAGGAATATTCAGAAATGTGGATTAAAGGGGCAGTTCAGAGTCAGCCCTCTTATTCTTACAGCAATTTCTCATTGCCCTTTACTCGCTCATAATAGTTTCACATCTAAAAGATAAAAGCCTGTGAGAGATTCTAGACAGCTCAGGACTTTGTGTTTGTTCTGCTGGCTGGTCATTCAGCCCTGAGGCATCGTGTCATACCCATGGCAGTCCTCGGTTATAAACGTGATCCGTGGGAGGAAACAGGAGAATCCCACAACCATTTTAGTGCAGTAATTGTATTTAAGACACAATCTTTTTTTTCTTTCCCCTGGTAATAAAAACCTATGTTTGGTTTTCCTCCCATTAATTTCATATTCCTTGTGCACCCTAATAATAACCTATAATCTTCAGGCTTAATCATGATAAGCAGTCTCAAATCACTTTATCTATCACTGTGTTGGATAAACACTTCTGATTTAAATTTCAATAATTCTACATTAACAGTGCTGGTGTGAGCCTTAGATGTCTGATGGAAATTCTGCACAGGGATTACTTAGTAATTATTGGTTTCATTGAGGTTGATGTTAGAGCTGTAGTCAGTTCTGTGCCAGAAATCCAAGCCCCAGAGAGCAAGCCAGGCCAAGCTTGAATGATCACTGCTGTTCACCTATTTGATATGTCATAAAAAATGAAATTAAAATCTCTCTACTGGGTGATCAAACTGTCTAAAAATCTCATAGAATTTTAGACTCAAGGAAATTTAAAGATGAGACAGCTCTATTAGATTATCTAATCAACCTCCTACCCCCGTCTTTCTCTTGAGGGACTCCTCTCTTAATGCCATTTTTGATTATTTTGTCTAGTCTATTTGAAATGACTTGGTCCATAAGACCTCGATACTTCCCCCAGGAGGACTTTTTCTGCTCTAATAGATTTCATTGTTGGGAAGTGCTTCCTAATTGCCACATCTTCCCCCCTTTAATTTCATGCTATTCTCTTATTTTAACCTTTGTTTTACTGTCCATTTGTTTCTGTGCCTTGTATTCAGCCCACATCTCAAATAAGATTTACATTTAACCAATTGAGATTCAAAATGTGGCCATAAGAAGACTTATGAATGGCAAAAACTTGTTCAACCAAGGTCATATTTATTCATCAACTAAGAAATGTCCTCATTTCGTGTCTATTAGAAACTGAGATAATCATTTTTATATAATTGCCTCCATGTCCTTATATGGAAATGCTGAGCCACTCTTGATCATACAGAGATGTTTGCACCCCCCACCTCTTTGTGGTAAAGGGAGAGTTAACACAAAAATTCCATGACATGTGCTGTGCACTGACTTACTCTGCCTTGTTCCAAATTCATATGTTGAACGCCTAATCCCCAATGTGAATATCTTTGGATAGAGGGCCTTTGGGAGGTAATTAAGGTTGAATGATGTCACAAAGGTAGCACCCTAATCCAGTAAGATTATGGCTTCATAAGAAGAGGAAGTGAGGCAGATCTTTTTCTCTCCCCATGTGCACTTAGAGGAAAGCCATGTGAGGCCTTATCAAGAAGGTGGCTGTCAGGGCACCTCAGTGACTCAGTTAGTTAAACATCTGACAGACTCAGGTCATGATCTCACAGCTCGTGGGTTTGAGCCCTGTATCGGGCTCTGTGCTGACAGCTCAGAACCTGAGCCTGCTTCAGATTCTGCCTCCCTCTCTATCTTCCCCCTCCCCCCCTCAAAAATAAGCAAACCTTAAAAGTTAAAAAAAAAAAGAAGGTAGCTCTCTACAAGCTAGGAAGAGAGCTCTCCCCAGGAAATGAATCAGCTGATACCTTGAATCTAGGACTTCCAGGTTCCAAAACAGTAGAAAATAAATTTCTGTTCTTTAGGCCACTCCGTCTGTGGTGTTTTGTTATGGCAACCCAAGCAGACTAAGACAGCAGATGTCAGGAAATAAAGTGCTTTTATCATACCATGTGACTTTGAGCTCCTCTAGGTTATGAGGGACAACATATCTTTCTCCAGTCTCTGCAAAGCCCCTGAACCACGGGTCTTGGATTAGGGTTAACTTTGAAAATATTTTCTCACAGAGGTGGCTAGTGAGTGAAATGACATACTTTTTTTTTTTTAAAGTGGGCATAATTTAGCTACCTATATCCTATCATATGGCCAGCGTTATTCCAACAGGAACATCTACTTTTCTGTCTTGAGAACAAAATTGATATAGCATCATTATTACTTGTTATTACTTGTGTTAGTTAGCAATCATTTTGCATCAGACATTTTGCTAAATCTTGTACATGTGATATCTTGGTTATTTCCTACAATTCTAAATGCTGTCATTATCTTCATTTATCAGATGCAGAACCTGAAGCTTAGAGAAGCTAATGAAAGCCATGTAACTAGTTAAACGTCTGACCCTAAAATCCTGATTTTAACCACATTGCTGTACTGCTATCCTCCACTTACACCTGGGCTGGTTTTTTCTTTTCTTTTCTTTTTTTTTTTTAATGTTTAATTATTTGTGAGAGAGAGAGACAGAGCATGAGTGGGTGAGGGGCAGAGAGAGAGGGAGACACAGAATCCGAGGCAGGCTCCAGGCTCTGAGCTGTCAGCACAGAACCCAGTGCGAGGCTTGAACCCACGAACTGCAAGATCATGACCTGAGCCGAAGTCAGACGCTTAACCGACTGAGCCACCCAGGGACCCCATGTTTTTTTGTTTTATTTTTTAAATAATAATTACTAGGTGTGTATATGTTTAAGAAACTGTACTTCTTTAATTAGTCTGTGATTCCAGGCGTGGGATGTTCAGACTTCTGAAAATCATAACTGTGGACAAAGCACGACAGATGCATTTAGCATTTTGTTTGTCTTGTTAGAATTCGGTAGCGTGCTAAATGTAATAGAAATCCATAGCACTTGAGCTTTTAGTTGCAAAACCTTTCTTTGTCCTGTGAAATCCTCCTGCAGGCACGAGAGCTGGCAAAGAGAATCCTAGGCAGCTGTCACAAGAGCAAGCACTCAGAATAATCATTGCGCTCAGCAACATAGAGCAATGAGCTCTGTGGGTAGACACTGAGAATACGCCTGGAACTCTCTTGTAGTTAGATAGCTGAGCAAAAGTTAGGGAATACACACTTTTTAGTAGCTTTTTATTGTTTGCAAACAAGCACAAATGTCAAAAGGATGTTATAATGAACTCCCAATATACCTTCCCCAGATTTAACCATACCAGTGAAAAATAGTCAATGTTTCATTTTCTTTTTTCCCTTCCCATAAAATTTTAAAGTTGAATTCTTGGTATCATGGTATTTATCACTAAGTACTTCTGAGTTTTGTTGTTGTTGTTGTTTCAAAATAAGGAGGTGTTCTATAACTGTAGCACCCTTTTCATGCCTACAAAATACAGTGGATCTAATACTAAATTCATGTTAGAATTTCTTAGATTGTCTTAAAAAAAGTTCCCTTATCAAGTGATGTGTTCAAATGAGGAAAAAGATATGCTGTATGCTTTTGCATTTCTCTCTTTTTTATACTTTTAAACTTGAAATAATTTCAGTTACGGAAACAGTGCCAAAGTCATACAGAGAGTTGCAGAAAAGCTTTCACTGACTTTCTCTTAAGGTTAACATCTTGTATAACCATGATCAAAATGAAGAAATTAGTATTGGTACAATATTATTAACTGAACTATATACTTTAATTTTACCCATTTTTTTTTGTTTCTTTTTTTTTTTTTTTTTTTTTTTTTTTTTACTGGTGTCCTTTTTATTTCAGGATTCAAAGGACCCCTTGTTTAATTTACAGTCCACATTGCTCACCATCACAAAGTTACAAAAACAAAACCAAACAATTGATAGGTAGAATGTCCTGCAATCTGAACTTGTCTGACTGCTTCCTCGTTCTGTTTATTGAATGTGTACCAGGATCCAGTATTTTTCCTGAGAACTGAGAAGTCATATCAAAAGGCTTGATTCAACTTAGGTATATCTGTTTGACAAAAATACTTCAAAGCCTGTGCCGTGTACTTAATGTTGTATCACATGAGGACACACTTGTCCCATTTTAATGATGGAGAGAGGTCGGGGGGTGCAGGTGGTCACAGTGCGGTTATGTTGTTAAGTTTCCTGTCAATTTTTCATGTTATGATTATAATATCCATTGATAATCATTGCCTAAGCCGTGTATTGCATTTGGGATTTCAAAATGGTGATCTTGTAACTTTAGCGTTTCTTTTATAACTTATTATCTATGATCACACCGTAAAGGAAAATTTGTGCTTAACAGCTAGAATTACTTAATTATCCTGTGTATTAGTTGGACTGGGCTGTCCTAACAAATTACTACAGACTGGGTGACTTAAAGACAGCAATTTGTCTCCGTTCTAGAGGCTGGTACCCAGAGATCAAGATGTCAACAGGTTTGGTTTCTCCTGAGGTCTCTCTCCTTGACTTAAAAATGGCAGTTTTCTCACTGTGTCCTCATGTGACCTTTTCTCTCTGCTTGTGAATCTTTGGATTTTCTTCCTCTTCTAATAACACCATTCATATTGTTTTAGGGTTTCAGCCTTATGATCTCATTTAACCTTAATTACCTCTTTGAAAGACCTGTCACCAAATATAGTCACCTTCTAAGGTACTGAGGGTTAAGGCTTCAACATATGAATTTTAAGGGAACCCAATTCAGTCTATAACATCCCTGAAATTTAATTTTCTCCCTTTAGTTACTAATTTTTAAAATAAAGGGTTGGTGCTCCAGCTACCTCCAACAGAAACCAGAGATTTTATTTTTCTCTCTTATCTTGTTTGTTTGAGTACTTTTTCTTTCTTAATGTCTATATCTATACATCTAT
This sequence comes from Neofelis nebulosa, assembly GCF_028018385.1. Lineage (NCBI taxonomy): Eukaryota > Metazoa > Chordata > Mammalia > Carnivora > Felidae > Neofelis > Neofelis nebulosa. The sequence continues at coordinate 77,058,211 of NC_080783.1, read as the reverse complement.
AGATATGTTTTTAAGTATCACTATAGGTTATCGGATTTGTATACATTCAGTGTTTTAGTCATTGGACTCATTGTTCTTTTCCATGCTTAAATTCCCCATCTCTTATCAGTCCTAGCTCATTACCTAGTTATTTCCTCACAACCCCATTAGACTTTGACAGTTTTCTTGTTTTTCAGCATAACAGGATGTCAGAATCTCATCTTGTGCATTGCTTATCTGAGACTCAAAGGAGCCAATTCTTCAAAAAGCCCAGGATCCTTTGTACGTGTGTGTGAAATTGGTATTGAGAATTCATAGCCTGGGCACTGAGAGTCAAAAACATGAACACTGTTTCCTTGAAGTGCATGATTTTCTTGGGCAGAACGCTAGGCAATTAACTTTTAGAAGATAATTTACTTCAAAGGTTTAGAGGCTGGAAATTTTATTAAAAAATATATTTTCCCCTGTAGTGATATATCGCCTTACGTATGGCAGAATAGCTTTCATCAAAAAGACAACATATACGTGTTCGTGAGGATGTGGATAAAAGGGAACCCTTGTGTCCTGGTGAGGATATAAATTTTTGCATCCATTATGAAAAATAGCATGAAGATCCTCAAAAAATTAAAAATAGAACTACTTATGATCCAGCAACTTATCAGAAGAAAATGAACATACTAATTCGAAAGGATATATGCACCTCTATGGTCCTTGCAGCATTGTTCACAGTAACCAAGATATGGAAACAACCTAGGTGTCTGTATATACACACATACTCACAATGTAACACCACCAAGCCCGAGAAAAGAATGAAATCTTGTCATTTGCAACAACATGGATAGACCCTGAGGATATTATACTAAGTGAAAGAAGTCAAAGACAAACACCACATGATTTCACTAACATATGGATTCTAGAAAGAAAACGAAGCAAACAGAACAAAACCCAGAATCATAGATACAGAGAGCAGATTGGTGGTTGCCAGAGAGGAGGGAGGCCGGAGGAGAATGAGTACAGGGGATTAAGAAGTATACACTTCTTCCAGGCACCTGGGTGACTCCGTCAGTTGAGTGTCCAACTCTTGATTTTGGCTCAGGTCATGGGATTGAGCCCGCACTGGGAGTGGAGCCTGCTTAGGATCTTCTCTCTTTCCCTCTGCTCCTCTCCCCCACTCACACACACTCTAAAAAAAAAAAAAAAATATATATATATATATATATATATATATATATATATATAATAAGTCATGAGAATGTAATGTGCAGCATGGAGAACATATTCAATAATAGCGATAACTTTATATCATGACAGATGGTAATTGCACCTGTTGTGGTTACCATTTCACAATGTATACAAATATGAAATCACTATGTTATATACTTGAAACTAATCCAATACTCTATGTCAAGTATACCTCAGTAAAAAAGCATTGGGGAAATTTATATATATGATGTCAGATTAAATGAATAAAAAAATTTCTCCAGCCCTTCGATATCATGTTGTCTGCAGATTATTTTCTGCACAGTAACTTTAGCAAGATTTTATGAGTTGTAGCTTGCACCTTTCTTGGGATGGCTTTCCAGTTTCAGGAAAGCAAAACCTACCTCAGAAGCCTACAGTGACTAAATGGGAATGCTAGCACCAGAATCTTTCCAAAAAAGAAAAGAGAATATGCTAATTCTTTCAAACAAATGTGCATCTGTCTGACAGCAGACGTGTCCCAAAGACTGCAGTCATGCTACTTTCTTATTTGGGGACTTATTTTTACAGAGTCCCTCAGCATGCCACTGTTACTGTTTACCACCTAGAGTACTTGTCATGCCTTCATGGTGATGTTCTGCACAAAAATATTAAAAACAAGTAGCACTGTAATATTTTTCCAACTCAAGTATTTAGGTTTGAAATACGGTATCTACAGATGTTTGCAAATGAGACTGAGCAGGTTTTCAAATATATGAGGTGTAAAAAGTCATATATCACTTGTTAGTGTTTTTTTAATTATTATTATTATGTGAGTTTTAAGCTACAGTACGACCAGAGCTATTCATAATGTCTTCATCTCCAATCTGTGTGCCTCATCCTTATCTTGAACCATTGGGACATCTCAGTAGCTCTAGCTGAACTAGGATAACATTTAAATATGTTTATTTTTTTTCAGTTTCTGTCATGGCAAAATGAAGTAGTGAGTATGGCATATACTACAGAAGTTGGACCCATGACAACCTGCTCATTCATTATTATGCAGAAAAATAGATCTCTTTAAGTTTGCCTTTGCTTCGAGAAAGCTATGATCAGTTTAGCCTGTATAGTTCATAATTCCTGTAGCATGGTTTCTGAACTTTTTGGTGTGATAATGGACACTGTGTTTGAATGGGAACAGGCCATCTCTAGTAGATTACAAGAGTAAGGTTCTAATTGTTTCAAGTAAATGAATCTTTATTTTTATTAATATGCTAACAAAATATTGTTAACAATTTAAATTACTCAAATTATTAAAATGAAGTAGGTTAGGGTTAGGGTTATATTTTCTAAAATTATCAGCATCTGAGTGTGCAGCGTACCAATAAAGAATAGGATAAAGTAATCTGATGTAGGAGTAGCTAGAATGATCGTTTGTAGTACTATAATTACGCATCTTTTTAGCTTGAATAAGCTGTAGTTGAGGCTTTAAGTTAAATTTGGCATTGGATATTTTGTAGAAATATTGAAGTTTGGAATTCTTTTCTAACATGAATTATATTATTTTACTGGAGTAAAAGATAGCATTATATCTGTTTTTAGACAGCTTGGAGTTTTAAAAGATGTATCTAATACTAACATTGCAAAATAATATTGATACAACTCTAACAAAAAGTATGGTGTATCAATCATGCATATGCAACATTAAGTTGAATTTTACCCATTGACTACTGTATATTAATGTAATCGTATGAATAGTAATTGAAAGATGAAAAGATAGTGATCACAAAGATGAAAGGATAGTGATCCTTTACAACAAGGAGTGGTTAATGCTAAAACAGAAGTAGACCATAGAAGAAAAACAAAAGGCCAAGGTAAATAAAGACAGCTGACATACCATAGAAGTTTCTCACATTTTCTCTTCCCACATCTACTCCATGACCAAAGTCCAGTGATAATGTATGGTTTTATTTATATAATCTTAAATATTTTTAAAGCACAAAGCATATGGTAATCTCGTAGATCCTAATATCTACATCTCTCACATATAGTCTCCTGTCCAATCTTACTGCCTTCATTAGTCTTTATATCTATTCCTTGACTTCTCTTGCTCTTAGCAATCATGTAAGTTGATTTATATCAGCTCATATAGTACCTAACTCTTGAGTAGCATCCCTGATCTCACCTGTAATGCCCAATATTAACTGGTTCTTTTTCTGTCACTCAATATTTGTATGTACATTTTTTGTCTTATTCATATTGCTGTTTGTGAGGAATTTGTTTATAATTTTGCCTTTTATACAAGGCTGTGATCTTTATGGAATTAGAAGTTTTGTGTCATTTATTCATGTCTGGTCTCATTACCTTTTAGTGTTTGGCATAAAGGAAGTGCTCATAGTGGAATTCTTGAATGTATGAGTGGATTATTGAAGAGCTGCCACTTTCTTGAAGTAAAATCTGTTATTAGGCAGTATTTGTCTTCTTTGCTTTTTTAAAAAAATTTAATTCCAGTATAGTTAACGTGCAGTGTTATATTAGTTTCAGGTGTACAATATAGTGATTCTATAATTCTATACATTCCTCACTGTTTTGTTATGATAAATATGTTTGCTTTGCTTTGGTTTTAAAGGGATGTGAATGTAAGAAAAGTCTATCTGGCTTTAAATTGTCCTACACTTGAGATTATGTTACTGTAGTATTCACATTAATGTCCTACTGTACCAAATTTGATTCCTTTCGAAGTAATTTAAACTTTAGTGTTCATTGAGGGTCTACTGCTGAAATAAAATGGTGAACAATGTGTAAGAAGCTTAAGCCATACCTCTTAACTTGCAGTGGTGTTCTTTCTGTTGAGAAAAATGCAAATGTGTTTGCAAAATAGGAAATCTGTGTGTATTTTTAAATCATATGACATAAAAATAAATACACAGTTTCGTGTATGGAAACCAAGAAGCAGAATCTAGCCACAAGGAAAGAATAAGCCACAACAACAATAACAGATAAGCTACAAACTGGCTTATATCAAGAGCACATTTCTAGCTAACCTTTCAGGGGATGCAGGCCAAAGCAATTATTAGAAACTAATGACCGCAATGGGTTCTTCTCAAAAGGGTTGTAGTGAAACACGTGTAAAACTTCTCTATGGGAAGATAGTCATGTAATGGAATTGGTACTGACAGTGCTACGTGGTCTGTATTAGGAAGACTTTTGAAAGGGAAAACAACACAAATCTGAAAGGGCAGTGATCACTTGCTAGAGATGTGATACATTTAAAATCCTTTGATGCTTGATGTATTTCTCTTAAAGTTGGGTCTGGTTACTGTGGCTTCATGGTTCCCTGTGACCTGGTTACTGTCTACTTAGTTGATGTCTTTTCCTTCCCTTCTTTTTTAGCAGTCTGTGCTTTCTTTGTCCATAACTTGTTTCCTGGTGCTTTCTGGGTTCTCCTCACCTCAGGGCATTCTGGTATGCAGATCTCTTGGCCTGCAACAGTCTTCCTCCAACTTACCTTTTTTTTTTTTTTTTTTGGTAATCATCCTTCCATATGATATCTACCTTGGGAAGGTTCCTCACTTTCCCTGACCTCTAAATAATCAGGGTGAATGCATCAGCTTTGTGTTCCCAAAGGGCCTGGGATGGAATTTATCACACTTCAGTGAAATGTTGTGTTTAAAACCTATTTTTTGTTAGGCTCATATATCCACTAGAGTGGAGAATGAACCTGTTTTGCTAACCAATACCTAAAGATGTGAATGAATGTATTGATGACATACCTGAAATATTTGGAGAAATGTTAAGTGACAAGTAGCAATTTTGAGAAGTTAATCTCAGGAATGAAGACTCAGGGCCCTAAGGACCCATGCAATTTTTTTTTTTTATTGTAATTACCTGTTGTAAACAGGCTTAATTGTATATTTACACTTCACCAACAACACAGGGCTGGGATAGAAGTGATAGTCAAAGGTTAGTGGTAAAATGAACTAACCTAAACTCATCATTTGTTTTGTTGAAAAATCTTCAGTAATACTTACCTCCTATTTATTAGTCTTACAAGGTAGATATAGTACATATTTGACTTCGAAGGTACAATGCTGGAGAAAAAGAGACCATTTGAGGCTCTGTCTCCCTTTGTTATCCTGGGTCACTTGGTAGCTTGCTACTCAGGATTCATGAATTGTTTATTGAGAGCCATGTATGTATTAGTCTTAACTAATCATTAGAAGGAGCATGGATGAACAGGAAAGAGTCTTTGGCCAATGGGATATATCCAAATGTCCATAAAGAAACAGTTTAGACGACATAGCATTTTGGCCAGCAACAAGCTTTTCCTCTGAAATCTTAACCTTTGTATTTGAAAATTTTCAGAAATTTATAGGTATTTAAGGGCTTTTTCGCCCTTATTTTTCTTTTAACTTCTATGAAAGGGAATTTAGCGAAGTTATCAGTATTTGTAGTGTCCATTCACGGAGTTTTGCTAATTTAATGTGGGAAAACCTTTACCATTTCCACACAGATAATTTGTTACGAATTGTCACTGAAATTTGCTTTCCAGACATAATGTTAAAGCTAATTTTATATCAAACTAGAAATGAATACACGTGGGTACTTTTGAATAGTTGTTTCTCTTTCTTCACAAGAGATTATGACAAGGATATTACGAGCTCGGTCCCAAATGCTACAAAATGCTGTACAGTGAATCCACAGGGCACCAGTTCTGTTCTGCGTATTTTGACCACAAACATTTTATTTTTTGAATAAAGCTACCTATATATTTGTGTGTGTGTGCGTGCGTGTGTGTATGTGTGTGTGTGTGTGTGTGTGTGTGTAGGGGGATATTTTCTGCAATTTTGCTTTCATTTAAAGCATATACACTGCATTTAACAGAATTTTAAACTTAATAAATTTGCATATATTTGGAGTTACTGTTTAAAACCAGCATACATGGCTTTGGGGCCTCCAGGCATCTTATATAGTTTCATGTTCAAAAGCAGGTTAGAGTGTGTATATCTCCATTTCCTTTCTGTGGCTATTTATCTGAGCCTTCAAGATCCCCATTTCCCTTTCTTATTGGCGCTGTCTGTTCTCTAAGATGACAATCAAAGTCTTCATTCTTCCAGCTAAATAAATCTGCCTTCACTTTCCCATTCTGCTGGTATGACAGAAGCGTATCTTTTATCTAATTTATATTCTCTCTGATTTGTTGAGAAAATCTAACTTTTGGAGGCAAAATGTTCTAGGCTTAGGCTTGCAATAATTTGAGGGGGGCGGTTTGCAAATTTTTAAAAAATATTTCAATCAAGAAGCTCTCAAAAGGTTCCCATTTCTTTTGATGTGTGTTGATAAAAGCCATCACCAATTCTGTGGCTTAGTGCTATTACCTAGAAATTCCCACTGATTCTTCTAAAAAGTATTTTGACTAAATCAGCTTAACAAATGTTTTACTGAACAGGCTCCCTCATGTTAATGAGACTGTCTCTGCTTAGCAGGTATAGAGAGACTGTTACCCCTTTCCAATGATGACCCTGCTTGTGACACAATGTAGAGCAGGTTCTAAATCTCTAGGAATCTCACAAGTTAGTGAGATTTGAAGAATACAGGATGGATGGAGAGAGCTAAACAAATCAAAGACAGACTTATAAAGGTTCTTTCTATAAATGTTCAGAAAATTATCAATTTTAGTTAAACATGTGCCTTTAAAATATTTTATTCTTAACTAGGATTTTATTATATTAGCTATATCTGATGTAATATATTCACTAGTGTGTATATACACTGGTGTTTTATGTTACATCTATAAGAATATGTATATACATGTATACACATACTAACATGTTGTATGTTAGTATAGTCTAATAATACTTTAGATTCAAGAATATGATTTAATGCATTTACATACTGTATCAATTTCATATTAAATAGGTGATACAAGTTTGACATTTAGTTATGCTCAAATTAAATTTTAGAAGACTAAATAAATAGCCAGAATACAATGAGTCACTACTTGAAGTCATTACTATTTATCCATTAAAAATTTATCCATTTAAAAATTATATACCACAGGGGCACCTGGGTGGCTTGGTTGGTTAAGCGTCCGACTTTGGCTCAGGTCATGATCTCACGGTCCATGAGTTCGAGCCCCGCGTCAGGCTCTGTGCTGACAGCTCAGAGCCTGGAGCCTGTTTCAGATTCTGTGTCTCCCTCTCTCTCTGCCCCTCCCCTGTTCATGCTCTGTCTCTCTCTGTCTCAAAAATAAATAAATGTTAAAAAAAATTAAAAAAAAATAAATAAATAGATAAAAATTATATACCACAGCTTTCACAAGATCACTGGATGTGTAGATTTCTTTGATAAGAGCCATCATATGAAAACCTTATGTGCCTGAAATTTGGACAACTGGACAGTCTACCCAAATATTTAGAATAGATAATTAAAAGCTTTAGATACCTTACTGGGACCCTCAGTGATCTCAGTCTTGATCACCTCCCAAATGCAAGGATGGCCAAGGCAGGGAAGAGTGGATTCCCAAATGCTGGGAGGGAGGAAGGTTGAGTTAGAAGTTTCCAGTATGTTAAAGATTATCAGTTTGTCAGATGAATGAGGAGTGTTGGCATTTCTATGTGATAACTTGTCAAGACTGGTCAGGGAATTTGAAGTTATCAGTTGATTTAGTACCATTAGGGTTGAGAGATGTCAACATGAAATGGGGATAAGAACAATAGTTAAAACTTGAATGCTTAGCTCAGGTAAAACCAGGTTATTCTGTTCCAATGTAGAAGATACAAGAGTGGGGGTGCCTGGGTGCCTCAGTTGATTAAGCATCAGACTTCAGCTCAGGTCATGATTTCACGGTTGGTAGGTTCGAGTCCCGCATTGGGCTCTGTGCTGACAGCTCAGAGCCTGGAACCTACTTCAGATTCTTTGTCTCCCTCTCTCTCTGCCCCTCCCCTGCTCCCACTCTGTCTCTGTCTGTCTCAAAAAGAAATAAAAAATTTAAAAAAAAAGAAAGAAAAAAAAAAAAACACAAGAGTTGGGCATAGGCTTTGTACCTAAGCTGTTCTCTTGAGTGGCGATTCTTCTGGCACAGGTCGAAAATTTCTTACTACTCTCTTCTTATCCATACCTTTGGACATGTGGAATCTCATATATATCTATATCTATATCTATATCTATATCTATATCTATATCTAATCTATATCTATATCTATATCTATATAGATATATATATACACATACACACATACATATATATTTTTTTTTTATTTTTATTTTTTATTTTTTTTTCAAAATCAAGGAAGTTTGCTCTGTATTGCTAGGTAGATAGATTTAGGGGTAGAATATTTTGTTTGAGTTTTTCAGACCAAAGACATTGGAAATAGATTTTTTAAACCAAATTGCTATATCAAAAAATTATTATTCCAGGTATTATATCTTATATACAGATGTATATAATACTTAGGTCTAAAGTAATAAACTTAAAAAAAAATACCTCTATTCAATAGTGTATTTTCATCCACCACACCATCTTGGTTCTTTATTTGCCTCCTTGTCCTAATTGACTAGGAGTTAAAAGGATCTGATAGGACCTCAGAATAGGTATACCAAGAACCAAAACACCAATATTATTTGAAAATGACAGTGGAGAAAGAGACAGATGGTTGCTCCCTTCATATGTTCTAATAGCAACTAGAGTTGTTAATTAAAATAAGGGGCACCTCAAGAATGTGACTGAACCTATACACAGAATTAATCTGGGTAATTTAGGCAAAATAACAAGTTTTTTTTTTTTTCATTTTAAAGGAAGGATTTAGATTGTGTTGAAATTATTTGGTCATTGAGTCCATGTTCTCATTTCCCTTTCTAGTGTTGACATCTTCAAGCCAAATTGTGCTATAATAAATGAAAATAGGTAAAGGTGGCTACTCTTTTGTACCTCACTTTCTTTCTTTGATACAAGTTAGTGTTTTAGATTATGTTTCCCAAGGCCTCTCTAATTCAAATTACTATGTGTTTCTCTAATTGCACTATTCAGGCAATAAGGTTATTCAATTTAAAACAGACATAATTCTTTATTTCATCAAAGCTGTTAATAAAGTACATTTTCTTTGCCTATTTTGCTCTTATATTCCTGGAAAAGAAGTAGTGAGTTATGGCTCTACTCCGACAGATTTCTGTTGATTATAAGAAAGTTCAAGGCTTCCGTTAAAAACATTTTTTTAGCATCACCAAATCACTGTAAGATTATAGATACCTATCTATTTAGAAAGGAGCCTAGGAAAAACCATTTCATTAAGATGCACATCGTGTATTTCAAACACAATGTATTTAATCTGATTAGTTGGCTGAGACCCAGCCAGTGCTCTGTCAGCAGATCAGGAGTAAAACAATGAAGCTGTAATTAATGAAATTAATGCCAGATATAGAAACTGGAGATCTGAGGTGACATTTCGGTCATAACATATCCTTTGAGCCTAGCAGAATGGAGAGACAGTTTAGTTGGAAGTAATTGTTCTTAGTTTAATGGCACATGATTAGACGAAAATGGTTATTTTTCTCATGCTACTGGCTGCTAGGACTATAAGTTGGCAGGCATGACGGTACAAAACTGTCAGACAAATTTAATCAGAAAGTTCAGAAAATAAAAGGGTATGATTTGATTTACTATTTTTAGCTTCTCTTTCTTATGTGTCCGAGTAGAGTTTCATGGCATGTCCATTCTCATCATGCTAACAATATGAAGTTGTTGGTCACCAGTCTTTGTAACCTCCTACATCCAATCAGTTGTCAAGTCTTGTTCGATTTGCCTCTGAAGTATCTTTTAGATCTTTCTCCACAGTCATTTGTTTGGCCATCGTCCCTTACCAGGGCTTCCCAACTGGTCTGGCTGCTTCAGTCTTGCCCTGATCAGATATTTTCTCCATAGAGCAGTCGAGATGATTTCTGCCAAACACTAGCAGGCTGTGCCACAGCCTTTGATAAAACACATCAATTTCCCCTCAGTATACGACACCAAATACTCCTTACCCAATAGAGGTTTGTCAGCATGCCAAGGAAATAGAAAAGTTTAACCTTTCACTGTAAAAATAGTGTTGCATAATAAGATCTTGGTCTCGGAAAGTAGATATTAAAATATTAATAATAGTAATAGTAATCCTAGTCAACATTTATTAAGTCCACCACAAAACACAGGAATGGAAATTATGAGGAAGAGTCCATAGTCAGGATGTCTGCCAGATGCTGTAGAAGGCTGGTTCTTGCACAGCTGTGGGGTTGGGGAGCATGAAGTCAGGTTAAGAACAGCGTTCAGTGAACAATTTGTATGGATGAGATGTGAGGACACACTTGAGGTGAAATAAGGAATCCTATAAAAGGTATGCAGAATGTGTACTTTCCTTCCAAAGTTAACAAATATTAAGGACAGATGAATTATAAAACAATATCACCAAGATTGGCAAATCTTTCTAAGGATGCATGCAGTCTAAGTCATCGAGCCTCACTTTGATTACATGTTACAGCACTTTGCAGGTACAAATCTATCTAGTGGTGGGTGCTTCCATAATTTGGGGGGTTCTCTTTTTTTTTTTTTTTCAACGTTTTTTATTTATTTTTGGGACAGAGAGAGACAGAGCATGAACAGGGGAGGGGAAGAGAGAGAGGGAGACACAGAATCGGAAACAGGCTCCAGGCTCCGAGCCATCAGCCCAGAGCCTGACGCGGGGCTCGAACTCACGGACCGCGAGATCGTGACCTGGCTGAAGTCTGACGCTTAACCGACTGTGCCACCCAGGCGCCCCTGGGGGGTTCTCTTTAAGATAAAAAGAATACAAAACTCTGACATCAAATTTATGAAAACGGAAAGGACCTGTGCTAGTGAAAGTCCCTGAAATGTAAGCTTTGTAAGTATCATGTTAAGCCCACCTCTAGCCATTTGAACTTTTGAATGTTTAATGTGTTTCTCTTGAAATGTAGTCTGTGTACTTTTCCCTTTCTTTTATGGCGATAGTAACATTTCCCCATTAAGATCCTACCATATTTTACCAACAGTGCTAGACTTGGATCTTACATGATAGTCCTTTAGAGTGAGTTCTACTTCTTCCACAATTTATTAGATCTTATATGCACTTAAAAGAATTGATGTCTCAAGAAAGATTAAGCAAACCGTATACGTTACTTGAGGCAAGAAGTGGATTTAAGACAGCATGGTAACAGCCTAAAAAATAACTTGGAGCTGTCAGCATCAGACAGAATGGAGCCCTCATAGACCATATAAGCAGTAATGATGGTTTCAAATTACAATGGGAAATCTTCTTTATATTTTGAAAGAATAATTACGTAATTTTATCTTTCTGGAAACGTTTACATTAAAGGTGTTTATGTTTGTTTGCTTGGAGAGAGGGAGGGAGAGAGAGTGGGAGCACTCGAGCATCAGAGGGACGGAGAGAGGGAGAGAGAATCCCAAGCAGGCTCCACACTGTCAGGACAGAGCCAAACTTGGGGCTCCATCTCAAGAATCATAAGATCACGACCTGAGCCATGACACTAACTAGCTGAGCCACTCAGGCACCCCTGGAAACTTTGACATTAGGTGTGGGTTTTGGAAATTAGCTTAGACTTCGTACAAAACAGACCTATTTCTTGCCTCCATTCATTTTGTAGAGATAAAATATAGGTACAGCCTGCTTATATGTATATGAATAGGTTAGATACTTTCTAATGCAGTGAGCAGGGTGTTTGGAATATGGAAATTTGCAAACAACAAAACAGGATGTTTGTGTGACTTCTCATTTCAACCACAAAAGCAATTTTTTTAAGTAAATTTTAAACGTTGTTAAAACCTCTTTATTTGGGGCGCCTGGGTGGCGCAGTCGGTTAAGCGTCCGACTTCAGCCAGGTCACGATCTCACGGTCCGTGAGTTCGAGCCCCGCGTCAGGCTCTGGGCTGATGGCTCAGAGCCTGGAGCCTGTTTCAGATTCTGTGTCTCCCTCTCTCTCTGTCCTTCCCCCGTTCATGCTCTGTCTCTCTCTGTCCCAAAAATAAATAAACGTTGAAAAAAAAAAATTAAAAAAAAAAAAAAAAAACCTCTTTATTTATGACTTCATAAATTATAATAATCAAGATTTAGAACCTGTTGGAGAAAAAGACAGATTTGGTGGCAAATTTATACATTAGTAGTCTTTCTTTTTTTTTTCCCACCATATGCATCATGGTATAGAGATCCACCTTTATGGCATAGCGAAATGGTTGAAATGTAGCATGAGTGTAGATGAGGGCTCTTGAGATGCAGAATAGTTAACTCCAAGAACAGAAGGAACCTGGCTCCATTTCTTACAAGCCAGGAGGCCATGAGCAAGTTACTTAACCTCTTAGGTACTGGCTTTTTTGTTTTAATTTACTTATTATCAGTAGACTTGATGTTTTAGAAAAGTTTTAGGCTCACAGTAACATCCTGCAGCAAGTACAGAGTTCCCATACATCCCCCAGCCCTGCAGCCCAGCCGCTGCCAGCCTCACTCACCATTAACATGGTGCCCCAGTGTGGTACGTTTGTTAGAATCAATGATCAGACATCGACACATCATTATCAATCTAAGTCCATGGTTTACATCGGGGTTCACACTTTGTGTTGTACGTTCTAAGTTTTGACAAATGCATAATGACATGTATCTACTATTACAGTTATCATATAGAGTATTTTCACTGCCTTAAAAATCCTCAATCTGGCACCTGTTCATCCCCAAATCCTGGTAATCACTGATCTTTTTACTGTCTGCATAGTTGGATTTTCCAGAATGTTATGTAATTGGAATCATACAGTATGTAGTGTTTCAGATTGTCTTCTTTCAGTTAGTAGTATGCATTTATGGTTACTTGTGTTTTTCATGGCTTAATAGCCCACTTTTTAAAATCATTGAATAATATTCCATTTATACATATATAGCAGTTTGTTTATTCATTCACCAATTAAAGGACATTTTGGTTGCTTCCACTTTTGGCAAATATGAATAAAGTTGCATAAACATTTGTGTGCAGATTTTTGTGTGGACATAAATTTTCAGCTCATTTGGGTAAATACCAAAGAGCCCAATTGCTGAATCGTATGGTAAGAATATATTTAGTTTTGTAAGAAACGGCCAAACCGTCTTCCAGAGTGGCTGTATTATTTTGCATTCCCAGCAGCAATGAGTGAGCAGTCCTGTTTTTCTGCACCCTCACCAGCATTTGCTGGTTTTGGTGTTCCCTATTTTGGCCATTTTTAATAGATATCTAGTGGTATCTCATTATTATTTGAATTTTCAAATATATAATGACATGTAATATGGAGCATCTTTTCATATGATCAGTTACCACCTGTATATCTTCTTTGATGAAGGGTCTGTTCATACCTTTTCCCCATTTTTTAGGGACAGGTTAATCATCTGAAAAAGAAGATGGTAACTACTCCACAGGGATTTTGAGAATAAACTAATTCACTTAGATATTTTAACATAGACCCTAGAATATAGGTCCATTAAGTATTAGATGATATTCTTATGAATTATCTACATTGCTTCATAATAAGCAATGTCTGAAACAACATTCTCCCCACTCCACCCCACCAATCAGCTTCCTTTTTTCATAAAAAAAATCAGTTTCTCAATTTTTTTCCTTTTCATTTGGTTTTAAATATTTCTTTCTTGACTCATCCCTTAAGTGCAGACAAATTTTTTTTCCATTTTTTTCCTATGGAATTTTTTAATTAATAAATGAAACAATCTCAGAAGTAAGTTGGGTACTTCTCTGTCTCATATCTGAAATTAAATCATATATATATACACATATATATGATTAAATATATATATATACATATACGATTAAATATATATTTAATCATATGATTAATATGTAATATAATATAATATAATATAATATAATATAATATAATATATATTTAATCATATGATTAATATAATATATATAATATAATATAATATAATATAATATAATATAATATATATTTAATCATAGCACAGTTCATGTATTTTTCAGGTCAATCACTGAAGTTATTACCTTGTTAACTTCTGAAATGTTTATTAGGCAGAGAATGCAACTGCACGATTAAGATTATTTCTTAATTCTTTTTATTTGTTGTGAAAAAGTGATATGTCTGAGAATAAACATCACTAATTCAAAGTCTATTAAAATTGTTATTAAAAATGATAGGAATACAGTTTCTGATTATGAATACCATGAAAACTGATACCTTTGGGTATGTATGGCCACAAATGAAAGCGTCTTCTTTACCAATTATTAACTCTATCTCATGATTCCTATGTGCGCATCTGGCCAGAGAGCTTGATTTTCAGTATTCCAAGTGGATTAACTTGCCTTTTCTTCTTTCTCTCTTTCTTTCTTGTTTAGATCTTGGCCATAGTGTTTGTAATATCAATAAGCCTTTGAATATTAGACATTACTATATATTTTTTTCTTAGCATTATTTATATGATGTAAATAATTATGTTTATAAATGAGATATATATGTATATGTATGTATATGTATATATGGATATGTATGTATATGTATATATGTGTATACATATACATATATATATATATATATATATATATATATATATATGATAATATCTCCCCCAAAGATCACCAGGTCAAATAAGAATTTTGTCTGTATACCCTGACTCTATCTTAACAGATTGCTTATAGACAGATCGTTTTTCACTTTAACACCTGGGAGAAAATCTAAGCTGTCTTGGGAGTTGAGATATATTTTAAGATAAACTTTAGAGAGTTCAGTTATCATTTCCTTTTTGAAAATGTCAATCATTAGGAAGTTTCTGTTTACATCTCTTACCCTATTTGCCTCAGGATTTTTATATTGTAGCTTTTTTTTTAAGCGGTTTTCTTTTTTTTAATTAAAGCAAATTAAAATACTGTCTAAAGGTGAGAAACCGCGTGGTCTAG
Source organism: Neofelis nebulosa (assembly GCF_028018385.1). Classification (NCBI taxonomy): domain Eukaryota; kingdom Metazoa; phylum Chordata; class Mammalia; order Carnivora; family Felidae; genus Neofelis; species Neofelis nebulosa. The sequence continues at coordinate 77,043,100 of NC_080783.1, read as the reverse complement.
GGAAACTTTTTTTTTAATTCCAAGTGGATTAAAAATTAATTCCAGTATAATTAATGTGCAGTGTTATGTTAGTTTCAGGTATACATTACCATGATTCAGGAATTATATACATTGCTCTGTGCTCATCCAATAGATGTACTCTTGATCCCCTTCATTTTTTTTAGCCATCCCCCATCCATCTCCCCTCTTATAACCACCAGTTTGTTCTCTGTATATAAGAGTCTGGGTTTCGTTTGTCTTCTTTTTTCTTTGTTCATTTGTTTTGTTTCTTAAATTCTACAGGAGTGAAATCATATGGTATTTGTCTTTATCTGACTGGCTTATTTCACTTAGGATTGTACCCTGTAGATCCACCCACACTGTTGGAGATGGCAAGATTTCATTATTTTTTATGACTGAGTAATATTCCATTTGATAATATATATGCCACTTTTTTATTCATCCATCTATCAGTGGGCACTTGTATTGCTTCCATACTTTGGCTATTGTAAATAATGCTGCAATAAACATAGGAGTGCGTATTTCTTTCCAAATTATTATTATTTTTTTTGTATTCTCTGGGTAAATACCCAGCAGTGCAATTACTGGATTATATGGTAATTCTATTTTTGATTTTTTGAAGAACCTCCTTACTATTTTCTATAGTGGCTCTACCAGTTTGCAACCATGCACTAGAGTTCCTTTATGTCTACATCCTTGCCAACACTTGTTGTTTCTGGTGGTTTTGATTTTAGCTGTTCTGACACGTATGGGGTAGTACTACTCATATAATAAAAAATATACTTTTAATTTGCATTTCCTTGATTATTAGTGATGTTGATAGGGAAACGTTAGTACTTTCATGGTTAAACATCTGTTTTGTCATGTCAGAAATTTAAATTATTTATTAAGACTTGTACGTACATGCCCAAACCAATCATTCATTTTTCTCTTAAAATACATGAGCTAAAATATCATATATTTGTAATGATTACTGTGAAGTGGCATTTTCACATCTAGAATGGAAAACAATAATAATTTCCATAAAATTACAGATATTTTATTTTTCATTTAGGTTCTATAAATAACTTAAGAACAAAAATTGGAAGGGAAATTCTCTGACTTTACACTGCAAAGCATGGAACCATAATAACTGCTGAATTGCAAATGTTTATCCAGGCTCTGTTCTAAGCCTGCAGGCAAACAAAAAGAATTTGAATTTCTGCCAAAGAAGATGTTAAAAAATAGCTATAGTTTGATATTGAAAAAGAAGTAATAGCCTATACAAAAAGTAAGCCTCATGACTCAGGGAGAAAACAAGTTTTAGATTGTCAGGTATAAATGGATAATGCTGCATTTTATACAGTGATCAGTTATAGTTACATGAGGGATAGAAATTTCACCAAAAGCTTAGATTTAACTAGAGGTCAAATACTCAAGTATATCAAAATACCAGTTAATCTAATGTGGCTTAATGGTTAAATGCAAATAAAATATAACCTCTCTAGAAAATGTATCTAGACCTACATCTATTAGTGTATATTTTCACAAAAGCATAAGGAAAAACCTAACTGGATAACCAGATCATTGAATTTGATTTATGAGCAAGTGTATCTTCTTTGTGCAAGAATCATTCCTACCTTGGTTTGTGAGCATAATCCGTTCCAGAAACATGGTTGTAATCCAAAGCACTTGTATATCAAAGCAAATTTTGGAACCATTGGCTCAGTTGTGATGTGACATTTGTGTCAGGTACTGCTCGTATTGTAAGACATTGCTCGCTTATCAAGTTAAAATTAGAAATGTTTGTTTGTCTTTCTTAAATTTTTTTTTCAACGTTTTTTATTTATTTTTGGGACAGAGAGAGACAGAGCATGAACGGGGGAGGGGCAGAGAGAGAGGGAGACACAGAATCGGAAACAGGCTCCAGGCTCCGAGCCATCAGCCCAGAGCCTGACGCGGGGCTTGAACTCACGGACCGCGAGATCGTGACCTGGCTGAAGTCGGACACTTAACCGACTGCGCCACCCAGGCGCCCCTGTTTGTCTTTCTTATGGAACACCCGCAAAACAAAGTTACTCGCCATCCAAGATTTTGATGTATTTTATATGGTGATTATATATAATTTATTTTTATATTCTCTCCTGTCCCACCTTACTAACCAAAGTAAAAAGGTCTTAGTATAATTATATCCCTTGCATTTTTTCTGGTGACCCCTTCTAGTAGATCGGGCAATCTAGTAGATTACTGACCAGTGTGGGAATGCTGTATCATAAAAAAATTGACTTCCTGGAGCACCTGAGTGGCTCAGGCGGTTAAGTGTCTGACTCTTGATCTCAGCTCAGGTCATGATATCATGATTCATGGGATGGAGCCCCACATAGGCTCTGTGCTGACAGCACGGAGCCTGCTTGGGATCCTCTCTCTCTGCCCCTCCCCAGTTTGTGCTCTCTCTCTCTCCCTCAGAATAAATAAAATTTTAAAAACAAAACAAAGTTGTCTTCTCTAGCACTGACATTTTTGACCTTCCTATTCTTCTTGTTCCTCCACTCCTCCTACTACCTCTCCCAAAGAATGCGTTGAGCATCTAATATCTGGCACAGTGTTGGATACTAGAGATGCCAAGGTGGATAAGAGCTCCCTTAAGAAGCTTATTCTAATCGGGGCGTCTGAGTAGCTCAGTCGGTTGAGCATCCAACTTCGGCTCAAGTCATGATCAAGTTCATGGGTTTGAGCTTTGTGTCAGGTTCTGTGCTGACAGCTCAGAGCCTGGAGTGTGCTTCGGATTCTGTGACTCCCTCTCTCTCTGCCCCTCCCCCACTCATGATCTCTCTCTCTCTCTCTCTCTCTCTCTCTCTCTCTCAAAAATAAATGAAGAACATTAAATATTTTTTTAATTAAAAAAGAAGCTGATTCTAATCTAATCCATATCTGTAACTTCATTAATGGACAAAAAGGAACTGTGTCTTAAATTCAGGTGCAACTGGTTGTGTCTTTGCATCTGCTCTTTACTCACCCCAGAATTTGTCTTTCTTATGTGATAGACAGGGACTGTGTAGCAAACTACTACTCATTTTTAAAGACTAGGTTTAAACATAGAGGTTGAGTGAGTTTATCCTTCATTCCATTGCCATAACACCTTGTAATTCAGCATCTTGAAGAGTACCTGGCAGAAAGGAAATGTTTGATCAATTAATAAATGTTAAGTATTATTACTGGTTGAAGTTGATTATGTATGTCATTGAGATATTTATAGTACCTGGTGGTTGAGAAACGTAGGTGTATGTGCCTGTGCACGTGTGCTTGTGTGTATATTTCAAAGACAATACATTAGAAGAGAAAAATTAGGAAAGATTTCATACATTTAGTGACATTTAATTCAAGCCTTGAATATGAGGAATTATGTGAAGAGGTAGAGAGATGAAAGAGGATATTTCAAGCAGTTGAAACAGCCATGGACCAAGTAATATGCGTGGAAAACAGTAATTATTAATGAGAAAGTCATCCATTCAAAAAAATTGGATCAGAATAGCATAGAGGTTAAAAAGGCTGACTGTGGAATTGGAGGGCTTGACATTATATCTCCACTACAACCATATCCTGTCATGTGACATTGGACAAGCTACTTCCCCTCCCGATACCTCAGTATTGTTATCTGTCCTATGAGAAAAAGAATAGTATGGTGAAGAGAATTATAATACTCAGAAAACTTGGGATCCAGCATATATTGTCTACTATGTGTTGTAGTTATTTTTGAGAGTTTTTAAAGAGTTAAAACTAAAATGGACATTGAGGGCTAGATTTTGAAGGAGCTAGGAAGACATGCTGGTAAGTTTGGGGTTTATTCTTTATTTTTCTTTAAATTGTATTTATTTATTTTGTTTACATATCACATAATTTAAAAGCTACTAGGCCTTGCCTCCTAATACTATCACATTAAAGGTGAGAATTTCAGCCTATATTTTAAGATGACACAAACATTCAGCCCATAACACCATATAAAGTGGTTATGAATGCCATTTTAAAGCAAAATTCTAGGAATATCTTTTAAAAACAGGAAATAATCTAAACATTTAATTGTTGTAATTCATGTGCAACATTTTTAAAAAGCTGATCTGTTTGTTGCTTCAGACAATATTTTAAAAAGTTTTCTTGCCTATGATTAGAGATAATGTTCTTCAAAATAATCAAATTCCAGCATTATCTGAAAAATGTTCTGTTTAAGCAAGAAAATATTACATTTTCCCTTTGAAAAACATCTTTTCTGATGTCAGTCTTATGGAGTATTTTCCAACAATAATTTGGTTCCATTTTATTTAGGTCTTGAAGGTGTTTTAGAAGCTAAAATCATATTTTAACAAGAGAAAACTATAGAATGGATAGGTTTGGTTCTGATCCTATAATTGTCAGGGCAAAGAAACATGTTTTAATAGGTACCATAAAGAGAAAGAGATGCTGTAAGAACGGAACATTTCCTCTCTTAGGTTAAGGGAATGATAATCAGTTGAAAGCGTACTGGTCAAATTCTGTAATGCTTCTGTGTGAAGTGATAGTGGAAAGCAGAAGGTAGTCCCCTGTCAACACAGCAGAGAAGTTACTTGTATTTCTACAAGGGAAGTATTTGCTACCATAAAGTTAGGCATATTTGTGCAGAGTAGACCACATTGACAGACACAGACTTGACTCCATTTATATTGTGTGTACTAATAGGCCTTTCTTCTTATTGCAGATAAGTATAGACAACATGGTCTACAACAAATTAATAGAAACTAACAAGGCAAAAATTATTTCATTTGCTTTGAGTTGATTCTGAGAAATGGGTGATCACTAAAGAATTGAAATATATCTAAAGTGACGTTTTAACTAATTAAAACCCCAATAATAATGATGATTGATAATAGCTAATGATTATTACCAGGTAATATGGGAGACCCATTAAATTGATTATATCATTTTCAATTATAATAACCTAATAAATTATATATTTTTATCCCTTATAACTATCCATATTTTATAGCAATTAAGGTTTAGATAATTTCAATAATATGCCTAAGATCTTACTAATACTGTGTGGTTAAAACACAGCAACCTCAAATTCAAAGCCCGTGTTCTTTGGCTATTAATATTACCCCAATCCTCTTAAATATGTTTTTAACAGTATGACCATGAATTATCTGTCATAGTTTCTATGTGTCATTGACCCTTTACACCTGCACTTGCATTCCTGTTTGCAAATCTACCCATCTTTGTTGTTGGTTAAAAATCTATCTTCCTTTCTTTTGTTCTTCTGGAAAGTAAGAAACCTAAACTATTAAATTCAAAACTACTAAATTTCTTATTGACACTTTATTTTCTAACAAATGTGCTTGGGTTTTTCTTCTTGTTTTTGTCTTTTAATCTTCTTAAGATTTTTTTGACCTAGCTCAAGCGATAATAGCAAAGTGATGTCTGAGAACACATTGTAAGGCCAAGTGCTTGTAAATAATAGAGGATAATATTAGGTTGAATGCATGCCAGGAACTTCTACTCTTCTCTAAAGTGTCTGAGCAGAATATGTTGAGCTTTAAAGGGATTCCATCTATTTGAAAACTGCAGTTTCTGGAAGCAATTTATATATTCTTAATAGCTTTGCAACCTATATCCCAGAGGAGCCTGATGCCATAACCTTAGTGTTATTGAACAGTGGTGGACAGAGTGTCTTTGTTTTATAAACAAGATAAAAAAAAATAAATAAATAACAAAACCCTAACATCATATACTGCCTCAGAAAGTTTAGAGTGTAAACTTGGGTTCAGCTCAGTACAACACAACAGAGAACAGGCAGAGAATGACAAGTATGCCTTATAGTTATTGTATCTTGGAGGATGGGTGAAATTTGGGGAGTACTTAAGGGAAGCAACAGCTACAGACTATTCAGTAATATTCAAAGCAATAATATAGGGCAGTCTAGGAAATTACATGTGATACAGCACATGCTATACATGCTAAGTTGTAAAAACCACTGCCAATTTGGGGGGAAAAAACCAAAAATGACAAATTTAATGAATAAAAACAATATATTATTTGGCTAAAATTTTCAGTTGTGGATGTATGTATATAAATGAGACTTGTAGAGTAGTCAGATGTCCTGTATTTAGGGACTCTTCTAGAAGAAAATGAGCAATATTTATTGTACATGCAACTTATATATACATTACATAATTTCATTTAATCCTCTCAGTTTATCCTATGTAAAATCAAGAGAGCGGGCCTTAATTTACAGATGAGGAGACTGAGGAGTAAAGAGATTTAATGGTTGTTTTCAAGTTCGCACATTAATTAGTAATGGATCAGGGATTCAAGTACATCATCAGAGCTGAGAAGAGTCAAGATTGCATGTACAATGTGCTTAGAGAGATGGTTGGCACACATAAGTTCTTATAGCAATCTTACTATTATTACCTATTATTATTACATAGCTTAATTAAAGGAGATTTTTCTCCAATTTTCCCTTTTGTATAGTGCACACATAAAAGATAGCCACTATTAGAATTCTCTCTCTCTCTCTCTGTCTCTCAGCAGATTCCATATTAAGGTTTAGATAAAGCCTCTGCTGTGCACAAGTTATTGATTATTTGACATTTTCTGTGTCACAACATCCAGACATTCCCCTTGGCCTGGTTATATTGTGTTTAACCATCTCACACACACCTTATGTAGGGGACCATTTCTAAACAGCAGAAACAACAAAGAATCGCTGAGTTAGAGGTATTCTGAAAGTTTAATTAAGGACTTATCAAATAGCAACTCCCTTGCCAATTTTCACTTTAAAAAGCTCTCAGACTTGTTATTTGAATAAGTGTTCAATTCACTTAAAGAGGAACTTAAAGGTAGAATCAGGAAGGGGACAAGTCAAAAGTAAAAAGGTTAGACTGCATCGCCTCAATCATTTTAGATCAACACAGTGCTGGAATAAATTAAAAAGCAATCTATAGCTTTTTCATCTAAGAATTAGTGCAGGAAATAAATCCCCTTTTCACAAAATGTTTTTCATCTAAGGATCAAAAGTCCCAGCTATTTCCAGTAGCAGCATCTGTTGCTTTACCAGTTTCCACAGAGATGAGCTCGTGTTGATTTTCATCACATTTGTTCAAGCTTGGAATCTGGTTAAAATACGCAAACTGTCGCAATGCCAGTTAAGAGTTGCAATCATATAGTACCCTGTGAATAATGCCATTCACCTGCATTTATTTTGATTCAAACAGCATTTCCAATTATGAATCTAAGCATGGGTTATTTTTAAATGACTTAAAAAAATGACCTAGAGTAAGAAACATAAGATAAAGTATTCTACAAGGAAGAATACTATGATACACACATGTTCTTAGGAAACATATTATCTTTACTTTAAATCTTTTCAGCTGAAATCTGTGTTTTGCTTTTTCAACACCATTTTGGGTTAACGTGTAAAAAGAAGTCTGTCAGTTGCGTTACCTTAGAACATTGTCTAAACTGCAGATTGACCATCATAGACATTTTTCTGTTTTCCACCTTCTAATACTTTAATATCATTATTCATATGTTGACTGGATATTAATATTGTAAGTTTAAACCAGATTAAAAAACTGATGTTAGATACAAAAATACTGATTGAAAGAGATACATGCACCTTGATGTTTATAGCAGCACTATCAACAATAGCCAAATTATGGAAAGAGCCCAAATGTTTATCAATTGAGGGATGGATAAAGAAGATGTGCTATATATATATATATATACAATGGGATATTACTCAGCCATCAAAAAGAATGAAATCGTTCCATTTGCAATGATGTGGATGGAACCCGAGTATATTGTGCTAAGCGAAATAAATCAGCTGGAGAAAGACACCATATGATTTCAATCATATCTGAAATTTAAGAAACGAAACCAGTAAACATGAGAAAAAGAGACAGGCAAACCCAAAAACAGACTCTTCACTGTAGAGAAAAAACCGAGAGTTACTGGAGGGGACATGGGTGGGGATAGGTTAAATGGGTGATAGACATTAAGGAGGGCATCTGCGTTGAGCACTGGGTGTTGTATGTAAGCGATGAATCACAAAATTCTACTGAATCCAATATTATACTCTATGTTAACTAACTAGAATTTAAATAAAAAACTAAAAAAGAAAAAAAAATTTAAACAATGTAATGCTGTTGAATTGGAAATGTATGCATCTGTGTACCTACATCTAATGAAACTGTAAAAGAAGGAGCAGAGGAACAAACATGAGTCAAATGCAAATGTCGTTGGTATAATTACCAAAGTATTGTCATGGTTTTAGTCACCTTGCTGCAGGCCTTTTTAATAATCCACCCCAAGCTTCTACACTCAGTCTCCTAAGCTATTGGAGATACACGGATGGAAACTAAGAAACTCTAATATTTGGAAATATGAGCAGTGTATCTTTTTCTAGATTTTAGAACATTTTGAATGTTTAATGGATCATTTTTCCAAAAAGAGAATTGCTATCTGATATCTAGCTATCTGTAAATTTAATTTCCCATACTGCTGATGTGGGGCAAATTAGTGATATGTCAAAATTCCCCACTTACGTTAATGCATTAACACTAATTTTCAGGAAGAACGGGAAATGGAAATGATTATTACTATAGAGCAGTAAACCCAGCAGTCATTATTAAGCTTTGCCTTAAATAGCAAGCGCTGTTCTGTGCACTTGTCCAAAGCTCTCAATAGCTTTATGAGATGATGCTTCTTCTCTGCTTTGTAGAAGGGAGAACTGAATCTCAGAGAGTTTCAGGTATTTTTCACATGCTACTTAGTGGCATGAGGTAAATGATATCCAAGTAACATTGAATTGACAGCCAAATTCATAATTCATATCCAACAACAATGAGTTCACTCTGAAAAGAAATTAGTTTAATTTCACATAGTAGAAATAAATCTCCCCACCCTACTTTTCTGTCAAAATCCTCCACTGGCATTTGAGTAACAATGCTTACAGGTATCTTTATGTGAACAGATGCTTGAAATACCTGTTTACATTGTAGATGTCACTGTACCTTCAGCACCTTATTAGTATTCAATATCCTGTTTCCCCAAAGTGAAAATTCCATAAGATTTTATTTCTTCCATGTTTCCCCACCATTTAATTTTTTTTTTTACTTTTTTTCATTGACTGCTGATAACTACCCAGGAAACAGCTCAGGATAAGTAAGCATTGCAGATCAGCAATGTGGTATATTATAAAGATAAATAATGGGACAGAATGTTGATTTTTTGTTTCATTTCCTTTCCTTTCCCAATGTAAAAAATGTCACTAAAATGGAATGAACTAAGATGGTGATAGTAACTGGATTTTGTTTCAGTGTTTACTCTTTTGTTGTTACAAGTAACTGAACAAAGTTTATGTCTGAATTTACTTCAACTCTTAATATATACATCCATTTGTAATGACCAGAGGACAAACCTACAAACCTATGTTACACTGAGTTATATTTACTATATGCCCTTACTTCAGATAATTCTACCCACCATCAATTTTCAGTGGCATAATTTTTAAAAGTTAAAATGGGGCTGTGAAGGAAGTACTGTCACTTAACAGTAAATATATATTTATGATTTTTTTCTTTTATTTTCTTTTGAGAGAGAGAGAGCACATGAGCAGGGAAAAGGGGCAGAGGGTGAGAGAGAATCTTAAGCTCCACACTCAGCATGGATCCTGACATGGGACTCAATCCCATGACCCTGGGATCATGATCTGAGCCAAAACCAAGAGTCAGATGCTCAACTGACTGAGCCACCAAGAGCCCTCTGATTTTTTTTCTTAAATTTATTTTAATATCCTGGGCTGGAAAGATACATAAATTATGAGAGTGACTGCTTTGGGAGAGAAACTTAAAGGTACTTTTTTAAAACAAATACAGGGTACTTATTTATTTTATTTTTCATATCTTAATGGATAGGAACATGGATAGTTGTTGTGTATTATAATTTTTCATGATCTTTAAACTATTCAAAATAAAGTCAAGTAAATATATCAGGAAATACATTTTTTAATCTTTTCTGAATGATCATCTGTAAGTTTTTTTCATGAAATACAGGCTAGAAATTGAAGATACAGAATGCTACTGTGTGTATGTCTATAGTACTTACAAATTACTCTTTAAACTAATTTTGTTATCTCCATGTATAAATGTTTCTGAGGGCTATTCCTGATAAAATGTTGATTATGAAGACTGGTATTTGGCCAGTTTGATTTTCACCATGACAGTTAATTTGATAGATTGTTTAGAATCGGTTTCCTAAATAAAATATTAGTGACACGATGGCAGAGTAAAAAGAACAATATCAACCCCCCCAGAAATTAGAATAATACTGTGCTTTCTCTATAGCTTCCTAGATCTGTGCCCAAGGAAGGTCAAGATCTATTTCTGAGTGCTATATTTCTTATCTTTAAAATGGACATAAGAATATTTTCTTTTTTAAAAAAATGTTTATTTTGGGGAGAGAGAGAGAGAGAGCATGGCCTGAGCAGGAGAGGAGCAGAGGTTGTGGGGGGGGGGGGCGGGGACAGAGGATCTAGAGCGGGCTTTGTGCTGACAGCAGTGAGCCTGATGCAGGGCTTGAACTCATGAACCATGAGATCATGACCTGAGCCGAAGTCAGATGCTTAACCAACTGAGCCACCCCAGTGCCCCAAGAATATTTCTTATTAGGATGATCTTAAAGATTAGAAATAATAAACAGAGTGCACCTAACACAGTGCCTGAGATATGATAGGTATTTATTTTCTGCATTTGTTTCTTTAAGAAGCATCTGGAAAAGGATGGTATATAAGTGTAACAGCTGCTTCTTTGGTCATACATAGCTGACCATAGTTATAAGGCAAGATTTTGTAAAGATTCCAGGAAGAAATTATCTTCAATATGGCTTTTCAATTATGTACTTATCCTTTTTCTCAGTATTGTATGTATGATCGCTAATCAAGAGAAAAGACAGAATATCCCTTTATCCAAATTACTCCAGGCTTAACCCCAATAGAAATTATTTATAAAGTGACAGAGAGAGAAGAAAAATGTAAGCAGAAAGGCTGTCGTTATTTGTTTAAATTATTCTTAATTATTACGGAAATGCATTTTTTTAATTTTACACTTTACTAGCCTCAAATAGAAGTCTGATAGTAAAGGTGAAAGAAGGTAGTGAATTTTGCAAGTTACAAAAAGTTCTGTCTTCTGACTGAAATAAGACTGAAGTTTGATAACATGTTTTAAATGTATTCATGGACTTCTCAGTCTTCACACTTCCAATGAATATCTGAGGTTGACTGATTTAGTAGTAACCCGCTCTAAATATCTGATTTACGAAGACAACACAGTTGAGTAAATAAGAGTGGCATGATGTCAATGACATCCAAGTTAACATAATATGTAAGTAGCAACATTTTATACCTGATATCCTGCATCTGGTTTTAGAGATTCCTATAGCAGGGATAAAATTTGAAACATCACATTGACACAGATTACTGATGTTAGCATGTGGATTTCTAAGACCTGAGCAAAAGTTTATGCTGGCCTGAAAGGTCCAGAAGAATAGGACCACCATGATGACTTTTTATTACCCAAGATAAAAATATTTTCAACTTTTATTAACTTGGCAAATACTTGGGATAGTTCTCTTTGCTCTCATTTATTAAGACATTATATGACACCTTTTACATTTTTGTACATGTTGCTTTATTTACCGTCCTCACAACAGTACTGTGATGCAGGGATTTCGTCCTTTACAGAAGAGGGAAGTGATACTCCGTGAAGTATCTTAATAAGTTTACACAGTGGTAAAGTTTGGATGCAAAGTTGGGTTTGTTTCATATATCACATGGCTTCTTGAGCGATAGAAATGATTTTGTGGTTTCTCCCCTTCTATCAATATGTATGTTCACATATTGATGCCATTATTACTTTTGGTTCATGCATAAAAAGCAATGAATTGTGCCTTGATATGTTGCCTCTCAAACATGTACAGTAAAAGTGCCCTGTGGTTTTCATTGGAAGAAAGCGTATGTATCAAAGCTATTAATGTATTGAAACTTCTCACGTGTTCCATTAGTCAGTTTATTTAGATAAGAGTTCAAACGTAAACAGGAAAGCAAAATGAATCCCTTCGGTCAAACTGGCGTTGCATGTCCACGCACTGTGCAGAACTTATCACAGGTTTTCTTTGTGCCCCATAGGGATGACTTGTCAAGCTCGAACATCTTACACTGAAGATGAAGTTCTTTGGGGCCATCGTTTTTTTCCCGTGATTTCCTTAGAAGAAGGGTTCTTTAAAGTTGATTACTCCCAGTTTCACGCAACATTTGAAGTCCCCACGCCACCTTATAGCGTGAAAGAACAGGAGGAAATGCTGCTTATGTCGTCCCCTTTGATAGCACCAGCCATTACTAACAGCAAAGAAAGACACAATTCTGTGGAATGCTTAGATGGACTCGACGACATGACTACAAAGCTTCCGTCTAAGCTGCAGAAAATTACTGGAAGAGAAGACTTTCCCAAAAAACTCTTGAGGATGAGTTCTACAACTTCAGAAAAAGCCTACAGCTTGGGAGATTTGCCCATGAAACTTCAACGAATAAGTTCAGTCCCTGGCAACTCAGAAGAAAAACTGGTATCTAAAACCACCAAGATGTTGTCTGATCCCATGAGCCAGTCAGTGGCTGATTTGCCACCAAAGCTTCAAAAAATGGCGGGAGGAGCAGCCAGGATGGAAGGGAATCTCCCAGCCAAATTAAGAAAAATGAACTCTGATAGATTCACATAACAAAACACCCCTGTAGGCATTATTTATTGTTTGATTTAGTAATAGTCCAATATTTGGCTGATGAGGTAATCCTCGAAGGAATCTGAAAGGTACATTTTTCCCCAGTCATATATGCATATTTGAGAACCCTTTCTTCCCAAGTATTGCCACTGTGCAGAAAGCAAAGGTTGTGTAAAGGGAGGACACCATAAGAAAGTTCTTATTAACGGGCATGTATTATCACATCAAGCATGCAATAATGTGCAAATTTTGCATTTAGTTTTATGGCATGATTTATATATGGTATATTTATATTGTATATTCTGGAAAAATATATATATATATATTTAAAGAGGTGGTACTCTTCACGACATTTCTAACATATGTATTAAACCAAACATGAGTGGATAGCTTTCAGGGCGATAAAACTATATATATGTGTGTGTGTATATATATATATCTATATATATACACGTGTGTGTGTGTGTGTGTGTATATATACCTATACACACACACACACACACACATACATACGTACATATATATCTGATAAAATTGTGATGTTTTGTTCAAAGTTGTAGTTCTTGTGCATGTTTACTTTATTAGGCTAGGAAGGCTTCTGGCATTAATTATTAATACCAAATATTTTAGCCTTAAATTATTTGTCATTTTAAAATCTGATTTAATGTTTTCTGCTGTTTAAGGTCCTGGGAGGTTATCAATTGTACTTTATATGAGGGAGTCACACAAGTCTATGCTATTTATGGCCCTGCATAAATATAACCATTATATTTAACTTATAAATTTTAGAGCATACCATCAATATGCTAAAAATTTCTTAGGATTTTTAAAAGTTGCTAGCACTAGGGGAAAATTGGTTAATTTGAGAATCGGTCCTTTTCTGGACTACTTCAAGTCTGGAAATCTGTTTTGTATATGATCTAACACAAATATGAGCTCTGAACAAATGCTGAATCATTGTAATCATCAGTAGCCAACTTATACTGAATATATCAGAATCTGCTTGAAATTACATAATTAATGGTCCCTGTTTCAAACTGAGGCAATTGGTAACATTTTCACTCCTTTTCTGGAAGTTCTGTCATTTTAAAAACCAATAATTTATTCTTGAAGAGATACGACAATACAATGAAACAGATGATAAATATCTATGCTTAAAATATGTATGTCTAAATGAGTCTCTTTTTTAATGCTGTTCTCTTGTTTGTGGCATTTATTGTATCAGGACAGACCTTTTTTCCTCACCTGGGGAACCTATCCCACCCCATGCCTGTCACTGGGTTCAGGGAGAATGTTATGTATATACCTGAGAGAATTTTTAATTAGATGAATTGAAGATATTTTACCCATATGGGCTTTTTTGTTTATTTGTTTGTTTGGTAAACAATGATTTTATTGGTGTCTTGGATGCCTGGCCTACCAAAGTAATTTTAACAGTACTATTTTTCTAACCCCAAGGTCTGATATTTATTACTCATTAGTGGAAATAAAAACTATTGCTCAGAAGAACACCTACAAAATAAAGATTTGGAATGCAGAGATTTTTATGAAAATTTATAAGTGCTCCTTATCAAAATGTCAGAGATTTTCCTATAGTTTTTTTTTTTTTTTTTTTGGTGGGGGGTGGGGGCATTGCAGTGTAAGTCTGTCCAGAATTTAGCTATTTCTCCTTATTAATATCTAAATCCTTAATGCCTGGTTTGGGCTCCCATTATTTCCCGGTTTTTTTTAGCAATCCTGTGATGATTTTCTCACTGGGAAATTATTACATCAACAATTTTATCATTAACTACAATAATACCTTCTGGCTACCTCTGTATCAACCAAATTCTGTAGGTGCAAACAAATCCCAGGGAACTATTACTGGCAAAATGATCAACTTTGAGCATTCATCCACTGTGCATAGAGCTAGTTGTTCTACCCCTTGATCCCATTCTCTAGGTATAGGAAATGAACTAGCAGAGAGAGAAGGGGGTCTAGGGGGCATGAGATATTCATTATCAGTGGAAGAAACTCCATAGATCATTTAGTCCAAACACTTAAAACTAAATAGAGCCATAATTTAATTTGGAGAGTCATTCTAATTTGTCTTTGGTACCACGGAAAACATGGACCAAAAAATGAACTCTCTGAATGTATTTCACACATTCATTCAAGAAAATTTTTGCATGTCTTTTATGTCCTAGGCCATTTTAACTCCTGGACATTTGGCTCTAAGGGGAGGTTGCTGCCCATTTAAACACTGACTATTGGTAGGAGAGTGGGGGGAGGGCGGCTGTGGAGACAGAGGGAGCACAGATAAGATGATTTCAGATACTCAAAACAACAGTGTAAGGTAAGGAAAACAGAATAACAAGATGGAAAATGGGTGTCATAAGAATTGATTATCTTAGAAGAGGTGAGCGGCTTAGGGAGGGAGTGATATATTTCAACAGAAATCCAATTGATGAGAAAAAAACCATGGTTGCCAGAATTAATTTTTCTTAGTGATGCTATTTCTTTATCTTTTCCACATATGTATGGGAAAGGTATGATTTCTGCATGTAATTGCAGTTTAGCCCCTATTGCGAAGTTGATCCGAGGTCCCAGTTTACCAGGGAGAGTTCCAGTTTATACCTGTTGTATCTGTGTAAGTAATAATAGCACTCCCTTTCACTCTTCGAGTGTCCTGATTTGGATGATACATTATATGGTGACTCTCCATTTTTGTTGAAACTAACTAAATTACGAAGTCTGATATATTTGGATAAAAATAAAAAATTGCTTTTTCTTCTCCTTTTGCTGATTTTTTTTTTTATGCTGATCATTCCAAAAAAGATCATCTCCGTTTCTTCTATTTCATCCTGGAGGACTTATTATCCAAGTGATTTCATGTAACATTTGTTCAATCTGTATATGACATGTTTTCTCAGCAGTGAAAAGTTCTGCATTTTATTGACTGAATAAAAAATAAATCTCTGGTATTTCCATTTCAGGAAGTTATAAGAGCTCAAATCAAAGAGAATAAAAGTCAACTGAAGCCAGGATAATTGTCAGCCCACCAATGTAGTGACTATTGGAAAACAAAATGTAATGTATTCATTGAACTGAATAACTCTACTTAACAACTGGAAATTAGTCCCTTTTGTGGGATTTTCATGGTATAGCTCCTGTCATGGTAAAATATTTCATTCTATTTATCAAAATGATGTGAATAAAAGAAATATAATTATTTTGATAATGCTTATCCTCATTTGAAATATTCATCCTTCTCAGCAATATGTGAATACAGTTTTGTAAATATATACAAATTAAAAATAAGGATATTTTATCATTAGTTATTTTTGAAAAATTCTTATGTGCTTTTAAATTCATCCGTATATGGCTTTAAATACTAAGAAATGTATTTAGTTGTCTCAGTACTAAAAAGCCCATTTGTCTAGACAGGATGGGGGCAAAAATGGATTATTTCTGTTGGAGGAAGAGTGAGATTATGGGGAAGGTGGCCTATCCTCTGTCCGATTTATGAAAAATTCCTACAATTCCATAGTATGCAGAGAGTTCAGCTTGACTGCACAGCACATCTGTGGGCTCTACTTCAGAATTTGTGCTTAAATTACATTGTACATCATCTTCAAGTTAGAATCCAACTAATTGCATTTTCTGGCATGCAATTAATAATTACTTAAATGTGCAAGGTCATTTAGGTTACAAAAATATAAATTCATGTATTCAATGCTGCAAGTTCAGTTTTATAAAAACTATATTAAACTTTCAAAACATGATTGGGTTTAATTTTTACAGTGTGTTCATCATTTTTTCCACTTTCCAACAGTGAATTACTCATATTCCTTGACTTGGGTTGTTTATCATAAGCCTCTTACCTCTTAAAAGACAATGATTCAATCCATCACAACTCATTCCTTGAGGGTTACTTTTATTTTTGCTCTTTATTTGTGAGATGCTTCAGTAATATGGAACTTGCACAAAATAATGCAGACTGTTTCAGACGTGCATTTCTTGTAAGGAATCTTCATGACCCTCCTGTCCTTCGCTGAGCCAGTGCTTCCAAAGCCGTAGTAAGTAAAGCAATCAAATACATCGTTTTCCTAATTTTGTTTAAATATCAAATCCCCCTTTTTAAAAAGTGTTGAGCTACTTTTCCTGAAAATGTTTCTTTAAAAAAACATGCTCCTAATTTTGAATCAGACAAGTTCTGTGATATGTAATGTGTCCAATTCCCTGGCACCTCATAGAATTAAGTTAAAAAACCACGTTCCTGAAGCTTCTGGCGTAGTGAAGTTCAAAGAATATACTCCTCATCATTCAGTAAGTAGAATTTTTTTTCTCTAAATTCTGCCTTTTTTACCTGAGAAGTTGCCTTGAAATCATGGCTGTTTCAGAATATTTGGGCTGTGTCTGATCAATGGATGCTACAAAGGGCAAATACGGGAAGGCCAATTAGCTCCCAATTGCTGACTAAAAACGGCACCTCTAGCCCCTGCTTGTCTTTTCCCAGCTCCCCGTGTCCATCACTTGCACAGTGACTTGCACACATTATGTGAGTCTTTACAATAATTCTACATGGTAAAGATTATCTTCATTTTATACTTGAAGAAACGGATTATCAGAAAGGCTCTTTAGCCAGTTTTTAGTTAAATGAAATCTACAAACAAGAGTAGTCCCTGCTCTCTGGGTGATACTGTTGTTACTTACATGCAAATCTCTAACCATTCTTCTAATGCTTCTTCCTGATTTTCCATTGGGGAGTATTAATCAATTTGCTTTTTATACTCTAGTAGACAAAGATCTAGTTCTATTTCAACTCCTGCTACCCACCACATCCACCCTCTGCTAAATTTCCAATATTGTAGTACCATATTTTTAATTAGATTAATTAGTGTTTTCATTAGTGCTATCACAATTGAGCCCATGTGTTTGGATAATTTTTCTCACCCTTCATACCATATTCCCCCATAGGTTTAATAATTGTCTTGTTTTTTTCTTTGTGCGTGTGTGTGTGTGTGTGTGTGTGTATACACATATATATATAATTCAGCCACAGAGTCTTTTCCAGTTACAAATACTTTCCCATTAATTCCTCAAACACATTGCTATTTGAACAATTTTACCTTCTTAAGGAAATCTCTCCTGAAGCATTCTGACCTGTTCAATTAGGTAAATTTATTTAAGTCTCCTGTATAGCTTTTGTTTTTGGATCTCCTTTATCAGCATCCAGCAGGATTCTGTTTGCCACATTCCCTGTTTCATGGAACACATGCTTTCATCTTTCTTGGTTGACTCTTTTTTTTTTAATGTAACACATTTTCTAGGAGTTTCTGAGAAAGAAAATGTGGCAGTAAACTTTTTGATATCTTGATATCTTGCAATAAATTAATATTTTCCTCATAATTGATAGTTTGGCCTAATGTAGAGATTACTTTCCTTCTGAATTTCAGTGATGTTTGCTTTTTTTTTCCTAGTTCACAATGTTGCTATTAAGATGTCTCATGCCATTCTGACTTTCAATCCCTTGCATGAGACAAAGGATTAAAGGTTTTAGAACATTCTCGTCTTCCACAGTATTCTAAAATTCCAAGATTATCTGCCTAAGCATGAGCCCATTTTAGTCCATTTTGCAGTGCCCTTTCGATCTGGAAATTCATATTTTACGGACATTTTCTTAACTTCTATCTTTATTCCTCTCCATTTTCCTCTGTCTTTCTAGCATTTTCCTTATTTGGATGCTAGAATTCTTGGGATGATTTTTTGATAGTCTCATATTCCCTCCTTTGTTATCTCTTTGCATTTTTTCTCTACTCTCTTGTACATTTTCTTATCATCTATGACTTTCATTTGTGTCCATTTATTTGATTTCACTTATCTTCCAAGATTTTAAATTATTATATAATAATTTTAATTTTCAAGATTTTAAAAATTTTTTGGTTCTCTACATTTTTTTAGTTTTTTTTTTCTTTTTATCCTGGATAAAGGATCTTAGGTCTTTCAAATTATTAATGATAGTGTATTTTAAATGTTTCTTCTTTCTCCATTCCTGTTGTAGTATTTTCTAATATATGTGTTTTTTGGTCTGTTTTCTAGTGGGCCAATTACAAAGATGACTGAGGCTCCATGCAAATATATAGAGTAAGTCTAACTGAGGCTCTGTGCAAATGTATGGAGTAAGTCCAACCATGGTCTTCACTGTTCAGTGATACGGTTTAATATTTACCTGAAGTCAAGGGGTCCCTGGGTGGTTCCATCCATTGTCCAACTATTGATTTCTGCCTGGGTCATGATCTCACAGTTCGTGGATCCAGCCTTGCCTGGAGTTCTACACCGACAGCCTGGAACCTGCTGGGGAGTTTCTCTCCCCCTTCTCTCTGCCCCTCCCCTGCTTACGCGCCTGGCTCGCTCTCTCTCTCTCTCTCAAGAATAAATGAACATTTTTAAAAAGTTGATTTTAATGGAGGAAAGTGTGCCTTTTCCTGACATCTTTGCACTGCTATGCTTTTAAAATCCCTCTGAAATCCTTCTTTTTTATTTATTTTTATTTAGTTTTTAGAAAGAGAGAGACAGAGCACCAGCAGAGGAGAGGAGCAGAGGGAGAGAGACAGAGAGTGAAAGAGAAAGTCTTAAGCAGCCTCCCTGCTCAGCACAGACCCTGGTGCAGGGCTCGATGCCATGACTCCTGGGATCATGACCTGAGCTAGAATCAAGAGTTGAGGTTCAACCGACTGAGCCACATAGGCGATCCTAAAATCCTTCTGTTTCCGTGTTTCAGGAAGCATCAGAGATTAATGCTTATATTTGATCTGCCCCTTTGAGAAAAAACCCTAGTTAACTGTATTAGTTTTTTGTCACTGTTATAATAAATTACCACAAATTTAGCAACATAAATAATACAAATTTATTACTTTACAGACTGTAGCCAGAAGTCAGACATGGGTCTCACTGGGCTAAGATTAGTATGTCCCTAGGGCGGTGTTTGCTTTTAATAGCTCTAGAAGAGAATTCATTTCCTTCATCTGTTCAGTTTCCAGAGGCCACCCACAATCTTGGGGGGGGTTCCCCCTCCTTCCATCGTTACAATCAGAAAAACTGAATCTCTTTGTGCCTTTCTTTTATAGACACATCTTGTTCTGACTTATCTGCCTTGCTCTTCTAATTTTAAATACCATTGTGATTATATTGGGCCCACCTACATAATGCAAAATAAGCTTCTCATCTCGTGGCCCTTAATTTAATCTTATGTGTCCATCCCTTTTGCCAAATAAGTTAACATATTCATGCGTTACAGAGATTAGGATGTGGACTTGAGGGGCCATTATTCTGACCAGCTCACAAACCTTTCTTATTTATCCCCTTTTATATAAACAGAATATAATCTGAACAAAAGTATTTTCCTCCTGAAATCTAAATATATTTTCATGTAGATTTAAAAATAAGGGCAGGCATTTATTTTCATTAATGATATCCTTCCATGCGAGGAAACATATTTAAGCAGACATTATTTAATTATTCCCTTAGGAATCTATTTTTGTCATAGTCTGTAAGCAAATGTCTGACCAGGTTTTATTTTACAACTCTTCATAGAGGAGAAAATAAAACAAACATAACAAAATAAAACAAAGCAAAACAATGCTTAATGAAACTGATTGAAAGTAACATCCATGACTTCAGTGTCCTGAATCTAAACTTGTATGTCAGGTCTACTTTTTCTTGGCTGGCCAACCCCACCCTTTGGTCTTCCAACAATGTCAAGGGTGGATTTAAGTTTCAGTAGATCAACCTAAAAGCTGGTGTTGGTATTTGTTGACAGATAAATATTATTGTGCCATGTAGACCCTTAAAATGTATGTAAGCTTGTAACCTAGAAAATAATGTTAGAGATAAATCTCATTGTCTTTTAACCAAATCATCAGTGAACTACAGGCAGAGACTTGGGGAGCCCATGGGAGTTGGCACTTTGATCAAGGTTTAAGTTTCAGTGGCTAACTGATGGAGAAGGGCAGAATGGAAAATGTCACTTAGATGCAGGTTTAGTTTTGTAAATGAAAGCCAGTAGTGTGCCCTCTACCCAGTATTCCATTGTGAAGTCTAATGAGATTTATGGCTTCCTTTCTCATTGAGTTCATTAATAGATGATTGGTTTTTTTTTTTTTATTACCCCTTCATCTCCTCACCCTCTTCACTGCCAAAGTGACGTCTCAATTTTATAAAACAAGCTATATTGAAGGGAAATTGTGCACAGAATGAGACAATTAATTAGATTATGGACTCATAGTTTGGTAACCCTGTATAAGTGTGATTTCACTGGCTGTCAATTTCCCCATGCATAAAATTTGTATTATGATATTATGTTACCTTTTATATTCATATTTCACATTATTCATGTCTTTACTTTTATTAAAATACCTAGATTTGGATATGTGAATGAACTCTGTCATCCAACCATAGTTTTTTAACTCCTATACAATTCATGTTTAACACCAGACATTTTCCATTCTGCATGACTTACAGAGTTGATATTCAGCTATAAAGAAGACATTAAGTGTCAAATATTTGGTAAATTGAGATCTGTTCCATGATAGGGATATACAAAAACTAAAGATTAATTATAAACCCTAGGCTTGTTACTATCTGGATAAAGTAATTATGGATGACCAAGTTGGAGGGAAAAAATTGCTTCAGGAAATATGCATTGTATTTGGTCTTGAAGAGGGCAGTTTCCCCATACGTGAGAATCAAAATGTTGGTTACAGTTGAAATGGAGCACAAATTGCGAATGACCAGTATTCATATCAATAATCTGTTCTAAACCAGGAAGTTATTTTTTAGTCACTGGTTATTTGATTTATTTGGTTTCTTTCCCCAAAAACTACTAAATCCTTCCAAGCTGTCCAACAGGTTTTTTTTATATGGGGGGAGCTCTTACTTTAGAATTATAGACTCCTAATTAAAATATAGTGTCCTAAATGTTTTAAAACATAACTGCACATAATACTGGGGGATTCAAGAAGGAAGGTGACCAATTCATATCTGTGTGGGGTTGGTCAAGGTTAAAGAAGGTGAGAAGATCTTCCAAAGTATTTTGCTGTAAGGGATACTAAGAACTGTGTTAGCAGAAATTTGAAAAGATAACATAGATAATTAAAAGGAAGAGAAGTAAAAGAATCAATGTGTACAGATTCATGGGGTTTGGAAGCCATATTTTGTTTTGCAAATATAAGTACTTCAGAAAGGCTAGAATATGGGATGTGGGAAATGAACTAATATGGAAGATGATTATAAAGGTAAGTAATGGCCCATTCCAAAAGAATATTATAATCCACAGAATACAGTTTTGTTTTGTTTTTTATGTTGAAGACAACCTGTAAAGTTTCTAAAAGGATAATGGGATCAGATATGTATTTTAGAAAGTTTGCTCTTCCAACATATAATCGGGAAAAAATGAACCCCACAATTTCCGTTTCATTGGAACCAACATATTTTTCACTAAACTCTATTTATAGCTTATAGCCCTCAGAAAAAAAGAATGTATCAGGCTTACAAAATGTTGTAGAAAAATATACGTAAAATGAATACACAAGAGAGATGAGAAAAAAACAAAAAAATATATTCAAACTTCAAAAATTAATATAGATGCTGTAACTGAATGTATTTCACTCCTCGCAGGTAAGGGGGGAAAAAAAGGAAATCATGTTATGTGGTTTTCCTTATCTGAAAGGAGAAAACGAACAATTCCCCAAAGAAATGATAATTTCAGATCTTTTCAGATCTCATTAGACTTTCACACAATGTCTCTTTCCTTAGCCATTGTAATCAAGCATTCCAAATCACCTTAACCAGTCCCCAAAGGAAAGTATTATTTGGAGGTTTATTTCCTCTCTTTCCTTCTTTTCTTACATTTAAGAGCATTAAGTTGATTTAAATAAAGATGGAAAAATGCAAATTTTAAAGAAGCAAAGATAAAAACAGAACAATTTTGATATTGGACCACTTGCTAATCAGGAGGTGATTTGTATCAGGTACATGTTTCAGGGAAATAACTCCTGTTCCTCTCTAGTACAAGATGGAATAAAAAATGCAATACCCAGTCTGAGCAAAAAAATTGGAGTTATCTGACATAATATCATAGGTTTTCCATTATTTAAAGTTTAATAATTAATGATTCACTGGTTAAAATTCTAGAATTTAAAATGTATTCAACAAAATATCTTTTTCCAATAATTTATTGAATGGAAATAAAAACTTGATTGTTATCAGACATCTCAGTAAGAAATAAATGTTTACACATTGACCCTTTCCCTCAAACTAGGGGTTCAGCATAGTGACCGATCAATGTAGACCACTTGTGGACTAATATTCATATTTAAGCCATATGTATTTTCATCCCTGAACTGTGCCAACTGTGATAAGATACAAATTCGACTTGCCCCTTTACAAGTTTAACTTATAGCTAATCTCACATCTATGGAAAGAAAAGTGAAGGCACAGCCAATCAGTGGTGTATATCTTGGCGTCCCCCAAATCATATAGATCACTTGGAATGTCAATAGAAATGAAATTGAATTGACCACCCTAATAATATCTGTAATAATGGGCACAGTTACAGTGCATTCTCTGAATTAATTGGTTAGCTCAGACATGTACCAACCTCTTTTCAGCCTCTCCATATAACTCAAGTTTACTGTGTATCTAGTAAAAAATTAAACATGCAGACACTTTCTGGTCTTATTAACAGGTTTGCTTTCAGTTTTCTCTCAGAAAAAAATCCTCAGTGTAGAGGCTTTCATGGAAGAAATTTGTTTCTGGACTTACCCGAGTACGCAAAATGCTTACTGGCAGGTGACTTGGCAAAACCCAAAAAGGACACAGTACCGAAGAGGCAAGTAAGCCATAACTCCATCTCCAAACAATTTTAGAAATAGCCAAGCTGGCAAATCACTAAGCCATGTGTCTGTTTTAATTAGTGTCAAAATTCATGTCTATTCAATACATAAAGAATAACTAGAGTAAAGTTTCAAAATAATAAATGACCCACTGTGTTTCGGTGTCCATTTATACACATTTCCAGAAAGTTGCAAATGTGAAAATTATGCCCTTTGAGAGAGAAGAAAGAGACAATTATTATTTTAGATGTGTGCACTCACATATATGTGATTTCAAAATAAATATGCAAGTGGAAAAGGATATGAAAAATAGATAAAATTCTCTGATACTTTTTTTTTTTTTAACACATTTAAGAGGACTACTTTTGTACTTATCTACAAATGAGATGCTCAGGTCATAGAATAATTTCAGTTCAGTCTAGAGGAGGAAACTAATATCATAATGGAGAAAAGTCAGCAACTCCCAGTCTGCATCAGGCCCCTGTGTAAACACTCTGGATGGTTCAAATCATTTGCTTCATGCTGTGACTTGATTGTTAATAATTCTTTTCAGTAAACAGATGACATTTGCCAAACTGTAGAGCCATTTTCTTTTCCATAATCCTCTTCCAAATAGAAGTTAGCATCATGCCAATGAGGATATATCAGATTCTTTTCCAGAACTGTGGTACAAGGAAACATTCCTCAGGTAATAATGGGTGTGCAGTTACGATTCCAACCATCCTGCAGAAGGTTTTCAATAGGAGCCCACTGAACTCTTCCTTAATCTGCTTTCCTTTCCTTATCAATAAAATGGTCGCTTCTGACATAAAATATGCAGTAATAGTCACTGAGTGCTTTTTTTTCTTATAAAATCTAATTAAAATGAGAGATCTTTTGATCTCCCATTCTTGGGTGAGACATATATGGACCTGCTTGTCTTTGAATAATAATTAAGTTATGTCTTATAAAAACTTTCCTACTTAGAAGTAATATGGTCAAGACAGGTAAGAAATATTACTTCACTTGGGGCTGTAGGATTCATGGCAGCTTGCTTCTTCAAAGCCAAGAACGGAAAGAGACATAGGTGCTACACTTTTTATGTATTTGTTTATTTTTAAGGTTTTTAAATTTATTTTGAGAAAAAGAGGGCATGCACACAAGCAGGGAAGGAGCAGAGAGAGAGAGCATCCCAAGCAGGCTCAGCGCTGCCAGTGCAGAGCCTGACTGGGACTCGAACGCATGGACCCTGAGATCATGACCTGAGCAGACACCAAGAACACTTAACTAACTGGGCAACCCAGGCACCCCTTATGTGTCGTGTATGTATAATTCCAAATCCCATCACCTTTGCCACACTCATTCTGTTTAAGCCAGCCACAGGTCTTGCTGATACTCACATGTGGGGTTTACATGGAAGAGAGAGGGGTCATCTGAGGAATTGTTTTTCTGTCTGCCTTGGAAACTATGACAAGTCTGAAAAGAATTTCACAGTCTGAAAAGATAAATTCCCCAAATTGCCAGAATATGTTTTCTGCTGTTGTCTCTATCTTTAAAAAATATCCAGGAAATCACCAGAATGTGTCCTCTGCTGTTCTCTCCATCGTTAAAAAACATCAAATGTCAAATGGGTAGCACTCCACACAAACCTTCAGGTAGCTCAACAATTACATTTTTATTTAGTTCTACAAATGTTTAGAGACTTATAAAATGACTTGAAGAAAAGATGTGTATCTCTCAGTCAGACCTCACAATGTTCAGTGAGAATTTTACTGGAATACATACATATATTACATATACATATATGTATAACACACACACGCACACATACACTAAAACGTTGGTTTGTGAGCATAATTCATTCCAGAAACATGCTTGTAATCCAAAGCACTTGTATATCAAAGCGAATTTCAAAGAACCACTGGCTCAGTTGTGATAATGTGGCATTTGGCAACATGTACTACTCATATTGCAAGACATCACTCATTGATCAAGTTAAAAATTATTAGAAATGTTTGTTTGGCTGCAGAACACTCACAGAACAAGTTATTTTCAATGCAAGGTATTACTCTGTGTGTGTGTGTGTGTGTGTGTGTGTGTGTGTATGTATAGACACATATATATTCTCCTAATCACTGCTATATACATATACATATATGTTATATATACATATATGTAATTTTCTCTTTATTCTTAAATTAAGATGTTCTGTTCCTAATAGCCATTATAAATATGTGCCTCTTCTGTTTACTTGTATATTTATTATTTTTTTAATTTTATCCTTTTTCCTGCTTTTTAGATTCTCAACCACAAAGCCTCTGAAGTAGCCTTTTAAATACAATAAAGTTGCAAATTTAAATAAAAGGATTTTAAAAAATCAAACATAAGCGTGACCAAACTAAAAAGACAGAAAAATTAAACAGAAATATGTGACTTAAAAGGTCTTACATTGTGTTTTAACTGGACTGAGAATTTGGGCTGACTTTACAGGCAAAATGACAGAAGGACCAATTATTTCATTTTTTTTTGTACAGAAAAACTCATAGGAAAATGACATCTTACGTATTAAGATTAAAGCTATCTCCATCTACGGTAAGTGTTTTCACTCCTCCATATATACACTAGAGACACTCAGGCACATTCATGCCAGGATACATGAAAAAATATTCACAATAGCATTGTCTATACTGTTGAAAAAAACCAACCAACCAACCAAACAAACAAACAAACAAAAACTACATGTCCTGCAACAGTAGAAAGGAAAAATAAATTGTAAGTCTATGATATTGAATTGTATAAAGCAATGAAAATAAAGGAACTAGACCATGGATAATAATGTGGATTAATTTTGCAAGCATAACATTGTATAAAAAAGAAAAAAAAAATGAAAATTAACTTCCCACATGCATTTTTGCAAAGGACAACTTGACAGATACCATAGACTATGTTGTCAATCATATTGTGTCTGCAACCGGTTATCAGAATAACCGGGCTCCTGTAGGTTTATCCTACAGCCTACCTCTGTAAGTCATAAAACATAAAACCTCACCACAAAACCGCACAAGACGAAATGTGAACATTTTAACACTTATTTGGATAACAAGGTATAAAAGTTCAGCAAGAAATGTGACACTGTTTTTCCCATAAAAATACCCAATAAGAAGATGACAATTTTTGCACACATTCACAGACTAAACATTATCCGGTTTCCAAAAGCAAAATGACATTTATATTCTGTTTTGAATTTGTTTTTTTGTATCTTCTATGTAAGTTCATAGATTAACCTGATGTTTTGTATTAAAAGAGAATAATGTTTCAATAATTTCAAAAGAAAAGAATTGTCTTTGATAACTTAAGCTTTTCATTTCCCTTTAAAATCATATCTTATAGAAGTAACTCTAGCATCAGTACAAGCCTGTGCATACAAATCCATTCTGTCACTGAATTCAAGAATTACTTTCAAACAGCAAGCACTTTTATTTTATTTATTTATTTATTTTAAACAGCAAGCGCTTTTGAAACTTATTTACAAACATATCTCTTTGTAGTAAGATCAAAGCACAATTAAATTTTGAAAATGCAAATAAGAGCAATGTTTCATTCACTAGTTTTGTAATGTTACGTATTTTACTTTTAATATTTTGAAGAAAAATTGATATGCAATATTATATTAGTTTCAGGTTACTGGATAGTGACTTGACAATTACATACATTACAAAATGCTTACCATGAAAAGTGTAGTTACCGTCTATCATCCTATAAAGTTATTGTAACATTATTGACTATGTTTCCTATACGTGCTTTTTATCCCTGGGACTTACTTTATAACCAGAAGTTTGTATCTTCTTAAAAATTGGTTCTTAAAACATTTCTTTTGAGGAGAGAGAGAGAACACAAGTGGGGAAGGGGCAGAGAGAAGGAGACAAAGGGTCTGAAGTAGGCTCTGATAACACAGAGCCTGACGTGGGGCTCAAACTCGCGTGAGATCATGACCTGAGCTGAAGTCCGGCGCTTAAATGACTGAGCCACCCAGGTGCCCCTGTGCCTTTTTTTTTTTTAAAGATTATTTTTAATGTTTTTTTAAATTTATTTTGAGAGAGAGAGAGAGAGAATGAGAACGTGAGTGGGGGAGGGGCAGAGATAGGGAAAGAGAATCCTGAGCAAGCTTCACACTGAGCTCAGAGCCAGACACAAGGCTCAGTCTCACAAAACGGTGAGATCATGACCTGAGTGGAATCAAGGAGTCCAACACTTAGCCAACTGAGCCACCCAGGTGCCTCTTAATCCCCTTCACCTATTTGACCCATCCCCGAAGCCCCATCCTCCTCTGGCAACGATTAGTTTATTATGTATATTTATGAATCTATTTCTGTTTTTGTTCTTATCTTTGAGTTGTTTTTTTTTTTTAAGCAAAACAATCTATGATTGTGGCCTTAAAAGTCCTCATTTTTCTGGGTAAAAACAAGGTAACTTTTTTTTTTTGGTGTTTATATTCAAAGTGTGTTGCATAAAACTGTTGAAAAAATAAGCCATATACATATTTCAGCTGAGATCAGTTTTCGAATCTATGTGGAAATTTAATTTGTAAAATTGAATCAAAAATTTGTGTAGAACGTACTTAAGACAATATCTTTTAGAGTATATTTCAAAGTCAGTGTGATGTTTAGATAAAAGCTGGTTGCAGAATCATAATGCATAATAATCTTGAAATTTGGGTTCTTAAATGTTTTGATGAATTTAGTATCACTAAATTGCTGGTAAAATAGTATCTAGTTCTCTAGAGAATGGCACTTTAGGCAGTGTGGCAAAACAGTAAAAGCACACAGTTAAAGATAACAGGAAAAAAGAGGTACATATAAGTAACATTCTAATAATGTGGAAGGAAGAGGGGTTATTTAGGAGAAATGGAAAACATTGATATAGTAGTTACATTAAAAGTGAAATGATTTGGGATGAATGAATTGGAGGCTGTAATTCCCTCAGAATTAAAGCCCTGGGGAGATGAAATGTTTTCCCGTATGTTTTGGACTGCACAGCTGGAATGACAAAACCAGTGAAAAGAGAATTCTTTGTTTCAAAAGATGACTTTTGGTTGGACAGTCTATATAGGGAGAAAAATTATTATAAAGTGAATAGGCAAGAAAGAAAAGGAAATGAAATTATAGATTTGATGTGTAGTGTCCTGGCGAAGGTAGAATACTACTACTAATAATACTACTAATACTACTAATACTAATAATAATACTAATAAACTTCTGAGAACATGAGTCTTCTCTGGCCAACCAGCCTTTGGTTGGCAAAGTTCTTTAAGGAATAGGCAGTAGGGTTTTTGTTTTTTTTTTGTTTTGTTTTTTTTTTATGTCTTAAGAAACCAAACCCAACCAAGTGTTCCCTGAATATTAGCAAATTATTATCATTCACCATAATTATTAACAGTTAGTATTAATGGAGCCTTACTATGTGGCATAATAATAACTCTTTTACATACATTTTCTTCTTTTTAACCTTCACACAAATCCAATGGGATAAATGTAATTATTACTCTTATATTGACAATGAAGATGTTGGGGCCCCTGTCTGGCTCAGTTGGTAGAGCGTGTGACTCTTGATGTCCTGAGTTCAAGTTCCACATTGGGTGTAGAGCTTACTTTAAAAAAAAAATGTATAAAATGAAGATATTGACACACAGAGGCAAGTACATGCTCAGGGAATGAAATGAATGTATTTTCTAAACAAACATGTCACAGAAGACAAAACACTCAAAACAAAAAAACATTTTCTCATGGATCCTATGTTGTAGGGTTGCAAATATAAACAATAAAGAAAACAAATAGGTAAAATATGTGTTATGCAGAGAGTGATATATACTATCCAGAAAAATGTTCAGAAGGGTTAGAAGTGCCAGAGTGGGGATACAGGGAGGCCTGAAGTAGTGGGATTTGAATAAAGATCCGAAGGAGGTTCCAGGCACTCTCTTGGTGGGTCTGTTTTCAAGGATGAACATGTGTAGTGATTTGATTTCAAGAAACAGCAAGGATAATTTAGGGAGAACAGAGAAGGGTGAGATGAAGTAAGTGATGTAATGGGAGGCGGTGGTGAGTGGAAATGTGTAAAGATGTGTAGAAGATGTTAATGTTTTTTACTCACATGGAAGGAGAAGTTGTTGGGAGGATTTTGAGCAAAAGACTGACATTGATCTCATTTATGTTTTACCACAGTCACACCAGCTTGCTATCTTGAAAAGAGATTGATAAAGGGCACGAGCCACCCAGTGAGATAATTTAGGAGGTTCTGCAATAATCCACATGGGAGATGCTAACAAAAGAACCAGGGAGACAGCTGTGGATGTAGTGAGAAGTGGTTGCAGTCTGAATATTTTTGAAGATAGCTGACAGGATCTGCTGGCATGGTAGAATACAATGGCCTTTATAATTTTAGCACAACATGACAAATCAAACTGTCCATACATACTTTGTAACCCTGTCTCTCCCACCAAAGCACCATCTAAATGATAACGGTCAAATAAGACACAGACAGAAAAAAAAGAGAAAAGAAAAAAAGTTTTCTTGCAAAGAAGTGTGTAAAAGAGGTGTTGGCTCATCAAATTAAAATATCTCAGGTATTTAAAGGAAAAAAAATCCAGGTGCCTAGGTGGCTCAGTTGGTTGAGCATCCGACTCAATTTCAGCTCAGGTCATGATTCCAGGGTCGCAGAATCTATCCCCCATAGGGATCTGCATTGAACATGGGAGCCTGCTTAGGATTTTCTCTCTCCCTCTGCCCCCCCCCCAACTCACTCTCTCTCTCTTTAAAATTAAAAAAGAAATCCACAAATATAGCAAGATTATTGACAGAAACCACTTGTTGATGAAAAGCTATTTTTCCATGTGATTAACGTATTTGCAAGGCTTATCATAGAATTTCAGACATTACTCCTCTAAAATCAGGAAAATTGGTGTCTCCTGGGGGAAGGTTCAGGAAAAGTTCAAGGGATCATTTATTTAGAAAACTGGAACTAAGTGGAGATGGGGTGGCTCTGTTTGGAGAAGTGGGTTTGTCTGTTATTTTGCTTTATCTGAGAGAACAATGTTCTTTTTTTCTCTGCCTTGAATCTTAGTGCACAGCTCTCTCTAAGTGGAGGCAGGGAAGGATATCAGTTTTCTTTGTCATAACTTATGAGTTGTATTAAGTAGACAAATAGTTCCAAACTGCACCTAGCATTTGTCTCCATCCTCAGGCTTGGCAAGACAGCTCTGCCCATGGTGTTGGGTAGTTTGTGCTTTGGCTGGGGGTTATCATCCAGCCTCTGCACAGTCAACTAAGCTGCACACTGTGCTTTTTTTTTTTTTTTTACCAGATGGGCATCCTTTTTGTCTAATCAGTCTGGAGGGGAAATTTTTCTCTAATGCGTCTTTACAGAAAGAGCTCCTTTACCTAATTTTCATAAAAGTGCTATAATACTGAGATTTTGAAAGCAGTGTCATATACTGCAGTGTGACTGATCTAGGTAAAAGTATTCTTGTCTTCAAGTACGTGCCAACATTTGATGAAAGAAAAAAAGATTTTACCTGTGATACTCTATAAAATAATTAAGAGAAACAGAAATACTAGCTTTCCTAATACATATTTCATGTTTCAGAGTTATATGTAGTTAATGAATTTAACCCAAGACAGTTATGTAACGAGTGAATGTTCGGAGGACTCCTGAAGGGCAAACTCAGATAACTAAAAGACATAAGACTGGAGAAAATTTTTAGTTAATGGAGGCTACAGTTTTCTTATGAAGTAGACACAAATCGGATTTTTTAAAAAATTGTTTTTTCAGTGTTTACTTATTTTTGAGAGAGACAGAAACAGAATGTGAGTGGGTTGGGGCAGAGAGAGAGGGAGGCCCAGAATCTGAAGCAGGCTGCAGGCTCCGAGCTGTCAGCACAGAGCCTGACGCCGGCCTCCAACCCACGAGCTGGGAGATCATGACGTGAGCTGAAGTCGGAGGCTCAACCTACTGAGCCACCCAGGTGCCCTGACACAAATTGGATTTTTTAATAAAGTAATGACCATCTTTATTACTCAATTTCTGTTTAGAAGAGAAAAACTTACGGACAGAATTTTTAAAAAATGGTAAAGGATGTCATAGTTGTTAGCAGAGACCATTATTTTTAATTTATAATTATTACAAGGAACTCTAGAATGGTTCAAAGAAATTCCAGAAATCTGAGCACTCAAACATTTCATATTTGATTTGAAGGAAAACTAATTGTTCTCTCCCGCTGATGACCTGAAGGTAATTATGATGGCACACTGGATACAACTTTGAGTCTCAATATTTTTGGCTAATATTATTTTCCAAGTAGTAAATGCAATTTCACAGTATAAAATTCAGAATTCACAATCAGCTATACAGTGAATAGTGGGTCTTCTATACTTTTCTCCCTGAACTGTTTTTGTTCCCATTCCCAGAGACAAAGACTATGGCCAGTTCACTTTTTATGTACCCAGAAATATTCTGTATATGTATACACATATTAATCACTGAATATTCTGGAGACATTTTATACATTTCTAAACCTAGAGTTTGTAGAAAATTATATGCACATATACTTTCACACATATTTGTGTTTCCATGATTATTTATGACTATATAGTATATAGTTGTATTTTTTTTAGTTGTATTTTTAAAGTTCATTTCCTCCCACACATGGTAGCATACTACAAACATACATTCAGTCACCCAAACCTTTCTTCTTTACATGTAACATGTCTTGGAATACACCTGTGAAATAAAGGTTGACAGTGAGTGTGCTGGGTCAAGCGTAGCATGTAAATATTATATTTTGATAAATGTCACCCTTTTGAGCTGTGTACAGTTGGCACCCACTTTATTCTCACCTTCTATGTGATCAAGTGGCCCATTGCCCATCCATCCTCACTTGTACCATTTGTTATCAACTTTACATTTTTCAAACCGGTAGATGAAACCTAAGTGCTGTGCGGTTGTAGGTTGAATTTCTTTCATTCTGAGAGGGATTAGGCATGTGTTCACATTCTAAAGTCCTGCACGTGTCCCGTTTATAACCTTTGCCCATTCTCTTGGTGAGTTGGCTTTTTCTTATGTCTCAACTTCTACATCCTTGTGTGGCAACAAGTCTGATTGTGTGGGTGGTAAATTCCCCTACTTTTCCCAGGGTTGTTCTGTAGAGCTTTGATTTGAGCTTTTTTCTATTTTGCACAAACACACTTACATTTATTCTCCGGTGTCACAGATTAGATTCTTTGGAAATCGTTCAGTGTGAGATGCCGATTAAGGAGAGCCTTGATTACCAAAATCTGTGGAAGCAGCAGAAGGAAAAGTTCAGCTGTGATGCAGGTCCCATGACAGTTCTGCTGACTCACAGAGAGCTCGGGGAATACAATTCCCCTGTGATGCCAGGCCCGGAGGTATCTTCACTGATCAAACACTGGATGTTAGTCGCCTTCCAAAGAAAATGTCCTTGATACTTTGGAACAGAGGCGACCTTTGATTAGGCTGATGACTGAAGGCATGTGCCCACAACGTCCCCAAAGCAAGGGTTAACTAGTCCTTCACTAAAGGGGCATTGGATGAGTGCACATCATAGCATCCACAACCGATGAGGACAGAGACCTGACGAAATCTTAATACAGATTGTCTCTGTCACTAATTCTCTTGAGGTGCGTATACTTGGTTCTTGGCACCGAATGACATTTGAATCACATGCACACATTGTTTTTAGGCATTTCATGGGCTTACTTCTTCTTTTTTCTAAATATATTAGCAATATTGTTAAGAAGGTGGAAATCTTCATAGTTTTTATGAGATTAAGTTGTTCCATTTCTTTGTACGTACTGCAGATATAAACTACCTTGAGGACAGGCTTCATTCAGAAGATTTTGATCAGCAGTTATCTCACACCTATAGAGAGGTGTTTTTTGTTTTGTTTTCACCTAAAAATATTTGAGTGTGCCAAAATATTAAAATTATTTCACTACTTTGAATAATAATGTGTAAAATTTAAAACAAATTAAAAATATAAAGCCATATTAGAAACATTTGAGAGGGAAACCAATGACACAATATTAGAGACAGATATGAACGAGAATCAGATTAAAATATGTGATTATATACCCAAAATTATGAATCTGCTTATAATATTTTAGAATTATGAACTAATCAAAATAAAGACATCTGGGGTTTTTTTTGCTTTATGTATATGGGAATGTATAATTTTGTATTTTATTTTTCAGTAGTTTACCATTTTCTTAAGCTTGCCAAAATAATATATCCTATTTAGTGTATACTATATGAATACTTTTAAATGATGTAATTTTAATGATTTCAATGATGACCTTTACTAGTAAAAAGTCCAAGACTGGTTAATAACGTTAGTGTCTACAAGAATCTGAATTCAGATGCCACTTGAACCTGTGTCATATCCCAGCTAAAGGTAAGAACTTCCTAATCTTGTGAGGGCTATTCAGGCTTTCAGTTTGTTAACAATATTGTGAATATATTCAGGAAAAAAAAAACTAGACAATCCACTTTTGCACAAAATGATTAGATATCTGACTATATTTTTTTTTAATTTTTTTAACGTTTATTTATTTTTGAGACAGAGAGAGACAGAGCATGAACGGGGGAGGGTCAGAGAGAGAGGGAGACACAGAATCAGAAGCAGGCTCCAGGCTCTGAGCCATCAGCCCAGAGCCCGACGTGGGGCTCGAACTCACGTGCTGCGAGATCGTGACCTGAGCTGAAGTCGGAGGCTTAACCGACTGAGCCACCCAGGCGCCCCAATATCTGACTATATTTTAAAGAATTTATTTGTGTATATGTTGCAATACGGTATATTGGAATGGAACTTAGCAAAAAATTGTCTGTAAATTGGATGAGCATAAACTAACTAAATGGAAGGAAAGACTAGCAATTTCCAAAAATGTGATTAGGATACAGAACTAGAACAAGAGTAGTACAGAAAAAGATACATGATTTGTTAGAAAATGGAAAAAATGAAACAATTTCAAGTCTTTCTACACATTCTTCTTTTCCCCCCTTAGTTGATTAAATAAAAATCTATTTTCCTTGCCCATCAATATTTCACAGAGTGCAAATAAAAATGCAAGGGACTATCACACCTAAAGGGAAATAATTTTGTAAAATTGATCAGTGAAATTCTGAAAATAGGCCTTAAAAATGTGTTGCATTTGTAATTACACTGTATTACATTTTGTTACTAAGGGCAATTTAAGAACATTTTGGCATAATTAATACTTCCGTAGCTCAGAAATTTCTTGGCAGGTATCCTAATTCCACTGTGATTAAAACTGAAAACTCTAATAGAAATGGAACTCATCAACCAATTCTATTTTATGACTGAGTAGTAAACAAAATTAAACTCTGAATTTTTTCTGAGCCTTAAGTCAAGAATGCAAATAGACATAGAATGAGAAAATGCTGTCCAAAATAAACCTGGGGTAGGGATATTAATAATAGTCAAAACACTTCACCAAAGATGATGAAAGGCATAAATCACAAGAAAATATAACACATTACAGTCAAAACAATCTAAAAACATAAACCCAAGATATATAAAGAAAAATTAGTAAACTAAAAGAAAATATCAACAAATTCACAATGGGATATTTTCACACACTTCTTTCAGTAATGGATTAAAAAATCAGACAAAAATTATTAAGGATATGGGAAAAAATAAAAAATCATAAAAAATTTAATAACTTCATAACATTACACTGAAAAAATAAAGCATAATATTCATGCTGCTAAGCACACCTGGACCATTCACAAAAACAGATCATAGTGAGTCATGAAGCAAGTGTCAACAAATTTCAAATTACTGGGGTACCTGAGTAGCTCAGTTAAGCATCTGACTCCAGCTCAGTTCATGATCTGGTGGTTTGTGAGTTCAAGCTCCGCATGGGTCTCTACACTGGTGGTGGAAAGCCTGCTTGGGATTCTGTCTCTCCCTCTCCATCTCTCTGTTTCTTCCCCACTCGTGCTTTCTCTCTGTCAAAATAAATAAATACACTTAAAAAATTTCAAATTACTAAAATTTAAAAATTGCTATCTGATGATAGCACAATTTGACTATTAATCAATACTACAAAGATCACTAGAAAAATCCATATATTTAAAAAGAAAACATTTTACATTTTCCATGGCTCAAAGAAATTATAATGAGGATAATATATGAATGACATGGTAACAGAAATACTACTTATAAAAATTGGGTAGATGCAGTTAAGCAAAGAGAATTTTATACCTTAAATTCATGCAAATATTAGAAAAGAAAAATAATTAAAATTAATCAGTAAAGAATATTTCTCAAGAAGTTAAAGAGCAAAATAAATTTAAAAAAAGAAGATGAATGAAATAATAGAGATGATAGCAAGAATAATGAATCATAAAGTAAATTAAAAAGAGCAATGATTAACATATGTGAAGGTTTGACAATCCTCTGACTAGATTGATCATGAAGAAAAAGAAGTTACCAAAACATCAGGAATAAAAAAGTGAGTATCACTAATATGCTGTGGTTAATACAATGATTTTAAAAAAAGATATTATGAACCATTCTGTGTTGATGCATTTGAAAATGGAATTTTTTCCTAGAAAATATTTCAGTTACCAAACAGGCAAAGGAATGCATAGAAATTGTAATAGTTCTATAATCTTTATAGAAAATGAATCAGCAAATAAATATGACAGAAAACTCCATGGAAATGGTTTTTCTACTAAATTCTATAATCGGTCATAAAGTAAATTATTTAAATATTAAGCAATTTCAGAGAATTGAGAATGAGTGCACTCCCCAAACTGTTTTGTGAGACTAACATAATCCTAGTATGATATTTAAAAGAACATTTTGGGAGCACCTGTGTGGCTCAGTCGGTTAAGTTTTGGACTTCAGTCCAGCTCCTGATCTCGGGGTTCCTGAGCTTGAGCCCCACCTTGGGCTCTGTGTTGACAGCTCAGAGCCTTGAGCCTGCTTCTGATTCTGTGTCTCCGTCTCTCTCTACCCCTCCCCCACTCACACTCTGTCTCCGTCTCTCTCAAAAATAAGAATAAACATTTAAAAAATTGAAAGAATATTTTCAACTTTGCCACTATTTTAACAAAAGAAAATTTCCCTCTTCCCTTAGAAATGAAGGCAAAAATCTTATGTTTGTTTTTTAATTGACCTTCTTTCCATTGACCCAAACTACAACCTTTACAATCTTTGTTGTAACTTACATTACACTCATAAATGTATTTCAATTCCAGACACCTCATAAAGAATTGGGGGGAGGGGTCTACCAAACCATGGTCAATCTGAGCTGGTGTTATTCTTTAAGTTTACTGCCTCTCTGTATCTTTGACTATGAGGACCCCTGATAAATAAATATATTACCTAGTGGTAAACAGTGGTTAGTCGCCTAAGACCAAATGCTTTATTTAACATATTTCACTTTTTGCCGAATATTTTTGTCAACACCAAGCTCTTAATCCAAAGCAATGACAATAATAAAGTAAACACAAGTATACATGGGTAGACCACTTGGTGGTACTCCAAAAAGCACAGTACACACACACACACACACACACACACACACACGTATACATACACATACAAATATATATGCATATATGTATACATCTAGAGTTATGCCATATATGGCAGTAAGACAAACTTAAAAGAATTCCTTTTAAGTTCTCAGAGAATGTACAAAATATCCAGGCACAAGATTACCATGTATAAGAGATTCATTTCTTTTTTAAAACCCCTTAAACAAAAGGTAGTCTTTCCTAGTGGCCAAATGAGCTAAGGAGTGGATTTATACCACTGCCAGAAAATGCATTGGTAGCTAAAACCTTCCATCTCAACAAGCAACTTCACCAGGGCTCAAATATTTTAGGACTTTTGTAATTCAAAAATGAATAAAATATGATTCCTGTCTCTGAGGTGTATAAAAGCTAACTACCATGTATATGTAATAGACTAAATTGGAAAGCTATTACCTGGAAGAATAGACATCCAAGACCCCTCTCCTCCCTGCCCCCCCAAAACCCCCAGAAAATTAAAAAAAAATGCTACCATAATGGGCCATTCTCTGTATTTTTTGATAACTCTTTATTTATTTCCAGTGT
Source organism: Neofelis nebulosa (assembly GCF_028018385.1). Lineage (NCBI taxonomy): Eukaryota > Metazoa > Chordata > Mammalia > Carnivora > Felidae > Neofelis > Neofelis nebulosa. Next base: position 77,005,307 of record NC_080783.1, on the reverse strand, counting down.
ATTTCATTAGATCTTTATCTGATTATTTGAGGCCAAAGTCTAAATCACCATAGGTAGCAATAAATTTATTGAGAAAGTGCATTACTCTAAATGTACTAAAGGGTGAGGGGCAGCTAGGTGGCTCAGTTGGTTAATTGTCTGACTCTCAGTTTTGGCTCAGGTCCTGATCTCACAGTTCACAAGTTCGAGCCCCGTAACCGGCTCTGCACCGACCGTGCAGAGCCTGCTTGGGATTCTCTCTCCCTTTCTCTGCCCCTCTCCCACACACATGTGAGCACACTCACTCTTTCTCTCAAAAGAAATAAACTTCATAAATAAATAAATAAATAAATGTACTAAAGGGCGCTAGGATAAGCGCTATCCAATTTGTACCAGAAATACAAATAGATTTTTTGTGGTATTTCCAAATATACAAGCAGATCTTTCTTGGCAACTTCCAGGAATTATAATTTCCTTTCTACATCCTTTTAGAGTATTACTTTAGAGATAGATTTAGGGAAAAAGATACATAAAACTGGTATCCAATGAAAGGGTAGTTCTGGGAATTAAAATTCTTGATAGACAAATTAATAGATTCATTTAAATTCCTTCCTGTGCTAACACTGTCCTCAGTGAATCGACTCTGCCCTATCTCACCATTTTCAACTTCTCCTATTTTTTCATCCCATGTAGCAGGCAAAATATATTTCTTGAAAGGAAAAAGAAAAGTCTCAAGATAGTATCAGTAAACATAGGTTTAATCGATACGGATTTTCAAAGAGTTTAAGTACGAAACTCTCAAAAGTACAAAGCTATCGTGCATAATTCATTTATTTAAATCGTGCCCAATCTTGATTATGCATCAGTCACAAACTCATGACCCCACACAAACACTTTGTGTTTCCATGCTGAATTCAATAATAATGCTTTCAGTTGCACAAGGAATTTGGTTTTTAACCATTTGCTGAAGTAAAACTTACACACATAAAATTTATTCATTTTAAACATTAAACTCAATGAGGTTTAGTAAATACACAAAGTTCTGCAACAGTCACTTAATCCAATTTTAGAACATTTCCATTAACCCCCAAATTTTCCTACTTTGCAATCAATCACTACTTTTTCCTACCCCTACCTGTAGGCAATCACTAGTCTCCTTTGTGTGTTTACATTTGCCATTTTTCTGAACATTTCATATGTATAGAATCATAAAATATGTGATCTTTTGTGTCTGAATTAATTCACTTACCAAAATAATTTTGTGGGTCATCCATGTTGCAACATGATGTATTGTTAGTTTTTTCTTTTCTATTACTGATTTATATTCCATTGCATGGATATATCACATTGTTTTGGGGTGTTTTCAGTTTTTGTCTATTATGAATAATGCTGTTATAAACATTATCACACAAATCTTTTTGTGGTCCTGTGTTTTTATTTCTTTTGGGCAGAATCCCAAAAGTGAATTTTGTATGCAAACTGTGTGTAAATTTATGGTTAACATCTTGAGAATTACCAGTTTTTCAAACTGGTTTCACCATTTCCCACCAGCATGGTGGGAGGGTTCCCATTTCTCATTCTTACCACCGTTACTACTGTCTGTTTCATTTTGAAGTGATATCTTATTGTGGTTTAATGTACATTTCCCTAATAACTGATGACAATGAGTATCTTTCTATGTATTTAGTGTCCAAGTGTATATTTTCATTGATGAGTTATCAATTCCAAGATTTTTTATCACTTTACTGGGCTAAGATTATTTTTACATATTTAAAATATAAACATTTTTATCATATCTGAACTGTATATGGCTTGCTTTTCATCTTCTTCATGTCCCTCAGTATATGACTTGTTTTTCATTTTCTTAAGGATCTCCTTAAAAACAAATGTTTTAAATTCTTATGAAATTTAACTTACCATTTGTGTTTTTTATGGATCATGTGTTTTTATGGATCATGCCTTTAGTGTCTTTAGTGTCTTTAGTGTCTTTAGTGTCTTTGAAATCTTTGACTAATTCAAAGTCATGAAAATGTTCTCATATTTTTTTCTATCATTTTTATAGTTTTAGCTCTTGCATTTAAGTCTGTCATTTATTTTAAGCTAATTTTTGTGTTTGGTGTGAGATAAGGATAAAGATCTCCATACATATCTGATTGTCTCCGGACTCTCTGTTGAAAAGTCCATCTTTTCCCTATCAAACTGCTTTGGTGCCTTTGTGAAAAATCAATGTACCACAAATGTAAGGGTTTATTTTTGGATTGTCAAGTCTGTTCTATCGATCGACTTGTCTATCCTTATATGACCAGACTGTCTAGATTATTGTTGATTTAAAGTTAGCAAGTCCTCAAAGTGGATAAATAATTTAACACAAAGCAAACAGATCATAAGTCATCACAAGAACACAGATAATCTTTTTACCATTAAAAGGAATTTGAGTTTGAGACTCAAACATAAACTTAGGCTTTGTAATTTCGTGTTTGAGTCTACACTCTGGGAATATAGTTGAAGAAAAAAAGTATTTTTTTTTAGCAAGGAGCACAATATAGTATACTGCAAAAGAGTTAAAAAGAAATACTCTCCCAAAGGAGAGGATAAATTTTAATGAATATCACAATGTTAATACAATGTGTACTCTGTTCTAAATGGAAATACAGTATTAGAATCGTATTAAATTGTGTAAACAGAAGTGAAAAAACAGCAATAGTGATTAGAGCTTTTTACCATATTACTTTGGATAGATAACAAAGATCAGATATGAATTCGGTATGATGTAATAGCTTTATTAACCTCATGTATATCTTTATAAATTTGTCCAATTTTTATGGATGTATTTGCTCTGCAAAACTATCTAAGGTCGTAATCATCACACAGCATAAATATTTTAAAATAGTAATATAGGGGCACATGGGAGGCTCAGTTGGTTAAGTGTCCGACTCTTGATTTCAGTGCAGGTCACAATTTCACGATTTGTACGTTTAAGCCGGCGTTGGGCTCTGGGCTGACAGCACAGAGCCTACTTGAGATTCTCTCTCTGTCTCTCTCTCTCTCAAAATAAATAAATAAACTTTTGAAAAATAAAGAAATAATAAATATATTATTAAAAATAAAAATAAAATAGGAATATGACTTTTTGAAAAATTCTCCTCGTGTGTGTGTTTTGCGGGGTAGGGGGACCGACAATATATGTGTGATGGAAACTACAAAGAGAATACTTGGTAATCTTATTGGGTAATTGACTTACAGACCTCAGGATTTCTGGGGACAGGAGTACAGATTTCCAGTGATCGCTCAGATTTATTGAGTCAAGAAAACAAACCAACAGTCTCAAGATCCTGAAGAACCTTTCCTGAGCACCAGCCCTTACATTTTTAACTGTTTCATTACTTGTTAATCTTCCATTTCCTGCACTTTGTGTGACTCCATTTCTTACCTCTCAATTTACTCTCACTTCTACCTCATTTCCACCATACCTATTCTCCTACATTTCTCCTTCCCTCATCTTTCTGGTAGTCTCCAGAATATTATTGTTCGAGTCTGGTTGTTTTTGAAGTAAAAGATGTTATCATAGATCGGAGTCTCAGCACCACAGAGCATCTATTGGTAAGAGACACAAGAAATAAATAACAAATAAAGGGTGTGTTCTATCTGTTCTGTGAAGCAAAGATAGCATTGTTAGCATTTTTTCCTACGGTGAAAAGAAAGACTAAGGGCCAGGCTGGGACCCAGAACAAGAGATTCTAGATAAAAAGACCTCTGTAGCAAAGCAGTTTACTCTCCAGCCTGCCAACACACAGCACGTTCTGACATGCCCTGTGCGAAAATCCAGCAATCTGATATAAAGAGTTTCCAGAAATAGGCGGTAAGATATGAAAACAGATAGTCTTTTACTGACCAGGGTGAATATCTGTGTTGCTCTCTTAATAATGAACTACTGCTGCAAAGAGCAAGCAGAAACATTTATTTACTGCTCACAAGATGGCCATTATTTAAACAGTCTTACACAAATAGGTGTGTTAATTGTTGTTTGATTCTGGAGATTATGATGTGTTATCCATTTTTTTTTTCCCTCTTGTAATTACCCTATGGCCTGACATTTTAGCATGGTCTTCTGCTTTGTTCTAACATTTAAATGTTACCTATGTTCCTTTTTCATTTAGGTCATGCAGGTTAATTGGTATTTTCCCTACTGAGCTATGAATGCTAGCTAGCATGCAGAAGATTCTTTGTATGAAACCACTTATGAGGTTCATTAGTAGTTTGTAATGAAGTTATCAATGTAGGAAAAAGTACTTAAGATCTTTGTTTGGCAAAATTAAAAAAAAAAAAATACTGCCTAACATCCTTATGTCAATAAAAAAGCATAATGAGTCTTCCAAATGCAGGCTTCACAATATACCAGAAACAATTGTGTCTTTAAATCAATGACTCTGTCCAAGAGTAAACATAATTGCCTTCTACTAGTAAATTTAACAATAACCAACAAAACTTTTATTTTTGGTTGTTACAATGCAAAGTATGGTGAGATCCCTCAGGGCACAATTTTGTAGTTGTCTAGGTGATTTGGATATTTGCTTTTATAAAATAACTTAAAGTTTATTAAAGGTATGGTTTTATTGATTGCTCTTGCTGATTACTTGGGGATAAACTCGTTGCTTTAGAAGAAAGGTTATTGACCGGCATACTTTTCTACTCATCTGTAAATTTTAATAAGTCAAACAGAGTCATTAGAAGATTTAATTATAGCTACATGAGTTTACATAGAGGCACTCCCAGGCTGTATGTTTTTGTTTGTTTATTTTGAGAGAGAGTGAGCAAGCGAGGGGCTGAGAGAGGGCAAGCAGGCAGAGCATAGAAAATAGCGCGGGGCTAGAGCTTACAAACCACAAGATCATGACCTGAGCCGAAATCTAGACTCATTTGCTAAAGGGACTGAGCCACCCAGGTGCCCCTCCCTGGATGCATTTTTGAGTGAGAAAATGAACATTCTCCCTTCTGCATAAGTACACATGCACATGCATCTGTGTGCCTATGTGTATGATAGACATATGGCTGTATTTATGTTTCTATTAGTACAATGAATACGGGAAGACATTTACTTATTTTTTTAACAAGTATGATGGGAATAAGGGCTCAAATATAGAGTGGAGAAGGAGAAGAATAGGGAGGAACCAGACAAAAAAGAAAAAAATACTGTTCTAAACTGAAAATATTTTGAGATATGCTTACATTTATTCATTCACATAAATTTAAATATACATGAGAATATATGTGAAAATAAAATAAGTGTATTTTTTATTTAAATTGCTAAGATCAATTAAAGAAAACACAAATTAATTAAACTGTGATTTTAAAACTTGGTGAGATAATTTGTATGTAAATAATTAGTGAGAGCCTGTGAAATTTTTTGTAAACCTTAATGATACACATAGGATTTTACTACCCATTCTTTGAGAATCAATAAAGAATACACATTTGTAGGTGGTAGGATAAAAAAGTTGTCTTAATTTCTACCACCAGGGACTCTGTAAAGAAGGGATTTTAAAAAATTACCTTATTATTTCTAGTTTAGGGAGGCTACTTTGAAAGACCTGGGAGAAGAGGTCTGGGCCTTTGATGGCTTGTTCTATGCAAAACAAAGGACAACTGGCCTTTGAACAATGTGGGGGTTAGAGGTGCTGACCTCTATGCAATCAATATCCACATATAACTTCTGACTCTCCCAAAACTTAACTGCTAATAGCCTAGCGTTGACCAGAAGCCTTACCAATAATATAGTCTATTAGCACATATTTTGTATGTTATATGTATTTTATGCTGTTCTTACAATAAAGTAAGCCAGAGAAGAGAAAAGTGTATTAAGGAATCATTCACAACATTTACAGTGCTGTACCGTATTTACCAACAAAAATCCACGTGTAAGTGGACCCATGCAGTTCAAACTAAAGTTGTTCAAGGGTCAACTGTACCAGCCATACTGTTATTCATAAAATAATAATAAGGAATTGGCAATTTGCTACAAGCAGGGAGAATCAGAGTGTGAGAAGGTAAGTCGTCATGTAATAGGACGCATAATGCTGGGTTTTGTGGGGAAAGTTGGCAAGAGAAAAATGCCCAGAGGAGAGGAGGCCAAAGAACTTTCACAAAAAAATGGTAGATGGATGCTTTTCAGATACATGAAAACCCTTCACCGCCCAAAAGCATCACTGAAATTTGCTGTGCATTAAAAAACTTTGAATGCAATGTTTTGGAAGGAAAATTGGAAAAAGTGCTTCAAGTGTCCATCTGGGTCAGATTGTAAGTGGAAAACGAATGTCCACAGAAGGAGGGGCTCAAGAGAGTTTGCTTATGTGTTAAGAAGGACTTCCCACTGCTGCTAAATAACACAGGGCATCTTGATCACCTCAAAGCTTCAATCAGACAATTTTGAGTTTGCATGTTGCCTCACCTATTCTCTTGCAAATAGTCTTCCCCCAGTTTGGTGGTAGTGGTGGTGGTGGTGGTGGTGGTGGTTGCTGTTTGTATAGTTTCCTTGTTGGGGGCCACAGCCCACAAAACTGCCAAAGAGAACTCCATCATTATTGCTGCTAGGAGGTCCAATGTTCATGCTTCTTGACCAGGGTTTTCAAAGGACAGACCTTAAAAGGAAAGTTCCTCAATCTTCCTTGGAGCCTTCCCCTTCTGAGTGCAATCTCTCACCCAGCTGCATTAACATTGCCTGGAGCTTGTTAGAAATAAAGAATCTCAGGCCCACCCTAGACCTACTGAATCAGAATGCATGTTAACAACCCCACAGGGGGTTCCTATGTACATTAAAGTTTTAGAAACACTGCCCTAAAGTGCTGAGAGGGCAGATCCATGCTGTGCACTATGCTGAAGTGAGATAAATGTTAATCTCCAGAGAGTTGTCATCTGGAGTTTTGAGAGCTGTTTGTGCCTTGTGCCTCTTGTGAAAACAGCTTCTTGTTTCTGGTTTAGAGTTCTCCTTAAGCCTCAAGCACAAATTCATTGCCCTTGCTGGGGAGCAATTTCCCAAAGAGGTACCATGCAATCTTCCGTAGTCTTTTCCAATTCCCCTTGGCACCTGCACAGAAATCTTTTCCCTAACTTTTTTTTCCCCTCAGGTTAAAAATAACCCCTTTTGCAAATAACTCAGGGTGTACTTACCAACTATACATCAGACAAGTCTAGAAATAGACCGACTCAAAAGTTTTTGACACTATAGTCAATTATAAGGTTATATACTGCAATGGTTGGGAACACAGACCACTAAAGCTACACTGCCTGTGTTTAAATCACTGCTCCTTCACCTACTTTTTGTAAGATCTTGGGTAAGCTACAAAACATGTCTCTCTCAATTCTCTCATCTATAAAATCAAAATAATTATAGCACCTTTATGTTAATTGAGTTAACCCATGTACAATCCTTAGATATTTCTAAGGATACAGAGCATTAGATAATATTAAATATTAGGAATATTATGTATTAGAGAATATTAAGTGATAAACACTAGATAATACTCATGTTTCTCTAGCATAGGAATATGATTTAGTCACTAACAGTGACCATGTTTCCCTTTTCCACTTTAACTCTCTGTGGGTACTTCATACTAATAGAATAGGAACTGGGTGGTATCTACTTGCAGGAAAACCAGGTGATATGTATTTAGCTTTTCCCCCCAGATCCATGAATGTTGAAAACAATCACATGGGTTGATCAAGCAATGAACTAGTCATTAATATACTCAATTAGGATGTGAGCGGTAACCCAGGGCCTTCTTGCACTCAGACTCAACAAATATTTATTGAGTTCCTAATATGTGCCATGACTATGTTGCTGCCCAGGAACACAGTGATGACAATAATTGTTCTCCATCCTCAAAAAGTGTGTGGTTTAGTAGGAAGATGATCATGCCAATTAAAAATTATAAAAACACTACTAATAATGAATATCATTTATAAGATGAAGTGGAAAAATAGCTGAAGATTTTAGACTGATTTGTAAAACCATGTAGAGTATCACAAAACAGGCAACATTAATCTAAGACTTGAAAGAAGGGTAGGATTTTTCTGGTACCAAGTCAGATTGAGTATTTCAGAGAGAAGAACAGCAAATGCAGAGCTGGTGCTCTGGTTGTGCATTGTGCTCTGGAGACTGCAAACAATTCAACATTTCTGTAGCATAGACTTTAGGGATAGAGGTGGGAAGGTGGACCAAACAACAAAGACCCTGCATGTTGTGTAATAAACATGAACATTTAACCTTCAGGTGATGAGAACCATTGAAGAATTTTGAACAAGGTTGTGACATGATGGGATTTGCATGATGAGTCTCCTTGGCAGAAATGATGACTAGAAGGACTCAGGTACTAGGATCCAGCGAGATAGCCATTGGGTGTGCAGGCAAGGGATGATGAGTTCCTTAGCTAAAAGGAAGCTAGTGGGGTAGAGGAAGTGGGGAGGGGATGTGTAAAAAGGAGACTGTCTCAACCCCGTGATTGCCTGGGCGCTGTGCCCATGGATACATGAGGAAAGAACCACTTCTCTCCTTCTAGATAGCTGATGTTGACCCGATGGTGGAACTGACAGAAAGGTAACTTCACTTGTCTTCTAGCCTGAATCATTCAGCACAGTGGATGGACTTTCCTCTAAAAGGTCACTTCAAAAATGCACAGAAATGACCTATACGGAGGTGATCGTTACCTGCCCTTTCTCTATAGGAACACATTATTATGGCTTATCACGTTAACCATCACACTGGAATGTACCGTGACAGCAGGATGTTGCAAGTGGAAATCATACGGGTACATCTGGGTTTGGAAAGCAGAGTGTGAGAACCCTGCTTCAGGAAAAGCAGCCAGCTCTACTGGAGGTTACGGCGGGAGTGGAGGGGGACAGATAAGACAAGTAACTGCGGGAAGAGACACACACGCTGTGAAAAGTTAGGAATAAAATGATAGCAGAAGTGATGAGTAAATTAAAACTCATAAGAAGGAAAACTAAGGTCAAAAAGATCTAAAAATATCCCTACTTTGTGGGTCCATGCTCAGTATTCAGGGAAGAGAATAATAGGCAATGTATAATAGTAATCAGAAATAACATATACTTGATAAACATTATATAAGACATTTTAATATTACCTGATATGAATACAAAAATATATGTTTATGATATAACATATACTATATGTAATGTGATATACTATAAATAATAGTAAGCAATGAGACTCCTAGAATGTAGATATGTTAATAAGAGGTAGGTACAGTTGGCATCAGAAGTTCATTAAGCAATAGTATTTGCATGTGTACTAGTTCATCACCAAAGAGAAACACAAGGAGTTCAAGGCTGACTTCTCTCCGGTGAGTCTCCATATTTACCTATTTTTCTCTATTCTCTTGGAGCATATGAAGTTTTAAATATTCTCTTTTATTTATTTATTTTTATTTATTTAAAAAAATTTTTTTTTAAGTTTATTTATTTTTGAAACAGAGACAGACAGAGCATGAACGGGGGTGGGTCAGAGAGAGAGGGAGACACAGAATCGGAAGCAGGCTCCAGGCTCTGAGCTGTTAGCACAGAGCCCGCCGGGTGGCTCGAACTCATGGACCGCGAGATCGTGACCTGAGCTGAGGTTGGACGCTTAACCGAATGAGCCACCCAGGCGCCCCTCTTTTTATTTTTAATATGCAGTTTGTCTTTTTCCTGATACATGACAAACTACTTCAGAAAATTACTGAAAGTTTTGAATAAATTTGACTGTACCTATAGAGTTCATTTCAGAAACATTTGGCTATATGTATAGAAAACATTTCAGGTTTTACCAACCCTGGCTTGTGAAGCTTCAGGATATTAATAACTACCTAATAAGGAATAAACTGTAAGTTTTTAGATACACTGATTAGCTTTAAAAATATTATACTCAGTAGTTGTCTAAATTGCATAAAATCCATGTGGGTTACTTTAATTATTCACATAAACATTCTATTCATATCCTTAAAATTGATTATGGTAATCCCTGTATCTGGCATGAAATGGTTTCAGGAACTTGAGGCATTTTTCAGTTGATCCCAGCAAACATTTATGTTGCAACAACCATGTGTTGGGTAATAGGGCACAGAGATAAGACATAATCCCTATGCTCAGAGAACTCACAGTTTAGTTGGCCAATATAGATATGCAGTATGTAAGTATAATTCACTGTGTTAGGTGAAATCTCCTGTGAGGCACCAGCTTTATGATAGTCACCATAAATAATAGTTATTGATTAGCTTTTCTGTGTCAGGCACTATATGTATGAGGCATTACCTCTAGTTATCACAAAAACCTTATCGGGCAGGTTTTCTTTTGCCCTTTACAGATAAAGAAAAAGGAAGATTAAAGAGGTAATAGCTTATTAATGTCATATGCTGGGAAAGGATGGGTCGAGTCAGGATTGCATCGCAGGGCTGGCTGACTGTGTTTACAACTTCATAATCTACACGAAACTCTATTTCATGCATCTATTTTTATAAGCACAATGATGTAAAGACAACTTATGAATTTTGAATTTATTTTTTAGGATTATATAAATGTTTTCTGTATAATCACTTCATTAAAATAGTTCTATCCATACAAAATAAAGAATCAACTCTAGATAGTTTATCCATAAATTGTCTACCACATTTGAGGGATCAAAAGCTGTGTTTTGATGACACTTTTATGACATTTTTTGAAGCTGGAAAGCTCATTTTGGTGTCTTTCTGTCCTTCACTGGGAGTTGATGATCTATAGTTAAGTCTGTCCCTTTTAAAATATCTTGGCTTTAAGAAAATGCCATCTCTGCAATTTGGAGCAAAGCAAGACATAAACCCTACAACCGTGTGTAGACGGCTTTAGGATGAATAGAAAGGGACCCTGGCCAGTGTCAATGGGCATCTGAATCATTTGGCACTAAAATTATATTCATCAGAATATGTTCCTCAAATGCTGGGGTGAAAATGCACAATTCCTAATTTGAAACAGTAATACACAGATTGGTTTTTTTGTTATAATGATCATTTGTTGTCATCAGAAAGCAACTGTATCATGAAAAACATTGATTTTACCTCATTTTGGCTTGAATTCTCTCTTAGGTGTTTGAACAATCAATGTAAATCTTCTCTTTCCATCTTTTTGCCTCATTCTGTGTTATTCAACCTTGGACAGAAGATTTCACTACTTGAATACCCCCTTGCCTCTATCATAATAATAGCTAGTAATTTTGCTCTGGGATTGTCAAAGTGAGAGTTTCCTGGCTAGTATCCATTCCTTGAGGTCAGCTAATATTGGATAAATGCAACATTTGCACACCTTTGATGGAAAGGTTTCATGGCACAGCCTTTCTGGAGGCTAGTTTTGCATTATACTTCAAAAATCAAAGCATATTTATCTCCTGAGAAATTTTCTTTGTGGAAATACAGCTAACAAAAATTCTGGAAGAAAGCATGAATAAATATGGAGAGATATTCATCAAATAAATATTGATATTTGCAATAGTAGTTGGAGAAAAATAATGTTTTCTAAAAATTGGTTTTCATTAATATAAATGACACTATTAATAATATTAACGATGTCATATAGAAACTAGCAGTATAAACATGATATATCTTCTAGGCCTTACAACAATATCATAAAGGATCCATGAGGCAAATATTTTTGCAGTGTAATAAAAGTTATACTTGTTTAATTTATACTTGAAATACATGTATTTTTCAATAAACAAATGTTACCAGTACATTCCCAAGGGCATAAGTTAGATTTCATTCAGACATTTCTACTGAGATACAGAGCATGTCTGTCACCTTAGGGATCCCTCATGTTGTCCATTCAGAGCCACGTCCACAGCCCTTTTTGCCTGCCCTGTCCCTGATCCCTGGTAATTACTAATCTGTTCTCCATTTCCATAATTTTGCCATCACAAAAATGTTACATAAATGAAGATATAGAGAATGTAAACTTTGAGGATTAGCTATTTTCACCCAGCTTTTCTGGAAATTTAATTGCTGTTTGTCAGCAATTTGTCCATTTTAATTGCTAAGTGGTATTCCATGTATGAATGTAACACAGTTTAATGTTTTTTTCCTTGAAACACTTCTGAATTATTTCTGCTTTTGAGCTATTGTAGATCAAATTGCTGTGAACATTTGTGTGAAGATTTTGTTTTAAGTGTATTTATTTTGAGAGAGAGGGGATGGACACAGAGAAAGAGGGGGAGAGAGAGAATCCCAAGCAGCCTCCATGCTGTCAGCACAGAGCCCAATGTGGGGCTCAAACTCGTGAACAGTGAGATCATGACCTGAGCTGAAATCAAGAGTTAGATGCTTAATCGACTAAGCCATTCGGGTGCCCCTGTGTGAACATCAGCTTTTTTTTTTTTTTTTTTTTAATCTCTGGGGTAGTTCCCCAGGAGTACATTTTTCAGGTCATATGGTAGTTTCATGTTTATTTTTTTTTTAAGAAACTGTTAAACTGTGTTCCAGAGTCATATTATTTTACGTTCCCATCAGCAATGTGTAAGTTACCTAGGATTTCCTCCCAGAATTTGTTTTTGTCACTATTTATCCTTGCCAAAAAAATTTTTTTGGTTGCTATATTTTATTTATATGATCCTGATATGTATCATATCTCACTGAAGTTTTAACTTGCATTCTCCCAAAGGCTAATGATGTCAAATGTCTTTGTATGTACTTATGTGCCTTCTGTCTTCCTCAGTAAAATGTCTGTTCAAGTCTCCGTCTACTACTTTCATATTGAATAATGTTTTTTTTTAATGTTTCAAGTTTTTATTTAAATTCTAGTTAGTTAACATATAGTATAATATTAACTTCAGGAGTAGCCTTTAGTGATTTATCACTTATACATAGTACCCAGTACTCATCACAAATGCCCACCATAATGGCCATCACCCATTTAGCCCATCCCCCCACCAGCCCTGCACCAACCCTCAGTTGTTCTCTATAGCTAAGAGTCTCTGTTATGGTTTCTTTGACAATACTTTGAGACTACTTTATATGTACTAGATAGTAATCCTTTGTCAAAATATAAATTTTGCAAATATTTTCTCTCAGTTTGTATGTTGTCCTTTCATTCTCTTTACATGGACCTTGGCAGAACAAAAAAACCTTAATTTCAATAATGTCCAATTTATTGATATTTATTTTATGGTTCCTATTTTCAGTATCAGGTCTAACAGCACTTTGCCTTGCATTAATATCCTAAAGATTTTGTGTTAGGCTTTTATCTAGAAGTTTTATACATTTATTTATAACCCATTTTGAGTCAGTTTGGTATAGGTTTGTACAAGAAATGAGATGTAGGTTGAGATTTTCTTTTTTTTGCATATGGATATTCCTTGCCCTAACTTTACTTACTAACAATGCTGTAATTTTGTTTACTGTAACTATATACTTCTTGAAATGAGGTGGACTAAGTTTTACTTTTGGGAATTCACCAAGCTTCCAGAATCTGGAGAATTCTCTCTTTTGTCAACTTTGGAATATTTTTAGCCATTATTTCTTTCAGTACTTTTCTATTTTTATTGTGCTTTATTTCTTTAGTTATCATATTTTTAAGTTCTAAAATACCCAGTTGTCTTTTTACTGACATCTTCTATTTCTTTGTTGAGACTTTTTATTTATTTGCTAAGATTCTACTTTTTATTTTGTTCAAAAAAGTTCATAATTTGTTACTGAACATTTTTATGATGGCTGTCTTAAAATCTTTATCAGATAATTCAAACATCTCTGTCATTTGGGTATCAGCATTGAATGTCTTTTATCATTCAGTTTGGGGTCTTCTTGCTTCTTGGAAGCCTGATTGGTTTTCGATTGAAACTTGACACTTTGGGTATTGTAGTAGGAGACTCTGGATCTTGTTTAAAACTTGCATTCTAGCTGGATTTCTCAGACATTGCTTTAGCAGGGAAATGGGGATTGCTTACTAGGAATAGAAGTCCAGATCCCAAGCTGATCTCAATTGATACCAGGCAGAAGTGATAGTTCTGGCTCACCAATAGGTCTCCACTGATCCATCTCTGGCTAAGTAAGAAGTAGAGAAATGGCTCATTACTACTCCTCATGTGCCCTCCTTACCAAACAGTGAGAGGTGCCCTCATTACCATTATGTTGAGGTGAAAGTCCTGACTTTCCCTAGGATTCCTCTAACACCACTGTCAGAAGTGTGGTGTCTCATTACTGCCCGCTGGGGCTTGAAGCTCAGGTTCCCCATGTGGTTTCCACTGATGCTGAAGGTCATCATTCCCACCCAGTACGGTTGAGAGTCCCACCTCTGTACAATTCTCCTCTGACATCATCCTCCCCCAATCCCCTCTTTCTACCAGCTGGGGGATTGTGTTGCTTCCTAACAGCCTTCTCAGGACAGAGGTCTAGGTTCCCCACTCAGCTTCTATAGTCATGAATGGGGATGGGCCACATTTTTTCTTTGTTGTTTGGTTGAAGTAGAGCGGTTATTCAGTATTATCTAGCACTGGTTTACAAAGATACTCTTTTTCTGGTCCTTTGGCTAGAGGAAGCAGGCTATTTGTCGGTCTTTGATTTTTTTTTTTCCTTACTTTTTGACATTTCTTGTTGCTAGCTTTTTCATTTCCATGTCTGATACACATGAGCTAAAAAAGTAAATCCACATTGTGTCATTTTTTAGATCCCAAGGTCCCTTTCCCATACACTTTTTTCTGTATACCTTTGAGAGTCTCCTGAAGTCTACGTCACATATAACATCCATATTTTTAAATTATACTTAGTGGGAGGAGTAGGCAAAATTCAGCCCATCTTCCATGAGGCTGAAGTCCTATGAAGGTATTTTATTATAGGTTCCAAATGGAATTAGTGAGTTAAAATATTAACATCCCCTTTCATCATTAAGTATTGTTCTTTGGCTTTTATTATGGAGATTTCCCAACATCTGCAGAAGTAGAGGGAAATCTATAACATTCCCCATCACCAAGTATTTGTTTACAATGATGTTTAGTTAACACAAGAAAGCTAGAGTAAGTACTTGAATTCTTCCTCGTATTTATAAAGTTTCAATGTGATGCACTGGTCATCTAGTATCTTCCAGAAGGAAAAATAAGAGTTTAAGGGGTGTTTTTGTTTTTGTTTTGTTTTTTGGTATTGTTATTATATGGATTTAAATATATTTGCAGTGATTTGACCTATGCAGTTATATTTTTCTTATTGCAGTTCGAATTATCCTATCTGTGGATAATGGAAGCCAAGTTCAATTGATTCATTATTCCTCTTGACCTATTATATTGCCTATTACTATATTGCTAACTGCTTTAATCACGTGCTTTAATCACGAATTCAGGAACAGCTCTCCTGGGTAGTTCTGGATTGACATCTCCTATGAAATTTCAGTCAAGATATTTGTCTGAAATGCAATCATATGAAGACTTGAATGATAATGGAGGATCCATTTTTGAGATGACCCACTCACATAATTGGCAAGTTTGTGTTGCTTGTTGGCAGAAGGCCTCAATTCCTTGCCACATGGATCTCTCCACAGGGCCATTGTAGTGCTTTTATGATATGGTATGGTGGCTTTCCCCAGAGCAATTCATGTCAGAAAGAGCAAGACACAAGTACCTGTGTCTTTTCTGACTTAGCCTCAGGATACACACACGGTTATTTCTCAATATCCTATTGATTACATTGGTCGGCTCTCCTCACTATTGAGGGAGCTATTTAAGCACATGACTAACAAGATATGCAGGTCACTGGCAGCCTTTTTGGAGGCACGTTACCATATATATCTTCACTAGTTTTGAAGGTATCCTTACTTCCTACTATACTAAGAACTTTCAGGGTCACTTTCTTTGTTTCTTTCCCCAGGCACAGAATCACTGATTTTTCCATGGTATCTTGATTTATTTTAATAGAAAAATATATATATGGTGTAAGTTGGGTTCTAGGGATGTTCATTATATGGAATTGGTCTATGTTTTTAAAATAAAAATTTTTTATTGCTTTTAGCAAATATTGACATGAATTGTTAATGAAAGACAAATTAAAAATTTTTATGGATTAAATTTTTGGAGAATTTTGGTGAGATATCCCTTCATAATTTTATCCTTCTATTTCTTTTATGACAGTTACATTTACAATTTAGATTCTCCTTTCCTCAATTGAAACAAAATATAAATACAAACATCATCATATTTAGTTTTGAGAATAGTTTATATTATTTTCCCATTTAGTTTAAAATAATCTGAAATCATAAAAATGGCAGAGGGTAATATGGGGAGAAAATAATATTTTAAAGCCCCCAGACCTAGAAAATTTAAGACAGTTAAATGTTTGCATTTACATGGACCAAAAATTTACATGTTGGAGGACCAAATCTGTAATTATTGTTACTAATATATGGTAAGATATTTCTATATAACTCAACTCCTCTTTTATGATAGTTTTTATCATTGTTGAATGATGGTTTGTTCAATTTAACTTTATTTCACACCTAAATTGATCAGAATTTTATTTCAAAGTACTGATACTTTGTTGCATAAAGTATACACTATTTTTATTTTCCAGGTGCTTCTTTATAAATTTCTTAATATGGAAGCTATTTCTTCAAAAACATATTATCCATTAAAAGGCCAGAATACAAATATGATATTACTTATACAGGAAAATTATTTGAATTACTTGGCAGTAACCTAATATTTGAATGAGGGGTAATGTAGGACTTTTTTGTTTGTTTGTTCAATAACCTATTACTGCTGACCT
This sequence comes from Neofelis nebulosa, assembly GCF_028018385.1. NCBI lineage: Eukaryota > Metazoa > Chordata > Mammalia > Carnivora > Felidae > Neofelis > Neofelis nebulosa. The sequence continues at coordinate 76,988,571 of NC_080783.1, read as the reverse complement.
TTTTTTTTTTACCTCTTTCTACAGAAGAATAACTAAGACCAGCCTGTAAACCTGGAAGATACATAATATCTTCCATATTTAGTTCATTATAGGATTTATGAAAGATTATAGCTGCTATTATAAGCTTGCCTTTTATTCAGCTTTAATAAATAAATTCTTGGGGTGCCTGGGTGGCTCAGTCAGTTGAGCATCTGACTTTGGCTCGGGTCATGATCTTGCAGTTCACGAGTTTAAACCCCACCTCAGGCTCCGTGCTGACAGCTTGGAACTGCTTCAGATTCTGTGTCTCCTTTTCTCTCTGCCCCTTCTTCTGCTCGCAGTCTGTCTCTCTCTCTTTCTCAAAAATAAACATGTTAAATAAATAAATAAATAAATTCTTTATGGTCTTAACTAAAACGCCTCATATTGTGCATTAGCCTCCATCCCCCACCTACTCAGAGACATCATACTTGGACCGAAAGACGACTTTTGTTTGAAGATTACATTGAGACATTGGGAATTGAAATTTAACAATATCTTTTATAATAATGTCAAAAAGATAAAATATTTAAGAATTTCTGTACTAAAAACTGTAAAATATTGTGGAGATAAGTTAAGGAAGACCTAAGTGAAAGGAAACATGTATGAAGTTTGGGAATTGGAAGAAAAGATATGTTCAAATATCAAATTACTTCAAAAATGACTTATGAAACCAATGCAATCTCAATAAAAATTCCTGATTTTTTTATATTGCTGCTCAATTATAAAATTTATATGTAGAAGCACCAGAGCAGCCAAAATAATTTTTCAAGTGAAGGCATAAATTGGGAGGCACAGACTATTGAATTTTAAGACTTATTATAAATGAACATATTCAGAAAATCAATAGCTGAGAAAATTCAAGACTGTCATTTTGGAAAACAAAGAGATAAGCATCAATGAAACAAAATACAGAGTACAGAAATAAGCTCACATATAGAAATTTATTGATTTTTAACAATAAGGCCAAAATAATTCAAAGGGAAAAAGAGTAGCCCTTTGAATAAAGGGTGCGATAATAATTAGACTTTCATATGGAAAAATGAAATTAACCTTTACCCTTATTTTACACTATAAATTAACTTGAAAAAATAGACGTAAATGTAAGACATAAAACTATAACAATTTCAGTTAGACTTTCATATGGAAAAATGAAATTAACCTTTACCCTTATTTTACACTATAAATTAACTTGAAGAGATAGACGTAAATGTAAGACATAAAACTATAACAATTTCAGTTGAAAGATAAGAAAAAGTGTTGTACCTTGAGTTAGGCAAAGATTTCTTAGAACAAAAAGAACATGAACCGTAAAGAAAAAAATGATAATTTAAACATCAAAATTAAAGATGCCTGCTCTTCAGAAGACACCATATAAAGAATAAAAATATAAGCCATGGATTGGCATAAAATACTTACAAAACATATATCTGATAAAGTAATTGTATTTAAACTATGTGAAAGCTACTCCAATCAACAATAAAAATAAAAAACAGTGAATTATATGGCTAAAGATGTGAACAAAAGCACATATAGACAGCGAATACATTCATGAAAAGATGCCCAGTATCGTTAGTCATGAAGGAAATGCAAGTTACACTCATCACGAGCTACTTCTACTTACCCGCTATAATCTTTAAATGTATAAATACTGGCAATTCCAAATCGTGGTGAGGACGCAGTGCCAATGGAACTGTCCTACTCTGTTGTGGGAAGGCAGTACGGTACAACACTTTAGAAAACAGTCTGGCAGTTATCTCATAAAGTTAACTATGCACAGAACATCTGACCCCAGTTCCACTTCTATGTATTTCCCCAAGAACAATGAAAACATATGTCTACATAAAGACGTGTACATAAATAGCTATGGTAGTTTTATTCATAATTGCCCACAAAGTGGCAAGAATCCAAATGACCATGAACATGCGAATGGGTGAAGACATGTGGTGTATCTACAGAGTGGAATACTTCTCAGTAATCAGGAGGAATGAGCTACTGCTGTGTGCAACATTATAAATGAATCACTAAAGCATTATGTTAGGTGAAAGAAACCAGACTGATAAGGTTATGTATTTTATAATGGTGTTTATATGACATTACGGAAAAGACAAAACTGTAAAACCAGAAATTAGATCAGTGATTTCCAGGGGCCCTGGATGGATGGAAGGGATTGATTACAAAGAGCTAGGAAATTTTGAAATGAAATATATTTTGACTACAGTATAGTTTCATTACTGTATTCATTTGTCAAAATTTGTTGAGCTTTGAACAAGGTGATTTTTTATCAAATATGAATTATATTTCACAACATATGACTAAAATGCATTAAATTAAAATAATCATAGTTCTTATAAAATTGGGAATGGTGTTTCTAAACAGTGGATTTGATATAGCCTTGTGGCTTATTTATGATGATTGGACAATCACCAAGGGTACTTCAGACAGCAGAGAAATTCTAAAAGTAAATAGTATATTTTCTATCCTTTAGAAATGCACCATATAACACATATCATTGTAAATGAAGACACTTGATTATTATCAGGCTTAATATAATGTCATGAACAATCAGTGGCATAATAAATGCTTTGGAGGTGGTAGTGTTATATATATTTTTGATATTTAGATTCCTAAGTCCGTATTTGCATTTCATTATTAGGATTCTTTTTTTTTTTTTTTTTAACGTTTATTTAATTTTGAGACAGAGAGAGACAGAGCATGAATGGGGGAGGGGCAGAGAGAGAGGGAGACACAGAATCGGAAACAGGCTCCAGGCTCTGAGCCATCAGCCCATAGCCCGACGTGGGGCTCGAACCCACGGACCGCGAGATCGTGACCTGAGCTGAAGTCGGACGCTTAACCGACTGAGCCACCCAGGCACCCCAAGATTCTTAAAATTAATTGTATAATGGTTTCTAATTTTAGACTCCCTTTTCATCTGTGCAATACAAGACATAGCTTTACAACATGTCTTAGTCTAAAATTTAAATAAAGAACAAAATGCTTATTTAAGAAATGGATAAGCATTGGTTCTGAAACTAAATTTAATTTAAAGTTATTTTTCCATTTGCATTAATCTACAAGATACAGGCTTACTATATATTAAAACTCAGGTCATGTTGGGTAAATAAATAAGAATGACCTGTTTTTATTAGAAGGGGAAGGTAAAATGAGACTCTCCTTTGAACTGTCACTTATTAACTCTACTATGTATAGTAAAATTTAAAACAAAATAAAAATATGTCTCTCTGTAAATACCTCTAGAAAGTGCTAAGGTGATGTTAAAGTGAAGAAAATATCCAAGTGTGTAATCAAAAGAAATATCAATATTTTTTTGAAATCTGCAATGCATTTTATCAAAATTAAACACATAAGGGCCATTAGAAGTTAGAAATATTTCTAAACCTTTAAACATTAAGGAGGCAATCTGTTCACTTAGGAATAACCAGGTACATGTATAAGATCACCTTTCCATTGACTCTTCTGTATGTAACAATTTACAATCAGACATTGCAGATTCTGTTGATTCTCTGTAGTTTGAATAGGTTTACCATAGACATTTCCCCCTTTCTGTTTTTTTATGTTGGAAAAATTTCCCTTTTTTGGGTTTTCTAATATGAACTTGAATGATTAAGTAGTCTCAATGCTTTGTTATTCATGACTATAATAACAAAATACTTTCTATAAAATTACTGCTTTTTGTGTCATTAACTACAGTGAGATATCAAAGTAAAATATCAAGCTATACATATAGTTTTTTTAATGTTTATTTTTGAGTGAGAGAGGAGAGGGTGGGGAGGGGTAGAGAGTGAGGGAGACACAGAATCTGAAGCAGGCTCCAGGCTCTGAGCTGTCAGCACAGAGCCTGACATGGGGCTCAAACTCATGAACTGTGAAATCATGACCTGAGTCAAAGTTGGATGCTTAACCAACGGAGCCAGGTGCCTCTTTACTTATAGTTTTAAATAAGAATAATGAACTTATCAACTAGTTTAAATGGTGAGAGAATGACTCACCAATTGTTCAGGATTGGACTTATTTTTTGAGGTAGCTGGACTGCTCTTTGATTTTTACCCGTTTTTAGCCCAGCTTGGAGTTCTCATTAGCAAAGATTGAGAGAGAGCATGTATATTCCTGGAACATTTATTTTCACTACTATTTCTTTAGATGAATAAGCTATATGAAGGATTAAAGGCTATCGACTCAATTCTTCCAAATGTTAAGGAGAAGGAATTTGGTGCTTTAACTAAGTATAGGAAGGCAACTATCTTCCTTTAGCTTATTAGACCAAGTACATAATTTAGAATGTTTGTTTCAAGTGACAAGAAGCACAACTCAAACTAGAAAAATATGAAACATGTAATCAGACATGGTCTCAGTTTTGACTGTGGCATACTAAAATAACTACCAGTAACTTTCATTTGGCATTTTCACAACTCCTATCAGTAAAAAGAAAAGAACACCTGCCTCATTTCTAGCACCTGTCCCTGCCCTTCCGCTACCCCTACCCTGAAATTTCCTTCCCTCGCATTGCCCTTAACTGAACCATATTCCCATCCCCCCACTGTTCAAATGGCTAGAGGAATGTGTTGCTCTAATCCAGCAGTCTTCAGTCCGGGGCCCACTTGTAGATAATGGGGTGGGAATCTACCCCTCTAGAAACACAGAAACTACTGGTGCTCCCTCAAGGATATCAGTGGGAGGTTACCAGGAAAAATGCAAAATAAATATCAGATAGTAAAACAGCAAACAATTAACGATTCTGATTCCTAGTCTGGGCCGGGCACTATTACAGTGCTTCACAGGTATTGATTTACTTAATATTCAGAAAAATCGTATTCAGCGATACATCTTTACTATATTGAGGAAATAGAGAATCTAAGAAAGTAAAAACTTGCCTTAGGTTATATGGATATTAACAGAACTCATATTCCAACCCAGGCAGTCTGGTTTCAGAGAAAACGTATAACTTTTTTTGGAAGATATCGAGTCAAAGTTATAGGAAAAGAAAAAAAATATTTCTAATGTAAACCAGAGAGAAGAAGGTGGGTAGTGAGGGAATTAGGGGAGATCGTGGGAGAACTTCTGAAGGCCTATAGAGTGTCCAAATCAGATATAAACTCAGAAAGACCCAGGAAAAAGGAAAAATCCAGAAATCAAGCACGCTGCGGCTTCACTTTTCCAAGACAATCAGACGCTACTGTTTTGGAATAATCTCCAGGTCCTTTCATCAGGAAATTATTAAACCTTCCACTGAGATATAGACTGTATCTCTTACGGGGAGATGTTTGGGAAGTAGAAAGTTAGGTAAGCTTTATATCTTTAAAGGGTAGAAGCATCATTTGCAAATTTGTAGCATCCCCAGTTTATATCTGGGGATGAAGCAGCTGAAGGCCAGTAAGTTAATACCAGGCTTAATCCTCCCTAGGAGATAACTAGACATACTCATTGTTGAACCAACCAAATGCACTCTAATTACAAAGATTGAGTTTGTTCATGTAGGAAATATGTACATATCAACTGCTAATGTCTCTGACATTTCAAGCAGTTTCAAGGCCCATTGTAATGTAATACCATCTTCTAAATCCCTAACTATACTATCACTTCGCCCCAGAATGTAAAATCTGCTCCATTTAGATTAGGTTCCTGGGGCGCCTGGGTGGCTCAGTCTGTTGAGCGTCCGACTTCAGCTCAGGTCATGATCTCGCAGTTTGTGGGTTCGAGCCCCGCATCGGGCTCTCTGCTGACAGCTCAGAGCCTGGAGCCTGCTTGGGATTCTGTCTCCTTCTCTCTCTGCCCCTCTCCCACTTGTGCTCTATCTCTCTCTGTCTCTCAAAAATGAATAAATGTTAAAAAAAAAAAAAGATTAGGTTCCTTATTCACCCTTCAACATACCCTCGTAATAGCCACTGTGCTGACTTGTTTCTTTTTCTTGTACTGCACTGGCTTGCTCTTTCCAAATCCTATGATTTTTGAGGTCCATTTGAGATTACGCATTCTTTTACATTTACATTGTCTTCCTATGTGTCTATACCTTTTGTCCTATTATATTTATATTTCATGCCATGACATCTATATATGTCATGGTATTGCTTGAGAGAGGTAATTTTTGTATGTAATTTCTACTCCTTTCAAATAAATTTTCACAGAATAGATCCATTTCATGTAGTTGTTGATGGAAACTATAAAATTTATAGGTAAAGGGACATTCCGCATGAAATGCAGTGTGTCTTTCAAAGTAATTTTATTTTGATACTTTGGAAATTAATAATAGCAATAATAATAAAATACAGAATAAAATATAAGTGAATCCATATATGCTCACTAAGATTTATCAAAGTTAACTTATAATTTCGCTTCAAAGTTTTCGTGAAAGTAGAACGTTATGCATGCATTTAAAATCTATTCTTTTTCTCTCCTCATTTCTGTTGCCCTTTTATTATGTATTTAGTAAGTATCTTTGTAGGTCATGAGTACTACAAAATTCAGATTACTTAATTCATATGATATTCTGCTTTATGGCTTTTCAAGAAATATACATAAATGAATATACATGTATATGTGTGTATGCGCATATGTATATGCATACATATATGTGTGTTTATCCTATATGTGCTTCAACTGAGAGAATACACACACATATATACATATATGTATACATATGAGAGCAAGGAAGATATCGAGCATATGGTCTAGGAAGCTGAGAAGTATAAAGATGAAGATGAAAAGTAGTGAGGCAAGGTGTTTTCCAAGAATTTGCTTGAATACTAGGCATTTAAGATGAAAGCTGCTGCTGAAGTTAAGATCAATAATGAGGACAAACAGAAGATCCTTGACAAAAGTAATGAAATCATCAACTGGCTTGATAAGAATCAGACTTCAGATAAGGAAGACTGAACATCAACAGCAAGAGCTGGGAAGGCCGCAGCCACACCCTTAGCAAGCTCCAGAGTGCAAGAGGCATGCTGGGAGGAATGCCTGGGGGGCTTCCCTGGTGGTGGAGCTCCTCCTTCTGGTGGAGCACCATTAAATGGGCCCACCATTAAAAAGCTTGATTAAGTCAGCCTTAGCCTAGACTTAGCCTTATTCTACACCAAAAGACATTGAAGGACCCAAATTTGCAGCAAATTCCATGGCAGTTTTAAAGTTGAGGTGCCATAGTAAATATCTAGCCATTCTTGATTCTTGAAACTGAGTATGTGCACAGGGAAAAGACATAACACTGCACTTATTGGAAGGGAAAATACAATGTCTTAATATAAAATGTTTGCATATATTGTACACACGTAAACATACTTATAGTAGATATATATAGATATATATATAGATATATATATATCTATATATATACTATATATGTAAGGATACTTACGTATATGTGCGTATAACTCCAAATTTCACTTTTTTTTCATTCTTTCAAACAATACTTCACCTGTTTCTTTGTAGCTATCCATGTGCACATGTTGTGTTTCCAGAAGAAGAATGATCACCAAAACTGAATTGGTTATGCGCATTGCAAATCCTTTCCTCAGTCTGTGGATTTCCTTTTAACCTTAGAGAGAGTGCTGTTTGCCTTGTTTTTGTGGTTATTGGTGGTGTCGCTGTTTTCACTCTCTCTGCAGTGATGTCATAAAGATGCATTCACATATTTTCTTACAAACGTTGCAGGCTTTTTTTACACAGAGGTATTTAATTTATCTGGAATTTATTTCTGAGTGTGTATGAGGTAGGCATTTAGTTTCTCATTCTCCATGCAGAGAGCCAGTTGTCTTCGCATAATCTGTAGGAACAGTGCATCCTTTATTGCCGATTCATAACACTGCTGCTAAGACCACCTTCTAATCTATTCAGAGGTCTGTTTACGCTACATTCCCATGATTTTTGTGTCTTTTACTAGTCTCTATTTTGTGTCATAAATATATTTGGCTAGTACTACTTTGAAACCACCTGGTTTTAATTAGTCACTAAATTTGGAAATCTGATGGACAGGTACCTATTACTTGTTACTTTTCAAAATATTATGACGACTCTTGTTTTCTTTTATATGCCTTTTAGATATCTTGATAAATTTCATGAAAAATTATGTTACTATTCTTTCTGGAGATATGCTAACATGTATTAGTCAGTTTGGGGAGAATTGTTACCTCTAAAATGTTGAATTTTTCATTCAACACGGTATTTCTCATTCTTTTTTTAAAATTTTATTTATTATTTTTTAAAATTTACATCCAAATTATTTAGCATATGGTGCGACAGTGATGTCAGGAGTAGATTCCTTAGTGCCCCTTACCTATTTAGCCCATCCCCCCTCCCACATCCCCTCTAGTACCCGTCAGTTTGTTCTCCTTATTTATGAGTCTCTTCTGTTTTGTCCCCCTCCCTGTTTTTATATTATTTTTGTTTCCCTTCCCTTATGTTCATCTGTTTTGTCTCTTAAAGTCCTCATATAAGTGAAGTCATATGATTTTTGTCTTTCTCTGACTGACTAATTTCACTTAGCATAATACCCTGCAGTTCCATCCACGTAGCTGCAAGTGTCAAGATTTCATTCTTTTTGATTGCCAAGTAATACTCCATTGTGTGTGTGTGTGTGTGTGTGTGTGTGTATAATATATATATCTATATATATCTATATATATATAGATATATATAAATATATATATCACCTCTTCTTTATCCATTCATCCATCGATGGACATTTGGGCTCTTTCTATACTTTGGCTATTGTTGATAGTGCTGCGATAAACATGGGGGTGCATGTGTCCCTTTGAACCAGCACACCTGTATCCCGTGGATAAATTCCTAGTAGTGCAATTGCTGGGTCATACGGCAGTTCTATTTTTAGTTTTTTGAGGAACCTCCATACTGTTTCCAGAGTGGCTGCACCAGCTTGCATTCCCAGGTATTTCTCATTCTTTATCAAATCTTCTTTCATGCCCTTTAATAATGTTTCTTAATTTATCTTTTAAGATGTTGGAAAATATTTGATATCCTTACTTCTTGGTTTGTTATAGCAATTTAGATATTTAGCATAGAATTTTATTTTTGTCTTATTTTATTTTAGGATAGAGTTTTATAAAAATATAGTTTTAAAATTAGTTCCTGGTATATGAAATTGTATACATTTTTGCATGTAGATTTTAGAGTTGACAATTTTGCTGAAACATCTAATAAATTTTCAAGATATTTTATAATTGTTTTTGGATTTTCTATGCTTAAAACTGTATCATTTATGGGACACCTGGGTGGCTTAGTTGGTTAAGTGTCCAACTCTTGACTTTGGCTCAGGTCGTGATCTCACACAGTTCGTGGGTTTGAACCCCACATTGGCCTCTGTGTTGAGAGTACAGAGTCTGTCTGGTCTGCTTGGGATTCTCTGTCTCCTTCTATTTCTGCCTGTCCTGCTCTCTTTCTCTTTCTCTCTCTCTCTCTGTGTCTCAAAAATAAACAAAATAAAAAACTAAAAATGTATCATTTATGAATAATCTGTGTTTTACCAATCGTTAAATCTCATTTCTTTCACTAATTACTTGAATTGACAAAAATATCTTGATTCAGTCTTTAAAAAGTATAATTCTTTGGATTAATTAAAGAGATTTTTTTTTTCAAATTTATTTTCATAATGTAGTTCGTAGTGCTTCTTAGAACTACTGTCTACTGTTATGCTTTTCCTTTTTCTACATTACTTTTTAACTTTTTATTGAAGAAATACATATACACTAATCATAAATGTATGACTTGATAAATTTTTACATATACATATACCCGATTTTCCAAACAGTTGAATCAATTTAAACTCCTGCTGGAACTGCATGAGAGTTCTAGAAGTCCATATCCTTGATACATACTCAATATCACTAATCATTTTAATTATAACCATTTTGATGAGGTGTAATTGTCTACTGGTTTTTCCTAATGTCTAATGATGTTGCACATGTTTTCCTATGCATACTAGAGAATTTATGGGTATATTTTATTCAAGTATATTTATTGCATGCCTGTGACTTTCCTTTTCACTCTTTTACTTTTGTCATTTAATGAACAGAGGTTATTTTTTACTTTTATTTTATGGATAGTACTTTATGCATCTTCTTTAAAAAAATATATTACTGTCCCAAGGTTGTGAATTTATTGCTCTGGATTTTTTTCTCTAGCAGCCACTTGTTTTATCTCTAACATTTAGGCCTTGGATCCATCTCAAATTAATTTTTATGCATGCTTTGAGATAATGGTTAAAGTTTTATCTGTTTTTTATATGAACATTTAATTGACTGAGTACCATTTTTGGTTGAAGACTATTTTGTCTTCAATGAATTGTAATGGTTTTTTTTTTTTGGTTATAAATCAAGTCATTGTGTATATGTAAGTCTATTTATAGACTCCATTCTATTCCAATGATTTGTTTTTCTAAACTTATGCCCAAATTACCATGTCTTAAATATCACAGTGTGGAATAAATCTAGATATCCGTAGTGTAAGTCTTTAGCATTGTTATTCTTATCTTTCTAAAATCATCTAGGTTTCTTATTTTCCTTGCTGTAATGCTGTAATGTTTTTCTCTTTCATGAGTGCTTTCAAAGAGCCTCATTTTCCTATTTTTTGTCATTTCTTATTTTTTTAGTCCTTCTCTATTGTAATTATTATTGAAGTTATCATTATTTCTCTTCTTCTTGCTTTATATATTGCATTTGTTTGCTATTGCTGCTTTAAAACTCACCACAAACCTGGTGGCTTGACCCTTCTCACATAGTCTTACATTCGTATAGTCAGAAGCCCAGATGAGCTTTACTGATTCCTCTGTTCTGGGTCCCATAAGGCCACAATCCAGGTGTTGGCTTCCCCGCATCCTTATCTGAGGGAAAACCTGCTTCTAAGCTAATTCATGGCATTGATATGTCTCTTGTGGCCATAGGGCTGCGGTCTTCATTGTTTTGCTGTGTGACAACAAGACTCCTCACTCAGCTCTTTAAAACATTTTTTAAATATTTTTAACATTTATTTATTTTTGAGAGACAGAGAAAGAGCATGAGCTGGGGAGGGGTAGAGAGAGAGGGAGACACAGAATCTGAAGCAGCCTCTAGGCTCTGAGCTGTCATCCCAGAGCCTGACGCGAGGCTCAAACTCATAGACTGAGAGACAGATCATGACCTGAGCCCAAGTTGGACGCTTAACCGATTGAGCCACCCAGGCGCCCCACCTCACTCAGCTCTTTAATGCCACGTGCATTGCTGTCGTGGTGCCCCTCCATCCTCAAACCTGCAGCAACAAGCCATGTCCTTCTGGTGCTTCTCTTTTTGTCTCATCTCTTCTTCCTCCAGAAAGTTCTCTACTTTTAGGAATTCAGATGCAAAAGAGCACATGTTGTACAATTTCATACACAAAATGTTAGAAAACCCAAATCTATAGCTCTAAACATCAGAGAAGTGGTTTCCTGATCACAGGTGGAAGTTAGGACTGATTGGACAGGGTGAGGGGGGAGCATTTTGGGATGATAGAAATATTCTACATATTGATAATGTTAGTGGTTAAAAGGTGTATACATTTGATAAAAACTACTCAACAGTTCACTCAAAATGGCTCAATTTATATAAGGAACTTATATACTGACAATGAATAATCAACTTATACCTCAGTAAGTTTGATCTCACAAAAATATGGTTCACTGTTGTTCAGATGAGCAAAGTAGGGTCCAATCATTTGTTTCAGGATATGTTGTCATAATATACTAGAAAGAAAAGGTAGCTATTATATTTCAACTTTGTGTCATCCAGATATAAGTTAGAAAACTTTGGGCAGAAATACTGTCAACAGAAGGGATTTATTTATTTATTTTTTTTTCAGAAAAGATTTAATGTCTTTGAAAGCCTCAGGCTGAATCCCAGCAGAGAGAAAAGACACTAGAGAATCAATCCAGAAATTTGAAGTTCTGAGAGTTACAAATGTCTATATTAGATTATATATTTGTTATGCCTTTCTATCTAAAATTAATTTTTGGACTATGCATTTGAAATATCTCTTTGTCAGTTTTACTGACTTCTATGCCAAGAAATGCATAACATTTTATTATTGTTTTAACGTTTATTCATTTTTGAGAGACAGAGAGGGACACAGTGTGGGTGGGAGAAGGCAGAGAGAGGGAGGCACAGAATCCGAAGCAGGCTCCAGGCTCTGAGCTGTCAGCACAGAGCCCAACATTGGGCTTGAACCCACAAACCATGAGATCATGACCTGAGCCAAATTCGGACACTCAACCGACTGAGCCACTCATGCCCCCTCCCTTTTTAATTTTTTTTAATGAAGAAATGCATAACATTTTAAAACAAGAATAGTCTCTCAGAGAGTCAATTTCAAATCTGTTTTGTATATTCTGCAACACATTTTCCATTTTGTGCTGATGACAATATTAATGATTGTCATGACTAATAGCAGCCCTGCCCATAATTCAAATTTATGATTTTAAGCATAATTGTTTTAGAGAAGATCCTTTGATTTGTTGCTTATAATGTTTAGAGGGCCCTGAAACAGCTTTTTTTTTTCAATTTTTAATTTTAATTTAAAAAGTTATGATAAATTATACATACATACAGTTTACTATTTTAACAATTTTTAAGTGTATAATTCAGTGACATTAAGTACATTCACCATTATCCATCTTCAGAACTTTTTGATATTCCCAACTGAAACTTCATACCCATTAAACAATAACTCATGCTTCTTCCCAGCCCCTGGCCTCCACCATTCTCCTTCAATCATCTCTGAATTTAGCTGATCTGGGCATCTTATCAAGGGGAATCATAGAGTATTTGTCCTTTTTGACTAGCTTGTTTCACTTAGTATAGTGTCAAGACTCATTCAGTTTGTAACATCTGTGAAAATTCCTTTCCCTTTCCAGGCTGAATACTATTCCATCATATGTGTGTACCACGTTTTGTTTATCCATTCATCTATCAATAGACTCTTGAGTTGATCCAATATTTGGGCTATTGTGAAAAGGAGCTCTGTGAAGATTAGTATATAAATATCTGCTCAATCCCCACTTTCAGTTATTTTAAGTATATACTCAGAAGTAGAATTATTCTACCATATGGAAATTCCGTGTTTAATTTTCTGAAGAGTGAGCATACCATTTATCACAGTAGTTGCATTGTTTTTCATTCCCAACAGCAAAATAAAAGGGTTCCAATTTCTGTACAACTCATCAACAATAGTTATTTTCTGTTTTTGTTGTTGTTTTGTTTTTTAAACCAGTCACTCCCATGGGCATGCAGTGTTATTGTGATTTTTATTTGCATTTCACTAATGATTAGTGATATTGAGCATATTTTCATGTATTTATTAACCATTTGTATATCTTCTTTGAAGAAATGTCATTCAAGCCCTTTGCCTGTGTTTAAATCAGATCTTCTTCTTCTTCTTCTTCTTCTTCTTTTTAATATTTATTCATTTTTGAGAGACAGAGAGACAGAGCACAAGCAGGGGTGGGGCAGAGAGAGAGGGAGACACAGAATCTGAAGCAGGCTCCAGGCTCTGAGCTCTCAGCACAGAACCTGACGCGGGGCTCGAACTCACGGACTGCGAGATCATGACCTCAGCTGAAATCAGACGCTTAACTGACTGAGCCACCCCAAAATCAGATTGTTTTTTGTTGCTGTTAAGCTGAAGAAGTTTTTAACATATTCTGGGTATTAATCACTTATCACATATATGATATGCAAATTTTTTTTTTTGCATTCCTTAAATTGCCTCTCCAAACAGTTGATAGTGTCCTTTAATGCACAAAGCATATTTATTCTGATCAAGTACCTTTGATCTATTTTTTTCTTCTATTGCCTTTACTTTAGATGTCATATTTGAGAAATTCTAGTTTTTTTTTTCTTTTTTAATTGAACTGAAAAACCTATATATATTTTATTAAGTATTATGGATAACATTTGAATTTCATTAGGTACAAGTGGAAAACTTACAAGTTAAGCCTGAATCCTTTTCTCAACAGTCAGGGACAAATAACACTGTGTTGTCTGCTCTTAAACCTATCCTAAACTGAGATGTAGGCATTGAAATCAATTGGTAATGCCTGGTTAAAAGGTAATTATCGAGATAGTATAGAATGTGTGGTGTATGTGTGTGTGGTGCTTAAATTATTATTTTTTTTAATTTTTTAAATGTTTGTTTATTTTTGAGAAAGAGAGATAGAACGTGAGTAGGGGAGGGGCAGAGACAGAGGGAGACACAGAATCTGAAGCAGGCTCCAGGCTCTGAGCTGTCAGCACAGAGCATGATGTGGGGCTCGAACTCCCCAACCATGAGATCATGACCTGGGCCAAAGCCGGATGCTCAACCGACTGAGCCACCCAGGTGCCCCAGAGACAACTTTTTCAAAAATCTTAATAAAGAATTGACAACCCCAGGAATATGTTTGTTCATATTCATGATTATTTTTAAGTATCTTATTCTAGTTAATTAATTTTATGCAAAAGAATTCCTTAAGGCAAAGCTTGTTGACATACCTGAACATTGATGGAGTTGTCAAAGCATATTTAACAAAAGGCTTTGAATATTCTCACTATAGTCTCTTCTAGAGGGGACTTGTATTTTCAGAGAATGAGAGTAGCGTTGTAATCATGTTCCTTCCCTTTGAAATATGCTATGCAGGTTTAACATATTCACCATTACGTTAATCATTTAATAAATGTATAGTGAGGCACACTTTCCTCTTAAATGCCTTCTTAATTTTTCTCATCATAATATGTTCAACTTCCTTAAAAATTATTAAATGTTACTAAATCAAGATATGGAAGCAACCTAAATTTCCATTAACCGAGAAAAGGAGAAAGAAGATGTGATATACATATATACATGTATATAATGAAATATTGCCTGGCCATAAAAAAATAAAATAAAATCTTGCCATTTGCAACGACATAGATGGGCCTAGAGGGAATAATGCTAAGTGAAATAAGTCAGTATTTCTGACTTGGTATCTGTGTATCACACATGGTATCTGTGATTTCACTCCTATGTGGAATTTATGAAGTGAAACAAGTGAATAAACAAAGAAAAAGAAAACAAACAAGAAAAACCAGACTCTTAAATACGGAGAACAAATTCATGGTTACCAGAGGGGAGGTGGATGGGGATGGGTGAAATAGATACAGGGGATTAAGAGTACACATATCTTGATGAGCACCGAGAAATGTATAAAGCTATTGAATCATTATAAAAAATATTATTAAATCAGCATTAAAAATAATTAAGCATGTTAGGACTTTAGTATATTATTGATATGCTATGTGTATATATAATATTTAAAGAAATTCATGCACCCACTTTATTATATTAAAAAAAACATGAATTTACCCTGTTAAATTTAAATGGTAATATAGAGGGGCGCCTGGGTGGCTCAGGGAGTCAAACATCTGATTCTTCGTTTTGGCTCAGGTCATGATCTCATCGTTCGTGAGTTTGAGCCCTACATCAGGCTCTGCGCTGACAGCATGGAGCCTCCCTCTATCTCTGCCCCTTCCCTGTGCTCTCTCTCTCTCTTTCTCTCTCTGTCTCAAAAATAAATAAATAAACAACAACAAAAAATAAATGTCAGTATAGAACTTAGTGGGGGATTCTGTGGAATAGAATGATAGCCTCAACTTTTAGACCCTTAATAACAAATGTCCTAATATGGATATATTATTTCAGCGTGACTGAAATCAGGTATTTTGGTGTAAGTATAACTCACCTTTAGGATACGTATGTTCTATCTAAAAACGATAATAGTATTCTAAATGTGGCTATTTAAAATACTGGATACACAGTCTACAAATGACCAGCGTATAGTCATTGTCATTCTCTATGTGTGTATTTTCATCTCAATTGGTTATTCAATTTGTCTCATTATCATACATCTGTTAAATTAAACTTACTTATAATTAATGTCATCTCCAATCAAATCTGCACTTAAATAAAACAATATATAAAAAACAGTTCTTTTTTTTAAAAAAGAAAAATACTTCAAATTAAAATTTGAAGCAGTATGCAAAACATCCTGCCCTGTTGGTAGGCTGCATAAAAATTATATGAAATGAATCAGAGTGGCTTAAATGCTCTCCATACTTAAGTTAGACACTAGTAGAGAAGCCATAACTAACATCACTGTGTTAATGCTGACCTGCAACTCATATCTCTGTTTGGGACAATTCAAAACTCTGTGATCGTGTTAATACTAAAGACACTTTAAAATACTAAAGAATCCCAAAATACATTAGTTACATTCTTCTGAAGTCTTACACATGGTAGCGGGAATGTAGCTTTCCTGATCATAGGTTTCTCATTTCTGGGATTTATTTTCCACTAGCGAGTTCCAGTTTACTAGTTAGGACAATGTGGATATATAACTACATTACTTGTTATTTATCTTCTTCCTCTCTACTGACCACTCTTTCACCTGAGAAAATGAAAACGATGCTAATAAAGGGAAGAACTAGGTTAGTGCCAAATGTTTTTTTTTTTTTTTTTTTTTCCTGAGCTCTTATTATGTAAGAGGCATCTTGCTAAGCAGTTTATCTTCATAATCTCATTCTGAGCTGAGAAAACTGGTTTAAAGAGAGCAAGTTAGAGCCATGTCTAAATTCAAGAGATAAATAAACCTGATTTTGTTAGTCCGTCATTTTAAAAAATGTAATGAATATCAACCAATTAATATAGAAGAGTTTGTGGTTAAAGCCATGTCTTCAGAACGACCCTTCCCAACTCCGGTGTTCCTATCTTGAGCAATATTCTGACAGTCTTTCTGTTTTAGTTTCTCCTGATAATTCTTCCCATTACTGTAAAAATGTTATTCTACCTCAGTTTCTTAATTCATCATCTCAGGAAATATTTACTGACTGCATCTTAAAAAAAGAAACTACCAGTTTGGTGCATTTTATCTCCTCCCTTCTTGTGCTCTTATTTCCTCAATGTTTGACAGTTATATTATTATTTGATTGGTACTGGTTGCTTACATAATTTTAAATATTATATTGCATTTTTATTTCTTGTTTCAGCAACATTTTATAGCATTTATTAACGCCCTGTTTTTGAGTATGAGAATAATAATGCCTCCGAAATCCTTTCTCTTCTTTCCCCTTTCCACATACTATTTATATTCACTTTAGTTTTTACATTGTCAAGGTAATTAAGATTATATTACATCCTTAATCACATCTAAATCTTTGCCTATACCCTGACTCTGAAAATTGAGAATAATTTGAAAATATTTTCATTATCATTTTGATGAGGCAAATACTGTCCATCCCTGGCCGGTATGCTAAAGTTCAATTTCATTGTAACCTAACTCTCTCTGAGTAGGACAGTTGATCCACAGATGAACCTTCAGTTCCCTGCAGCCTCCGTCCCTCACTTCAAACTGCATATACCTGCTGATAGAACCTCCATCCTCCCCCGGGTTCTTACCAACAGTTACATGCTTCTTCCTCTTTAGCATCTATGCACCAGCCTCTTATTTATATCTTCTACAAGGTTTAAAAATCTTGTCCTATAGTAAGGACACTCCTTTCCATCCTCGTTGCTGTTAAGGATTTATTCCTTTTGTGAAACTATTTTCTCATTTCAAGAGGGCGTTGTGGCTGAAAGGAGGGCAATGTATTTGCACAATCCATCATCTTTGAAAGGAACCCATGGAAATTGTAACTCTGCTCAGCTGTCTCCATGGATTAGGCTTCTTTTCTGTAAATGAATGGAGGTAATGGATTCAGCATCTCAATTCTTTTTAATTATGTCTAGATTGCACTGGATCTTTTCCAAGGTCACTCTCCTAGGAAAAGTCAACAAGATTGGGTCAGTCCTCAAGGTGTCATGTAAACAGGTAAGATATGCACCACAGTAGGTCATTCTGTCATGGGGAGTCAATAAGCATTCAGTATTCTTTCCACCTATTCCTTACATGTTCACCCAAGATAAGGGGCCTTAATTCTTATTATCATTGTTACACCTAAGAGTGTGTTGGGTTTCCACTTATTTCCACTTTTTTACTATTACCTTGCTTAGGAAAACTAAGAATAAGAGACCCACATTATTTTATTCTTGAGATATTAGTGGATCAGTAAGGGTTTATTACTCTTTTTTTAATTGATAATAAATAGAAACACAAGGTCGCTGTCCCTTACCAACCTCCCAGAAAAAAAAAAAAAAAAAAATCACAACCAGAGTCCATATATACTGTTTATCACAGTAGAGAGGGATGGTGTCACACACAGGGCACTGAGATCCATGGGGACAATGTTGGCTTAAGGAAAAAGTAATCAAAAGAGGGGAAACACCAAAGCAGGGTGGTTAACTTCTTCTGTTCTGGAAGTTAACAGAGATTTAAAAAAAAAAGAGAGAGATAAGATAGGGGCGCCTCGGTGGCTCAGTTGGTGAAGCGTCTGACTTCCATTCACATCATAATTTTACCGTTCCTGGGATCCAGGCCCCGCATCCTCGGGCTCTGTGCTGACAGTGTGGAGCCTGCTTGGAATTCTCTCTCCCTCTCTCTCTCTCTGCCTCTCCCTTGCTTGCACTTTTTCTCTCAAAAATAAATAAATTGATTTTTAAAAAGATGAGATAAACTAAAGTCAAAATAAAACAAAACAAAAATTGCAGACAGTAAGAATTCAGACTGTTTTGGTAAGTGAAGAGTTCAGGGCTGAGCAAAGGGGAAATGATGTCTTTTAGCATTTTGGAAGTATTTCTTACAACCAAATTTCAGTTTGTGTTGATTGCAGGCATGAAAAAAAAATCAGTCAAGATAAAAAAAAAATATATATATATATGGCCCAGCACTAGGAAATGTTAAGGACAAAAGGAAAGAAAAAATGGACTATCTCTTGCTCTCTGACCAGCACACAGATTAAGATACTTGAACCAAGGATGTGGGAAAACTCTGGGCAGAATCTAGTAAGATGAGGCCACTGTTTCCCATGGCATCTAGGTTCTGTTTCACTGTAGGAGATTTGCTTTAAGGTATAGGACAACAGACTGCTTCCAGATCTCACTTGTTCATGCAACAGATTTTCTAATACTCTGTTCTTCCATCTACTTTGGTTTGTGAGGTTAGGCTGAGAGAAATGTGGACTGGTAATTTGCTATTCAGTTCTTAAAAATTAAAACCTCACTAAGCGTGACTGTAAAATTCTATGTTATCTAAATGCCTCATGCTACTACTTTATTTCGATTCTTCCTTTTAGCCTCTCTGTTGCAAATTCAAGAACTAATCTTTGACTATGCAATGATTTTCAGCAGGGACCTTCATGCCACATGTATGTAGGTAGATATAAAAGTGAATTTGGCGCAAGCAATCTTCTCTATCTTCTTACTTTTTTTTTTTCACGTAACACATTAAGGAACATCCAAAAGCATCACTAGAAAATTTACAACACTAAGGAACAACTTGCTTCTTTAATGCTGTGAGAATATATAAAAAATAGAAAGCTGAAGCTAGAAATTCAGGATATTTTCAGTCTGATGAACACATAAGACTCAACCAGTCTTCAAGAACAGGATCAATCTAAAAATTTATTGGGGCTCCTGGGTGGCTCAGTCGGTTAAGTGTCTGACTTCAGCTCAGGTCATAATCTTGCAGCTTGTGAGTTCGAGCCCTGTGTTGGGCTCTCTGCTGACAGCTTGCTCAGAACCTGGAGCCTACTTCAGATTCTGTGTCTCCCTCTCTCTCTGCCCCTCCCATGCTCATGCTCTGTCTCTGTCTGTCTCTCAATAATAAATAAATGTTAAAATTTTGGTTTTTAATTTATCAAGAATCACCATGATGTGACTGAATGTGTTATCTGCTGCCATCATTCAACCTTCTAATATCTCCTAAAAATGGACTTAGTTATGTCAAAATAGGGTTGTCAAATGTAAAGTACCAGATGTCAACCAAATTTTTTGGAGCTTGGATAGAACACAGGACAAAAGTGCATAATGTATAACATATCTTAAAATATATATAATTTGATTGTTTCCATTTAAATCTAGCAGCATATGTTTATGAGCTAAAGTGGAAACTATAGACAGAAAGAATGTCAGAATATTTAAAACCAATAAGAGAAGGTTTCTGTTCCTATTTCTTTGGTTCTTTTTTTAAAAACCCATTGACATGCCCTGGGTAAGAACTTGCATTGTGAAATTTTGCAAAGAATTCCACTTCTAGGAGGCAACCTACATCAGGACTAATGTTTAAGAACAGCTTGAGTTTTATAGGCAGAGGTTGGCAAACTACTTTCATAAAGCTCATCCCTGCTGTTCTTGCTGATGGTACCACCCGCAATGCATTAAACCTTCTCTATGTGCCAAATGGTTGTGGTTTTAATCCACAATCATTAATATACTGAGTCTTTTAAATCCTGGAGGCACAGAGTTTATAACTAAGGGGCACTACAGAAGAATAGCAATGTTCCAACAGGGAATCCAGATATCTTCAGGATCACCATATAATTACGCCTAATTAGTCAGCGTGTGAACAAAAATAGAAACCTTTTTCTTATCAAAGATTATTTAAAAAGGAGATTTTTCTAAATTGAGTTTTAAAAATTTTTAAATAAATATTTGTAGTATGTACTTAAATCAGCATGAAATTCCCAGATTTGCCCTATAAGAAACTGTCAGAAATTTATAAACAAACCAATAAAATTTTCCCAGTTAAAGAAAAAGTTAAACTAGGGATAAAGTGAGTCGACCAAAGGAGATAGAGCATTCACATTTCATTGTTATCCCAATGTCTCAACTTTAATCCTTCTCACCACACGAGTTTTTCTTATGAATTTATTATCTGTCACAAAGGACACTTTCCTTATTTACACAGCCTCAAGAAATTGTGGACCAAGAAACACCATCAGTTTAAACACATACATGCATTTGAATGCCCCATTCTAGAATTAGAAGATGCTGCATTTCAGCATGAGAAAAATACTATCACTTATCTAACACTTAAAATGCTTTTAAATGATAACAAATGGCATGTAATTCTGTGCCCTTTCATGGCTCCAAATATAAATAGACAATGTATCTTTACTTGATTCAATATTTACAGTTTCTAGCACATAAGGCTGTTGAGAACAAAATACAATTCTTTAGTAATTCTAACCAACAAATGACAAATTCACAATTCATTGGCCATTTAGAATTGTTTCTAGTTCCTCTATTTTCCGAGGTATAGACAGGTTGTAATAATATGGTGTATAGTGTGTACTTTTATTTACCTAGAACACAACTTGTTTTAGTCTATCGCTAATTGACTTGAATTCCTCGTCCTGGGATTTTACCCTAATCAGAGATCAAAAAACAGCTCGAGTTAGTCCGTCAACTAAGAGCTCAAGGTGCTCTTAGCTTTCACTATAATTCTCTGGTAAGGGTTGGCGGGGGGAGGAGCAAATAGTGATAGATCAAGCAAAAATACCAAAAACAAAGCATAAACGTTATACCTTTTAAAACGTTTTTAATTAAAAATAAAGATATAAACTCAGATCTTGCCTATAAATCTTGAGTGATTATATTCTGACAGGTATGAAGAAGCCCCGTGTTACCATAGTCCGTTTTCATTGCTCAAACATCTAATTACACATATTATGAGAGGGACACACAGTCGACAAGTATTATATACACAGAGAAGACATACTATTACACAAATAATTTGTTTTGCTGAAATATGAGTGTCATCATCTTGTATTTTCTTTTCTTTTTTTCTTTTCTTAACAGTATAATTTGAAGTTGAGCTATTATTTACCCATTATTGGTTTTACAAAATTAAAGACAATTTTGATACCTGATAAGAAGATACATGATAATACAGAAACCGGTTTCATTAAGTCTAAGTGGATCTATTACTGGAACAGAGGGGGCAGTCTACATCCTAGTAGATTTCATTTATGATATCAAGTTGTAATTATGGAACATGGGCCCTAGCTGTCATGTTTTGGTTCTGTTACTAAGTTTTTAAGAAAAATTTGACAAATCCCAGACAAAAAGAAAATTATATTTAAGTTGATCATTTTTATCAAGGCGTCTCTCATTATTTTTTTGAAAGGCAAAGCAATATTTACCCAAAATTAATAAGTTAGGTCAATGTAAACACCGGGATTCTTGAGCCAGACTGCCTGGGTTCATATCCTAACTACGGTAGATAATAGCTATGCAACCTTGGACCGACTACCTACCTGCTCTGTGCCTTGTCTCTAAAATGTGGATAAAATCGTATCCACTTGGTGGTTTACTATGTGAATTAAATTAACCAATGTATATAAAAAAGTCTTAAAGTAGTGCTTGGTGTAAGTATTATGAGTGTTCCATCTTGTGGTTACTATTTATTTAAATAAAAATAAATAATATTTCCCATATTACTATATAAAATGATCCCCCAGTTTGTTTTCAGTGGGCTGATTATGAGTCTAGCTCCAGATAACAAATGTGAAAGTCTTCATTCAAATAATTAGCACTTCTTGTTATTTAATACCTATCCCGATCCAAATGTTTTGACACCTGTGTGGCCTTTGTGGTCATTTAGTTTTATACTGTGATGCTATGAAGAGAAACTTCAACCCAAATTGATATTCTAAACTGCCAAGAGGCAGAATTGTAATGTTTTTACAAGAGGAGAAGTGCTGCTTCTTCACATCTCCGTCCTGCTTTCCTGCATACTTCTTGAATTACTGATGCTTCTTCTTCTCAGTGACTATTGCGACTTTGTTACATTTGATGGTAGACTTTTGTACTACCCCTGTCTATTCTTTGACTGAAGCCTAAGTGTTCTCTGCACTGTAGCAAATGAAGAAAAGACATTTATTGTTGGAGTTGTTGGCTCATTTTTCAATCGCACACTCAGCGCTCGTAAGGGGCTTCCTTCCTTAAACCGCACATTATAGTTTTTACTTTTACTTTTAAGAATTTTTATTTGCATATTTTATATTTTATACTATATTTTACATTTTATTTCAAAAAGATATATTTCCATGTTTGAGAAATTAGTAATATTTCTAAATATCGGTCTTTGAAAATCATGAAAGCTATATAAAACACGGTCACTGTCTAAGTTCATTACTCCAAAGAGGATCTTAAGGATCATTAATAAATTTTCTTATGAGTTTAAAGATGATAATAATAAGAGCAGCAATAATATTTTTAATAACAAATAACTTCATTGTAAGTATATTCTTGATAGAGAAAAGAATTTATGTCCTAAAAGTTATAATTTTTTGATTGAATTGAAATGATCTTCATTTGGTTCAAAACACCGTTGGATGGAATCACACGAAAATTATAAGCCTTAAGAAAATTAGATGCCCCTTCATCCTACACAGTATATCTTGATTTCTTTGGTTTTGCTCATCTTTCTTGGTTCAATGAAGAAGCAAGTGGTCACGATACACATTTGAGACTCTATTTTCTAATCTGAGACCCAAAGTTTGAGCATTATAGATTTAGAGTTGAAGATTTCATCAGGAGCCAATTGCATGTGGAATACAGCAAGCTGGACCCCTGTTGACGTTTAACCCTAAAACAACAAATCCCGGTGGCATCAAAATCTCTCCCCTCTTCCCATTCTTGTTTTCCTTTGAGGATGCCTCTGCATAGGGTAAAAGGAAACTTCACTCCTCTCAAATTCAAGGTTCATTTATAGACATACGGGTAACAAACACCTTGTGACACCTTACCGCTTCGAAAATTTGTCCAACTGTTTTCTTGTGGAATAATAACAAGGTAGAGTAAAAATAAATAAATAAAGGATTTGTAATTATGGGGGCATAAAATCATGCAGAGACTTCAGTTTAGTTTAATAAAAGCTCAACTTTCATTAGCCACAGTATCAATAGTCAGACTTCACACAGGGTCTTCGTCTATGTGTTTGGTCTTAATTCTTAGTATTTATTTATCATTTTTGTACATAATGGAGAAACCGAAGACAGACATTCATAAGTGTGCAAGTAAGCTGTCTATAGGACCAGTTTGCCAACTCAGCACCATAAGCAACAGTAGGAAAGGCACGAAAGTTAATGCTGTAGGTAGGAGACATTTTAGGTAGGGCTCATTATAATTAGAACACAGCAGTTCAAATGTTTTATAACCCATGGTGCATAAGCGTAAGAATAAAAATAGATGGAGATGAAAGATACTGAGTTAGCTGGTTATTTATGAAAACCCCAAATCAAGGAAGGTATTTAGAGAGAAAATAGTCAATCATAAAATTGTGTTGCAGTATGGGTGGGGTGGGGATCACAATTCCTAAGTTAGTGGCTCAATAGGTAGAATCCACATCAAAATATGTGAATCTGAATCCTTGCTCTGCCACCTAGTAGTTGGATCCTGATGGGAAAATTATTTCACACCTCTGTGCTTCATTTTTCTCATCTGTACGATGGGGATGAAAATAACAATAGTACTTTCTTCCAAGGGCCCTTAGATCAAATGAACTAAGATCTATAAAGTGCTGAAATATTTGATCCTTGTGGGCCGGTACTTGTTTATTGTTACTAATGGGTGAAAAAAAAATGAAGAACTTGCTAATGATAAAAGGAATGAACAGGTAAAGCCAAAGCAAAACTTAAGTGAAAATTAACATGATCAGAGCATAGCCTCGTTTTTGCTTCATTTAAAAATCACCTTTAAAGTAATGGATCGCAACCAATAACAAAGTCACTTATGATAGATTCCAAGTTAAGATTAGTTCAATTTTTATAGTATGTGCCAATCAGAGGTATGGAAAAATGTGTTACATATTTCAAAATTTTGGAAAATTTAATAATATACCTTTCCTCTCCTGTATCCCTCAATCTGCTTCCTTATTTTGCATTCCTTGCTTCTCAGTTTATTTTTTTTTTAATTTTTAAAAATTTTAATGCGTTTTAATCTTCTCCAAATCATCTCAACATCTCACACTAAACAAATTATTTATTCTTGCTAATTGCTCTCAAGATACATGTTATATTATTGAACTGTTGCCTAAATACTTGATTTTATTTTGGTTAGACACAGATGATTTCAAAAGTCAACTCTAGGTTATTATGTAGCTTATTCAAAAAGTATCAGGTAGATGGGGCCTGCTGGGTTATAGGTTTTTTTTTTTTTTTTTTTTTTTTTTTTTTTTTTTTTTTTTCCTGGTGGGAGCTCTATTTGCATCAACATTCATTAGTTTTCATACAGAATTACAAATTCTCTGGAACAATTTTAATATAAATTTTTTCCTGTTTTCTTTTATGATTTCACATTATGATCTGCATCATTTAAACCAAGTATAAATAAAGCAACTGTTCTGAACAAAGCAGACAAAGGAAGCGGTTGCTTAGCAACAGAAATCACAGAACAGATCCTGAACTCCTACTCAGATGGAAGCTTCCTACCTCAGCTTGATGGTGAAAGCGTTTCTGAGTATCCATTCTCTAACGATGCATGCTCCTCACATTCGGAGCACAGGCAGCTTTTGATCCTGCTATTAAATGCAATTGAAAATTAATAGGCTTCAGTAGAGTTTGTACCATTCCTTTAAGGTTCATGAATTACTATATAGAAGATGATGAATAAGTTACATACCTGACATGTTCATACTTTTGTTTTAGAGCTGAGTGACTATGTACCTGAGAATTATTCTGAATGCTCATGGGGTGACCATATGGGCTGAGCTGGAGATTAAAATGCATCTGAATCTGTGTGTGAACAAATCCAAAACAAGCACTGGGACACCCTAGAAACCAAGTCAGCTTGATGAGCCCATATTGGGAATGCTGTTGTATATGGCTCTGGGAATTGCATATGAGGATTTGTGAACCCATGCAAATTACAACTAATTTAGATTTTAATTCACATCACAATTCCCTGTGCTTGAGCATAGGAATCTTCAAATATAATGACAGATTTTGCCTTGTGTGTCTGTTTTTAAAGTTTGTCTCTGAAATTATTATATTAAGGAAGACCAGTATATTTTTAAATTATTTTAAAATTATATTGAGATTGTAAATTAAGCTTCTTATTTATTTTAATGTTAGGTGCATAGAATTGAAGCAATCTTAGTTTCTGTTTCATTGTATATCATCATTCATCCTTGCAAGACGTCTTGCATCTTAAATATTAATGTAGCCAGCAATATTTTTCGAGTGCCAATTAAATGTCTGGTTATCACTCATGGGTAAGTCAAGCCCGGCCTTTCATACCAAATTCATGGGCCAATTCATGTAGATTCAGCATGAAGTGCCACTTGTAAGGGGAGCATATGTGAGACCACAGGCAAAAGAGAGAGACAATAGAACAGGAACCAAGGTGTTCATGGAGACATGAAGAGATTATAAAGTGTAATGAAATATGTGGGTGAGGACCTAAACCATGGACCAAGTTAGGAAACTAGTAGCCAATTCTTAGTGGGAGCTGTCTATGTGGGTATATGGGTGAAAGAACTAGGTTCCAGTGGTGCCAGGCACTACGTTTTGAGGGTGAAGTGGGTAAATAAATAAAACATAGTCACTGCTCTCCAGAGCTCATAAATAAATGGGTAAAGGTGAGCATATAAATAAACGATTCCTATAAAGTATGGCAAACACAAGAACAGAGATGTTCCCAAGGCATGCTGTAGAATAAAAGGGGGTGGGGTGGAGGGACTCCGCAGCAGACAGCCATAGTCAGAAAAGGTTTTACTTAAATAGCATTCCCTATCCATTTCAGGAAAGATGAATCCTGCATGCAGGCAAGGGATTTCCAGATATCTCTCCACAGAGATCGATATCCACTGCACAAGCATCTACTTCCCATATACGTGACTTCCTACAGTTTCTAGAGTTCTGTCAGCTACTCTCCAGTATATAGCTTTTGTCATCTGTACAAATTAGGACTAGTTTAAGACTTGCCCTCTCAGAGCAGTTGACTTTCTCCCTCTTTAACATAAATGCTTGCATTCCACCCCCCCCCAAAAGTTCTCTTTCATTTCATAAAGTAGGTCATTTCTTTAAAGACGTACAGTGACTGCACTAAAGTAATACAGAACCTGAACAGTTTAGAGATACTAACTATGTGTTCTTTTTGGTTCCATGATTGCTTTCCCAGTTTCAAACTTGCTGACATGAAAACATACACATATAACTAGAGAGAAAAACCTACCGGAACTGGCCAAGTGCTAATTATTTATTTCCCTCTCACCTGTCTAATTTGCTCCAGGGAAATGAATGGGATCAGCATGGATTCATGCAAGGGTTGTGGCTCCTTTGATAGATTGTTCCAGACTCTGCCTAGGCGAGTACAATTTTCTACTTACTTTATAGACTCATCCTACTTGCACTTCCGCCTTCCATGTTGTTTTCGAATGCAGAGTTCATTTGGGTTGAACATTAGGACATTTTCCTATTCATAATTGTTTCTTCTTTTCTGTCTGGCAAATAATATTAGAAGGTACCAGAGGCTCTGTGAGTGGGATGAAAGTTAAAACTATGACCAATGATGCCAGGAACTATTCAGACAGTTGTGAAGCCATATTCGTCCTTGAGGGGCAGTACAGTGGGAAGAAAAAGCATAGAAAATGAAGAATTAAAGTTGACATATTGACTCCATCATTTACTTACCATACAGCTTGCTAATAGAAAGCAAGAATAGAAAATAGAATAGAAAAGCTCAATTTCCATTGCTGAAAAATTAAAGTAATGCCTAGCCCTCAGTGTCGGTGTCAGGATTAATTGAGATAAACAAAATTAAAGGATCTAGTGCATAGCAAGCCCTCAACAAATACTGGATCCCTCTCTTTAGTTTCCCTATTCGTATTGTCCTGATGCTATCAGTCTTGTTTCTTGATGGTTAGGGCATATTTAATTACTAGCATTAATTGTGAATTTAAGCATTGTGTGTTGTGACCATTGCCCTAGCAAAAAACCACATGCTAAAAGATTTGCATCCTGTCATTCCAAATTTTGTGTAGCAGTGGACTTGACATTAAGTGAATTATATTAACTTCTCAGACTCCACTCTCATAGCTGGCAAGTGGAGGTGTTTTTTTTTTTTAACTTTTTTTTTAATTATGATAATCTTCAGCCTGTGCAATATAGTATTTAACATAGTTGTGTCTATGACAATTACATTTAACATTCAGAATCCTTCCTCCAGCAGCTATCAGAAGTAGCTAGTGACACCTGAGAAGAAATGTTTCATATACCCTGAGAAGAGAGCCCTGGTAGCTAAGGATGTGTCCTGTCCTGAATTTTAACAGAGCTGTTTAGCTACATTTGTATTTGTTCATTTGTTAATTAATTCATTTATTCATCAGATGTTTAATGAATGCGGAGTATATTCTAAATGACTTTTTGTCAAACTTTATGTTGCAAGGCATAGACATGACTTTTGCTTTCCTATAACAATGTACTTAGTAGATGCCTTACACATTATGATCACTCAGTTCTATTGAAAATGATTCTTGGGAAATAATTGCTGTAACCCATTTACTTTAACATTTTATGTTCCCCTATGAACAGGAGAAATGAGATGGGCTGCTGGATTTTATTAATAGAAAGGCGATAACTTTATTTTGTCTAGTTATATGTGTTGACCTTTTATTGTTGGAAACCAATCATATATATTGCAGCATACCCATGCCACATCTTTGCCAATTCAGTAACCTATTGACATTATTTAATAAATCACAAAGTTCAATAGTTGACTCTAGAAAGCAAGATCAGATTGCTTTGGGCTCTGGACATACTCTTGTGTAAATTTTGCAGATAATATCAGTAAATGCCAAAAGACAAGAAGATCAGTAATTGGCCATCTGAAAGCTAATATAATATAATATAATATAATGTAATATAATATATCACGTTATCAATTAAACAATACATTTCAAAATATCAATCCCATTTCAATGTTTTTGAAAGGTTTCCTGTATATGATCCGACTCAGAGAATAAATCTCATAATGTTGATGAATTTCTTACTTAGGTTGCATGTTTTTCCAACCTACAATGAAGGCTATGTATTGGATCTTCCCAGATATTCATGTATTTAAAGTATCATTCATGTATAAAGTTTGAAGAATTAATAACAATATTTTACAGCACTTTCTAGTGATGCACATAATTCTATTTCACTCTACAGATGGTGAACCTGAAATTTAAGGAATTAAAAAAGTCTTGTTATTTACGAATGCAGGACTTTGAAACCTATGTATCTATCCACAATCATTTCATCTCTGGTTAGTTTCTATTTCCTAACATGACACTGATTTGTCTCCACGCTCTATAGAGTAGCTGATAGTTTTGTAAACAAACACATAAAAATAAGACCTGGGTTCTGATGAGTGACAACCACCCCACTTGTCAGATATTTATGTTCTTGCTTTCAGATCCAGCCTTTGCTCTGGAGAAGTGACTTCCAAAAGGAGGTCTACAGGCTATCTACATCAGATTTACTGGGGAAGTCTGGACATGTGGATGCTATGGAAACTTCCTGAATCAAAACTCAGTGGAAGTAGAAACCTAGGAATTGATCATTTTAACAGGCTGCCCCCACCATTGTTATGTACATCAAAAGTGTGAGAGCAGCTGCTACACAATTTTGACCTTCTCCCAATATGAGAATGTAATTCCTGACACTGTTGATTATCTGAGAAACTTTCCAGTTGTGCAGAGTATCCAGGTGTTGAAAGCTCTCTGCAGCACAAACAATCCTCACCAGAACAGATGATACTTGAGAGTACAGTCCTTGCAGAGAAAAACAACACAACACAAAACAAACAAACAAAAAAACACGGAGCAGAGAATATGATGTCTCTCTAGGCTGAAACTGGGAGGCACATTCTTGGGGAAAGTGATTTCTTTCAAGGATAATCAGCATTTGGGGTACATATAAATAAAAAAGCATACATGTAAGTTTGAGGCTGATAGCACAATCCGATTTTTAAAAAGTGTTTTACTTCTCTTAAAACACCGGTAGGTAATCGAATGAGAATTTTCCTACAGAGGTGTAGACATATGGTCAGATACAATGCTGTCCAGTACAAACAGGATAGGAGTCAAAATGTGAGCCACATATGGCATTTCAAATTTTTTAATGTAGCTAAATTATAAAAAAATAGAAACAGGGGCGCCTGGGTGGCTCAGTCGGTTAAGCGTCCAACTTCAGCTCAGGTCATGATCTCACGGTTCATGGATTTGAGCCCCACGTCAGACTCTGTGCTGACAGCTCGGGCTTGGAGCCTGCTTTGGATTCTGTGTCTCCCTCTTTGTCCTTCCCCCACTCACACTCTGTCTCTGTCTCTGTCTCTCTCTCTCTCAAAAATAAATAAACATAAAAAAAGAAAAATAAACAGGTGATATAAATTTTAATAACATATTTTATTTAACCTAATATATAAAAATTATCTTTTTGATATACAATCAATATAGGGATTATTGGGATATTTTCAACTTTTATTCATCTCAAGTTTTCAAAATCTGATGGGTATTTTGCACTTACAATAAATCTCACTTTAAATTAGCCATGTATCGTATGTTCAATAGACACGTGGTTAGTAGCTATCACACTAGATAGTATGGGTCCAAGAGAAGAGTTTGATTTAAATCTTGTGCCCATCACTTCCATACTTGGTGATGTCCATCAGTTTACATAAGTTAGGAGCTGTAGTTTCCTCATCTGAACAAATATAAGCAAGGAATAAGATGTAATATATACCTTCCAAGACTGCTGTGTCAGTCACCCTGCAATCTGCAAGGTACGAGTTATGTGTGTATATGTATATGCTGATGTGCTGATTATTAGAATGACTGAAAACCAGAAATTTGTCTTTAAGTTTAATAAAAAGACAAGGTTATGTTAAGATTGTCCATGTAGTTAAGGATACAGAAATGCTCTTCGTTGGGTATAGAGATAATATGAACCTAATAACAGAATTATAATTTAGACTTTTTGTACTTGAAAATACTTTATTCTCACTTGGGATATAAATGACAGAACAACAGTATCTATTGCACACCTATTCACACCATCAACTTGTGCTTTTATTATACAGAAAGATAAGGATAGCCATGAACAACCTGATTTTTAGTGACTTATAGGGTAACATAATTCTCCATCATCTTCCCAGATCTATAAATTGAAGCACTCCTCTTTTTTTAAGTTTATTTATTTTGAGAGAGAGAGAGAGAGCAAGAGAGGGTGAGATAGCACCTACACACCCATGCACAAGCAGGGTTGGCAGGGGTGGGGGGGCGTGGCAAAGAGAAAGGGAGGGGTAGTGAGAAAGAGGGAGAGAGAATCCCAAGCAGGTTTTGTGCTGTCAGTGCAGATCCCGATGTAGGGCTCCATCCCATGAACCATGAGATCATGACTTGAGCTGAAATCAAGAGTCACACACTCAATGACTGAGCCACCCAGCTGCCCTGAAATACTTCCATCCTGAATGATCACCTTACCTGGAAAAAGCCTTATCTAAAACATCTTACATTTTGGCTCCCTAGCACTGAAGAAGCTCACCAAATTATTTTAGGTTCTGTAACAAGTGTGGAAAACGTTGGCATTCTAGAAGACATATCTGAGAAAAATTCCATTTCTTTGCTTTAAAAGATGAGGCTGTATCTGAATAAAAAGGTATTAGCTATGCTTCAGTGTATTCTGGGATTGTATCACTTATAGCTCAGTTGGTGGCACAATATGGAATGACAAAGGGATAAAAGGGGAAAATCTTTTCTTTACCGATTTAACGTAGAAGAACGGATTCTAATGTGATTTATTTATTTATTTGTTTGTTTATTTATTTATTTATTTATTTAGAATATGTGCAGTGAGCGGTGTCTGGGTGGCTCAATCAATTGAGCACCTGACTCTTGGTTTCTGTTCTGATCAAGATCCCAGGGTTGTGGAATCGAGCCCTCATTGGGCTCTGTGTGGAGCCTGTTTGAGATTCTCTCTCTCCCTCTGCTTTTCTCTCCCGCTCAGACACTCTCTCTCTCTCTCTCTCTCTAAAGTAAATAAAATTTATTTTAAAAAATGTTTTAAAAAGAATACATGCAGTGAAACAAATGTTGAACAAAATGAAATATGAAAGCAGGTTGAATACCTGCTTAATTATTTGTGAATGATAAGGTAATAGAAAAATAAGGAGATACTAAGAGACTTGAGTGTTCTTACTTTGCCTCCAGGAAAATAATTTAAGGCAAAAGGGATAAATGGTAACTTTTCTTACACTCAGTCTACTCAAATTCATGGCATTTTGTTTGAAAATGATTTCCCTTCTTGGTTTTTTTTTTTTTTTTAAGTTTATTTATTTATTTTGAGAGAGGGAGAGAGAGAGCAGGGTAGGGGCAGACAGAGAGAGAGGGAGAGAGAATCCCATGTAGGCTCTGCACTGTTAGTGGGGCCTGAACCCATGAACTGTGAGATCATGACCTGAGCCAAAATCAAGAGTTGGTCGCTTAACCAGCTGAGCCACCCAGGGACCACATCACCTACTGTTTTTTTTAAGTGATGCAGGTTGCAAGTTTCTGAGTTTTTCAGAGCTAGTCTAGGAGTTTGTGTTTTCTAACCCTTCTTTTTAGAATCTGAACACAGAATGCCTAATCATCGAAATTATGTGTTCATGGCTTACCATCTTCTTGCTTGTTTATTCAGTTTGCAATGTTCCTTTGGAGGTTTGCATGTCCCAAATAGTAAAACGAATTAATGTGTCTTTCATGTTCAGCATAACTCTCTCCAGAGGTACTGTCTTTAAGTTAATGATTTAGGTTATTCTTCCTACACGTATCATGGGCTGTGGCTTGGCATGATTTCATTTGCACTTCTCAGAGCGTGCAACCCAGACAGCATGTACAATATTCATGGCAAGGATTAGAAGACACCTTGCAGAAAGCAAAACAAAGAGCTGAAAATAGCAAAGCTCACATCCCACTTTTTCTTCACTTCTTTTTCTCATTAGCACAGATTATTTTCCAGAAATGGCTTCTTACCAGATGATTCTCTGGCAATGGCAAGCATCTTTTTAAAGTTCACTCTCTCTGTCTCCCTTCAGCTGGTTCTAATTTGAGATGGTTGGCAATGGTGGTTATTAACACTGCCCCATTCAGATAACCTCAGTCAAGGTATCTGATCTGAGAGTCAATAGGAATATGGTACTATGCTAGGGTCTGTATAAACAAAACACGTTATCGGAATGGACTAATACTCCTAAGACGCTTAAGACGGTAAGACATTAAGATTGAGGAATTCATACAGGATATCCAAAAGTAATGAAACAATACACATGAGTAAGAGAATATCAACCTAGCTTTAAAAGCCATGGTATTTGCAAAACTACCTTAAATTTGCAAAGAGTTCAGATATCCCTCTCAACAAATAGTTACGACATCCTTACTATCCTTACTATGAAGCAATGTGTTTAAACACAAGTATAAGATGTGGCCCCTAAATTCATATAGCCTGGGTCTGGTGGAGACAAATATACATGTGAAAAATTTCACTCATACGTAGGAACTATGTAATAGAATCATGTCTGTGATTCTTGGGAATCCAAGAGTTGGGGTCATTTTTTGCTGACTGGACAAAACTGGTTCTGGAGAAGGTTTAAATGGAAATGTGATACCTGAGATGAATCTCGAAGAATGAGTAAATGTTTGCTAAGTGGACAAGAGGAAGAAAAGTATTCCAGGCAGAAGAGTGAGCAAAAGAGAAGATGACTCATTCAGCAATATGTGGGAAGTTAAGGCATATATGGGGGTATGTAAGGATGCTTATAGGAAATAGAAACAGGCCAGATCCTGAAAAGACTAGATTTGCTTGCTATATTTTAGAATTTTATCTCTGTGGCTTATTTAAATAAGAGATCCTTACAATTAACTTCTTTCTTTAAAAAACATGAGACTTAGAGGGGAGGCCTAGTTAGAAAGCTATTAAAATAATCTAGGTAAGAGATGAGGTGGGCACACATTAAAGAAATGGAAGTGAAAATAGAAAAGAGGATGGACTCTGGAGGTGTGTAGGTGTCAGATCTGGTAAAACTTGATGTATGAATGGATGTGGGAGTTAAAAGAATACAAGAAATTAAAGATAATTCCTATATTTGAAAGTTGGGCAAATAGATGGATATTCATTCCCCAAACCAAAAACTTGGTGTAGAGGAATAGAGGCAAACTGAGGACTTGGGGTGGTTGCTATCATTTATATTCAACTTTGTGTGGAGGTTTAATTGCAGGAGGAAACTGAGGTATGCACTCATAAGAATTCACAAGGGATCTTCAAACTAAAGACTTACAGCACGTTCCAATGTGTTCCTTTTATGCTAGATTCTCCTGTATTATTCTATGCTAGTGCTGAGCATATTTCTAAAGGAGGCTTGATTCAAGGCTACAGGTTCTTTCTTCCCCTGGTAACCTTCAATGATTTATTGTAGGTTCAAGCTCCTTTTGATAGAGCTGCAAAACAACTGACTGAAATCAGATATCTCACTGAGGTAATCAAAAATTGGAATCTAGTAGGTGGTTTGACAGAATCATTGGAAGGTTAGTAGAACAATGAATGTGGTAGTAATTCATTCTAGAGACCCCCAATGGACTGCCGGAATCCATTACAGTGTAAGGGACAAAATACTAACTAGATTTTAAACAGCAGAGTCGAAGAGTCTGGGACTAATTCAGGGAATTAGTAAAAACCACTGAACAATAGATAACCTGGCCACTGAGTCCAGTTGACTTGGACTATGGTTTCGTAGCTCTTCTTCCATCTGGAATGGGGAATGAATTAATGCCATTGCCTGTGTCCTTTTGACTAGTTGAGTAAGTTTCACGAATTTACAATATTATTATAATCTTCACATTTCTGCAGACAGGGTCAGAGAATTTGGAAGATGAAATTGTGGCCCTACAAGCATGCCGTGTAATAGGTATTGTTTAAAGAGAGCCTAGATACAGTGAAATGAAAATTTCCCGTGGTTCCCTAGGATAGACAGACCAGATAACTGTAGAATGACAGAAATCCTTTCTAATACTCTCCTTAGCATGTAAATCCCTCCGTCGTTTTCAGGCAATTTCTCATTTCCAGGTGGTCAGATGTTGCATGTGCTCGGGACAAGGTTTCATTATGTCATTTTAGACAAAATTAGAAAGAAGCCAATTTTATCTTTGGCATCCAAATTTGCACTTTTCTCTGCCTTTGTCCCCAGCCACCTTGACTACCCTCCCGCTTCAAACTCTCCAAGACACTCAGTATTATATTTCTTTCTTATTTTCTCCATCTTCGGTCTGTCGGAAACGTCTTTTTTATCCAGACGGCACTAGATGAGATTCTCACACTAGGATTTATATTTCTGATGAGGCTTCAAGTGTTAATTCTTTTCTTTTCTTTACTTTTTTTTTTCTTTTTGATCAAATTTTCCTTCAGCTATAGGAATGAAATGTTCATCAAAGTGGAACTGCCAGGTGCCAGTGAATGAAGTGGGTGATGGGAAGGGCCCTCTCACCACTTCTCTGGGGCCCCTCAGCTGTCACCACGCTCCTCACAACTGCAGCATTGCAAGACAGGCACTTTCTTGGACTCTGCTTTTGGACCTAGAAAAAAAGTCAAGTGTGCTAAAAGTGACTCAGACATTGAAATTCTCTTCCTCACTCTCTGCTCCTTATCACTGAGTGACCTCTGAGGATAGTGACATAGGAGATTTTCTACTGTTAGGTCTGGCCTTCCTTGTTTATTTTTTTGTTTGGCATTTCTTCCCACAGTAGGCCTAATTCCTGAACGTGTTATCTTTTCTTCTTTGAAAGTGGTACCGCATTCTATCGCTTGGGATTCTTTTTTCTTCTAGATCTGTTTCTTCTTTCCCCCATGCACAACAGGCTCCTTTCATTAAAATGCATCTATATATATGTATGCGTTTTAATACTGATTCCAAGGGAGCATTATACAACTGACATAGGTAATAACCAGCAAAGGTAAGTTCCAAAGAATAACCTTTTTGAAGCCATGTAAAGGACTTTCCCAATGTTTCATATACCCACTTACAAAACCATACAATTAATTTTTCTTTGTTCAGTATAAAAAAGATCTTAAATACACTAAAAGCTTTATGTGGAAAAAGTAAAATTATTGTTCTATTTTTAACAAATAATTTGACAACAGAAAAAAAAATGGGAACATTCTAAGAGGTAATTTTTTTTTTTAATTTTTTAACGTTTATTTATTTTTAAGACAGAGAGAGACAGAGCATGAACGGGGGAGGGTCAGAGAGAGAGGGAGACACAGAATCTGAAACAGGCTCCAGGGTCTGAGCCATCAGCCCAGAGCCTGATGCGGGGCTTGAACTCACGAACCGCGAGATCATGACCTGAGCCGAAGTCGGACGCTTAACCGACTGAGCCACCCAGGCGCCCCTAAGAGGTAAATTTTTAAAGGAGGAAGTAATTAAAACCTTCATAAATAAACAAAATTAATACATTTTTTATACCTTTACTTAAGAAATATACCAATGTATTTTTATGGATTGATTAGACTAAGTATCTGTACTCAGAAGAGTCCAAAATTTTTTCAAAGATATCCTCAGAGGAACATTAATGTGGATAAATACATATACTCAATCCAAAAATAATATAAGCAATCTTTAAACAGATGAAGACTTCACTTCTTACTTCTCAAAGATTTTTCACTACAAACTTATGTCACGTTGATGTCTTTAAAATACAGAAATAGGCATTTATTTAGAGTACATTAACTCTCAGTGACAATGGTTTTATTCTTTTCTACTTATTCATCCCTAGAACCATTTTTTTCCCCTCAAAAAATCAGGTATGTAGAGAAGACAATGCCCATGGGGAATAGGAAGGACAGGACCAGTGCAATCCAGATAGAGAGCATCCCTATTTGGCCCTCTTTGAAGCTGACATTAGGATAGTTTGAGTGGTTATTTTCATGTTAGAAATGCATACCCAGGAGGGGCACCTGAGTGGCTCAGTCAGCTAAGCATCCGACTCTTTGTTTCAGATCCAGGTCACAATCTCATAGTTCATGAGTTCAAGCCCTGTGTCCGGCTCCATAGCCTCAGGCTCTGTGCTGACAGCACAAAGCCTGCTTGGGATTCCCTGTCTCCTCCTCTCTCTGCTCCTCCCTCACACCTGTTGTCTCTCTCTTTCTCTCAAATTAAATAAATAAACTTAAAAAAAAAGCATACCCAGGAGACCTAACATTTGTCTAGATGAATTTTTATTTGAGATAGAGAGGGAGGGAAAGAGAGAGAGAGAGAACAAGTAGGGGAGGGGCAGAGGGAGAGAGAGAATCTTAAGCAGGCTCCACGCTCAGCACAGAGGTGAGGTCATGACATGAGCTGAAATCAAGAGTTGGATGCTTAACCAAGGATAGAGGAATTCTTGAACATTTCTATGCCAAGTTATTTCCCCTCTATAACTGTTGATCGCAAATTGCCACTCAAAATTCCAAAGAATTGACTCCTGAGAATTTAGCTAAGCCTCGTTTCTTCCCAGAGAGGATTAGCAGAACATTTTGTGGACTTAATCACGAGGAAAGTTCTCATTTATAGAACGGTTCGGTAGCAATGGCCATCTTCCATCCATCCATACTCCATTTATAACTGATTATGAGAAGCCTCAGGAAATGTGGAGAGAGAAACCCAACACAAAGAATAAAGACGGCTATGGACTTCACAGCAGAAACTGGATCGTCTTCATTGGAGGGTCACTACCTTTGTGCAGTGAGGGCTGATGGTGGATGCAGATGGATTTGTCACATGCTCTAGACCCTTCATGAAACACAATTTCCTGACTGTTGGTCTAGAAATGTAAGGGGAGCGGAAGATATAAGCTTCCAGTTATGGAATGAATAAAACACGGGAATAAAAGGCACAGCACAGGGAACAGAGTGAATGGTATTGTAATAGCTTTGTATGGTGACAGATGGTAGCTATGCTTGTGCTGAGCAGCATAACATATAGAGTTGTCGAATCACTATGTTGTGCACCTAAAACTAATATAACGTTGTGTGTCAACAACACTCAAAAAGTTTAAAAAGAATATATGGCCCGTTCAAAAGGTTTCGACTGGAAATAATTTAATGAACGGAAAATAAATTTAATAATTTAGGGTAATAGACAGTAACCATGGATGGTGAGACACCCAAGGATTAGCAACAGCAGGAAGTTATTTACCCTCCCTAGGCCTGAAGGGACAAGGGAGGCAGAGTGAGTGGTTTTGGGGTCCATAGAAGAGGAGCAGGCCCACTTTAGCTGTGGTCACAAGGGGATGTAACCACTGACACTCCTGGTACCCTGCATGGAGGTGAGGGGACACAGGCCACCCTTCTCATGATCTCTCTTCCTTCTTCTCCAATTTCCTATCAGTGTCTCTTATTTCTGGAATCCAACTGGAGCCCTGAAAGTAAAAGAGTGAAAATCACACAGTCCACAGAATTCAGCCTCTCAAATTAGAAAGCAGGGCACAGAAGGGCAAACTTTGGATTATGAGTTTGGGGACAAAAGAGAGTAAAAGAGAATGACTGGCATATTTGCACAGCTGTTATTCTCAATTTGAGCAACCTGAGATGAACTTCAAGGTCAAGGGCAGTATGTTTGTGGCAGGGAAAACTGAGAAGTGGGAAAGGCATCTTAAGCCACATGCTTTCTTTTCTTTGGGAGAAAAACACAGATACTCCTTATTCTCCTTAATGTTAAAATTAATTTTCTAAACATTAGGAAGGTAACATGAGCCACATGATTGTCATAAAAGAATTAAGTAGGGCAATATATAAATGAAAGTCCTCTTTCCCCTATGCTCCACATTTATTTATTCATTCATAAATTCACTTATGTTCTTATTCTCTCAACATAGGTTAGAAATAATAGCTGACACCTATAAATGATATATGCCAAACAGCTTCAAAGAGTTTTATATGTACTGAAGCATCACAAGATTAAACATAGGTGCTACTATTTTTGTTCCAATTTTGCTAAATGGGTGGCATGCAAGTTAAGTAAATTACTGAAGACCCCAGAGCTGCAAAATGGCAGAAGTGGAATCTCAACACAGGCAGGTTCATTCTAAAGCTTTAGTTGTTAACCACTCTGTTAGGTTATGATAAATAGCTATTTATTGAACAGCTACTATGTGCCAGGGAATAAGTTCATTCTAAAGCTTTAGTTCTTAACCACTTTGTTGTGTTATGGTAAACAGTTATTTACCGAGCAGCTACTATGTGCCAGGGACTTTTCTAGGCATTTAAGACTCAGGGATGAACACAACAGACAAAGTTCCTGCCCCATGGAACATATATTCTAGTTATGGAGAATAAAAATAACCAAATAAATCAATACATTTATAATATAATTTCAAGTTGACATAACTACTACAAATAAAAATAAAGTTGGATAAAGAGTTAGAGAGGATGTGGGGCTACACTGTAGACAGGATGATTAGGGCACCCTTACTGAAGAGATGTTATTTGAACACACCTGAAGGATGTCAAAATGGAACCTCAACAAGCCTTAAGCTGCCAAAGGAAAATTAGGTCACTGGAGGTGTAGGGGACACCAATTGGTCACTGGAGGTATAAGGGAACACCAACTGGTAATAAACATGATATGCTATTTACAACTTACCAGGTTCTGTTCTTGAAGTTTGGCTAATATTAACATTTAATGTCTTACAATCATACGAGGAAGATGATTTGTAAATAAAGTAGCTGACCTCCAGTGTCATGTAACTAGTAAGGTAAGTCTACTGGTACTTTGAGGATCTAGGTTTCAAACTCAGGCAGTATGTCTGGTATGATGGTGCTTCAGCTGTCCTTATATTGTTCTTATGGATTGGTCCTCTAATTTGCTCATGTTTTCTTTTCTTTTTCTTTTAGAATATACTGTATTTTTTTTTTTTTTTTTGAGGTGGGAGAGGGGCAGAGGGAGAGGAATAGGAGAGAGAATCTTTTTTTTTTTAAATTTTTTTTTTCAACGTTTTTTTATTTATTTTTGGGACAGAGAGAGACAGAGCATGAACGGGGGAGGGGCAGAGAGAGAGGGAGACACAGAATTGGAAACAGGCTCCAGGCTCCGAGCCATCAGCCCAGAGCCTGACGCGGGGCTCGAACTCACGGACCGCGAGATCGTGACCTGGCTGAAGTCGGACGCTTAACCGACTGCGCCACCCAGGCACCCCATAGGAGAGAGAATCTTAAGCAAGCTCTGTGCTCAGAATGGAGCCCCATGTGGAGCTCAATCCCACGACCTCGGGATCATGACTTGACCTGAAGTCAAGAGTTGGATGCTCAAGTGACTCAGCAACCTAGGAGCCCACTCATGTTTCTTTTTCAACCACCCATCACTTTGTACAACTTTAAAATTTTCATAAAGATTTTCTGAATGCTGTTTTTATTAAGCTTTCAATTTTAACTATCCACATTTTACTTTTTTTGGTCTCTGTCCTTTTTTTTTTTTTTTCTCATAGCACCCTTGCTTTGTTTTATGGATGGACTTGGAGATAGTGTAGATTTTTTATTTTCTATGCATGTTTCTTTCTTTCTTTCTTTCTTTCTCTTTCTTTTACTCTTTCTTTCTTTCTTTCTCTTTCTTTTACTCTTTCTTTCTTTCTCTTTCTTTTACTCTTTCTTTCTTTCTTTCTCTCTGCATAATTTTTGGAATGTCTCCCATGGATTTTTCCAAAAGTCAAGTGAAATTTCACAGTTCATTTTGATAAGAGGACACCAATGATCTGATTGGAGGCTCTAGGGTGGGTAGTGGACTTCACTACTCATCAGGTTATGGAGGAGGTAAGTCACTTTCTTCCTTGTAAGACATTCAGATGTCAATGCATAGGGGTTTTGAGTTTCGGGACATTTAATTTTTGCAGAGATGAATATTTCAATTTCCTACATAATGGTAGTCATGAGGGAAGGATTGATATTTGGATACTGGCATTCCTGAAAAAGATTGAGGGAAAGCTGCTGTCTGTACATTCAGTCTGTACATTTCCACAGCTCTTTATTTTCATTACAGTGATGATGCTAATCACTGTGAATGTTCCCAAGTACAGAGATTCTCTGGTTCAACTTTCCCACTTTCATAGTGAGAGAAAAGAGTTGGGGTATAAACCAACTGAAATTAAGGTTTGCAACCAACTCATTAACTCACTTATCATTCACTGAACACCCACTGTTTCTCAGACACTCTTGTAGATGCTGGGAATTCAGCAATAAAGAATGGATACACTGTAATTGAATTCTCTCTATTGCCTATAGTTTACCTTTCTAAAAAGCATTTTGATCAACATTCTATCTACTGTGCTGGTTGTTGTGTAAGGTGTGAGATGAGATCTGACATCTTTTTGAAAATGGTGTATTGAAATTTTTTTTGTTTTATTTTGCTTTTGGATTTTTGAATCTGGCTTTAATTTCAGAACGTGATTCCTTCTTGGGGTGCCTGGCTGGCTCAACTGGTAGAGCATGTGACTCTTGATTTTAGGGTCATGAGTTCAAGTCCCATGCTGGGTGCAGAGATTATCAACAAATAAGCTTAGAAAAAAAGAATGTGATTCCTTCTTGGATAATTCAAGGAACATCTATTTTATTAATTTTAACACAGTCATTTCTTTTCTATATTAATTATGTTACTGTGGAGTTAGCTTTTCAGCTTATTGATACTGCAGGATTCTTTTGCAATGTTAAACTGAGACTTCTTTCTGGACAATGGAGTCTATTTCTTAATCTGTAAAGGGTCATGCTCTTTGTCTGACACAGCTTTTGATTAGAATAAAATAATTTACTCTGTTTGAGAGAGGGTCTGGAAGTGAGACAGTGTATGGGATACATTATCATGAACATTTCCCTAATTCTCAGGACCTAGCACCGACGCTCACAGTGAAAGTCCTGGCAGACTCACTTCAGAGAGTGGGTCTCACTCCTTCAGCAGGCTCCTTGTTCTCAAGTCTGCCACTCTGAGAATGGGAAGAGTTACATTTAATTAATTTTATTTTGACGACATCTCATGTTGGTCAGCTTTCATTTCCTCTGTTCCTTCCTGGTTCCCATGAAACATCCTTAAACTTTTGAAAACCAGTGTCAAAGTACACAGATACTCTTTTATAGTATAACAATTGGAATAGAAGTTAGTTTTTTTTCTTGTTTTGTTTTAACGTATAAAAACAATTTTCTCTTAGAGGC
This sequence comes from Neofelis nebulosa, assembly GCF_028018385.1. Taxonomy (NCBI): domain Eukaryota; kingdom Metazoa; phylum Chordata; class Mammalia; order Carnivora; family Felidae; genus Neofelis; species Neofelis nebulosa. Next base: position 76,946,443 of record NC_080783.1, on the reverse strand, counting down.
ATAGAGGCAGATACCCCAAGAAAAAACAACTTAGTTGGTCACTGTTGCATTGTTATTACAGAAACAATAGGGAGTTCTGAGTGGTATAAATAAATACATACAAGGGTAATCTGGTACTTCGAAAAGACTGGAATGCAAATGTATGCAACCTTTCTAAGAAAAGTATGGAGTTTCCTAATGTTGTAGAATCAAGTACAGAAAAGCTTGAGCAGAATTTGCAAATTATAATACTGATCTAAAATGTGATAATAGTATTTGTCATTCACATTAGGTGTTCCCTTTGTGTCATAAAAATCTGAAGTACAAAGTAGAGACTCAAACAAGAATGTTTGTTTGAGTCTCCTTAAAATGGTTTGTAAAACGTTTATATATGCACTGAAGAAGTCGGTTAAGTAGCTGGAGTGTAATATTCTTTCAAAGCCCACAGTAGATGCAACAATCTTTATCTTACAGAAGCAAATTCCACTCAAAATCTAGTATAGAGAGAAGTGGTTTTCCAATCGAATCATGTTTAAGATACAGTGGAAGGTTTAACAACTCAAGGCAGCATTTGAATCTATCTTTATAGATAGATTTATTTTTCACAATGGACATTACCATGGTAAATGCATTTACAATGAACTAATTTTATGATATTATACGTATAAATTTTTAGTCACCAGGCATGTTTACTTTTAAGTGATTGCATAATAGAAAACAAACAGAACAAAAAGGCAGTGTGGTTTCCATATAACAATTATATTTCTCATTGTAAACTTATAAATGAGTATTTTATTTTTACGTGTCCATGTCTAAATCAGTGCCTGGCATAGAGTAGGTGTTCAATATATATTTGCTTATTTCAATTTTTGCCTTTGTTTCATTTTTTTTACTTCTTTTTGTGTAGAATGCTTTAATTCTTTAGCTGAAGCTAGGAGTCTCAAGTATCTATGTAAAGACACACTGACATGACTCATTTTCTCAGTTGCAAAATAAAGTGCCTCATTTTAGTCAGTACTGAGTTCAAATTAAATGCCATCTTCAGGGAGATATTGTTTGGTTGCCAGTAATCATTTCCTAGGTGACACTACGCAGTTTCCTGGTGACAAGGGCATGTCTGCACAGGAAGTAGAGGGAATCTGGTTTAAAGGCTTTATACGAATTTTCCTCTGTAAGAAGTTTGTTATTCTTGAACAAACAGAAGACTCATATCAATGTACTTAATTATATAAATGAGAATTAAAAAAAATAGAATATCCTTGCAACTTCTTAAAAGTCATGAGAGATTGAAGGTTTTAAACCAAAAATGTGAAATTGAACTTTTGGCTAACATGGAATAAAATATGAACATAATTTGCCCTCTCTTCCATTCTGAAACCACACAAAAATGGACAAACTACATGATACAATGGTTTCCAGAAACTGAACATCAGACAATGAAGGACAGCGATTTTCTAGGCAATGGAACCAAATCAATGAAGCCCTATGATTGTACTAGCTTACTCCCTTGAGTTGCCAGGCAACAGGAACAGGGAAAGTGTAACCTGGCTAAGGCCAGAAGACTCCCTGAGTTGAGCAAATGAAGACAGAGTTCACAAGAGAAGGTTTAAGATAGCAGAACACTGCCCTTAGAAAGAATTTTAGAGAAATATGGAAAGTCCCCTCACGTATTCAGATGAGTACTGATCAGTCAATGAGTACTGATCAGTATGTGAGAAAGCCACCCAAGGCTGAGAAAGAACTTCCTGGCAGGATTAGAGGGAGCAATGACAAGACGTCCCACAGGGCTTAGGACAGGGTGGGCCGTTCTCTCCTGGAAGATTGAAAATCTCAAGATTCATAGACCAACGGGTAGCATGCTCAGAAAAATTTTGTCTCAGTAGTAGTGAATAATTACCTCTAGAGCCACTCGTGCACTGTTTCTGACTAATAAACCTTAGAAGTAGGACTCAAAGGTTTAAACTCTTTCCAGCAAACTTAATTTTGCCCCCAAAGAAATATCAAGAATATTTATAGAAATACGAAAGTGCTCAACACACAACACAGTAAGATTGATTTGTGACATCCACTCAAAAATTACCAAAAATGAAAAGAAACAGGAAAATATGAACCATAATGAGGACAAAGACTGACCCTTAATTGAGAGAGATGTCAGAATTAGCAAAAACTGACATTAAAACATTATAACTGCATTCCATGTCCTCTAAAATTTAAGGATACATAGGAAAAATATAAAGAACAAACAAACTGGGGGGGGGGGAGGTGTGGCTCAGTCGGTTAAGCGTCTGACTTCTTGGGCTCGGGTAATGATCTCTTGGTTCTTGAGTTCGAGTCCCGCTTCCAGCTCTGTGCTGACAGCTCAGAGCCTGGAGCCTGCTTCACATTTGGTGTCTCCTTCTCTCTCTACCCCTCCCCCTCTCATGCTCTATGTCTTTCTTTCTCTCTCTGTCTCTCTCTCTCAAAAATAAATAAACATTAAAAAAAAGAAAAATCAAATTTCTGGAAATGAAAGCAACACAGTGCAAGATGGAAAACATACGGCATCAATAGCACATTAGCTGTTGCAGAAGAAAAGGTTAGTATTGGGGATATAACAATAGAAATGATCCAAACTGAAACAGGGAAAACAAATAAGAACAAAACAAATAGAATAAAATGAACACAGTGCCCACAAGCTGCGGGACCACTTTAAGCGGCCCTATCAAATGTGCATTTAGAGTCCTTGGAGCAAGATTGAAGGAGACAAGACAGTGAAAGGACAGGAAACAAAATATTTGAGGAAGTCATAACCAAAACTTCCCCAAATTTGACCACAAGTATATACATATAGATGCAAAAGTCTCCATGAACCCCAATTCCAAGAAATATGATGGGAACTACATCAAGGTGAATCGTAATAAAATTGTGCATATCAGGAATAAAGACAAAATCTTAAAGAAGTCATAGATAAATTATGTACAGAGGAACAAAGACAAAGATGACAGATTTCTTGTTGAAAACAATGCAACTACAGTATATGTCAATATAAATACTTGCATACACATATTCATAGAAGTTGGTTTTTTTTTGTTTTTTTTTTGTTTTTTTTTTTGTTTTTTTTTTACCATATCGCCAAACTGGAAATAACCCCTGCGTTCAAAAGAAGTTGAGGGTAGACAGGATAAAGCCATTCAGAGTCCTAAGAAAACTTCTTAAGGTGATGGATATTTCACTATCTTGATTGTAGCAATGGTTTCATAGGTATACACATTTGTAAAAACCTATCAAATTTTATAGTTTAAATATGTGAAGTTCATTACATGTCAACTATAATGTGATAAAGCTGTTACAAGGGAGATGATTGAATTTAATGGTGGAAAAAATCACCTCAAAGCATTTTCCAAAAGATATCCATATACAACCAATGAAATGTCAATGGAAATTAATCCAAAAATTGGTAAATATAATTAGAGTTAAGAAAACTGGAGATTTTTTAATTTTTTTTTTTTTTTTTTTTTGGGACAGAGAGAGACAGAGCATGAACGGGGGAGGGGCAGAGAGAGAGGGAGACACAGAATCGGAAACAGGCTCCAGGCTCCGAGCCATCAGCCCAGAGCCTGACGCGGGGCTCGAACTCACGGACCGGGAGATCGTGACCTGGCTGAAGTCGGACGCTTAACCGACTGCGCCACCCAGGCGCCCCAATTTTTTAATTTTTAAAACACATAAAAACATAGATTTATGGAATGATATAATATCATAGCTGACAACCATCTTAGAGAGTATCTTGTTTGAAATCTCCAGCTCTTGAGTCATGGATTATAGGGTTTAAGAAAACTGGAAGGGGCCATGTAGGACAGCATGTCTGCACTTACTGTGATGTAGTTACAGAACTGAAGTCCACAGAAGCTTAATGATTTGTGAGAAAATGTCTCCTGACTCACAGTCTAGAGCTGTTTCCATTTTTATCATATTTCTCATTTGATTTGTATATCATTTTTTCTGCATCTTAATTATGTTTCTTTCAGAACATAATAGTATACTTTGGCATTGACTTTGCCTCAATTAATGAAAATTGTTGAATTACCATCTTTTGTCAGCTGGTGAAACTTAAGTGCCCTTGTTTGGGGACACATCATAATTTCAGCAAATTTACAAAATTTTATCACTATTTTCATATGACCTTGAGTCTCACATTCCTAATGAAAAGTCTTTGGGGAGTTCTTCTATCTTAAACTTTTTGAGCAGCCACAATTCTTGGTTGAGCCATTCTTATCTGGTCCTATAACTTAACCTCTTGACTTCTTAAAAACCTCAAATCTCTGTTTCCGAATTCTCTTCACTTTATAAGCTGTGAGACAAATTTCACTAAAGCTTTAATTGTGCCAATCTATTGCTCAAAACCTGGCAGGGAGCCATTGTTTCTTATTTTAAATGTTACATTTTTACTTGATGTTAAAGAATTTTCATATTTGGACTCAAATTACCTTTATGGCCTTCTTTTTTCCTACTCTCCTTCATGTACTCATTTAGATGCTTGTGTATCCCTGAAGGAAAGCAACAGACATTTATTTCAAGTATTTAGAATACCCCTCATCTTGACATACATTTGATGAGATCTCACGAGCCTTGACATTCCAGATTAAATATCACTATCCATCATCTCTAACATGTGTCGCCTGTTCATACAAACCACAAGTGATCTCTCCTTTTCTTGGATTTAATTATACTTCTTGCCTTAGAATATGCATTTAATTTTGACTAAAATATCTACATCTGCCAACATATAAATAGAAATAACAATTTAAACACAAGTTCCTGAATGTTCAGCTAGGGATAGTGAATGTTGCATGTGATTGTAACACCGGAAGTTATCCTAAAAGGGTGCAGCCTTCATTACTGCTGAGTTCCAAACCCATAAATTGTTCCCCGGCTTCCAAAAACCCATATAGTTTATGTAATTTCTCTCGTTTTCCCTTGTTCTGCTATAGAATGTAAAATAGAAAAAAGTGCATTTCTGGTGCCAGCAGACAGCAGTGGCAGTTAATTTGCAGAACTCAAGGGGAGTTGAGATTCCTCATCTTCCAGCATTTGTATGAAACTGTATGATAATCAACAGGCAAAACAATACTATGTGTATATTTCTTTGATGCAAACTCAGTAATAAAGGCAGAAACTTGAGGAAGTGCAGATAGGTATTGGAAATGTTCAATTTTTCTTATCTTTGCACACTGTGAGATACACAAAGGTGTCAGAATTAGTTTTCCAAAGAGGATGATCCCAATGGTCCAAAGTGGCAGCAAGTATGTTATTCATAACCTGAATAAAAGTGTAAGAAGACTTTTCCTCACTAGAAGAGATTATAGGCAGACAGAATGTGTTTCATTTGGGTGTGAAATAGCTCAAATTAATTGGCCCTCTGCTCTGGACAATGATTTTTTTTTTTTCCTCTCTGAGTCACAAGGGCTCAAGGGGAGACACGCAGCAGTGGGCACTGGTCTTGCTTTGATTCCAGGCCTCGTCTCTTTTATCTACCTACCTCTCACCTTAAGGAAAGTATTCTTCATGTGGTCCTGATGTTTGCCCATGATTGCACACTGTCATTTAAGCCAAAGACCAGATAGAGCATATACATTTATTGGTCCATGTCCCCTGTGTGCTTTGTACCTCATGTTGAGGGGTTGGTGGAGAACAGGTTGGAGAAAACTAACACCTTAAGCTTATTCCTCAAAATAATTATAGCACCTTAAATTTCTCTATTTCTGTAAGTTTGTGAATCTTTTTTTACATAAATAATCTTGCTTGATTGTCATGACAATGTTCAATATAAATACATGGATTATTTTTATCCCCATTTGGTAAGTGTTCTGAGTTAGGACTTGTGATTAGTGTTGGGAATACAGTGGTGAGAAGAATAGATATGGTCCCTGACCTCATGTACTTTATAGTCCCACACAAGAACTAAAATTGCATACCTACAAACTGTGGTAAATTGTGTGAACAAAGGAATAAGTTTCCAGAAAAGAGAATAAGAAAAGTGAATAATTTATTTTGATGAGTCATGGAGACCCTCTCTGAGAAGGTGATAATGAACCTGAGATATGAAGGATAAGAAGGCCCCAGTGATGAGAAAAAGTTTCCAGATCTAGCCAGTAAGTTTAAGGATGTTTCAAAGTCATGCATCTAGTTAGATAGCAGAGCTGAAATCTAGGGAAAAAAAATCTGAAAATGATAATTAACATTTGTGCAGCTCTTTTCAAAGTGCTTTCATGTGTATAATCTCATTTAACAATCACACTGTGAGGTGCAAAACTTGGAAAATGATTGATAGCTAGAAAATTTGCCACCCTCCTTTTGACTTAGATTCTATTATTAATTGTGAAAGAAAAAAATCTGAGATTAGGTTAAAGGGGTCCTGAGTGGCACATGAATTGTTTGTAGGTAAGATATTCAATAAGGCATTTCCCATTTGAACAATGTTGAGAATGAAAGCATCATCCAAATAGTCAGAAGAATATGATTAGAGACTAATCATTTACCTTCATTGCACCTTCACTATGTTTAGAACTTTTTATGAGAAATTTTAATAAGAAAAATGACTGCATGGAGAAATAAGCTTAGAAACATTCTAATTATCTTTCTCTCTCTTTCTTTTCTGGTGCTTTGGGGGCCAGGGGCTTCAGTGCAGACACGGCCAAGACCAAGAACCACACCATGCACAACCAGTCGTGAAAATGGCACAGAAACAGCATGAAGAAGCCCAGTCACAAAGATATGAATCTCTTAGGAGAGTACCCCAATATCCTGAGGAACATGCACTTTGCCAAGAAGCACGACAAAAAGGGCCTGAAGAAGATGCAGGCCAACAATGCCAACACCATGAGTACACGTGCTAGGCTATCAAAACCCTTGTTGAGCCCAAGGAGGTCAAGTCCACATCCCAAAGGGTGGCAGCCGCAAGCTCAATCAACTTGACCACATTTCTCACCTCAAGCTTTGGAAACATGATCGTACCTACATTGCTAAGAGTCTCAGGCTCTGGTGAACTGAGTCCAAGGCCCAGACTCTTGCTATGGCTCAGACTCCCAAAGGTGACCAGGCTCCTATGAAGGCTCCAGTGTAGAGGCTTCTGTCTGCTGATGTGAAGGTCTCTGTCTGCATGGAGCCAGTGTCCTCTTGTTCCATTTGTACAAATAAACTTGCGGTAGGATATATATATATATCCTATACATATATATATATATATATATCCTATATATATATATATCCTATATATATATATATATCCTATATATATATCCTATATATATATATATATATATAGGATATTATAGGATATATAGATCCTATATATATATATCCTATAATATCCTATATATATATATATAGGATATATATATATATATATATAGTTCTAAAAATATTTCAGTTGTAATTTTGTATATACACATGCATATTTAAATATTTCTATATATATATATATATATATATATATATAGGATCCTATATATATATATATATATATATATCCTATAATATCTTATATATATATATATAAAAGTTCTAAAAATATTTCAGTTGTAATTTTGTATATACACATGCATATTTAAATATTTCTAGGCAATGTATATGTGTGTATATGTATATAAGTGTGTACTTATACATTTTTAAATCACTCTATGCATTGAATACTATATATGTGCAGATTATAGAAATATATAGAATTGATTCCACTTATTTTTTTTAAATTTTTAATGCTTATTTATTCTTGAGAGAAAGAGAGAGAGAGAGAGAGGAAGACACAGAATCCGAATCAGGCTCCAGGCTCTGAGCTGTCAGTACAGAGCCCGACGCGAGGCTTGAACTCATGAATTGTGAGATCATGACCTGAGCCGAAGTGGGATGCTCAACCGACTGAGCCACCCAGGAGTCCCGATTCCACTTATTTTAAAATGTATATGTAATTAACTGATTATAAATATGTTTTTGTTCATATATTCTGTACCAAATTTCTATCTATTAAAAATAATAGTACTGGGGTGCCTGGGTGGCTCAGTTGGTGGTCTGACTCTTGATTTTGGCTTAGGTTATGATCTCACAGTTCCTGGGTGTGAGCTCCCCATCAGACTCTGCACAGACAGTGCAGAGCCTGCTTGGGATCCTCTCTCTCCCTCTCTCTCTGCCCCTCCCACCTGTGCTCTCTCTTGCTCAAAACAAATAAATAAACTTTAAAAAATAAATAAGAATGGCAATACATATTAGTTAATCTAAAATGTTGCTAATTGAATTAACAAACCTTGGGGTGCCTAGGCAGCTGTCAGTTGAGCATCAACTCTTGGTTTCAGCTCAGGTCATGATCTCATGGTTCATGGGGTCAAGCCCCATGTCAGGCTCTGCACTGACAGCACATGGAGCCTGCTTGGGATTCTCTGTCTCCTCACTTTGCCTCTCCCCTGGACTCTCTCTCCCTCTCTGTCTCTCTCAAAATAAATACATAAACATTTTTTAAAAATAATTAATTAACAAATTTTAATAAAAAAATATGACTAAAGAAAACACCATTAAAATATTATTATGCTGGAATAACTGGACATCCATTTGCAAAAACTGAATCTAAATGTAGACTTTGTACCCTTCACAAAAGTAAGTCAAAACAGATCAGAGATCTCAATATAAAATGCAAAACTCTAAAGAACTTAGATGATACCATGGAACAAAACCTAGATAGCCTTGAATATAGTGATGCCTTTATAGATACAATATCAAAGACATAATCTGAGAAAGAAATAATTGATAGCTGGACTTCATTAAAAAAATGAAATTAATAAAAATTCCTACTCTTTGAAGGACAATGCCAAGAAAATGAGAAGACAAATTTCAAACTGGGAGGAAATATTTACAAAAGATATACCCAATAGAGGACTATTATCCAAAATATACAAAGAACACTTAAAATCAATAAGACAATAAACAACCAGAATAAAAATGGACCAAAGACCTTAAGACATATGTCATCAAAGAAGATATACAGAAGGAAAATAAGCTTATGAAAAGATGCTCCACATCATATGTCCTAGGGAAATGCAAATTAAAGCAATGAGATACCATTATACATCCATTAGATTGGCCAAATTCTGAACCATTGACAATGGCAAATGCTGACAAGGATGTGGAGCAACAGGAACTCTCATTCATTACTAATAGGAATAAAAAAAAATGATACAACTCCTTGGGAGTTTGGAAATTTTCTACAAAAGTAAACATACTCTTACTATATGATCCAGAAATCAGGATCTTTGGTATTTTCCAAAATGAGTTAAACACTAATGTTCACACAAAAATCTTCACACATCTGTTTATAGCAGTTTTATTCTTAATGCCAAACCATGGAAGCAACCAAAATGTCCTTCAGTAGGTCAACGGATAAATAGACCGTGGTACATCCAGATAATGCATTAAAAAGAAATGAGCTATCAAATCATGCAAAAATAAGGAGGAAACCTAAATGCCTATTGCTAATTGAAAGAAACCAAGTCTGAAAAGGCTACATACTGTATGATTCTAACTATATGGCATTCTGATAAAGGCAAAACTATGAAGACAAAAAAATATCATTCCTAGGGCTTGTGGTGGTGAAGTGAATAAGTAGGGCACAGCAGATTTATAGGTCAGTGAAAATACTCTATATATTATTAAAATGATCGGTGTATGTCATCATCCATTTGTCTAGACCCATAGAATGTACAACAGCAAAAATGAACCCCAAGGTGAATTAAGGATGCTGGGTGATTGTGATAAGTTTATGCTCAAATGTAGAAGTATGCACACCTATCCATCATATTGTATATATTTCTCACATATCATCCTAATAATCTCCTTTTCTGCACCCTGGAGATTTTCTGGTCTTTTCTCCACTCAGGAAGTAGAGTGGTCTTTTAAAACATATTGTGGGGTGCCTTCGTGGCTCAATTGGTTAAGCATCCGACTCTTGGTTTCGGCTCAGGTCATCATCTCACGGTTTGTGAGTTCGAGCCCAAGCCTGCTTGGGATTCTCCGTCTCCCTCTCTCTCTGCCCCTCCCCCACTCACATTGTCTATGTCTCTCTCAAAATAAATAAATAAACTTAAAAAAAAAAAACATATTGAACACATGGATAAACTGAGTTTAAAGAATACCTGCACGCACATTGTAGAAATGTTAAGTATGATTGGTTACCTTGAATTGTCCCTGTAATATATAATTACAAAGCTCAAAATACTGCACCGCAGCCCATCTCACTCAGAGCAAAAGCTACAGTGTTTCAGGGGCCCACAACATCATGTGTTTCGGACCCTTATTTCGTCTCCCACTTCCTGTGTGTAAACTCCACTACAGCCACAGTGGCAATTTGCCATTCATGGAACACACTAAAAATTCTCCTATCTCAGGGTCTTTATATTTGTTCCCTCCTCCTGGCTTGCACCTCATTCTCTTCAGAATTGTAGTCAAATGCCATCTTTCCAGAGATTTTCTTCACACTCTAAAAATTACACTCACACTCCCCCAGTCTTCCCTATTTTCTCTTTTTTATTCTGTTTTATTATACTCAGTGATGTTTATCACCATCTGACAAATAATTTTATTATTATTACTGTGATTATTATCTTCACTTCTACTGTAATATAAATACATGAAGGCAGGCCTTTGTGTGTGTGTGTGTGTGTGTGTGTGTGCGTGCGCACGCGTGCTATCATCCGAGTCTAGGGGAAAGTGAGTGCTCAATAAATATTTGTTGAATGGCCAAAGGAACGAAAGTATTACAAAAACATGTTTTAAAGAGAAATACTGTTATTTTTTTGTCATAGTTGATACCTTTTTATATAAATTGGTTTTTTTATGTAGAACTGAGAACATGGTAGCAGTTATTCCAGCACTTTCCCCTTGGGTAACGGTGATGTAGTCAGCATTTGTAGCGTAGAAGCAAACAGTGAAGTAAAGAAGAGGTCTTCTTTTTGGTAATTCAACTTAATGGTGTTGAGTTTTAGCAGTGTATGTAATGATTAATAGAGAGGTACTCATACTATGCCTTTTTGTACATGAAAATAAAATATAGCTTATTTCAGTTAAAGAGAAGAAAAAGACATGGCAGACAATATTTCAAACGATATAAAAGAGCATAAGATACCAGCTTAGAGCAAGAAGGAAACACTCATTTGGTCAGGATGGAGATCTTTATTTAAACATCCATCTCCTATAACAAGGAGAGTCAAACACTAGTAAACACAATGCGGAGAGCAGCCTATTTTCAGAGAAGTACACACATCCATTTACTTTTCAATTCCCCAATAAGGGAGGGAAGATCAGACTATTAGATCACGGGTAAAGGCCCTGCGATGTCACCTACAACTCATTAGCAGAAGAGGAAGCTGACAACCTAGGGAGAGGAGAAAGACACAGGGCGGACTAGCAGAGGAGCAAGGCTTAGCTTACTGCTTGCTCCAGGTTATCAATCCAAGCCATACCACAGAGCCCTCATTCTCATCATAATGCAGAATAAAATTACAGATCAATCGAAACAAATTTGACAAGTGATAAATAAGTATGAGCAAGGGCATAGCAGTTTGTATCAGGCAACAAGCAGATAAACACAATGAATCACGACAAACAGAATAACAAGAGTGGCTTAGAAGGAATGGTGATAAATTTGCATAATGAGAAGTGCCAAAAGTATTCTTTTTGGGCAAGTATCTATTGATCCTAATCATTTGACATCAAAAGGTATCAATTTTTTGCAGTTTCAGATGGCCCCCGAAGCTGTCGCTACATTTGGATAGGTCTATTTGCTAAAAAGCTTATAGCCAACTTCATAGGTTTGTTTGTTTTTTGTTTGTTACTTTTATGTTTCACAAGTTTCCCAAAACCATCCTGGCCATCATAGTCTTATTTTTATTTATGTGTAAAGTTTGTTTATAATAACTGCATAAATATTTATGCTAGAATTCACATTTATAGCAATGACTCCAATGTAATTGGAGACAAAATTAAGAATCACAACAATGTAAAGTGCACTTTTCAACAGAACTTTTAACAGTAAATCTTGGAAGATTTACATGGGATATTTACCTTGACTGTAACAGAAAGTTTGTGGCTAGATGATCCTGTAGGGCTAATCATTTCTTAAAAATATGCACTAGAGAACCAAATCTCTGTTTCTTCACCTGCTGGTTGTCTGACCCCAGAATAGTTACCTAGTTAATTTCTCAGCAAATCAATTTCTGTATAAGTTAAATGGGGATTATGATACCATCTACCTCAAGGGGGTGCTGTGAGGACTTACTGACTTAATATATAGCAAGTGCTTAGAATGATGTCAGGCACATGGTAACTGTAGTTACTAGTATTACTGTTACTACTTCTCTACCATTGCTATTGTCAGAGTTCCGAGATTCACAGTACTGGGGAATATGATACTTAAAAAAAATATTATTTATTTTTTTTAATTTACATCCAAATTAGTTAGCATATAGTGCAACAGTGATGTCAGGAGTAGATTCCTTAGGGCCCCTCACCCATTTAGCCCATCCCCCTCCCACAACCCCTCCAGTAACCCTCAGTTCGTTCTCCTTATTTATGAGTTTCTTCTGTTTTGTCCCCTTCCCTGTTTTTATATTATTTTTGTTTCCCTTCCCTTATGTTCATCTGTTTTGTCTCTTAAAGTCCTCATATGAGTGAAGGCATATGATTTTTGTCTTTCTCTGACTGACTAATTTCACTTAGCATAATACCCTCCAGTTCCATCCACGTAGTTGCAAATGGCAAGATTTCATTCTTTTTGATTGCCGAGTAATGCTCCATTGTATATATATACCACATATTCTTTATCCATTCATCCATTGATGGACATTTGGGCTCTTTCCATACTTTGGCTATTGTTGATAGTGCTGCTATAAACATGGGGGTGCATGCGTCCCTTTGAAACAGCACACCTGTATCCCATGGATAAATGCCTAGTAGTGCAATTGCTGGGTTGTAGGATAGTTCTATTTTTAGTTTTTTGAGGAACCTCCATACTGTTTTTTAGTGGCTGCACTAGATTGCATTCCCAGGGAATATGATACTTTTATTGAAAAGTTTTGTCACCCCAGTTTGGTTTACTTCTACACCTAGACTCTCTTATATCAAGAAGGGGAGCCAGAAAAAAGGGAGAAGATAGTAAGGATATAAAGAGAAAATAAAAGAGACAACAAAGAGCAAGAGAGAGGAGGTAGAATGACTGCAAGAAGAATCCAGGCAAGAATTGTGAGGGGAGGAGGGACGCCTGGGTGGCTTAGTCGGTTAAGCATCGACTTTGGTTCAGGTCATGATCTTATGGTTCAAGATTTCAAGCCCTGCATCAGCGTCTGTGCTGACAGCTCAGTGCCTGGAGCCTGCTTCGGATTCTGTGTCTCTCTCTCTCTTTCCCTTCCCACTTGCACTCTCATTCTCTCTCTCTGTCTCTCTCAAGAATAAATAAACATTAAAAAATTAAAAAAAAAGAAGCACGGAGGAGACAGGAAGGTGAAAAACACAGGTTGGTGAGTAGCCTTATCTGTCTGACTAAAGTAACAGAAGGGTTGACTCTTCAGAGTCCTAGAGAGTGGAAACTCCAAAGCAGGCTCTCTGGTTTAGCATGAGTAAGATCCATATGGGCTCACATTTGTACCTTTAAACAATGGGCTGCAAAGTCCTCCAACTTTCATTCCCTGGAGCGAGTAACACTAAATTGTCACTTCCTAGGATTGAAATTCAGGCTACAAGTATTTCCTTTCTAATGTCTCATGTGAACAATAGACTAGACCATGAGGTACATATAAGCACTACCAATGGATTCAACTGCATGTTTAACTATTCTCCAAACTGCCATGCTAAATGAATTTTGCTTCCTTGGAAGCTTTATCAAGATTGGCAAAATCATGTGGTATATGGGAGGAAAACAATTAATAGCTTGGGTTAATAGCTGGAGCCATAATGTCAAGAGTGAATTGCAAAATGAATCCAGATATTAGCTGGAGGAATATCTGAAGCATCATGTAATTTTTAAAGACTAGCATTTAACCTGAGATATAAACATGTAACATTGTAAAATACTGGGAAACATTACACACCTTGGAAAGAGTGAAAGCAGAAAATCGAGTTTATTTGTAAACATGTTGATTCATACAGATGAGCTACTGAAAATAATTACCTAGAAATCTAGAAAATAACAGGCATTGTGAGAAGCTGACATTTTGAGATAGACATACATATGAAAAGACTGACATCTATTGCTAATTAGAAATATCTGTAAGTGAATTGAATTTGATTTCCACAAAATTTTGGAGGCAAATATGATGAAGAACTACAGACGTAAATACCATGTTAAATTCAGAACAAGTTTTATTTTTTTACTCTTTTATTTTTATTTTATTTTTATTTTGTGCAGCTGAGAGTAGGAAGCAAAATTGTAGTTCACTCTTAATTATAGAGTTGCAGAAGCAATGCTGTAATTAGAGCTGTGAAAATTGTCTGGCGACAGATTTTCTTTGTAGTTCGAAGGAGTGAAAAATCCTATTGATAGTATTTGATATTAGTTTCATCAAAGTGCACTGAAGGGATACACTTAACTTCTTAATTCTTCTCCAATACTTTGAATGTGTCAGCTGCTAATGGTTATCATTTTAGTCTGTGGTAGCCACTTGTAAATATTCAGGCTTGCATTTATGAAAGGTTTAGCACTTTTCTCTTATATCTAGAATTTCACATTTAGATTAGAGAAGTGAACAGGCTATGAATACCAACTGATCCCTAGAGTCAAAGCTTTTACTCTCTAATATTTATATCACATCAAAGTTAGTTAGTGCTTGTAGTAGACATTAAATGGTTTGTAACTAGTTGTCATCTGACCAAATTTCTTGATTTCAGTAGAGTTTACCCACACAATGCATGACAGTTACTCTGCGATCTAAAAATCTTCAACGATGTTCATATTACCCTGTTTCAGCGTTATTTTTCATATAATGGTTGATGCTCTTATCTATTATAATGTTCAGTGAGTCGACTAAGTGAAACTCTAGAAATAAAAACATGAAGTTAATTTTGATTTAAACATTTTGTTTTTAAAACTAACTTTGTTGCTTTGGTCCTCGTAGTTTTATTAATTTAAGCTTAAATATGCGGAGATATATTTTTTCGATATCTTCTCAGCTTATGACGAGATGAGAAGGGTGTTAATTTGGTTCCAGTCACTCACTATAGTTCCTGAAAATGAATTGCCTTTTCACTTTCTATCCAATGTTGTATAAGAAACAACAAAGAATCAATGAAGGAATATTTGTTTCATAGTAAATAAAATTAACTTGTGCTCTATTAGAAAGGATACATAACCACAAATTTTGTCTAATTGGTCTTATCATCCTAGTCAAATAAATATATACGTATTTTTTTTTAAACAGAACATCCTTGGGGCGCCTGGGTGGCGCAGTCGGTTAAGCGTCCGACTTCAGCCAGGTCACGATCTCGCGGTCCGTGAGTTCGAGCCCCGCGTCAGGCTCTGGGCTGATGGCTCGGAGCCTGGAGCCTGTTTCCGATTCTGTGTCTCCCTCTCTCTCTGCCCCTCCCCCGTTCATGCTCTGTCTCTCTCTGTCCCAAAAATAAATAAAAAACGTTGAAAAAAAATTAAAAAAAAAATAAAATAAACAGAACATCCTTGTCTTCTATAGAAAAAGGCAAACCAAAAAAAAAAAAAAAAAAAAAAACATAAAGTTTTCCTTTCAAAGCATACTTGTTAGAAAATTATTATGAGGGCACAGATACAAGTAATGCCACTTTAAACTTTTCTAATAAAAATATATCCCAAGTTATATTTGATAGTATTCATTTATTTAATTTATATAAATATGGGCATGGAGACATCTGTGGTATATGGAACATTATTTTTCTTTCTCTGTGTGATGGCTTTACAGGGATTTTTTTAACCATGTTGAAATTCATCAAACTTATAATTATATTTTGTGAATGGTTGTACATATGTGCAGACTTTAGTAAATAATTTAGTTTAAAATCTCAGTAGTGTTCTCTGCGTCTACACATTTCTATGTGATTTTAGTCACACCCCCAGTTGTTTTCTAGAAACAGTTCTTTTTATTTCTTTTTATTTTTTGATGTTTATTGTTGAGAGACAAAGAGACACAGAGCATGAGCACGGGAAGGGGCAGAAAGAGGGGAGGAGACACAGAATCTGAAGCAGGATCCAGGCTCTGAGCTGTCAGCCCAGAGCCCGACGCGCGGCTCAAACTCACAAACTGTGAGATCATGACCTGAGCCGAAGTCAGATGCTTAACCGACAGAGTCACCCAGGCACCCCTCTAGAAGTAGTGCTTAAGCCTATTTTATTTCTTTGCTTATTTTGTGCCATTGCCTCTCTTTCTCTGCCTGCTAAAGGGCAGCTACCTTGAAACCCTCTGAAACCATAAGATTGACTAGAAAGGGCAAGCTTTACCTATGTTTTGTCACAAAACCAAAGGCCTTTCTTTTGCTGTTTCTTCAAGGGCTTTTATTGCTCAAAGACCCCTATACTCTACCCCCTTTATTGGTCCTTTTCTGGGGCCTTTATTCAACATCTTTTCAGTTTTACTTTTTTGCTGTTTGGGCTGCAGGAACCATTGGCGTTTCCAAAACTGGGAAGAGCTTAAGATCTGGGTTCTCCATATTGTCCTCCTTTGTTTCCAGAAGAGCTAGTCTGTTCCCTACCTCATTGCTTTTGGAAATATCTTGTTGGAAGAATCAAGAATAAGTTAAATGTTGACTCTTTTTCAATGTCGTCTAGGATTATACACTCAGTAGGGAGTTTGTAAACCTTCCATTTTTCTAAGCCTTATTTATTATCTTTTTGCTATTTCTCCAAATGTTTTGCTGTGGTGTAAAATGGATTTTCAGCTTTCCTATTTCTTGTTGCCCAGTAACTGACAGTGGAGCCAAAGTCATGACTTTTATTTATTCATTTGTAGCTTTATAGGTTTAACATGGCTTTTAGTCTTAAATTTCTCATGTAAAAGAGGAATCCTTTTTGTTTCCTTTTATTTCTTTCCTAGCACTTACCAATAAAAGTTAAATAGAGCAACATTTTTCTGATATTTTTGCATAGTTGTTTGAAGAATGATATATAGTACTTATTCAGAGATTTTTTTTTTTTTTTTTTTTTTTTTTGCCTCAAGTCTTAATGATAAATATCCTACCAGTTGTCATTTTTAGACAGTGGTGATTAAGATCTTGGCATTTGCTCTTAAAATTTTTAATTGTAAAAATATTCTTTATTTTTGTCTTCTATGCTTAACAAAATTAGTCACACATATTTGTCTTTGTAAAACAAATTAAGAATTTACTTACATTTATCCACTTAAGAGGCAAAGTGTATTTATGCTGTATTAGGAGAAAATCTATATGACATTTTAAGAGAAAATCAAATTAAGTCGATGAAGATGATTTTGCAAAACTTGTCCCACAGAGAACCATATCAAGCCTTTTAAAGCAAATGTCAGGATTAGTTGACAAAACAGAAGATGTCACAAAGGTGATTTACTATTTTTTCTCTTCTGTTATTACAAATACACTGCCTACAATTACTAGGTAAATTAAGCAGACAAGTGAAATCAAATAATTGAGAAGTCAAGATGGTTACTCTGTAATGTTACTTTAGAAATATTTGAAAATCAATTTCAAGTGCCTATGTTTTGTGAAAATAAAAAGAATTTAAATTAAAACTTATGAAGCGACTCACAAATTTAATGAGCTTAATGCAGAGTTCCTGAATTCAACCGTTGTTGGGGTCTCTTGGTATTAACAACATGCCTGAGGCATAGGTAAAAAACAGAAACAATGCCAAAAAAAGGGAAAATAAGAGAAAAAGGTAAAAAATAAAAATAAAAAAAAAGAGGGAGAGAGGGAGAGAGAGAGAGAGGAAATAAAAGAGGAAGATTTTGTAAAGAAATTTAATGTGAGCCACCAAATGTTTAAAAAATGTCAGCAATATTTTGGATTGAACATGATTTTTCCATAATCTACCCTCCCTTGCAACGTTGGTGGTCCCTTAGCAACACCTTCTTCTTCGGTGCCCAGACCACTGTTTTGCACCTGTGTGTTCATTTCCAAATCTCTCTCTCAAGAAAATACTATACAGAAGTCAAGTGCACTGTGTGTGACCAAGGGCAGATATGAATGCTCCAGGAATATATGCTTTTTGTCACTAATTTGAATACTTTGAATAAAAGTCTTCTAGTAAAGTAAACTTTCCATCCTGGAAAGGATATTTAAAGAAGCTTAAGGACATTGCTTGGTGACCAGAAAATCAATCATTAAATTATACCACCTTAGCCACAAGGTAGGGGAGAACTCTTTAGGTTAAATATCACATGGGAATCACATATCTCTTAGATATACACATGATCGTCAAAAAAAAAAAAACATTTCATGGCAAGTTATAAATGAGGAGAGGCCTCTTTAAAATATAAAGTTATTATATCTACTAAATATATGGAAGGATATTTCTAAAAATTTGTATAAGTATAGTTCAAAAAGGCATTAACTAGGTCTAAATAGGAAAGAAGAAAGTATAATATCCCGAACATAAAACCATGGTAATGAAAGAAATTTAAAAAAAATGTTTTTTAATTTTTTATTTACTTTTCTTTTTAAAATTTATCATTAAAAATGTTTAATGACTAGATTTCAAAAAAGAGTCACCGTTCTTACAGATGCAAGCCTGAAAGCAAAGGATTTTCCAATTTGAGAGCAATAGTATTTGTTTTAATAAGGATCTTAAATATGAATAAGCATAATTCAGCAAGACGCTGCCTGCTGTCTTTCCTTGTATTTCTCAGAGAGGATGTGCCTGAAGCCACAGCTAATGAGCAGTCCTACCAGGTGACTTGGAAGGAAGCTCTTGGACTGTGCTTTCCTGTTCTCCAACTATAAAATTTTGGTCATTAAATTTCCCAGTCATCAGTTTTTCCCATGAAGATACTAATGACTAGGTGTTTCTGAGAACAAACTAAACAATTTATCACCATTCCTAGAACATAGTAGCTATAACCAAACTCATAAACAAGTGCGACCCATCAGATGAACAGAAAACAACTTTATTCTCTGTCCATTCCGACGCAATCCAGCCTGACCCAGGGGTGAAATCTAGGAAAGTCTTTTTGGTCATTCTCAGATAATGATACAAACAGACAAACAAACAAACAAACAAAAACCCTTCAGGATTTCAAGATACAAAGCCACTCTCATTTTCATAATTAAAATGTATGTTCTGCATCATCGTCAAACTTTCGCAGTTTAGTCTTCTTCCTTTCTCTGCTCAGACTTGCTTATGACAGGAAGTTGAAATGGAAACAGGGGAACTAGTGTGGGGGGTGGACAAAGAATGCAATAGGCTTCTTCTCTCTTGAGTTGGCCAGCTCCTCCTTCACCTTAACTGTTACTCCTCACTGCCTCATGGCTAAAGTGAAGAAAAGGGCCAGGATATAGAGTACGGAAGGTCTTATTTGCTGTGGTGGGCCGACACACTCTGGGCCCAGCAGGCATTATGGGACAAGCTTCATTCTTTTTTTTTTTTTGGTTATTTATTCATTTATTTTTAATTTAAATTCAAGTTAGTTAACATACAGTGTAGCCTTGGTTTCAGGAGTAGAACCCAGTGATTCATCTCTTACCTGTGACACCCAGTGCTCATCCCAAAAAGTGCCCTCCTTAATGCCCATCATCCATTGAACCCATCCCCCACTACCCCCCCCCCCCCCCCGCAGCCTTCAGTATGTTCTCTGTATTTAAGGGTCTTTTATGGTTTGCCTCCCTCTCTGTTTTTGTATTATTTTTCCTTCACTTCCCCTACATTTATCTGTTGTGTTTCTCAAATTCCACATGTGAATGAAATCACATGATATCGGTCTTGGGACAAGCTTCATTCTTAGCAAGTATCTCACATTCTCTCTCCACCCCACCGCCTTCCTCCAGATATTCATATATCTAGTCCACCTGAAACACGAATGCTTTATTTCTTGTTGGTCAGAGAATAGTTATTTCCCTTTCATAGTCTTTTATTGTGCTGTTACAGGCCACTTTCTCAAGCTTCTTGCGTTTTTGAATTTTTGCTCAATATTGAGGCAGGTACATATCTATGTGACCCCCTTCCTATTGTCCACTGCAAACTCCTGAAAATATTTATAAAGTGCCCTACATGGCCTCTTTGGAGCCCTGTTCATTACTTTCCTGTGATGAGGAAGTACACTGACCACTCTCTCCACTAAATTCCCTCTCTGGCATTCCACCTCTCTCTTGATCTTTCCAGATTCTTATATAAGCTGGAGCTGGGTGGTTAGCTGTATGTAACACCTTTAGTTGTATACATTTGAATTTAGAGGTGGTGACTATGTTCTAGTTACCTATTACAGTCTAAGAAAACTTAGTGGCAATGAAGATTTATAATTATTTCTTAGCATTCCGTGACTTTTTGGCTTAGCTGGAGAATTCTTGTTTGGGATCTCTCATGGGTTTGTGTCAAGTAACAGCTCAGACTGGCATTATCACAAAGGCCCACCAGGGAGGAAGCAGCAGCTTCTGGAGCTGTGAGGGACCATATCTGGGAACTGAGTGATATGTGATTGGTTATGGCAATAATAAGGCCTGTTCGGACTTGATTAAGGGGGTAGAGAGATGGATATCATGTTTAGACACAGAAGTGGCAAGGTGACATCGGTAAAAGGCAAATGACATGGGAGATATTATAGCCACATTTGGAAAATACGATCTACCCTAGAGTACTTGCTGCTTATATTCTTGAAGCATTACTGGAAACAGCAACGTGTTCAGTTTAAGTTCCTGGTACATAAGCGTTCAGAAGATATTATTTACCTGTCCGTCCACACCATCCACACTACCCTATATTTTCTTTCACATATTTCACTGTATTTCAACCTGATGAGTATATCAAAGGATGGATGTCAAATTGTTCGCAATATTTGAAACAAGTATTCCGGGAAACATCATGCAAGAGAAAATCTTTTGGAATGGAAGAGAAGAGAAATTTATTTTCCTTTCTCCTTAGAGTTTATTTTTTTGAAAATTAACATGCATTTTTTTGGTTCAGGATGTTAAGAATTCTAACATCTCCATAGGTCTGTGTGGTCATGACTACCACAATCAAAATTCAGAACAATTTTATGGCCTCTCTCCAAAAACTGTCTTATCCTATCACATTGCAGATACATCCTCTCAACCCCGCAATCCTAGCAACCCCTAATTTCTTTTCCTTCATTTTGGCTTTGTCTTTTTCAGGATGTCAAATACATGGAAGAATATGGTATTAAACCTTTTGAAGCAGGTTTTTTTTTTTTTTTTTATTCAGCAAAATTCCCTTAAGATCTATCCAAGGTGTTGGGTGTATGCAGAGCTCACTGCTTTTATTGCAGAGAAATAGCACAGTTTATCTACTCGCTTGTGAAAGATCTTCGCACTCTTTCTAATTTTTGACAATTGTGAATAGAGCTGTTATGAACATTAATATACAGGTTTTTGTGTAAACATACATTTTTAATCCCTTTGAGTAAATTTCTAGGACTGAGATTGTTAGGTCACGGAGTAAGTATAAATTTAAATTTTTAAGACACTACTGATCTCCTTTCCGGGATGGCTGAATCATTTTGCATTCCCACTGGCAATATAGGAACATTCTCATTGTTCGTAATCCTTACCAGCACTTCCTCTTATCAGCAATATATATATTATATTATATATATATGTAAGAATATACAAATATTATTTTAATGAGTCTATTAGATAACAGTAGTATCTTTCCATGGTTTGAATTTGTAGTTCTTGAATACCTAATGGTGACAAATAAAATTTTATGTGTTATTTTACATTCACTTATTCTCTTCAGTCAAGTGTCTATATAAGGCTTTTGTCCATTTTTTAACGAGCTGTTTATTTTTTTAAGGAGTATTTTTTATATATACTACATACACATTCTTCATTAAATATGTGATTGACAAATATCTTCTACCAGTCGGTGACATTCTTTTTATTCTACTAACAGCGTCTTGAGCAGAGAAATTTTTTTTTGCCTTGTTTAAGTTCTTGCCTAACCCCAAGGGCACAAATTATCTTCAGTGTATTTTTCTTGAGTTTTACATTTTAAGATTTATAATTAATTTTGAGTTAATTTTTATATAAGGTATCAGGTTGAAGTTCAGGTTCTTTTTTTTTTTATATTTCTAACTGTTTCAACATCATTTGTTGAGAATATAATTTTTTTGCCATTGATTTGCCTTTGTATATAAAAAAAAATCATTGGCCATATTTGTTTAGGTCTGTCTCTGGATTCTTTTCTGCTCTATCCATTCACATGTCTATCCTTTTGCCAACTCTGTACTTTTGTATTTACCATAGCTTCACAAAGAGTCTTAAATCTAGATAGCATGATTTGTCCATCTTTGATTTTCCCTTATTAAAATTGTTTAGGTCAATCTACTTCTTGTTCTAGTTCGTTTGCCTTTCCATATAAATTTTCAAGTGACTTTGTCTATAGGTACCAAAATGCTGCTGGGAGAAAAATAATGGTGAAAAATCCATAGATCAGTTGAAGGAGAATTGACAGTGTTAGCATGCTAAGTTATCTGATCAGTTTCTAACTGTATAATGTAACCTTGCTTAACTCACTGAATTTTAAGAGTTTTTGTTTTGTTTTTAGCTATGTTTAAAGCAAATAAGAGAATTTGA
The DNA here is from genome assembly GCF_028018385.1 of Neofelis nebulosa. NCBI lineage: Eukaryota > Metazoa > Chordata > Mammalia > Carnivora > Felidae > Neofelis > Neofelis nebulosa. Next base: position 76,923,715 of record NC_080783.1, on the reverse strand, counting down.
GGAATTGGTTAGTTTTCAGTTCAATAGAAATAAAAGGTCATCTTATTCACCAGCCAAACTAGGGTAAAAATTATAATGGGAAAAATAATTACTTTTATAGACCCACAAGGCTCTATAAATATAGAAGAACAAATGTGAGCACATATATACAAATGTTTTATGAAAAAAAATTAAAATGTTATTGAAAGACATAAGGTATCTGGTTGACGAACATCAAAATAATATGATTCAGTTCTTTAATGTAATCTAAAGATGTAAGTCTTTATCATCTATATATTAAAACATTATAAGAATACAAAAATAAAAAGTGTATATTACTAGTGTGTTGTTATTTATAGAGAACATTGGACTAGAAGATAAAATGAGAAAAAAAGAGTTATATGTCAATAGTTTTCTGTGTTATCAAGCAAGCGGGAAAACAGACTGTGTGTGTATTGAATATACACATTCCTATGTATTCAGTATATATTTATCTATCTAATTCTATATCTATATCTATATATGTATATATACCTATACCTATATATAATTTTCTTTTCAGGCTTGTTTAACATAGTGAAAAATTAAAATAAAAACAAAGTATTTAGTAAAGAAATCGTTAAGTAAATGTCCTTATCTCTTTCATGAGAAATACTATACAGAACTTTAAAAAAAACATAAATCATTGTGCTTATATTGTTGAATAAAAAGTGCAAGACAAGTATATACAACATCATTTATATAAATACAAATCTACTTTGTGTCTATTAATGTGCATATAAAATGCAATTCCATTTACGTGGGAAAAATAATACATGTGTATGTAAACAAAATCATATGCATTTGTATAAGATATGTGCATATACAGGTTACTTAAGGAGAAGAGTAAGGTTATATGTACATGTGAAAGGAAAAGAAGATGCACACTCACTTTTTCTTTCTGTAAATTTCTGTATTGTAATATTTTATAATAAGCCTGGATTCAAGGTATACAAATTGAAGAAAAATGACAAATAATATCCTAAGTTAAGTAACCAGGAAGAAATTAGTTAGTCCTTTCCTCTACTTTGCTTTATCTTAAATCTATGTATAATGCATAGGTGATCTATATATTTAGATAATCTGACATGTTTTCTTCTTTTTGGGATCTTCTTTATGAAGAGGATTATATGAGCCTTGTTTTCACTCATGTAAATGATAAAATTAGGTTCCTATTAAATTTTTGTTAGAATTAATGTACTGTCATCTTGTCATAGCCCGGTGATCAATGTGAACCTCTGGCCTCTGCACCCACTGCATCGCTAATAATTGTAGTCAGTAGAATACAGGGAGGCTTAGCTGTCTTCATTTTAATTTTACTTCTAAACTTTTATCATTATCTCTCATCATGTCAAGCAGGTGGAATGAATAATAGCTTCCATCTGTGACATTCAGTGGCTTATGAAATTCTAAGGTTGATTTAGAGTGATGCTATTGGCCTACATCCCATATGTTATTGTGCGGTTCATAATAATAACACTGGCTTATCATTTCTCATCCCCATAGAAGATTTAATCTTATAAAATCATACTGCTGCTGTGCCATATGGACAATATAATTATGCACATTTCCATTTTTTATTTCAATTTGCAACTGTGAGCATTCCAAACTGTATACTCTTCTAGCCTGCATGTACATCCCAAATATTAGTTAAAACTCTGTTTAAGGTGCATTTAATAAGGATAGCAGGCTTCTATCTCTAGTGATGTTTCATGTGGGAATATTTGAATGAAACTGGCATGATTTTGCTTCAGAGAAACTAACAGCAGTTGGGAAGTTGATTGATCAGTTTCTGGCTCCTGACATTTTGATCCATGATGTGAGCACAGGATGCTTACTTACCATGTGACTCTCCTGGGGACTTAGAACAGCATTCATCAATGTATCATTCTGGTGGGAAGGAGAAATGAAACAGCAAAGGAATAGAAAAAGTCACTTAATTGTGGGCTCACAAAGAGATTTAAACTCTAAGTTCTTGGCAGGGAATTAATAAAAAGGAAAACGACCATGTATCTGTGTTTCTGAATAATCATATTCTGCTCATCTCGATACCAATAACATGCAACTGTGGTTTTCCCTTTACCACACAAATGGATGCATCTGAAAATTTAATTCATGAAGAATTTTGGTGTACTTTCATTATGTCCAAGAACATATTGATCTAAGTAGGTCATATTTGGGTGAATATCACAAGACCCATGGTTTCTTCTTTTAGAATTTTTAAAATTTATTCTGTTTGATCTTTACAGGTCACAAAAACCTATGAAAATTCTTTGGGTCTCACAGAGCCTTGAGAAACTGGTTATCTTGTACTTTTCCACTAAAGTTTTCTTTGATGGCTTTCATGTCTGGGTTCACAAAATGTTTCGTCCAATTTCTTGCTTTATACATGAAGTGTTCAGATTTATCATGCAGCTGCATTGGTCCTGTCCTTTGGGGAGAAAAAAAAAATAATCCAAAACTGCAGCAAAAAGAGTTGTGGTTTGAAAATCTTTTAAATTATTTTCTTCTAGTAAAATTTGTATAGTTTAAAGTTTTTAATGCTTCTTAATTATAAATTGATCCACATTTTTCTTACATTTTCTTTATTTGATTTCTGTAATGCTACTGTCTTGACTAATGCACTAAAAATAATTGTCATATTATGCAACCATTGACTTGTTCATCTCTTCTTTATATTTGTGATTACCTACATGAAATTTAATCTTTAGTTAATACTAATCCTTTATATGTTAAGGGGATATAACTTCCATTTTTCTATTTCAAGAAGAGTATGTATTAATTCCTGTTAATGTCAACATAATGTTTTGGCCAGTGCCTTAGTTTCTTAAGTATATATGCACATGTGTGTGTGTGGTTTACAAGTGATCTGTTTCTTTTTTATTTTAAAATTTATTTATTTATTTTGAGACAGAGAGAGAGAAAGAGAGTGAGAGGGAGAGTACGAGCAGGAGAAGGACAAAAATAGAGGGACAGAGAGAATCCCAAGCAGGGGCTTGATCCCATGAACCGTGATATCATGAGCTGAGATAAATTAACCCACTGAGCCACTGAGGCGCCCCTGACAAGTGATCTGTTTCTAAGGAGACTTTAAGTAATCCATGCTTAAAACACATTGTTGGAAAAATAAATAAACTGAGGGGTAAACCAAAATGAAATACATTTACAGAAAACAGAAGGAGTAAATGTTTTCAAACACATGAAGATAAATTGATAACTGCAACATGGCACTGAAATTTATTCTTAGTTTTCTTGGAACAAAGGAAAAGAGAAAACATATTGGATGGTAACCTTTCATCTGAAAGCATATGTATGCATCCACAAAAACAAAATATATCTGGATCAAAACCCAGGAGAAAACAATATCCATTCAACAAGAATGTGATAAGACCTAATTTTTAAAAGTTATGTGTGACCAAAGTACAGATCTGTCCCTCAAAATTAAGACACTCGAGGCAAGGCCAACATGAATGATAAAAATATAGAATTATTTTAAGATCCTACATTTCCCTGGGGGAAACAAAGGGTTTTGGCAATCTTGATTAGACCTACAGTATACCAACATTTGCATTAAAAAGAAGAATAAAGGCAAAACACTGAACAAACACATACAAAAATATACATTAAAGCTATTCCAATTCCTGAGACCTCACACCACGACTGTAGAAAAATTACACAGTTATCGTAGTCAGAACATACATTTTAAGAGCATTAAAGATTACTAAGTGGTCAAAACTCAATGGTACCACTTAAACAGACTTTTTGGAACAGCCCCAGTGACATTCTTTAAATTCTCCAAACAAAAGAAATATATTATTTTATAAGTTTGGTTGCAAGAGAGAGTACAATTAAGAATCATCTGGGTAGAGAGGTGCCTGGGTAGCTCAGTGGGTTGAGTGTTGGACTCTTGATTTTGCTCAGGTCATAATCTCACAGTTCAAGAGATCAAGCCCCACAACAAGTTCTATGAGGGCCACAGGGAGCCTGCTTGGGATTCTCCCTCTCTCTCTGCCCCTTGCCCACTTATGCTCTCTCTCTCTCTCTCTCTCTCTCAAAATATAAAATATTATGATGGGATTTGGAAAAACAACAGCTAAGTCAGGATAGTATTTTTCTTTTTTTTAAACCAATCAAATTCCACAATAAAAAGAAAGAAAGCAAGAAAGCAAGAAAGAAAGAAAGAAAGAAAGAAAACAGAGTAAATAAAATAGCAAAAATAAAACCCATGGACAAAATTGATTCAAAATTAGCTCTGTCATGTGTGCTTCTCTATACTGGACATCAAACATAGTGAATGAATAAATGAATTGGTAAGAAAATAAAACTCCACTAAGCCCAGGTGTTTAGAATCATTATAATGAAATTGAAAATAACTACATCAATGCCCTATGTGAAAGGTTATGTGCAGTAACCCAATGGCTAAATATTTTTTAGTAAAAATAGTTTGATAGTATTAAGCAGACGCTTAATACCTAAATTTTACTATGGACTTTGGAAGATTTTTACCTCAAAAATTGCTAGATCTTTGGATTTTACTAAGTTTTGTAGAGATAACTTAAGTGCATCATTTAAAAATATCTTAACCAGAGTTTTAGGGATGAATGTGGAGATATTAGTAGACATCATAGGAAGAAATATGTCATTCAGAAGATTGTATATTAATTAATAACTTTTTAAAATGCTCATTTTGTACTTTGAACGTGCCTAGTATATTTATTATCAGCTCTTGACTGGAAAAAAAAGAGTCATTAAATAATGTAATTAATTGAATTTGGGAGAAAGGATAATATCCAGATTTAATCAAAGAGTACAATCCTATACCTCACATGGCAATATCAATTTTTTTAATCTTTAATAAATCTTTAAAAAGTTTCCTATGTGGGCAATTGTGGATTCTAATTGGACTAAAAGGTTTTAATATGATGTGAGATAAAATTTTAGATATATGAGCACTTTCATATTTTTAGTATTTGCAGTACCTAGTAATTATTGGGCCCTGATTTACATTTAATGGATGAGGATAGTCAATTTATTGGCTTAAATAGATATCTCTGAAAGTACGTGTTGATGGATAGAACCAGAGTATTTTCTCCAATATGCAATTCCGTTCATCACATCCACTTATTTAGATCACTGTCTAAAAATGCAAACACATCACAGATTAGCCATTAGCACCCTTTAACAAACCTTATTAATCACATTAGCTAGCTACAGAAATGAGGATCCTTTGGAAATAAAATTTCTAAGCACTTACTTTTTGCTCCCTATAATACTGGTTGATTGATGATTCAGAAAAATCTCTTACTTTGTATCCTGTTACTTAACTGTGACAAGTCCCCATTTATTCTTTTGGCTTTCTAATGCTCACTTCCTTCCCCACCCCACATCTCATTATTTCATCATTGAAGTTATTTTATCATGCTTCCTAAATGTTCTTTTCTCCACTTAGATAAAAGACACATTTTAATTTCCATCTCTTTTATTATGCGTTCACTGACTCCTTTCTTGAATAACCCTTGTTTTCCCAATTCAGTTGTGAGTTCTTAGGAAATACTGATCACAGTCTATGTAATTTTCATGTACGCCTATGAGCTTAGCCTAGCTCTTCATATGTGGATGAATGGTTTTGGAAAAATTGAAGGAGGGTAATGGTGTTGGAATGTGTCTCCTACAAAAAGTGAGTGTTCTCGGCCCAGCCAAGGGGCTCAGAAGGTTTAGGTTCTTTGAAAGACTCATTGAATGAAGGTAAAAAACATCAAAGAAAAGATTTCCTTGGTTCAAATTTTTCTGAAATAACACAAAGGAAACAAAATACATTAATGTTAACAATATTGATTAAACATTATAGTAAAATTAGCCTAATGGCTGTATTGACTCTTACTTTATTAAAAATGAAATAGAAAATTGAGTTGCTCTCACTCTTCCCTTTTTATCAATCTCAACTTGTAGTAATGGAATAAAACTCCTACTTGTAGTAGGAGTTTAAGAGTTCCTCTAAATCTATTTTCTTGCATTTAGTTGGTCAGCTCTGAAAACTACTCAAGAGAGATGCAGAAGGAGTTACAATGAAATTGGTAAAAAGTACAACGATACCAACATTATTGGTCCAAGAATGAAAATTCATTTTATTTATTGCATAAATCATGTTGCCAATCAGGAAGTGAGCACCCACTATAATTCAAAAATGTTATTTACACTAACCATAATGGAGAAATCTGATGGATATCACTATGGCCAAGTGATTGAGGTTAAAATTACCAATCATAAGTCATATGGATACTATGTGCTGCCTGATATGCTGGGATGAAAAACATCCTTCTCTGTCATATTACCCCCAGTCCAATCATTAAAAACAATCAGACAAACTGTAATTAAGGAGCACTTTATGAAATACCTGACCAGTACTCCTTAAAGGTATTAAAGTCATGAAAAATAAATAACAACTGAGAAAGTGTCAGAAGGAGGCATAATGACAAAAAGCAATGTGGTATCCTGCATTGAATCCTAAGATGGTGAAAAAACAAAAACAAAAACAAAACAAAAACCCAGTGTAAAAACCGGTAATATCACTCACATTCATTGCTGGTGGGAATGCAAAATGGTACATTTTGGAAGACAGTTTGGCAGTTTCTTACAAAACTGATCATACTCTTACCATACAATCTAGAAATTATGTTCCTTCCCATTTATCTAAAGTAGTTAAAAACTGACATCTACATAAAAGCCTGAATAGGGACATTGATTGCAGTTTTATTCATAATTGCCAAAATTTGGAAGCAACCAAAGTGTCCTTCAGTAATGGATATGGATGAATGGATAAATAAACTGTGGCACATCCAGATGATGGAATATTATTCAGCACTAAAAAGCAATGAGGTATCAAGCCATGAAAAGACATGGAGGAAATTAAATGCATATTACTACGTGAAAGCAGCTAATCTGAAAAGGCTACAAACTGTATGCTTCCGATTATATAATATTCTGGAAAAGGCAACGCTCCGAAGCCAGTGCAAATGTTAGTGACCACTAGGGGTAAATGGGGACGAAAGGATAGGCAGAACACAGAGGAATTTTAGAGCAGTGATACTATGATGGTGAATAAGACATTATTCATTTGTCAAAAACCACAGAAATACACACGGAGAGTGAGCTGTAATGCAAACTATGGACCTTGTGTGATTATGATGGGCCAATGCAGGTTCATTGATTATGACCAATGTGCCACCCTGGTGAGGCAGGTTAATAGCAGGCGAGGCTACACATGTGTTGGGGGAGAGAGTATATGGGAAATCTCTCTACCTTCCTCTCAAATTTGCTATGAACCCAACACTTCTCTAAAAAGTTAAGTATTAAAAAAAAACTGGTGATATCTGCAAGTCTGATAACATAGTCAGTTGTAAAATACTAAGGTTAAATTTTTAATTTTGATAAATATACGATGCTAACATTAAATGAAGCTCCTGAATGGTGTACAGGAACTCTGCGATATCTTTGTGACTTTTCCTTAAATGCAAAATTATGTAAATATAAAAACCTCAAAAAATAAAAAGAGCTTTAAATAGAACAGAAAAGGTATTATTCATAACAGTCTACCCAACAACAAAGATACCATTATTATAAAAGATGTCATTTATATTGAACGACTGAATATTTATATGGAATGGAAACTATCATAATCCCAAGAAATGTTTCATTGAAGAAAACTCATGCAACTTCATAAAGAGTCCATGCACTTATAGATACCTTCAAAGAACTGATTTTCACAAATCCCTTCTGTATTCAATATATATTGATTTTGACAGCAGGAAAAGTTTCTTAACTTTTAAATTCTCATGAGCATAATAGGTTATGAAGGAAGGAAATAAATAGATATTCCAATTAAGAATTGTCCAGGAAATTTAAATAAGAATTTAAAAAAAAAATCAGATGCTGAGACTTATTAAAAGAATATATTTAGGAAAATATTTATTCACTTATCATTCATTCAATATTACTGAGTGCGTACTTTGTGTCAGCCACTATTCTAATTTCTGGAAACCCAGAGCAGAAGCAAATATGAGAGATAAGATTCTTGTTTTTTTTTTTTATTTTTATTATTGAAGTATAGTTAATATACAATGTTATAGTAGTTTCATGTGCAAGATTCTTATTTAAGAAAAAGTCCACACTAATAAAGAATAAAAGGAAGGAAGACAAAACAAATAAGTAATCAAGAAAATAACATAATTTCTGATAAAAGCAAGAGTTGTGAAGAAAGTGTGCTTCTATAAAAAATAATAATGGGTGGTTTTATGAGAAGGTGATTTTGAGTGTGACTTAAAATTTTTTTCAGTCAGTGAATGTGGATAAATAATTTAGGCATGAAATAGAAATTTTGCTATGAAATAGGCAAAGTTTCTTCTGCAAGGCTTTTGGTGTCAGGAATTGACTCATACAGTCCAGGGTTGAGCCGTGTTTAGTGTCTGTTGTTGGTGTGGTTTCCCATACTGCACTGCAAGCCTTAACTTTCTTTTGTGAGACCTTGTGTTTGTGGTTGGTACTAGTTTGACAGAAGATTTTTCCATTGTCTACTGTATATGGGACCTTACGTTTCCCCTTTGTGGCGTGCTCCTAGAAATCTCTACCAGCTCTAGTGTGCTCACAGAACTCTGTGTTTTTGTTTTTGTTTTTTAACATTTATTTATTTTTGAGACAGAGAGAGACAGAGCATGAACGGGGGAGGGGCAGAGAGAGAGGGAGACGCAGAATTGGAAGAAGGCTCCAGGCTCTGAGCTCTGAGCCATCAGCCCAGAGCCCTACGCGGGGCTTGAACTCAGGGACCGCGAGATCGTGACCTGAGCTGAAGTCGGACGCTCAACCGACTGAGCCACCCAGGCACCCCAGAACTCAGTGTTTTTTACCCTAGCGATGGGGAGGGGGAATATTCACTCTTGCGACTACCTTTCAATCCAAGGTAAAACCCTGTGTTTCTGGACCTCATACGTGTGCTCATTTCAGTGGTTTTGCCCATTGCCAGCTGCAGTTCTGTGCTCAGCATGTATTTCTTTTTTTTTTTTTAATTTTTTTTTCAACGTTTTTTATTTATTTTTGGGACAGAGAGAGACAGAGCATGAACGGGGGAGGGGCAGAGAGAGGGAGACACAGAATCGGAAACAGGCTCCAGGCTCCGAGCCATCAGCCCAGAGCCTGACGCGGGGCTCGAACTCACAGACCGCTAGATCGTGACCTGACTGAAGTCGGATGCTTAACCGACTGCGCCACCCAGGCGCCCCATCAGCATGTATTTCTTCACCTCTCCTCAGATACAGAGAGTATTCTTTTGTTTCTTTTTCCAGGTGCAAAGGATTTTGCTATTGCCACGGGAAAGGAAAAAAAAAAAAAAACACTTCCTTCCCACTTGGCTCAGTTTAGATATTTGTCTCTGGGGAAGAAAAGGGAAAAAGAGTGTGGGGAGAGATATTGCCTTTTCTTTTTTTTCCCATAGAGCAGCTATTCGTCTCCTATGGCATAAACCACAAATGACTCTGTATCACTACAGTCACCGATATTTTTTTTGTGAGCCCCTGTGATGTTTGTGGAGTAGAAGCTGTGAATAGATGTTTATTCTCCTTATATCTGTGGCCACCAGGGTTTCTACATTCTCTTGCTGAGAATATACACTACATGTATCAACTCACCGCCATTGTTGCCCAAATTCTTACTACTGTGTAGCTGCATCTGCCTGAGGTATGTAAATGCTCACGTCTTATCTTTCCTTGCAAGCACGTGCCTTTCTTTAGATTTCAGGTTGGTTGTTTTGTTTGTGACCTTCCATTTGTGATGAGTTTTTGAAAATTTATAATGATGCAGGTTGTCTCAATTGGTTGGTTGGTTGGTTGGTTGATTGAAGAATGCAAGCAATGCTTTTACCAGTTTCCTGTATTCTAAAAGGGAACCAGAAATAATAGCACTCTTTAAATGAAGGGAATATATATTAATTAACAACATAATATCTATAATTTCTTGTGAATTTTTCAAGAGCCATAATTTTATAACCCATAACTAGGTATATTAAGAACCAGGCATATTAAGAACCAAAAATGGATTCAGAAATGACACAATTTGGATATTAGCATAAAATATTAAAACAGCTATATTAACTTTATTTAAAGGACAAGATGTACATGATGAGTGAGCGCATATAGAATATAAACTTAAAAAGGTAAACTTAAAAAAAATGGAACTCTTAAATTCAAAATACAGTTTTTGCAATAAAAATTCCTGAATGGGCTTAACAGCATATTGGGGCTTCAAAAAAGAAAAAACACACACACACACACAAAAAAAAAACAAAAACACTAAAAACTAACAAACAAAAAACCCCCAAAAAACAAAACAACAACAACAAAAAAAGTTTGTGAACCTGACATTTCATAGTCACTTGCAATGGAATACAGTCTTCAATTTTATAAACTGGGTTTTATAAGTCAATCATTTTAAAAATGATTTGGGTGCCTTATTTTCCTAGCACTGGGCTAAATTTAGAATGCATAGAAATAAAGGAAAATTTACCGATTTAAAGTATTAATAATTCCTTTGTAGAGGGATGAAATGTATGAAACAATTAGCAAATCGCTAAGTACATGAATGATATTACCAAAGTGCTTTAGAAATTCAAAAGAAATCAAAGGCTGAATAAACTACAGTAGTTAGGCAAAATTATTGCTCAAGTTGGCAATTGAAAAGCATAAAATTGGCCCTTGAAAGACAGAAGAGCATTTGAACAAAGAACTGAATAGTTACATAGCACTTCCTGAGTGTCGGATCTTATTTTTAATTTTTTACATATATATTTCGCACTAACCCTATGAGAAAGTAATATTAGTATTTTACTTTATAGATGTGGTAATGATCTCAAAACAGTTGATTGACAAAGTATGATAAGTAGTAGCCTTAGCACTTGGATCCAGGCTGTCTGGCTTTGGGTCAAATGCTCTAAAGTCAGGGTTGGGCATTTATCTGCCACATTTGGAGGACAGCATAGAGATCACTCTGACGGTAATAAATGATTGCAGTTTGGACTGGGGAAATACTGGCGAGGTGGGATAAGAGCAGACTATTGTAGACCTTCTGTATTGTTTGTCAAAACGGCTGAGAGACTTCCATAAGCAGATAGAATTCCTTGTACCTTCAATCACTTTCAATTGATTTCCAGGCTAAGATAGAAAATGGAAACTGCATTAGTTAAGAGATGGATGATCCTCTTTACGTGATGGACTCAGAGCTAAAAATATCAGCAAGGAAATTCAATTCACAAAGCACTACTTCACAGGGACACAGACCAAGCTATTAGCCCAATTGGTATTTTTAATAGAGTTGCTTTCTGTGACTCCATTATTGCCTCTCAGAGCTCTTCTAAATTATTTGTTTTAAGGCAAGACCAGAAAGATCTGTGTTTGAGAAACTGAGTTTCTCATAGGGAAGGAATTTGTTTGTTTGTTTGTTTTTTGTTTATTGTTGTTGCTCTCCAACTGCAACGATGTAAGAGCTTTACCTTGGCTTTAGTGCTCTGAAAACGGCACAGGGAAGGCCCTGCTAATACACATGACCTTGCTTTATTTCTGGTGGGCATATATTCTAGTACAGCCTAGCCTTGTTTTGTCTGCTACCAATTGCCTTTGACGCACTGAAAACTGCAATTTCTCTACAAGTATTAGTGCATTGTGTATCTATGTGGATAGTTATTAGAGTATATTTACATGGTATTGTTTCTAAAATTAAGTGTAATCATCATAAACACTATTGGTTTCTCACGAAAGTAAAGTAATTATCTGATTTCTTTTTGAGAAGTTGCAGTACGTAGTGATGGCCAGCAACGCACTGTACTCAGAAGCAAACATGTGTATTAATGCCAATTATCTGAAATGGTGTGCGGAAAAATGAAAAACCATCCAAGATTCTGGTGTTTTCCAACTGTTTCTGAAGGCTATTTTTGAATAAATTAGAAAGTACATATGATTTCCATAGATTGAGCTTAAAAACTGATGAAAATAGTTAAACAGTATCATATAAAAATCTTAGGTAAGACTTCATCTCCCTTTGGCAAAATCAGGAAAGCTTTTTGCTTTATAAAATTAAAGCTATTTTAGGTGCTTAGCATGGTGTCAATCTTAGAATAGGAATAGAACAAGCAATTATTAAATAAACATATGGTTCAAAAGAATATACAAAAAAATAGATGGGTCTTCGGTTATAAACACTGACACTACTAATGTGCAATTCTTATCAGGCCTCAGTGTCAGTAAACCTGCTTCTCCTACAGCAGTGAGCTATACAATGCTTTAGCAGCATCAGATTATTGCTCAAAGTAATATTTATGATTTTGCTGAAGGTCTTTTTGCAAATACTCTGCGATCAAATTTTGAAACACTTAATTTCAGGAAAATGTACATACTTCTTTTTCTTATAGAACGAGAGTTATTTTCTCTTTTGGATTTCACTCATAGCCATCGTATTAACTTAAATAGTTGCTATGTTTGTTCCCCCTGATGTTATTTATGTGTATGTTTGTCTTGTAATTTAGCTATTATTTATAGGCATTTCTTTTATTCTAAGCTAATCTGGCCGGTGCTTGCTGTATTACATTAAGTTATTCAGTTTTTTACACAAATGCTCCTTAGGATCATTGATGGAAACGTGATTTATGAAAGATTCTGTAATATGTAAGCAATTAATTTCAGTCATTTTATGATTGATTTTCCTACCTTATTCTAATCATTCATAAAATCTTAGTCTATAATTATAACCCTTTCAGGAAGCACTATCCAAAGTCATATTTAAAAGTCAGACTTAACTTCAGTCATAAAAAGTTTTGTGTGATGACTGAGTTAAATTCAGTAGTTAGTAGTATTTAGTTCCCTCTTGACAACCTGAATTGTGTTAAGAACTATGGGTTAGCCCTTCTGGTTCAGAGGAATATGAAATGATTCCTTCAATAAGAAGTAAACAAATACACCCAAATCTAATGCTATAGAACTACACATCTTGATTTAATCTTTTTGAGTTATTTTGAAAGCACTCTATAATCTATCCTTTGGGATACATGTGGATGATACTTCCCAGTCTGATAATACACACTTTTGTTTACTTTTCTCAGTTTTTCCGAGTTCCATATGAAAGTCTCTGTGTCTTTGCCTTCAGACCCTTAGGAATTTCATTTATTCAGATGAACTGGATATGAAGTTTCTGTAGCTAAAGGGCTTTTCCTTATATTTAAATGAGTTTTTGAAGGTCCTCAAAGTGGATAGTTCAGGTGCAATAGCACAACCCAGGTTAAAGATAGACCTGCCTGGCATGTTACTTTACCTCTCTTCATTTGTTCTGCATTGAGTGAAAGGGCATAACATACCACACAAATGATTGGACTAGGTAATTCTTAATTGTTCTTGTACAATAATGCTGCTGCACATGACTATAATTTAAATAGAATTTTAGAAGCACCTGGGTGCCTCTGTTGGTTGAGAGCCTGGCTCTTGATTTCATCTCGGGTCATGATCCCAGGGCAGTGGGGTCAAACCTTGGGTTGGCTCTGTGCTGAGCAGGGAGCTTGCTTAAGATTGTCTCTCTTTCTCCATCTGCCCCTCTCCCCTGCTCACATCTCTCTCTCTTTCTCAAATAAAAAGAAACAAAAAGGAAAAAAGGAAAAGAAAAGAAAAAATAAGAAAAATTATAATTTGAGAAGAGAACCAGAAATGCTAAGAGTATTGTCTGACCTGTAAAGAATCTGAATATTTTTACCAACTGATGAGGAGGTGGATTAAATGAATCTAATCAATAATTTTATTGATCCTATTTTTAAAGGGCAACAATTATTAAAAATTCAAGAGTACCTTTCACAAATGACATTTCCTTTATATATTCTCATCATCATCATCATCATCATCATAAATTAGCTTTTTCCTTTTCTAGCATACTGCTTCAATTCTCACATAACAAGTATTTAATAGTCTCATTGAATTTTTTGCAAGGATTTTTTTTTATTAAAATAAACATTTTAGTGACTAAGAGCAGTTGAACTCAAATGTGGTTCTTAAGCAGGCAAGCTGGGTGGTTGTTGATAATAAAGCAAATCTTATTGTAATAGAGCAAATTATGATTGGAAACTTTTTTTTTTATTCCACTATCAAAATTAAAATTCTCCTACTTCTCAATTCATGTTTTCTTGTGATGTAATTTACATACAGTAAAATCCATTCATCCTGTTGTACAGTTCTATGAGTCTTGACAAATGAATGCAGCTATACAACTACCACCGTAATCAAGATGTCGATCAGTTACATCAACCCAAATTATCTCCTTGCGTGTAGAAATGCCTCTCCAGAATCAGAGTATGTAATCATTTGAGTTGGCCTTCAATCCTTCAATCAATTATCATCCTTTTATAAATTACCATAATGCATTTACGTGCTCTTCCATGAATCAAAAGTTCATTGCTTTTTATTGCTGTGTAGTATTCCATTACAAAGATGTATCTAGTTTATGTATCCATTCACATGTGGAAGGACATTTAAGCTGTTTCTTGGTTTTGGCCATTATGACTAAAGTCACTATGAACATGTACCTACGGTGTTTTATGTGAACGTGAGTTTTCATTTAGTTTGGATAAATAATACATAGGATTAGGATTGCTGAGTTATATGTTAAGTGTATGATTTATTTTATAAGAAACTGCCAATTTTTTCCTAAGGCATCTATCAGCATTTTCTATTCCTAACATAAGTATATGACGTCTCATTGCTAGTCTTCATACTTACCAGCATTTGGCATTGTCAGCCTGTTTATATTTTAGCTATAGTAATACATATGTAGTAGAATCTCATTGCACTTTTAGTTTTCATTTTCATAACAAGTGATTTGTCAACAGGATTTGGTAAAGTATCTGGGGATTTTTTTTTTTCCCAAGGAGAAAAAAGATTGCATTGAATCTGTATATGTACGGAGAATTTTAGAGAGAACTGACATCTTAACAATAGTGATTCTTGCAGGTAGAAAATTACTCTATGGAAACTTAGATCTGCACAAAGAATAAAGAGCATCAGATATAGAAAATACGATAGTTAATTATGGCAATCAAGTTGCCTGCAGGACATAGCCATTCCTTTTTTAAAACTCTTGGAGGAAAGCCCCATCTTGAAAGCCATACCCCCTCTGCAGTATTACTTAGGGTTGAGTGAGTAGATAAATATAATTGTCCTGGAAATAATTCATTTTCTCTGATATTTAACCTTTAAGGATATTTTGATCTCTATTTGTCATACTCCTTTGTCTTAGTCTGTGGGCATACAACTCAAATTGGTAAATGAGACGTTATTTTGGGGAACTTCATAAAACCCAAAGCCTCATCCTTACTCTGGGAGCTAAAAATAATATGTAATTCATTTTTTTACATCTTTTTAGTCAGTTAATCAATGTGTCAACAAACATTTACCTTCAGCATCTAAAGTGGGCAAGATTTTCCATCAGCTAATACACATTGTATATTACATATGGTAAATTAAAAATGGGCAGAAAACATGAACAGACATTTCTTCAAGAAGACATACAGATGGCCAAGAGACCCATGAAAGAATGCTCATCATCACTGGCCATCAGGGAAATGCAAATCAAAGCTACAAATATCACATCACTCCTGTCAGAATGGCTAAAATCAAAAACACAAGAAATAACTGTTGGCAAGGAAGTGGAAAAGAAGGAAATCTTGTGCACTGTTGGTGGGAATGCAAATTGGCACAGCCATTCTGGAAAACAGTACGGAGGTTTCTCAAAAAGTTAAAAATAGAACTATCTCGGGGCGCATGGGTGGCTCAGTTGGTTAAACGACTACCTCTTGGTTTCAGTTCAGGTCATGATCTCACACTTTTGTGAGCTCGTGTTGGGCTCTGAGCTGGCAGCGTGGAGTTGGCTGGGGATTCTCTCCCTCCATCTGGCTGTCTGTCCCTCCCCCAGTTGCATGTCTCTGTCTCTTTCAAAATAAATAAATAAACTTAAAGAAATTTAAAAAAATATATAGAACTACCTTACAATCCAGTAATCCCACTACTGACTATTTACACAAAGAATACAAAAACACTACTTGGAAAGGATACATCCACCTCTATGTTTATTGCTGAATTATATAAATAGCTAAATTATGGAAGCAGCCTAAGATGATGAATGGATAACAAGGTGTGGTATTTATATACAATGGAATATTATTCAGCTATAAAAAAGAATGAAATCTTGCCATTTGCAACAACATGGATAGAGTTAGAGAATATAATGCAAGTGAAATAAACCAGTGAGGGAAAGACAAGTAACATGTAATTTCAGTCATGTGTGGAATTTAAGAAACAAAGCAAAGAAAAGAGAGAGAGAGAGAGAGACAAGTCAAGAAACAGACTCTTCACTACAAAAAACAAACACATGGTTACCAGAGGGGAGATGGATGGGGGGTGGCTGAAACAGGTGTTGGGGATTAAAGAGTATACTTATTTAAAATAATAATAATAAATTTTATTAAACATTAATTAATGTCAATTACATGTAAATATTAGTTATATATAACCATAACATGTTATGTATTCCATATAATTATAATATATATATTATTACATATATACATATATATCACACATATAAATTACCTTCCATCACCAGCTTTTGTTCTTCCAAACTTACTCTCCATAAATGTTTCTAGTGGCAGTTTTGGTGGCATAAATTCCTGAGGTAGAGGCCTAAGCAGTTACCTCATCAGCAGGTATTTTTTAAGAACTACAGATGCTGCTGTATTTATTCAGAATTCCCAAAAGCTTAGGTCAACAGGTAGAATAATGTCATTACTTCAAGGGAAACAGCATTTGATATTTTGCAGTTATGTTCCTATCAGATCTAACATCAGCCACAATCTTGCTCCAAGAATTATCAAAATTCAAGAGTGACTCAAGTTTGTGTGAACCACACAGTGTCGCATTTCTTTCTTCTGCCCTTCTCCAGTGATCTTTCCCAGTGCTTCTTAAATTCCAAGAGGAGATTTTACCACTGTGGTTAGAAAGTAAAAACCCCACTTGTTTGTAGTTTCTGAGCTTCCAAAAGCTTGTCAAAAATCTTAATTTCTTGGGGCAGCTGGATGGCTCAGTCAGTTAGGCCTCTGAGTTCGGTTCAGGTCATGATCTCAAGGTTCATGAACTGGACCTTTGCATTGGGCTCTGCTCTGACAACTCAGAGCCTGGAGCCTGCTTCGGATTCTGTGTCTCCCTCTCTCTCTGTCCCTCCGATGCTTGTTCTCTCTCTCTCTCTAAAGTAAATGGAGAAACATTAAAAAAATAATAATAAATAAATTTTCTTAAATCTTAATTTCTTTTTCAGGATGCATGTGCACACAAGAGGGCATCTAGTCACAAAGATTTTCAGTAATTGGTCTACAGCCTGCAAAATTCCTCAAGCTAGAGAATAATGCTCAGGGAGAATTTAGATTATACTAAATTTGCATTTACCTCAATAACAATAGAACATTTACTGCAGCTTCTGCCATGCGTAGCAGGTATTTAATACCTTTGTTCCAGCTTAAGCATTATTGGGAACAGATGAACAATGAAAAAGATGTTGAATAGACTTGAAATAAAGGTCAAAAGAAAACCAGAACTCAAGAATTATAAAATTAATTTTAAATTTGGATTAGGTACATAAATGTTTAGTATTGTGCATTTTTCATGTGCATAATCTTAAAAGAGGATTTTAATAGTTGTCATCACAGAACATAAAATAATTTCATGTTAATACAGGAAGTAAACATACATCCCCCTACATAGAAGAGAGGAGAAATAAAACTTGTAGTAAGATACAACTAAGATAAGAACTCAGATGTGAACTCAGGAATGTATTGACATAAAAAAAAAAATCAAAATATGACCAGGAAGCAGTATCACTATGGCCTTCATTCATAGAGAGCATCCTTGGAATTCTATTGCTTTGCTAGTACTTTCCATAACACTCAATAACCTTTTATTTCCCTTGACATGGTAAAAGTGAACTGCATGTCACATTATGTCTCTCAGTCTGAACTACTATCTTCCCCATTATTTTCTATTACTCTTGAGTTTGCTTGTTATTGCCAGGTTTTCCATAAAGAAAGTAGAATTGCATAATTTTTACTGATGCTTTTTAGGTGAACACAGCAATCACAAGTTTCTTAAGCTAAAAAGGGCTCAACATTACTGCAGGACTACCTCAGACCCTGTTTCTCTTAATAACTGCCCTATTTTTGTGGTGCCTGGTGGCTCAATCAATTAAGCATTCCACTCTTGGTTTCAGTTCATGTCAGGATCTCAAGGTTGGTGAGTTCAAGTCCTGCATTGGGTTCTTTGTTGACTACAGGGAGCCTGCTTGGAATTTTCTCCCTTTCTTTCTGCCCCTTCCCTGCTCCCTTATTCTTGCTTTCTCTCAAATAAATAAATAAACTTAAAAAAATTTAAAAAAAGGTAACTGCCCTACTTTCTTTTCTTTTTTTGCAAGAGAGAGAGAGAGAGAGAGAGAGAGAGAGAGAGAGAGAGAATGAGTGTGCCCCAATGCAAGGGAGAGGCAGAGGAAGAGGGAGAAGGATTCTTAAGCAGCCTGGAGCCAGAGCTGGAGCCTGACTGACGACTGATGCAGGGGCTCAATTTCAGAACCTTGAGATCATGACCTGAGTTAAAAGCAAGACTCTGGCACTTAACCCACTGAAACACCCAGGCACCCCAGAATTGCCCCACTTTTAATGACAGGGTTTAATCATCCAGGAGACTCTTCCTGGGGACCCTATTTATTATTTAGAGGTTAAAGTAGTCAGAAGCTGGCCTCCTGAAAATTAAAGTAATCTTGAGAAAGACTTTCAATCCAATTCATGGTATAGAAAATTTTCTAACTCTCTTTGTTTCCTAAACACATCTAGGTCAGATCAGAATTACAATAGAACCCTCTGTCAAGAAATGAATTCTACGCTCTTGGACAGAGATTTTAAGTAGTGCAGAAAGGCAAAAATAGAACAATCCTCTTCCTCAAAGTATTAAATCTGTATATTTGTGTATATTGATCACAAAATGCAAAGCACTGGTTGACTTTATCTTTATTTATTTATGCCATTTTACTGTTTATTTTCTATCATATTTTTCTTGTATTTTTGATGTACAATTGACATACAATGTTAATTAGTTTTAGGTGTCAGCATATTTACTTGACAATTCTATACATTCGTCAGTGCTTAACACGATAAGTGTAGTCTCTATCTGTCACCAAACAACAGTATTATAATATTATTGATTATATTCTCGGCTATATTTTTCATCTCCATGATTTCTTTACTTTATAATTGGAAGTTTGCCCTCTATTTTGCTCATCCCCCTCACTCATCTCCTCCTTTGGTCACCATCGTTCCTTCTCTATGTTTAAGAGTCAAGGTTGACAGGGGTGCCTGGGTGGCTCAGTTGGTTGAGTGTCAGACTTGGGCTTAGGTCTCCATCTCAAAGTTGGTGGGTTTAAGCCCCACCTCCACCTTTCTGCTGTCTGCCTGCCACTTCAGATCTTCTGTCCCCTCTCTCTCTGCCCCTCCCCTGTTCATGCTCTCTCTTACACAAAGATGAACAGTAAAAAACAAACAAACAAAAACAATCAAGATTGACATTTTTTCACAGTTTCTTTATATATGATATGATAGGGAAATATATATGTATGATAAGGAAAGATAAGATAAAGTGAGCAAAGAGGGAAAGGTTAGGACCTGAGGTCCCTGATGGGGAAAACACTTATTTTGGAATGATGCTGGGAATGTCTGACCACAGCAAAAGCCTTCATTTGCCTGCTGCTCATTTTGTGTCCATCTCTTCAATCTTCAAAGCTGTGAGACAACGAATCGCGGGTATTGAAGTAAAAAAAAATCCTGTAATACAAGTTCCCTAAAAGTGTTATAGGATTTTTTTTTGCCTCAATGCCCGGGGTTCCTTGTCTTGCCGCTTCGAAGAATGAAGAGGTGGACCCAAAATAAAATGAGTAGCAGGCAAAAGTTTATATTAGAGTATAAGATCAGAAAGTAAGAATAGTATGAAAGCTCTCTTTACAGAGAGGGGACATTCAAAAGTGAATGCCCGCAACTATAAGCAAGGGTCCTTGGTATGTAACGTCTGGTCGCCTCCCCAACCCCTTCCCCCTTATTCCTTCTCAGGTTCTATCTTTATTGGCCAGATAAATCAAGGTGCTGGGTTGTCCATTCCTGATTGGCTCATTTCCATTTTCTGAGGGGTGCTCTTGGGTCACACTGTTGCTTGTGGGTCATACCGTTTATGGTCTACTACTTATTTTTAGTCAGCTCTTTTGTCAAATTCCTGAAGAGAACCCTAGGAGAAGTAGGTGGTGGCTCTTATATTTTTAAGAGGAATTTTATGCCCAAGGGGGTTTGCTGTAATCAGACTCTCCCAGCATTGTTCCCAAATCGGTGTTTTTCCCCCGCCCTTAGGTTTCAGGTCTTATCCTTCCCCTCTCTTCCTATTTTATCCTATCTTTTTCCTATCATAAAAGGACCCACTTTCCCTTATATTTTATTTACTCTTTACAACTGACTCCACTCCCAGCATCATCAAGGACAACTGGAAAACAAGGAGATCACATGTAGATTATTGACAACCATTAAAATATTTTACCATCACATTTATATTCCCCACAATTTAGGAATTAACAATCCACAGTCTCTGTGGATATTTGAGTGTGATTAGGAGACCATGAGGGCGAAGGGAGTAAGGGAGGGAGGTTGAGGAATAAATCTTTTGTAGGAACATTTGAAAAGACTCAAACTTTGCTCTTTTCACTACTGATATTTCTATGATCCTAAGCCAAATAGAGGGAGCCATGACCTCACTCTGTTTACTGACTTCCAATAATCTTCTATTTTTGTTAGACTTATTGCTCTATAAATACATGATAATAAAGAGAGAGTAAATGCCCTAAATGCATTGGGGAAACTTCTTTAAATAAGCATATTCCGTAAATACTTCACCAATATTAAAATCTTTGTTCTCTGATTCCAATATATGAAATTTTTTAATGGGCTGAAATAAATATATTCAGTTTTCATAAAATTATTTTATGTCCCAATATCAAATATATACACACATACATGTGCACACGCATGTGGGCAAGCACAATTATTGGTATTTGGAAGAAAAGTGATGCATAAGAGCCTATTGTTATTCTGGATGTTTCCTTCTGTCCCAGTGTTAGTGCCAACTTGAGCCCACTAGCAAATAATGAAGTCTTTTGAGGTAGAAACTATTTTTATTTTTATTTTTCATCACTTATACCTTTCACTAATAATTGTGAAGTATTTGTAACAGCATTCTGATTCAAGTGAGCTGAGGAGGAAACATTTCTGCTAGGGACATTTCTGTAGAGTCAACATCTCTTCTCACCAAAACACCTTCCTGGAAATGAACTCATTTTGTGAACTGCCATGAAAAACACTGTGTTTTCTCTGAAGATTAATGTGGTTATACTTCTGACTAAGGAGTACTGGGATTTGGTATTTGTAATTTTTAGTTCAGTTTTCAGAAATCTTTGGTTTATTGTTCAGGGTCAGATCCATGTATGTACAACTCAGAAGTGAGCCGGAGTATTCACAAACAACTTTGTGGCATTACTTTTTCTTCCCAGTCTCTGCAATCTCCCTGATATTTACTGGTTCCCTTTAGTCTTCTGGTCAAAGAGTGTGTGCTCTGGTTTGTGATTCCAAAAATGCATGTATTTCTTAGGCCAAGTAGCAGGTGGACAGAAAAAAAAAAAAGGCAAATGCATGAGGGGTATTGCCCCACACTCTTGGAACTACAGCTCCACCAACTGGAGAGGAAGATTACCCTTCCCTGGAAATTGACTGCTCTGGGCTTCCTTTGCTGCTGAGGCCATGACCTCCATAGGATTGCTTGGGAACCAGGACTGGAGAAGGCACAGAAAAAGGAGATGAGGAATCTTCACACAGTGTTAGAAGTTCTGTCACCCTCTTCTTGAACCAGAACTAGCAGGGTGCTCTTGGAACTGTCTATGACTTTGCACTGCTGGCCACTTCTAGATTTTAGTGTCTTTTGAGATCAGGCAGGGGTGGAAATGAGGAGTCAGGGATATGGAAGAAAAATTAAATGGTAAACTCATTCAGTTATATGTTGAATTTTGGTCTTCTTCCCTGATCTATCTGTTACACCATTTTTTTCTTTTTTTTTTTGAGTCCTCAAGTTGCTACCCTGTGTATTCTCTCCACATTTAGCTGCATTCGATGAGAGACAGAAAGCAAAGTATGCTCTTTCTGTGTCTATGTACCTTTTCTCAATTCTAATATATATTTTTATCTATATTCCTTTTTTATAAGTTTTACAAAAGGCATTTTATTGGTTTTTATTAATTTCAGCCTATACCTTTGCTTACTCTCTGTCTTTTTTTTAATGTGTATGTAGTTTATTTTGAGTGTGAGCATGTGGGGAAGGGACAGAGAGAGGGAGAGAGAATCCAAAGCAGGCTCCATCCACCCTGTCAGCGCAGAGCCTGATGCAGGCCTCTGTCTCACGAACTGTGAGATTATGACCTGAGCCAACATGAAGAGTCAGATGTTTAACCGACTGAACCATGCAGGCGCCCCATTAATATCTTTTATATATAATGACTAATTTATTTTGATTAATCTGACTGTAAACTTCTTTGTTTTCATCATTTTAATTTTAAAACATTTCCTGTAAATATACTTTGATGTTCACAGTATTTTTTTATTACTTTCCATACCTTATTTTGCTTTGATTTCTTTTTTGACTTAACAGTTGTCTATATGTGTGTTGTCTAATACCAAGTAGCTAAGAAATCCTGTTTATTTAAAAAAAAATATTTATTTCAAATTGTATTTGTTATCAGAGACAAGCATTACTTTGTGTAATGACCCAAACGGATCTTGAGCTTGTGATCCAAACAGGTGGTTTTGAATTGTGCAAGGTGGATGATAATCTATCTTGCTTCCTGTAAAGATATTGGATTGCTTTTTAAAATTGGAATCCAAAAAAAAAAAACAAAACATTAAGTATATTTCCCATTTCCTCTCTTGGAACAAGTTGAGTCCACAAAAGTCTCTAGAAAACCATCCTGTCACCACTGATATACCTTTAATCTGTCACAAGTTGCTTCAAAGTAATTCAGTTTTTTGAGAGAGGGTGAGGGAAAGACAACACTATCCATATGCTTGACTGGAGTTATAAAAATACCGCATGAGGCCGCCAGACGCTATAAGCATTAGGAGTTCTGTTACTTTCTTCTTGAACCAAATTAACAGTTCTTTACTCCTATGCCTATTTCTGGGTTCAGAGGTCACATGAACCCTTCTGTGTCTCGGTCTACAAAATCAAAACCAAGGTGAAACAATGAAAACTTTGGAAAAATCATCAATTTCACAAAAGTATTTACAAAAAGAAGCATCTATTAAATTACACTATATTAATTCAGTTGACTTCCTTTAGGGTACCACACTTATATTGTAAGGTCGCAGTTTATTTAAACAAATGTAACTTTAAACATGCCTAATGTTGGGGCGCCTGGGTGGCTCAGTTGGTTAAGCGGCCTACTTTAGCTCGGGTCACCATCTCACGGTCCGTGAGTTAGAGCCCCGCGTCGGGCTCTGGGCTGATGGCTCTGGGCTGATGGCTCGGAGCCTGGAGCCTGCTTCCGATTCTGTGTCTCCCTCTCTCTCTGCCCCTCCCCCGTTCATGCTGTCTCTCCCTGTCTCAAAAATAAATAAAGGTTAAAAAAAAATTAAAAAAAAAATAAACATGCCTAATGTTATCCAAGTATAGACTACATATAAAATGAGCTTTTGGTCACATTTACTTTTTTATATTTTTCTTACTTAGTTGTTAAACATCCATTCTGGGGTCTCTGGGTAGCTCAGTTGGTTAAACATCTCACTCTTGATCTCGGCTCAGGTCTTAATTTCAGGGCTGTGAGTTCATGCCCAACATTGGGCTCTGCACTGAGTGCCTACTTAAAAAAAAAAAAAAAAAGAAAAAAAAAAAGAAAAGAAAAGACTCTAATTTTATCATATTTAAGAGAAAAGACGGAGATTTTTTCAAAGACAGTGAGCTCCTTTTATGTACTTTTTTTGTTTATCCTACTCTATATGAAAACTGAATAGAAGCCCAATGCCAGTGTGAACATATTTTAAAATATGAATAGAAATTGCAAAATCAATAATGTTATATTTAGGGTAAATGTAATGCATCCAGTGTACTGATGTTCACATTTCTAGCTGTAGGATAATATTCATTACCAATTTGTTCTAAACCATTTCAGTATTTGCTATTGTTAATACATAATGATATTTTAATTTCTTAATATGCCCCCTAGGAATCACCAGGCAGGTGTCAGTGGCACAGTGCCTGGCATTTAGTAGGCACTAAATAAATGTCAAACAAATAAATAAAAAAATAAAAATAAATAAATAAATAAATAAATGTCAAACAAACATAAATCTGGATCAGTTAAGGGGGATTACACTGGTATCAAAGAGAAGTTTAGGGTAACAGTTCTTATACATATGTGGAAGCCTTCTCTTCTGCCTTTTGCTGTGTCACGTTAGCCTAGATGGAGACTGAGAGACAAGTTTGAGGTTATCCCGGTTACAGCTGAGTTGTTATATGGCGTGCTCTGCAATTTCTCTACCACTGATTTAAAAATTGACCTTGATAAGATCAAGTCTATTTCCAAATAAGAACAGTTAGAATTACTTATAACCAGTTCAGGTCGAAAATTCTTGCAAAAATATTTATAGAATTTTCACAAAAGCAAATATGCTATGTAGTAAGTTAGCAGGAAAGTGTATTAAATTTTTATTTAGCATCTATTAAAATGTTTGTATGAAACGGATACTCTATGTCACAGAATGATGCTTTTATAAAGTAAGCAAGAGAGCTGTCAATAGTTTTTTTGTAGGTTTTGATTTTCATGGAGTCAGAATATTATTTTTTTGTATAAATTATAAGTACAGATTTTCCTTATGACTGGTGTATTCTTGCTGTCGGTTTAACATACATGTTATATCTTTGATATATTTTCCTCCTTCATGTTGAACTTAATTTGATGTGAGTAATCTTTTTTTTGATTGTGCTTAGTTTTGATTTCCAGCCTTTATTAAGTAAACCATGGACAGAGTTTACTTTTCTTTCCATTAAATCATTACATTATGGATCATAAAGGTTATGGCTACCAAAGCCACAGCAATGTTACCCTTATGAGATTTTTTTCAGACTTTATGCATTATTTCACATAAACCATATCCATTTAGAACATTACTAAGTGAAGAATTCCTTTTCTTCAATCCTTCCACTAATTCTCTTTGCATGTACTCTTTGTGTGATTGATGTGTCTTAAATACATGCATATTGTGCTAACTTATTATTTTATTATTTGTAGTTATTCTATCTCTTCAATAAAACTGAATTTTATTATTTTTTTTATTTTTAAAAAAACATTTATTTATTTATTTTGAAAGAGAGAGAGAGTATGAACAAGTGAGCAGTCGGGGGAGGGGGGGAAGGGTCAGAGAGATAGGGAAAGAGAGAATCCCAAGCAGGCTCTGGGCTAATCTCATGAACCTTGAGATCATGACCTGAGCCAAAATCAAGAGTCACACACTTAACTGACTGAGCCACCCAGGCGCCCCAAAACTGAATTTTAAATGTAATTTATACTTTGACAATATTGATCTTGGATTGTTATCTTGGTAATTATATGGACACATTTTAAAATTTAGCTAGAAAGCTGAGGTTTAGTTTTAAAATGGTATTTGCAAAAGTTGTAGTCACTCCCCCCTCAGGAGACAGCATCTACGCAGCCTTGACAAGTGCCATGTCATTCCAGTATTAGCAGAGGTATGTGTTTTTCCTGAGAAGCTAGCTATCTAGACTTTTCTGTGAAATGTCGTGATTGTTATTTATTGAATAACCTCTAGGTAGAGGTAAGCAGTTTCTGTTTACTCTGAGAAGTACTTTATATGGAAAAAAATATACTGTGCTCTCAGAAACACAGGTTAGACTTTCTAACTAGCCAGCAGGCAGAATGTAGGGGTGGCTTCCCAGAAGAGGCAACACTGAGTTGAATCTGAGGGATGAAGTGTAGTTAACAAGGGGGAAAGAAAATGAAAGGTCATTTCTGATAGAACTGCAATTCTGTAAACCGCAGAAGAGAGATTATGACAGTCAAAATCTACTAAACTTGGAGACTTAAAAATTAGACAGGATAGTTAGCAAAGCAAGGAAATGCAATGAAAAAAAAAAGGCATTCTGTTGTTTTTACTGCAAAAACTATGTCTCAAAATAATTCTGTGTTAAGGGAGTTGCCCAAAGAGTTCCCTGCTTTATAGGTTGCTGTATTCTATATCCCCTGAGCCTGTCAGGCCGGGCATTGAGCAAAGACACATAATTTATGGAATTGATGAGGTTTTGGGGTTTTGAATATAGCCTTTCTGGATATCTGAGAAATTAGTATACCTTATTTCCTTTTACAAAAATACTTAATTAGAAATTATGACCATATAGATTTACAACAGAAATGTTAATGTAATGACTATACAGAAATACTTTGAGTCTGAAAATCAAGCGCAGAGCAAGAAGAATGTGAATGTATATATAATGGAGAAATGTTGTGTGATCAAGGTCAAAAACTGTATTCTATGTAATAAGCCAAAAGGAACATTTTATATTATTAATAGTCCTGAAAAACTAGAGATGTCATATACTTTACATAACTGATATATTTATGAAAACCTGAGAGCTAATCAAAGTTTGATTAAATCATATTATGAAAGATTTTGGTTGGTACTATAATATTTATGCGTGTGTCCGCTTATAAAACAATTCTATTTGAAATTTCAGTAGTCAATCCTTACTTCATTGGTTTAATTAGTATGAATTAATTAGTTAGTATATAATTACTAGGTGGACTTCAAAGGAGAATCATACATATTTTATTCAAGGAATTAAGCTATCTGACTTTTAGTTGTGTAATTAATTTTCTAATACATAAAAATGTAAGAACACTTTGGGAGAAAACTGATATTCACAATGTACCTACTAAATTATTTCTTTATTACCTTAAATTAATTTTCAAAATGACTCTAGGTGATTTTTCTAATTTAGAGAGGAAGAAATCAAGATTTAGGGAAAGTAAGTAATATTAAACAATATTAAACAATAGAGCCAATATTAAACAGTAAAGCCTGCGTTTCCATACTGGTTTGCCTTAAAGATAATGTTTTTAAGATATTATCCTGTAGATTATTTCATTATCTATAGAAATAGGCATTTGTGCCCTTAAAAAGAAACACACTTATAAAATGTTTTGATATGTCAACTTTTTAAAAATTTTTATTTTTATTTTTATTTATTTATTTTTTTTTTTAATTTTTTTTTCAACGTTTTTTATTTATTTTTGGGACAGAGAGAGACAGAGCATGAACGGGGGAGGGGCAGAGAGAGAGGGAGACACAGAATCGGAAACAGGCTCCAGGCTCCGAGCCATCAGCCCAGAGCCTGACGCGGGGCTCGAACTCACAGACCGCGAGATCGTGACCTGGCTGAAGTCGGACGCTTAACCGACTGCGCCACCCAGGCGCCCCTAAAAATTTTTAATCTTCACCTTGACTTTCTCCCAAGTGTGAAGTGCTAAACTGGTATCATAGCAAGTCATAACCAGTGATATTCTGCAGAGTCTAAGAACAGTAGGTTCTTAGCCCGATTGGCTCAGTCAGTTAAGTGTCTGTCTCTGGATTTCAGTTCAGGTCATGATCTTGGGGTTGCTGAGTTAGAGCCCCGCTTTGAGCTCGATGCTGACAGTGTGGAGCCTGCTTGGGATTCTCTCTCCCTCTCTCTCTGCCCCTCCTCTGCTCACTCTCTCTCTCAAAATTAAAATAAATTAACTTAAATAAATTAAATAAAATAAACTTAAAAAAAGAATAGTAGGTATAATAGCTATTTATTTTAATTAGAAATATGTTAACAGGAAACATGTAGGTGACTTTTAAGGCAATGCTGTTTAACTTTGGCTGTCTCTTATGCTTATGGCATTAACTAGATGAAATATACTGTTGCCCAGGCTATACTCCAGAGTATTTACATCAAAATTACTGAAAGAAAAAACAAAAAAAACCCAGACATAAGAATTTTTAAAAGTTGTCTAGATGATTCAAAGTATCAACCAGAATTGACAACCACTAATTTTAAATTTGAGTCTGAAAAATGTCCAAAATCTTACATAAGATTATAATGTAGGCAAATGATGATTTCACTTAAAAAAAATGCTTGGTTGCTTATTGTGCTGTGCAATAGCAAATTGCAACTAGGTGCAGTTATCATTTATTATAATTTATTGTGTTAATAGATTGCCCTGAAGAGGAAAATGTTTCGTACTGCATCACTAATCCATCCAGTGCGTGACTTTTGAAATGACATATGGAATTATGCCACTCCACTTTAAAGCCACTTTAAGTGATAGACACTTCATTTCATTATGATGTAAAGAAAAAAAATTTAATTGTTTAAATTAGAAATGCACAGTTGAATTAACTTTTTTCTAGTTTTTGTTTTAATAAATGTGTAATATGTATTTGGCATAATGCAAATGTATTTTTATTATGTGATTTGTTATTTTAAAAACATTGATTTTAATGAGTAAATGAATGGTATATTGTTGAATGCGCGTATTACTTACAAAAAGAGAATTAAAATAACCATCTATGGGGAGCAATCTCATTTTCTCCCTTCAGGGAAAATAACATTTTTTAAAAAGTTTCTTTATTTTTGAGAGAGAGAGATACACAGAGAGACAGAGAGAGAGAGAGAGAGAGTGGGGGGGAGGGGCAGAGAGAGAGGGAGATACAGAATCTGAAGCAGTTTCCACGCTCTGAGCTATCAGTACAGAGCCCAATGTGGGGCTTGAACTGTTGAACCGCAAGAGTATGACCTGAGCCAAAGTCAGACGCTCAACTGACTGAGCCACCCAGGTGCCCCTTAACATTCTTTTTCTTTTAAGTTTATTTATTTATTTTGAGTTATGGAGAGCATGAGAGAGACAGACCATGCACGTGTGCATGTGAGTGGGGGAGGGGCAGAGAGAGAAAGAGAATCCCTGACAGGGCTCCACAAAACCATGGTATCATGACCTGAGCTGAAGTTGGAAGCTTAACTGACTGAGCCACCCAGGCGGCCCCAAAATAACATCCTTTAGGTGAAAATGCACAAATGAATTAGGAAAAACAAACATAACTGAATTTAAAAAAATCACCATCTCAGATCTATAATGAATGGAGCTGTATGATATTTAAAATAAAAATGTTGAAAAAAAATAAAAACACAGAAATCTTAAAATCTTATATACTTACACATTTTCAAAAAATGTGGATAAAGCATGTTTGGAATTCACATAATAGACCATTTTTATTCTTATTTGTGCCTTAAAAAAAGTCCTAAATAGAATCAAACTGCAACTTTATCATGTACTGTATAATTTCTACATAGTTTACTATTAATAATATCCCAAGATGCATTAAGAAATAGAATGTATAACTTAATGACTTAAAACCTCTGCTATTCTAATATGGAATATTCTAATATTTGTAACTATTTAATGTATAAAATCCAATATCTACCTTACTATTTCTGATTAACTGAATGAGTTTTGTAAAAATACAGTAATTATTGGATACTACCTAATAGCAACTATCACATATTATCAGTATATTACTCCTTCAGTTATTTCCTATATATTAACTGTTGTTTACTTTACTTGTTTTATTTGTATTCTTTGCTTTCTCTTATTTTCATGAATCTTAAAAATCAAAAACTGGGAAAAAAGCATTTTTGCCATGAAAAAAAGTATTACAAAATAACTATACTGTAACAATTTGTTTATGGATACAAAATAAAAATGCAAATTGTGATATCAAAAACAAAATACTTGGGAGGTGGTAAATGCATAAAGTTTTTGAATGTAATTGAAGTTAAGTTATCAGCATAAAATAGACTACTATATCTAGAAGACATTTTATGTAAGTCTCATGATAGCCACAAAACAAAACCTATGGTAGATGCACGAAATATAAAGAGAAGGGTATCAAAGCATATCACAACAGAAAATTATCAATTCACAAAAGAAGGCAGCAAGAAGAAAGGAACAAAGAAACTACAAAACAACCAGAAATCAATGAATAACATGGCATTAATAAGTCCTTACTTACCAATAATTATCTTAAATGCAGATGAATTACATTACCCAGTCAAAGGCATATAGTGACTGAATGAATTAAAAAAACAGGACCCAACCTTAGGCTACCTACAAAGGACTCACTAGCTTTAAGAACAAGCATAGACTGGGGCACCTGGGTGGCTCAGTTGGTTAAGCGTCCGGCTTCAGCTCAGGTCACGATCTCGGGGTCCCTGAGTTCAAGCCCCATGTCAGGCTCTGGGCTGATGGCTCAGAGCCTGGAGCCTGCTTCTGGTTCTGTGTCTACCTCTCTCTCTGCCCCTCCCCCGTTCATGCTCTGTCTCTCTCTGTCTCAAAAATAAATAAACGTTAAAAAAAACCATTTTATAAAAATAAAAAAAAGAACAAGCATAGACTTAAAATGAAAAGAGTAGAAAAAGAAAATCTACACAAATGGAAACAAAAAGAGAGCAGTGGTAACTATGCTAAAATCAGGCAAAATAGACTAAATAAAAAACTGTAACACGAGACAAAGATGATCGTTATATAATGATAAAGGAATTAATTCATCAAAAGGATATAGCAATTGTAAATATATATGTACCCAGGGGCACTGTGGTGGCTGAATCGGTTAAGCGTCTGACTCTTCATTTCAGCTCAGGTCATGATCTCATGGTTTATGAGTTTGAGCTCCGTGTTGGGCACTACATTGACAGTGTGAATCCTCCTTGGGATTCTTTCTCTCTCTCTCTCTCTCTGCCCCTCCTTCCCTTACTCCTGCTCTCTCAAAATAAATTTTAAAAACTTTAAAAAATATCTATATACATATGTACCCAACAGGGGAACATCCAAATATATTAAGCAAATATTAACAAATCAGAAAGGAGACATAGACAATGCTATAATAATTATATTAGAGGACCTGAATACCCTGCTTTCAACAATGGATATATCATCCAGACAGAAACTCAATAAGGAAAAATTGGATATGAACTATGCTTTAATCTTGATGGATCCAACAGCCACATACAGAATATTCTATCCAACAGCAGCAAAATGTACATTTTTCTTAAGTGCACAGGGAACATTCTCCAGGACAGAGCATTTGTTAGGTCATAAGACAAGTCTTAGCAAATTTAGGAAGATAGTATGAAATTAGAAATCAATAACAGGAAGGAAAACCGGAAGTTGAAATTGGAGAAGACACCAATAAATGAAGAGATACTTTATGTTTGTGGATTGGAAGTATTAACATAAAGATGTTCATTAAACCTCAAGCTATCTATAAACTTAATGAAATCCCTATCAAAATTCCAATGGCATTTTTCACAGAAGTAGAAAAATCATTCCTCAAATTTGTATGGAACCACAGAAAGACCTTGAACAGCAACAACAATCCTCAGAAAAGGAACAAAGTTGAAGGCATCACGATTCCCGACTTTAAACTTTATTACAAAGCTATACTAATCAAAATAGTATGTAAGTGGCATAAAAATAAATACATATTAATGGAATAAAATTAAGATCCATGAAACAAACCCACACAGTCAATTAATATTTGACAAGGGAACCAAACATATTCAGTGCAGAAAGAATGTTATTTTCAGTATTTGGTGCTGGAAGACTGGATAATCATATACAGAAGAATGAAATTGGACCCCACCTTACACCATTCACAAAAATTAAGTTGGAATGAACTAAGACCTAACCGTAAGACCTGAAATGGTGAAATTCCTAGAAGAAAATATGGAGAAAAAACTCCTTGAAATTAACCTTGGTAGCAACTTTTGGGATAAGGCACCAAAAGTATAGGCAACAAACAGAAAAATAAACAAGTGAGACTACATCAAACTAAAAAGCATATGCATGGCAAAAGAAACAACAAAATAAAAAAGGCAATCTATAGAATGAGAGAAAATATTTGCAAACCGTCTATCTGAAAAGGGATTGATACCCAAAACATATAAGGAACTCATACAACATAGTAACAAAAAAACAAATAATCTGATTTTGAAAATGATCAGAGTACCTAAGTAAACATCTTTCCAAAGATGACATCCAAATGACCCTTAGGTGCAAGAAAAGATTGTCAACATCACTAATCATCAGGGGAATGCAAATCAAAACCCCAGTGACATATCACATTACATCTGTTAGGATGGTTATTATTAAAAGACAGGAAATAGCAAATGTTGGCAAGGTGTGGAAAAAGGGTAACCCTAGTGCAGCGTTGATTGGAATGTAAATTGGTGCAGCCACTATTTGGAGATTCCTCAAAAATTAGAATTACTAATGATCCAATAATATCCAATAATTTCACTTCTGGCTACATATCTGAAGGAAATTAAATCACTACATCGAAGAAATATCTGCATTGTCATGTCCATTGCAGCATATTCACAATAGCCAAGATATGAAAACAACCTCAATGTCCATTGACTGATGAATGGATAAAGAGAATGTGTGTGTTTTGTATTATATATAAATGTTTATATTGTTTATAATGATTATATTATATATAATATACACACATACACAATGGAATATTATTCAGCCATAAAAAGAGGAAATTCTTTTCATTTGCAAATTCAGGAGATCTAATATGCAGTATGTTGTTAAGAATACTGTATTGTAAACTCAAAAGTTGTTAAAAGAGTAAATATTAAGTGTTCTCACACAAAACAAAGACAAAAGAAAAAAATTGTAATTATATGAGGTGATAAGGTGTTAACTTAGTCATCACTTACCAATGTATATGTATTAACTTCTCACATTGTACACCATGAACTCATACAATGTTATATGTCAATTGTAGATCAAGAAAACCAGAGAAAAAAGAATTATAAGGAAATATGCTCTAATAAACTGACAAAAATTGTTAAAATATATAAGTTAATAATTGAAAAACCCAACTTTCCTAACCATGAAATATCCATTTATATATAGAGTAAAATATTTATTTTCTGAGATTATCTAGGTACCTGGAGGTGATTTGTTTTTAATCACTGTATTCAGAGTAACTTGAGAACAACTGGGAGTTTTCAGTTAGAGCTGCAAGTGAATTCTATAACATTGTAGGCTTTAAATATTATTAATTCTAGGGGCGCCTGGGTGGCTCAAGTCGGTTAAGCAGCCGACTTCGGCTCAGGTCATGATCTCACAGTCCGTGGGTTCGAGCCCCGCGTCGGGCCCTGTGCTGACAGCTCAGAGCCTGGAACCTGTTTCGGATTCTTTGTCTCCCTCTCTCTGACCCTCCCCCATTCATGCTCTGTCTCTCTCTGTCTCAAAAATAAATAAACGTTAAAAAAAATTTTTTTTAAAATATTATTAATTCTAGACAAATTTAAGGAACTATTTCCATGTTTCCATTTAATTGAGTTATGTAAACAAATAAGAGTTTAGCAACACAAATAATTCTCTTTCTGTGACTAATATTTGAAATACAAAAATTAATGTTAATAGTTTATATCTTTTACCCAAGCATAGAAAGATATTTGACTGTAAATCTCACCAAAATTGAGTATTGCTCAATAAAGTTAGTCAACAAGTTATCAGGAAAGTAGAATCTTCTATGTATGTCCTTAAGCAAATGTTCACCAGGAAGATATTTCAAATTAAACAATTTAAAAAAAAGTAAAATTAAACAAGTTAAGTTTATTATTGCAGTGAAGGACAATATATACCATGGGGAAACATGAGTATTTCAGTAAAAGATGTATTAGATGATTTGGGGGAGGATCTAAGGAAACAGGGGTTTGTTGTCGATTGAATGATATCATAAATCAGAGGCAATTCTGTAATTCAGCATCTCAACACATTTCATATGCAGGAAAAGGAGACTAGAATGAAGATAAATTTGTAATTGGTACAAAAGTAGCAGTTACTCTTTTAGCCAAGAGAGGGGATTGGTTGGCATTTTTAGGATGGTACAGTAACTTTGATTTTTTTCTGTGCTTAAATGAAATTGTGAGATGACCTTTCTTTGTCTCGTTTTATCATAATTTTAGAGTATTCCTTATATGAGTTTGGTATATTGCAAGATTGTTTATGATCAAATGGAGAACAAAATGACTAGCTTGTAATAACACTGACATTTAGCTGTGAACATCAGATTAGTTCCAGAGATCAGATGCTAATTTTATTTTTCTCATTAAGAACAAGTCTTCATTTTCTTAACACCTTGATGTGAGAGCAACTAAGAAGGGTCCTGTCATCTGCCTTCACAAGTTGGCATTGTTAGTTGGATTCAAATCACCAACAACAGGCAATGTTATCACTTTGGTTTCTATCCTGGGTTGTTATTTGCTTTCTGTTCACTGGTAACTATTTTTCTTTAAAAAAATTGATTTTTAATGTTCTTACTTTATAAGCAATACATTTTGATTATTAAATATACAGAAAATATAAATAATGAATAATTAAAACCATCTCTCATTCCATCATGCAGAGAATTGTAAGTATTTTGGTGTGCATGGGTTACTCAAAAATTAGTGGTTCCTTGGGGCGCCTGGGTGGCTCAGTCGGTTGAGCGGCCGACTTCGGCTCAGGTCACGATCTCGCGGTCCGTGAGTTTGAGCCCCGCGTCGGGCTCTGTGCTGACAGCTCAGAGCCTGGAGCCTGTTTCAGATTCTGTGCCTCCCTCTCTCTCTGACCTTCCCCCATTCATGCTCTGTCTCTCTCTCTCTCTCAAAAATGAATAAACGTTAAAAAAAAAAAAAAATTAAAAAAAAAAAATTAGTGGTTCCCCAATTATGAAAGTTTTAAATTTGGTTCTGTGAAAGGTGAACGTAAGTGGAGTTATTTATATTAAGGGGTTTTAAAATGGATCTGGGAGGACATTAAGGAAGTCAGCTTCAGGCGTGTTCTCATGGATTGAAACCATGAACTTTGAACGGGGCCAAACTACAAATATATAAAGGACTCTGCCCAAAGACTTGCAACTTGCTACAGTAGGAGACTGCTTAGTGAGACAAGATTAGTTTTCTGCTACCAACACCAATCAAAATTCTTCCTAAACAACACATACAAGTGTTCCCTTTGTCTTTAAAAATTCGTGACTTTTGTTCCCTATGTAGGGGGACAGGATTTGGGTTGTTACCCAAATCTGTGCTCTCTGAATTGCAAATCTCAGACTCTAAATAAATGCTTTTGTTTTATTTAAGTTCTACTTCTTTTATTGATCGATATTTAAAAAGGGGATGCTCTGGGGGCGCCTGGGTGGCGCAGTCGGTTAAGCGTCCGACTTCAGCCAGGTCACGATCTCGCGGTCCGTGAGTTCGAGCCCCGCGTCAGGCTCTGGGCTGATGGCTCAGAGCCTGGAGCCTGTTTCCGATTCTGTGTCTCCCTCTCTCTCTGCCCCTCCCCCGTTCATGCTCTGTCTCTCTCTGTCCCAAAAATAAATAAAAAATGTTGAAAAAAAAAAATTTAAAAATAAAAAAAAAAAAAAAAGGGGATGCTCTGGAAAAAATTCTTGTTCCTGATGAACTTGCAGACCTATTGCTTTCTTCCATGTATATATGTGTACGTTGGAATGCTTGTACATAAATTTTCACCAAAGTATAACCTAGAGAGTTAAATGAATTTTTGCCAAGAGAGCACACCCATTTAATCACCATTTAGATCAAAATATAATACAAGACAAGCCCCAGGAGTCTTCCTTAAGCCCCTTCCAAATCCTCCCTTGCAACCTTCTAGATTTTTCACCAAGATACCCGTATTGTGATGTCTAATACAAGAGACATCTTCCCTGCTTTTCTTTTCATATAAATATATTTTCTGTGAATAACGAATGTTTTATTTCTTATGGGCCAATCATTAAACTTTTTTTGAAAAAAAATTATTGTCTTTTGTACTGAATAAGACCTCTAGTATGACGTTAAATAGAACTGATGATGGCAGACAGTCTTGTCTTGTTCTTAATTTCAAGGGAGGGGAAGATGTTTTTAACTGTTCACCATTAATTGCAGTGTTAATTGTGTTTCCATCTGTGGGTCATTTCCTTTCTGACTCAATAACTTCCTTCAGTATTACATTCATGTCAGTCTTCTGGTGATAATTTCTCCCAGACTTTATTTGTCTGTACTTTGCCTTCCGTTTTGAAGGATATTTTTGGTAAATATAGAGCTCTAGTTTGTTAGTTATTTTATTCATTGTTTTGAAGATGTCACTCACTGCCTTCTTTTAATCTGGATATATATTTTTTTTTCCTTTATTTTTTTCATTTCTTTTGGCTGGCTTCTTTTTCCTTTCTTTTCTTTTGGTTGCAGGTTTGACTTACTTTGTGCTTACCTTTCTTAAAGTTCATAGCAATCTTGAAACTGTGGCTTAATGTCTTATTAGTTTTAGAAAATGCTACACTATTATTTCTTAGTATATTTTTGTGCCTCATATTCTCTCTGCTTAATTCCTTGGAGTCTAAGTTTATGTATTTTAGATATTCATGTCCTGTCCTACATTTCTTGTATGTTCTCTCCTATAGTTTGCTATGCATATGTTACTTCTTGAATCGACTTTGCCTGCTCTATAAACTGAACAACAAAACTGTATGATGTAATGCCTGAAGTTCCAAAACCTCCCACAAAAGACCACCAGAGTCGTAAGTCAAAGCCAAGCGGCAAGGGTCGTTTATTGCAGGTTTGAACCTGGTCCTCTGCGCACTCGTCGCCGGTGACACAAGAGGCCATGATTAGGGTTGGTATAGCGTTTTTATAGACAGAGACAAATAGCACAGGGGAGGTTTTTACTTGTGGCGGGAGGAAGAAAGGGGGAAAGGGGTAGGTGAGGAATGTGCTAAGCAAGCAGGTTTACAGAAGCGAGAAATGCCGGTTAGTTTGTATACAATCACTCACTCCATTACATACCAGACTACATTTAGGAAGTTTTACAGCCCATTCTACAGCGGGTTACAATCAGGAAAGGTCTCACAATGCTCATAGCAAACAGCAAGCAAAACAGACTTCTCAGCAATTGTATTTCTTATCAAAGATCCATAATAAGCAGAAAAGAGAACCTAGCTTTAAACTAAGGCAGGGCTGTCATTTGGATTCAAAGCTGTTCCTTTCATATGACAGTGCACCTGTTTACAACTTGGTTTATTGAATATTTTAAGCTCACTGTTGAGACCTATTACTAAGAAAAAAAGATTCCTTTTAGAATATTATTGCTAATTGACAATATTCTTGGTCACCAAAGTGTTCTGATAGAGGTGGAGAAAGAGATTAATGTTTTCATGCCTGCTAACACAACATCCATTCTGCAGCCCACAGATCAAGGATCAATTTCAACTTTCAAGTTTTATTATTTAACAAGTACATTTCTTAAGGCTATAGCTGCCATAGATAGTGATCCCTCTGATGAACTGGGCAAAGTAAATTGAAAGTCTTTCAGAAAGGATTCACCATTCTAGCAGCCATGAAAAACATTTGTGATTCATAGAAGGAGGTCAACATGTCAGTATTAACAGGAGTTGGGAATAAGTTGGTTGCAACCCTCATGGATGACTTTAAAGGGTTCAAGACTTCAGTGGAACAAGTAACAGCAGATGTAGTGAAAATAGCAAGAGAACTAGGATTGACAGTGGAGGGGTGCCTGGATGGCTCAGTTGGTTAAGTGTCCGACTCTTGATTTCAATTCAAATCGTGATCTCTAGGTTTGTGAGTTTGAGCCCCACAAGCGTCTCTGCACTGACAGCATGGAACCTGCTTGGGATTCTCTCTCCCTCCTTCTCTGCTCTTCACCTGCTTGCTCTCTATCTCTGTCTCAAAATGAATAAAAATAAACTTTAAAAAAAAGTGGAGGCTGAAGACATGATTGGATTGCTGCAATCTTTTGATAAATCTTTAACAAATGAAGAATTACTTTTATGGACGAGGAAATAAAGGGGTTGCTTGAGATGGAATCTACTCCTGGTGAAGACACTGTGAGGATGGCGGAAATAACAAAATGTTTCGAGTATTCCATAAACTTGGTTGATAAATTAGAAGTAGGGTTTGAGAGAATTGATTCCAATTTTGGAAGAAGTTTTACTGTGTAAAATGTTATCAAACTGCATCTCATGACACAGAGAAATACTTCCTGAAAGGAATATAGGTAGCAAATTTTATTGTTGCGTTATTTCTTTAAATTGCCACAGCCACCCCAACCTTCAGCAGTTCAGTCAGCAGGCATCAATATTGAGGCAAGACCCTCCAGCAGCAAAAAGATTATGCTCACTGAAGGTTCAGACCATTGTTAGCATTTTTCAGCAATAAAGTATTTTTAAATTATTCTGTGTACATTGGTTTTTAGACATAACGCTATTTGTACACTCAATAGATTACAGTATAGTGTGCACAAAACTTTTGTATGCACTGGGAAACCAAAATATTCTCTTGACTTACTTTAGTGTGATATTTACTTTATTGTGGTGGTCTGGAAAAAAACCCTGCAATAACTTCTAGGCATGCCTGCAATAATGTTTACTAAATCTGAACATCAGGAGAAAACAGACTATCAGGAACCTGTGGGACAAAAAAAATATCCAAAATTCGTATCACCAGAGTCCTAGAATCAGATGAGAAAAACAATCAGATGAGTGTAATAAAAAAAAAAAAAATTGCAAATCCTTTCCAAAATTGGTGAGAGTCAAAAACATACTGCTTAAAGTAGCTGTGAAAACCCCAAATTTCAGGGGCGCCTGGGTGGCGCAGTCGGTTAAGCGTCCGACTTCAGCCAGGTCACGATCTCGCGGTCCGTGAGTTCGAGCCCCGCGTCAGGCTCTGGGCTGATGGCTCGGAGCCTGGAGCCTGTTTCCGATTCTGTGTCTCCCTCTCTCTCTGCCCCTCCCCCGTTCATGCTCTGTCTCTCTCTGTCCCAAAAATAAATAAAAAACGTTGAAAAAAAAAATTAAAAAAAAAAAAAAAAGAAAACCCCAAATTTCATAAACTCTAAGAAATCCATGCTAAAACACATTATAATTAAGCTTCTGAAGATTAAAGATAAAGAAAAAAATCTTTTTTTTTTAAATTTTTTTAACGTTTATTTATTTTTCAGACAGAGAGAGACACAGCATGAATGGGGGAGGGGCAGAGAGAGAGGGAAACACAGAATCTGAAGCAGGCTCCAGGCTCTGAGCCATCAGCCCAGAGCCCGACGCGGGGCTCGAATCCGCGGACCGCGAGATCGTGACCTGAACCGAAGTCGGATGCTTAACTGACTGAGCCACCCAGGTGCACCAAGAAAAAAAAATCTTAAAAGCAGCCAGAGACAAAAGAAATATTATTACATAGGAACTGTAGAGAAGACAGAGAGAAAAATAAAATCTAAACTTTCTTTTGGTGGATCACAGCTTTTCAAAATGTTCAGCCTCCCTTTATAAAACCCCTTGCTACAGATAAATTAAACATTTTAAATCACGGAATTGAGACTTGGTCATCTTAATTGCTTTTCCAAATAGAGTATTAACAAAAAATACATAACATGTGCCTCTTAGGAATATTAAGAGCCTTCTTATGATCTGTTACTTCTCTCATTTCCCACTGCATATGCCCTGAGTCCCAGCATGAAGATGTGCAGCTGACCCATGAAAGGTTGCCATACTAGAGAAAAATTAACCATTGTTGTTGTGAACAATTAGCATTTGGGGATTTTTTTTTAAACCTAAGGTAGCCTATACTGACTGATATTCCTCATCCTGAGTCCTGGGTCCATGTGGTTTTTTAGAAACTAGGATAGGTTCAGGCTCTCAAATTTAAGCATGACTGGAAGATGCCTTCTTCCCGTAAATATATTTTCCTATTATGTTGAGCCTCCAGCTTCAACAAATAAACATGTTTTAATTGAAGCTGCAAATATTATGAAAATGACGAATATGTATATTCATGGCCACCTCTCTTTCTTTATTTGTAAATTACATCATTTTTTGTGTACCAACTCTTTCTACATCTTTATTTATTTATTTTTTTAATTTTTTTTAATGTTTATTTATTTTTGAGACAGAGAGAGACAGAGCATGAACAGGGGAGGGGCAGAGAGAGAGGGAGACACAGAATCGGAAGCAGGCTCCAGGCTCTGAGCCATCAGCCCAGAGCCCGACGCGGGGCTCGAACTCACGGACCGCGAGATCGTGACCCAGGCTGAAGTCAGATGCTTAACCGACTGAGCACCCAGGTGCCCCTCTACATCTTTAATCATTGCTATTTTATTTTTTAATTGTTTTTAATATGAAATTTATTGTCAAATTGGCTTCCATATAACAACCAGTGCTCATCCCAACAGGTGCCCTCCTCAATGCCCATCACCCACTTTCCCCTCCCTCCCTAGGAATTTACCCAAGCGATACAGTAGGCTGATGCCTAGGGACACTTGTACCCCAATGTTTATAGCAGCACTTTCAACAATAGCCAAATTATGGAAAGAGCCTAAATGTCCATCAACTGACGAATGGATAAAGAAGATGTGGTTTATATATACAATGGAATACTACTTGGCAATCATTGCTCTTTTAAACTCTTTTGTCATTTCCAGTCAGTTATTCTGTTATTCCCAATTCTCTTTGAAAATATTTACAATCAACTACAGACAAACAATGCTTCATCTTTCAAGATATTCATGGAAAAGACCCAGACAAATGTTCTAGAACACAGGTTTCTGATAACTTTAAGATCGTAACACTGAACTGGGTAAGAATTTCTAAAACTTTAATGGAAAACTTATTGATTCATAAAGCCATTAACCCAAGATGAAGCAAAACAAGCATTAATTACATGAGACTGGATGAACTAATGAAGATAATTATAACTTTTATGACTTTATTTAAAACATTGCTGGTTTGGAGCACCTGAGTGTCTCACTTGATTAAGCATCTGATTTATGATTTTGGCTCAGATCATGGTCTCATAGTCGTGGGATCGAGCCCAGGGTCGAGCTCCTGTTAGGCTATGCACTGAGCATGAAGCCTGCTTGGGGTTATCTCTCTCCCTTTCCTTCTGCCCCTTCCCACCTCAAAAAAAAAAAAAAATAATAATTAAATTAAAATAAAGTAAAATAAAACATTGCTTGTTCTTTTTTATTTAAAAATTTTTAATGTTTATTTATTTTTGAGAAAGAGAGTGAATGAGCAGGAGAGCGGCAGAGAGAGAGGGAGACACAGAATCATCTGAAGCAGACTCCAGGCTCTGAGCTGTCAGCACAGAGCCAGATGCAGGGCTCAAACTCAGGACCTGTGAGATCCTGACCTGAGCTGAAGTTGAATGCTTAAATGACTGAACCACCCAGGTGCCCCACATTGCTTGTTCTTTAATGTTTTGTTTTCCAGATATAAATGATCTTTTTTTCCCCTCTTTTAAGCTGTCTATAACTTGCAGCAATTTGGAAAAATACAGTTTAAAACGTTTATATTTCTATCCCTACCTGATTCCTCCAGAATTCAGAAACTCAGATTAAGTATTCTTCTTTTTCATGGCAAAAAGCATATTTACATATGGCCAATAACAATCTATTCTCTTTGGGGCGCCTGGGTGGCTCAGTCAGTTAAACGTCTGACTCTTGATTTCAGCTCAGATAATGATCACACTGTTCCTGGGTTTGGGCCCCGCATTGGGCTCTGCGCTGGTAGCATGGGGCCTGCTTGGAATTCTGTTTTCCCCTCTCTCTGCCCCTCCCCAGCTCATGCTGTCTTGCTCTCAAAATAAAATAAACATTAAAAAATAAAAATTAAAAAAAAAGAAAAGATTCTGTTCTCTTTGTAGTAAGATACAATTAGGGAAGTCTTCAGTTTTGTTTCTTAGTCTATTGGGACTTTTCAAGCTCTAATCTGATATTCCTCATTACCAAACTATTTTAAAGAAATAAGGTTGATTTTATTGAGCCAATAAAGCTCCTGGATATTAACAAATCTTTTAGAATATGCATTGAATTATCATTCTTGTTACATTTTTGTAAATAATTAGATGAAGCTTAATAAGACTGACTTATTTTATAAACAATTTAGTTTGACCATAATTGTCTTTGATAAAAATGAAATGACTATTAAAAAAGTTGTGTTTCACTAGAAAGCTGTAGTGTACCTATTATCAGATTCTAGTCCTATTCATTGTCTTTGAGGTCTTATTATCTATTTGTAAACTTCAAAGAGTCACCACAACAGATCACGTGTAGACAGGCTTCATGTCTGTTGCTGTAGAGGTCACTCAAATAAGTTAACAGAAATCGACATTCTCAAAGACAGTCAAGCTACAAACCAGGACAAATCCATCAAGTTGAAACTGACATCCTCATTACATCATCTAAAAATGCTTCAAACTCAATTTAAAAAAAATTTTAACATTTATTTATTTTTTGAGAGACAGAGAGAGAGCATGAGCAGGGGAAGGGCAGAGAAAGAGAGGGAGTCACAGAATCCGAAGAAGACTCCAGGCTCGGAGCTGTCAGCACAGAGCCCTACGTGGAGCTCGAACTCAGGAGCCATGAGATCATGATCTGAGCTGAAGTCGGACGCTTAACCGAGTGAGCCACCCAGGCGCCCCACTTCAAACTCAAATTTAAAAATCTTCTCAACTGGCTCTGCAAACTCAGAAACTGAGTTTATACTTTGCTGGAACTATTAACCTTTGTTTTTTCTTTTGTTTCAATAGAAATGCCTCTTATTAAACTAGCTGATTGCTCCCATCATACAGAAGCCCCTGTTAGGTAGGAGCTCACGGTGCAATACCATCTCCTGAAATAAAATGCTCTCACACTCATTGACTTTAAAAAATAATAAAGACATGTGATTGCTAACACATTGTGTGGTGCCTATGTAAACAACTCTTCATGCTTAAGTATAAATTATTGATACCTAACTTACAAACCTAATTCAATAAAGGAAATCTGATTATGTGCAACATTAGTGGAGAAATTTGTGTTAGATTAAGCAAACCTGGATCTTTTGTGTGAAATTTTAACCCACCCTCCCAACAAAATTAATTACAGGCAGATAATCACAGAGTCAGATCATAAAGTCTGATCGGAAAAGTTAACAAAAAGAGCTGGCATTCTTTATTCCTTCCTTATCTTCAGCGTATTTCTTCTCAAGAAGTATTACATGCATATCTACTTTTTTTTGCAGTTACTTTCTCTCCAATTCATATTTTTGTCTCACTCTGACACACTGTGCATAATCTTATGTGGAGCATGTCTTCAGTTATCAGCAGTGTTTTCCTCAGAAGCACTGCTATCCAATCATTTGCCAGTATCAATATGTGCTTTGTTTTTATGTGTGTATTATTTAGCAAAGTTAAACAGTGATATGTGAATTAACATGTTCATGATGCTATCTGTAAGAGAAGACGAGTTACTGAAAATTGGTTTTAACCAGTGCCAGTTTGGAAAAGAACGATGACTCTTGCAACCACTTTGCAATTCTTAACTTAATAGCATTAAATCTAAGTTGAACTATAAGACCAAAATTTGGGTCTACTTTTAGGAGAAAATGAGAAGCACATTGAAATCATGTATGTGAGAGTATTCTGTAAAGTATGATTTCTGCACAAATGGAAGTTATTACTGGAATCCATCTATAAATCTTTTGTCAAAAAAACGTACTGGGGCGCCTGGGTTGCTCAGTCGGTTAAGCTTCCGACTTCAGCTCAGGTCACGATCTCGCGGTCTGTGATGAGTTCAAGCCCCGCGTCGGGCTCTGGGCTGATGGCTCAGAGCTGGGAGCCTGCTTCTGATTCTGTGTCTCCCTCTCTCTCTGACCCTCCCCCGTTCATGCTCTGTCTCTCTCTGTCTCAAAAATAAATAAATGTTAAAAAATTAAAAAAAAACAAAAACAAAAACAAAAAACGTACTTCCTTGGTGAAAAAGATTGAAAGAATAAAACAACATTTTAAGCCTTGCTAAATGAATTGTTTTTATCCATTATAATGCATTTGCATTTACAGCATGAAGTTTCTTTTTTTTTTTTTAATTTTTTTTTTAACATTTATTTATTTTTGAGACAGAGAGAGACAGAGCATGAACGGGGGAGGGTCAGAGAGAGGGGGAGACACAGAATCAGAAGCAGGCTCCAGGCTCTGAGCTGTCAGCACAGAGCCCGATGCAGGGCTCGAACCCACAGACTGTGAGATCATGACCTGAGCCGAAGTCAGCCGCTTAACCGACTGAGCCACCCAGGTGCCCCTACTGCATGAAGTTTCTAATCCTTCCTTCCAGATTCTTCTGTTCAGGAGTCCCTGACTGCAATAATCAACCAGAATTACCCA
Organism: Neofelis nebulosa; assembly: GCF_028018385.1. Taxonomy (NCBI): domain Eukaryota; kingdom Metazoa; phylum Chordata; class Mammalia; order Carnivora; family Felidae; genus Neofelis; species Neofelis nebulosa. The sequence continues at coordinate 76,879,217 of NC_080783.1, read as the reverse complement.
TCCTTTTCTCCAAGATCTTACCAATGCTTCACTTGTCTTTCAGGGCCTTCCAGATGCAGGCTGATAAAGAAGTTTTGATTCAATGGAAATAGACCAAATATGTTGCATTTAAGTAATAGAAAAATTCTCACACTGGCTGGGCCCATGAAGGAGAGTTTTTGGGATCTGTGAAAGCATATCTTTCTTTTCAATTTATTGAATTTTACACTTAACACACAACCTTGGTTTATTTCATTTTTTTTATCCTCTCTGAAAATTTTTCACTTTTTTTTTTCAGTTTTCAATTCCTCTTCTAGGATAATGATAGTGTACTTTCCTTAGAACTATAATCAATATCTATAATAGTGGAGCCAAAATGTTCATTTTTCGACACCAGAATAATACAATTTGATTTCCATTTCATTAAGGATTATATTGTTCTGCCCCCTCTCTACTCTCACTTGGGATTAAAAATGGACATTGTACGTATCTCGTTTCAATGATTGTCAGATACCTGACATTTTAGGCTTATTGCATTAAAGCCGTTATGTCAGTGATAAGGGGACAAAAAAATAGCCTGTCATGGTGAGAACATTAATACTTGGTAAAACGTGCTTTTTTTACAGCACAATTTTCTCAAGTATAAAGTAAGGAAAATTGCTACCCAAGTACAGCCTAAAAGCTTTATTAGTGGTTTTGATGTTTCAAAATATAAAATATGTAGGTAGAAAAGATGAGTTCCTATTGAGCACTAGATGGGGCTTGAAAAAGAATAATCCATTCTCTGAAGCAAAAGTACAGATTCTTTATCCAAAATAATGTTAAGTAATGCAAGATAATGGAAAGATCAAAGTTGACAGAAATAGCTACGCCATGTAACTTATTACTAAAAGAAGATTTGGTTCTACCTTTATGTGGTTATTTCACAGATAATCAAAAGAAGTAGTGAAAAACACTGCATGAAAACCAGTATAAAACACTGATATTGTTCAATGAATGTATATGTGTATCTGTGCTCAGGTCCTTGTCTCTCGCACATATACAGCCTGGAATGGCAAGAATTAGACCAGGATATGGTGAGCTCTAAGAATAAGCATAAAGTAAATGTAATACTAGTACATTTCATAGACATTACAATTTTTCTTTTTTAATATATGCTCTTTTACAGTTGATCTATTTTTAAAATCATGGTGAAAGAAATTAGTGAGGTTTAAAGACTAGTTCATTGTTAAACTTAGGATGTTCAACTGTAAAAAGAAAACCAAGACACTGATTAATTGACAGTTAGCTTTAGGCGAATATTTCATCTGCATATTTCAAAATATTTATGTTTTTATATAATTGATAATAATATTCTTCTTTCATCCTTTAATGCAAACCTAAAAATAATATATATAATAACCAAGGGGTACAGAATCATTTTTCTATTTTATTTAACTCGTAACTTATTAATCTATTTTTTTGGAATACATCTAAGGGCAAACAGAAAAGACAATTTCTATGTACTTCCTTAAGAAACATAAAATTCTATTTCTATTTTATACTTTTTTGCATAATAATTTACTGTAATTTAACTAAAGCAATATTTTTTGTAATGCTTGATGAAAGCATAATCTCTTTATATCTATATATCTCTATATATCTGTGTATATATATAGGTATATATATCTCTCTATCTATAGATATCTATAAATAGATATATATAGAGATACATATATGGAAGGAAGTTGTATATCTGGGAGATAGTAAATGTAGGAAAAATTACTTTTCATTATGTATACTTTGGTGCCTTTCTAATTTTGTACTAGGTACATGTACTGCCTTTAAAAATTAAGACATCATTATCATCATCATCATCATCATCATCATCATAATGTGGCTGACAAATCCTGTGAAAATGCTATCTTGTCTGCATAATAAACTAAGAAAAATGCTTAGTTTTACTATCCATTCAGATGGGAAGGAGAAGGGGAGTCCCTAGGGAGAAATTAGAACAGGATGAATGGTGATAGCAGAGGAATGGTCCAGAAAGACAGAGTGAGCTGGAATGGAAGTTAAAAGACGATTTTTGAACTATCCCTAGTGGTGATGAGATGATGTCTATACACAGGGCTATGTATTTACTCTATATTAATTTGTTCCTAGTATTCCCTTCCCCTTAGCCTACCTTGTATCAGATAGTATTTTTCTAATAAATAGGTGCTATGACTTCTATCCAATGTGGCTTCAACAAAAAGAGTATTCATTGGACCACATCAACTGAAAAATTAAGAACTAGAGTCCTTTTCAGTCAGGGGTTGCAGACCTCAATATGCACCTCTGTGCAAATTTTAAAATTTCTCTTTTTTAAAAGTTTTTAATATTTATTCATTTTTGAGAGACAGAGAGTGAGAGACAGAGAGTGAGGAGGCGAAGGACAGAGAGAGAGAGACAGACAGACAGAATTTGAAGCAGGCTTCAAGCTCTGAGCTGTCAGCATAGAGCCCAAAGCAGGGCTCAAACGCAGGGAGGGCGAGATCATGACCTGAGCTGAAGTCGGCCACTTAACCTATTGAGTCACCCATGCATCCCTGTGCTCTCTTACTCTTGACCTGATTGGTTTGATGTGTATCAGGCACTCAGAGAATGGAATGTCAAGTTTGGCTTAACTGTGGCTGCATGACTACCCCTTGGATCCAGGCATGAGTGAGTTTTACTGAAGCGTAGTGCTTAAGTATTGAAGACGAAACATCTGGATACTACTCCCCCAAAAAGGAAACAAAACGCTGGGTAATTAAAATAGTAACAGTCTACTTTATATTTTTCTATAGTGTTAGTTAATATCACAGGACTGCATATGCTTAGTAACTTAGGAAACATAATTAAAAGATGCCTGAGATCCACATTATAGTGAAATTAAGCTTAGGAATTCTAAATAGGTTTAACATTCTTTGGCGTGGGGGGGGGGTGGTATTTGGATTTAACTCTGTTAGGTATAGCTTGGTTTTATCAGAAAATAGGTGGATATGTGCAAATAGCCTCAGGCAAACACATCACAGAATCTGAAAGAAAACAAACAAACAAATATATGAAGGTATATAGAATATGTTCCCCAAAGACAGTCTGGATAAGTGAGTACCCCAATGAGAAACTACTTTCATGTAAGGAGAGCAGATATATTCAGCTTAGAATCTAAGAAATGTACTTTCAATGTTGGATGATCTTCCTATCTTACACTATTCTCAAAATGCTCTTCCATAGTTTTCATTGCTCTTGGTTTGCTTTTTCATGTACAAAACTAATTAACTGTAGAAGGACTGCTTCAAATAGAAAAGTTTGTTTTTGTTTTTGCTGTTGTTGTTGTCGTTATCTATCAAGAAAGCCAAAGTAGTGGAGGATGTTGTAAGCATTTTATTTAACCCTGAGAACTTATAATAAGAAAGGATAATTGAATCACAGCCATAAGTGGAATCTTCACATTTTATATTTGCTGTCTACAGCAGTCAGTCATTGACTGTCATCACCTGGGCTCAGTTTTTACAAATTTGCATGCAGAGTCAGGATGCACAGTGGAAAGCCATCAGGCCTCAGAGTGACATCTGGCTTTATGAACACCTAGTTACACAGACCAGCCCTGTGAGCTTTGCCAAGTTCTTCCGATGCATTTTAAGCCTCAGTCTCCTTTGCTATCAAATGGCAAATGCGTTAATTTTAACCATCATACAGGTTGTGCAGTGGTTTTTAAAACCACTTTGCCCACCCTTTAGTTGTGGTCTCCCAGCCAGTCTACACAGGGCCTTCCTAATAGAACATCATTCTGTGCCTCCCTTCTCTTTGTTGTCTCTTCAGCTTTCTGTTCTCTGGCTCCTCATCTTGGAAGAGATGCCATTGCCTGTTGGACTCCAGCTCACTGAATCACAGTTGGGAAATTATCCTCTGGCAAAGACATAGGGAAATTTATAGAGAAATCATGACTGTTTCTTCTCTCAGGACTTGTAGTTTTGAACTGACAGTACAGACAAATTGAAGGCTTAAAGTTGTCTTACACATTTCACCCAATTTTATAGTTGTTCATGATGGCAAGTTTATTCCAGTACAATATTATTGCTGAAGTCAAAGTTCTTCAAAAATTAGTTAATATATTTTTTCACCACAAATATATCAATATCTAGGCCATTCCAGAAATACTTATATATGTGTGTATAAGTATGCACACAAGTATAAATGTATATGTTATATACATGTGAAATTGGATTTTGCTTATGATCAACAGAAAAAAAAATTGATTTGCTACACTTAGGTAGGTGACAAGCATTTATGTTATTTTGCAGGAGAGAGTATCCCTTTTGTGCTGGTGAAAATATTTTGCAGTACAAATTTATTTAATGTGGTTACATGTATGCTCTTTATAGAAGTAGTAAGGACTGTCACAACTCTGTGTGAGTTGAGAGAGGCAGTAGGTGACTTCAAATGTAGCCCAGGGTTTTGGTTTGATTCCCATATGAACCAAGAATGAACAGTTTTCAAGGGCCCTAGGGAGTAAGGGGATATTCCATCGTACCAACTCGAGTAAAACCTCAAGTAAGTCAATAGGATCATTTGGGAGTGTTCAGGAATTAATTCAGTTAAAACATCACATATGTTTACAAACAAAATAAAATGTATCATTCTTTAAAGTAGTGTGTTACATCTGCATGTGGTTCAGGTGGGAACCAAAGCATGTAATCCACAAAGATCTGCTTCACAGAAAGACTTCATTAAAAGATTGGTTGTGAAAACAACCTGAACAGGAAACGTTGTCCAATCTAAGTCATAAACTTTGAATTTCTAGTAATTGAAAGATGTGATAAAGACCAGCAACTCTTCTTCAAACAAGGAAACCAAGGTCCAAAGAAATCAGGTAAAACTGAGTCTCACAAAATTAAGTAATTTGAGCAAGGTCACTGGTTAATAAGTTGTAGAATTGAAGGAAGAGTCTAGTTTAGTATGTTTTTGTAGAACACCAGGCCAATCGATGCCAGTTCAAATTTTCCCTCTTTGTGATTATCAAGAAGGGAATAACCTGTTCCATTAATTTGTTGACTTCCTAATTAATATAAAATTTTATTTTTTTCTTACTTTCCCTTTAACTTGCTAAGTACAATCTTTTGAAAAAAATTTTTGTCTTTAGCCATTAACATTTCTCTCTGCTCTGTATTTCCCCCTTCATTTATATCTTTCAATCATAAATATAAAGCCATGTATTTTTTTTGTTGTAGTTCGTTCAAGGACTCATATATAACACACAGATCAAATTTTTCTTTAATATTAGATCCTCTAGGCTTAAGGGAGTTTAAGGGGTATCTTTGACAGAGTCTACATTTCTGTGGGAGATCATTCTGTAACTGAGTGGTTTTATAGACCTGATTTACTGTGACTTATGCACATTGTGTCTTGTACAGTTGAGACTCTCATGTCTAGCTTCTGTTACTGGGAGAATCATGCAGGCTCTTTGTAACAAATTGACCCTACTAAAACCTATAGATCATTTTGATTCAACTACATACATACAGTCTCAGCCTGACTCTGAAAGCTTTATTTTTTAATTGGGCTTAAAACTCTTCTTGTCACTTTTGTGTCAGGTGAAATGCAGTGGAAATTCTAGGAGTCCAGAGAGAATATGATTGTCAAAAATGGTTTGAGAACCAAGCAAATCTGGTAAATAAGCTGCTAATAGAGCAGAAGCAGTTGAATATCTGAGAAGGATTTTTATATTTTGCATTTTGTTATTTGAGCTTTGGGATAAAATGTATTCCCAAAAGATTTTAATGTTTCTTAACACCTTAATGTTGTTCTACTTGTGGATATAGGTGTGTGAATAGTATTTGTGGCATAGTATAATAATTTTGTGTATGTTAAGAATTTACTTCTAGTAACTACAAATTTTGGACAAACCCAATTAGGATGAATAATTCATCTATACCAAATCCACATAATGCGCAAATCAAGGTAGATATGCAGACAGATACCAGGAGTAGAGTAGCACAGCATAAATGCCATGTAAAAGAAAGAAAAACAGTTCAAAATGAGTAAAAGTTCTTTACTAACTGCAACATTAAGATACAATGTCTTGGCAGAGATAGAGTTGGGTTTTAGAGCCAGATGATGGCAGATACTAGGTGCTAGACTAAGGAAACTGGGGGCTAGCTTTTGGAAATTTAAAATTATTTTAATGTTTATTTATTTTTTGAGAGACAGAGACAGAGTGTGAGCAGGGGAGGGGCAGAGAGAGAGGGAATCACAGAATCCAATGTGGGCTTCAGCCTCTACACTGTCAGCACAGAGCCAGACCTGGGGCTTGAACTCATGAACCACAACTCATGAACCTGAGCCAAAGTCAGGTGTTTAATCAACTGAGCCACCCAGGTGCCCCAAGCTTTTGTAAATTTTAGGCAGAGACATGATCAATATAATTTTGAGAAGGCCCATTGGATAGATTAAGGCCCATGGTCTTTGGCAGTGAGATTTTATCTGTGTGGTGCAATTCTAGGGGATATTATCTGAATTTTGTTTCAATGATATGTTAATGATGATGGCAGTTAGTAGTTCAGTGCCATAGATACAAAATATTTTGTCATGGGTTGGACAACTTTAAACTAGAAATGATGGTTTTATATCCCACACAACATTCAAATGCTTTGATGGATAATGATGTACATTACAAACCTATAAATACATCTTTTAAAATGTAAATAAATCCACAGGGGTGCCTGGGTGGTTCAGTTAAGCATCCAACTTTGGTTCAGGTCATGATCTCATGGTTCAGGAGTTCGAGCCCCGCATTGGGCTCTGTACTGATAGCTCAGAGCTTGCAGCCTGCTTCCGATTCTGTGTCTCCCTGTCTCTTTGTCCCTTCCCCTACTCCTGCTCTGTCCCTCTCTCTCTCAAAAATAAACAAATGTTAAAAAAATTTTTAATATAAATCCACAAAAATTACTTTTGCCTGGCTTAATGATACTTAATTTTTTATAATAAACCTAATAAGTAAATTAAGGAGTGATTATACTCTAGCTGGTTTCAAGTTTATCCAATGTAATTAAAAATGTTAGAAATCGTACGACTAATGGCAAAGCTATGTAAGGGGTTTTAGTTGCCAGTACATTTCATTCATGCCAGTCTGTGTTGGCACATGAATTTACATTAATATTTGAAAATAATTATTTCTTAAAAAAAGAAAATATTTATTTTGTATGAATTTCTTATTCCAACATTTATTTCTTAAGGGTTTCTTTTTCCAACACGTTAGCTACAAATAACACATATCAACATTTTTGGTTGTATATTTCAAGTTGAGTTTTAAATATCTGCCACAAATAACAGTAATCAATGTTCCTAATCTGCTGACACTATTTTTATTGTAATGAAATAATTAAATATTAAGTTGAATTTTTTTTTACAATGAAACATGCTAATAAAGTTGGCAAATAGATTGTCCCTCCAAGCTTTAGAGAAAACTTTTAAAAATTCTAAAACTGTCACTTTAATGATAAAAAAAAAAGAATTTTAACATTAAATAAGAAATAAAAAGCCTGTTGTTTCTTTAGGAATAGCACAAATGACCCTGGACTATGCCAAGCCAATGCTATTTGGAAAAAAATAAAATAAAAGTAAACCAGCTTCCCCATGTTTCTTATATTACAACTCTGTCCACCCTACCCCACCCCCATACCCCATTACATCTTTTTTCCCTGCTGCCAATCTAAAGATATGATTTCTGAGGCGATTTTATTCTTATTTATTTATTTATTTATTTATGTATTTAGAGAGAACATGAGAAGTAAAGGGAGAGAAAGAGAATCCCAAGGAGGCTCCATGCCCAGTGCTAAGCCTGACCTGGGGCTGTATCCCATGACCCTGAGATCCTTACCTGAGCAGAAATCAAGGGTCAGATGCTTAACCAAGTGAACCACCCTGGGGCCTCTCTGAGGTATTTTTAAGTACAAAAGACAAAGTGTATTTCCTTCGTATGATGATATTTCAAGATAGGAAACATAGGTCAGATGACAATCTGTCAATGTAAATAAGGGAAGCTTGCCTTTGAGCGTGTCATACTTCATTATGCGTCACTTTGTGGCAGTGGTCTGCCGTGTGTTTTGGAATGTTTTCACTGATTAGAATGTTAGTGTATTCTGCCTTATTGAGCACAAACTTAGTCTGCTTTATATCTACTTATTTAAAATTTTAATTCACTTTATAAAGTTTACATATAGTAAATTCTCTCCATCAGTTTAAGAGTTTCGTCAGTAAACTATTATATCAGTATGGTGTCAGTATCAACTATTGCATTTAACAAATGCAAGCAAATGTATAGACATCAGCATCAATCAATATACAGAACAGGTCCATCATCCCCTTAAATTCTCTCTTGCTGCCAACAATAACGCTTGGAAGCCACTGGACTATTTTCTATTCTTCTAGTTTTACTCCAGGATACTATAGAAAGTGGAATCATATAGTTGGTAGACATTCAAGTCTGGCTTTTACTTAACATAACATGTTTGAGATTCATCTATGTTGTTACATGTGTCAATAGCTCATTACCCTTTATTGTTGAGCCATATTCCATAGTATGGTTGTACCACAGTCTGTTTATCCATTCACCCAGCTGGAAGAGGGTTGTGTTATTTCTAGTTTTTGGTGCTTATGAACAAAACTACTATAAATATATGACAGCTTCTGTGGGATCATGAGTTTTTACCTTTCTTGGGTAAGTGTTGATTGTATGATATTGATGGGTTCTATGGTAAGTGTGTGTTTAACTTCATAAGAAAATGCCAAACTATTTTCCAAAATGACTATACAATTTGGTGTTCCCACCAGCCATAAAATGGGAATTCTACTTGCTCAGTACCTTCTTGTTGTTTCTTTTCTTATTATTGAGGATTGAAGGTTCTTTACCATTCTGGATACTACTTTTTTTGTGTGTGTGTGTCAGATATGCAGTTGCCAAAGTATTTCCTAGTCTGTGACTTTTCTTTTCATTTTTTTTAACAGTATCTTACATGAGACAATAATATTGTTTTGTTGAGCTCTAATTTATGAATGTATTTGTGCTTTTGGTATGGTACTTAAAATTTTTTCCTAATTCAAAGTCATAAACAATTTTCTCCCAGGTTTTGTTACAAAAGTTTTGAAATTTTAGGATTTATATTTCAATCCCTGATCCATTTTAAGTTACTATTTATATTAGGTATGAGGGTACTGGTTGAGATTAGTTTGTTTATATAAAAATGTCCAGGGGTGCCTGGGTGGCGCAGTTGGTTAAGCGTCCGACTTCAGCCAGGTCACGATCTCGCGGTCTGTGAGTTCGAGCCCCGCGTCAGGCTCTGGGCTGATGGCTCGGAGCCTGGAGCCTGTTTCCAATTCTGTGTGTCTCCCTCTCTCTCTGCCCCTTCCCCGTTCATGCTCTGTCTCTCTCTGTCCCAAAAATAAATAAAAAACGTTGAAAAAAAAAAATGTCCAGTTATTCCAACATTATTTTTTTAAAAAGACTATCCATTCTCCAATGATTGTCTTTGCACTTTTGTCAAAAAGCAAATGACCATATATATGTGGATTTCTTTCTTTTTAAAAAAGTTTATTTATTTTTGAGAGAGAGAGAGAGAGAGAGAACACATGTGGAGGAGGTACAGAGAGAGAGGAGAGAGAAAATCCCAAGCAGGCTCTGCACTGTCAATGCAAGGCCCAGACACGGAGCACAATATCATGAAACTCGAGATCATAATATTGAAAGTAGATATTGTAAAATATATTTTAAATTTATTTTTTAAGTAAGCTTTTCAATATCTACTAAATAACCTGCTAAGATTTTGATTTGAATTATTGACTATATAAATCACTTTGAAGAGTCTTGGCATCTTAACTATATTCGGTTTTCCAATCCATGTACACAGTATTTCTTTGAATTTGTTTAGACATTCTTTGATTTCCTTCGTTAATGTTTTCTAATGTTTAACATACAGATTTTGCTTATATATTATTGGAATCACATCTAAATATATCTGTTGTTTTTAAATTATGACTTTCAAATGTCCATAACCAATATATAGAAATAGATTTTTCAAATATTGACCTGGTGTAATATTCGCTTTAATTATGGTGTCCATTCACTCATATGTTTAACTGTACATTTTCCTATTCTTCTTGTATGGGATGGCTTCTAATCTTCATATTTAAATATTTAATCATAAAAACATAAGAAAGAAAATCTTAAGATTGTTAAATAGTCTAAAACATATTGGTATATTTTTATTATAAGTCACCTTTAATTTATTTTTCTTTACCACCTTTACGACATTATATTGGGGTACTTGGGTGGCTCAGTCGGTTAAGAGTCTGACTTTGGCTCAGGTCATGATCTCGGGGTTTGTGGGCTTGAGCCCCATATCAGGCTCTGTGCTGACAGCCCAGAGCCTGTAGGCTGCTTCGGATTCTGTATCTCCCTCTGTGCCTGCCCTTCCTTTTTTTTTGACTTTAATAATACCATAAAAGTTTCTCAAATAACATCAAGAACAGGAAAAACAAATGATCCAAGTGAATGCAGCCAAACCATATAAAGAAAGAAAAATAGATAAAAATTAAGACAGCTTACTGTTTATATCTTGGGTGACAAGAAAGCATATCTGGTATGTTTTTCATAGTGCATAGGGTACTTCTGGTTGGGAGAAAAGAAATGTGTTGTATGGTAATTCACGTGTTAAATATTCTAGTAGCATTGTCTTTGAATTCCTCATAATAACAAATTATAGTTTAGTGAGAAATAGAGATTCTTCAAAATAAATAAAATTATATGTGTCTAGGCCTCAGCGAGCTATTGGACTTTTCTCATTCAAAGAGGTGAGTTGCAAAACCACTTAAAAGACGAAAATCCAGTCTCTGTTATTTGTGTAATAAGGCAACTTGTATGGATGTCTCAGAGTGATTTACATATCAAAACAAACCAAGAGCGTAACACTTCAAATGAGGCTATCAACTTTTAAGATGATTTGAAATTCAGAAGGTAGAGAGGATGGGTAGCTCAAACATCCAAGAAGTGGAAGTACCACATAAAAATGTATTCAGTGTTTCTATCTTTAATCCTAAAGATGCAAACTGACACTGGTTTGGGGAAAAGCACAGGATGAAAACAGCACATTACTCAAAGGCACCGCAACAAACCATGTGAAGGAGCTCTCTCAGTGCCTGTTCCTCTCTTTGATTCCCGTAATTATAAATGTGTAGAGCTACTTCTGTAACTAGATTGTGCAGGTATAGACAGTAGAGATTATATAAAATAACTTAATTTTCACCCTTTCAACTAAATTGAAACTCAGGAAGCTTTAAAGTGCTTTTAGACAATCAACACTAATCTGTGCTTCTAATAACCTTCATCAGAACATCTTATCGACTTTATTAGTTGCTGTTATTATTTGCTGAAGGAAAAGAGATGGATAGACACATTACAGTTTGGTGATCTTTTGAACATCAAACCATCTATTGGTACAAAAAGGCTTGATAGACATGTGTAGTTGACCAACACGTAGGAAAAGATGCTGCTGTCCACCTTTTCCTCTAGATAAGATGCTGGAATCCACAAAGAGAGAGCTCAGTGATGATATGGATGATCCTCTGGAAATGAGGGTGGAAAGTTTCTTTAAAAAAATAGAGTCCGAGGTCGCCTGGGTAGCTCAGTTGGATGAACGTCTGACTCTTGATTTCAGGTCAGGTTATGATCCCAGGGTAGTAGGATCGAGCCCCACCTCGGACTCCGTGATGAGCGTGAAGCCTGCTTGTGATTCTTTCTCCCTCTGCCTCTCTCTCTCACTTGCATTCTCTCTCTCTCTCTCTCAAAATGAAAAACAACAAACAAACAAAAAAACCAACAATTAAAAAAATACAAAGTCCTTAGCACTACTTCTTAAGCTTCCAATAAGTTTATAATTGGGAGCCTGTCTTCTGAAATGCTTCCATGCTAATTCTGATATACAGCCAAATTTGGAAAACAATGGTTTAGATTATTTGAAGACAAAGTATTTTTTAATTTTGGGGTGCCTGGCTGGCTCAGTTAGTAGAGCTTGTGACTCTTGATGTCAAGATCGTGAGTTCAAGCTCTACATTGGGCATAGAGCTTACTTAAAAAAAATAAAATTTGGAGGGCACCTGGGTGGCTCAGTTGAGTCCAACCCTTGGTTTCTGCTCAGGGCATGATCTCACAGTTTTGTGAGTTGGAGCAGTGTGTCAGGCTCTGCGCTACCAGCGGAGAATTCTCTTCCTCTCCCTCTCACTTGTGCTGTTTCTTTCTCTTTCAAAATAGATAAACTTAAACATTTTTTTTGAAATTAAAAAATAAAATTTTTATTTCATTATAATGTTAGCAAATATTGTATAATGGCATAAATATTTTTAATTTTTCTTCCGAATCCATTCCCGAACTGTGGGTATTTGCTTATTCTCGTTACAAATAGTTAACAAGCTTGACCTTTTACATTTAAAGACACTCAGAAACATTTCCTGTGAAAAAAAAAATTATTATTAGAAATAAAATATATCTGCAGTGAATTTATGTGATGATAATATTCATGTAAATACATGTATTTTTCAGCTTATAATTGTAAATATAATGCTGTGAGAAAATTCCTCATATGACCAATGCCAGTATCTTATTTTATTTGAACAATGACTTACATATTTTTAAGGGCATTCAAGTTTAAGATAGCAGTAGGAAATTTAGAATATCATCTTTTGTGACATTTATGGAAGGCTTTCTTTAATAATTTCAGCAATAGCTGGTGATCAGTTTGATTTTTGTTCCTCAAGAGGAGGAAAAAATGACAAGGATGTTTAGTTGAAAATACCTTATTTTATAATGTGAAGGAGCCTTGTTCCTGTACATCCATCAGATGATCTTATATAACCCCTATAAGCAGCCACCACTGGTGTAGGTCTTTATTGCTTATAGTTCTTTACCAAACACTAGGGAAATAAAATAGGAAAAATCCTTATTCAGTATATAAAACTCTATAAATTTGCTTGCCAGACCCCTGCATTTAGGCCACTTGATTCTTCAGGCAATTTCTTATGTTAATTCTTAGATTAAAAACAATAAAGAAAAGACTTGTTCCCTCTTAAAGTCTTTTTACCCATAATAGCTCTCAATATTTTATTATAAATAAAATACTTGGTATAAGAGCATTAGAGGGTATGGTTACAAAATCACAGCATGGATTAGGATAAGTGTTTAAAGTCTGTTTAAATAGTAAAGAATTCATTAATGCTATAATGGTCAAATAATGAGTGCTCATTCATAATAAAGATGCTAAGAATTTAGAATATGCTATAAGCTCTTTTAGTTAATTTTCTATGCCTTTGAAGAATAAAGGTAAATTTTCAGCATCCTGCCATTTATGTGCTTTTTCTTATGTTTTTCTAATTTAGAAATGTGATTTTGGGTGGCTCAATTGGTCGAGTTTCAGACTCTTGACTTTGGCTCAGGTCATGATCCCAGCCAGGGTCATGGGATCGAGCCCTGCATTGGGCTCTTCACTGAGCATTGAGCCTGCTTAAGATTCTTTTTCCCTCTCCTTCTGTCCCCTCACCCCTTGCTCATCCTCTCTCTCTTTCTCAAAAAAAAGAAAGATAAAAAGAAAAAAGAAAGAAAGAAAGAAAGAAAGAAAGAAAGAAAGAAAGAAAGAAAAAAGAAGGAAAGAAATGTAATTTTGGTAATAAAAACATTGAAACTAGCAGGAGATTGTTATAGTATCTATTCTGCTACTAATTCTATGAGATTATATGTGTGACTTTACTTCACTCAACTACAATTTTCTCACTGTAAAAAATGGTCTGTTGGACCAGATTATAACTACCATTCTTTCCATCTCTACGGTTTTATAATTCTGCGGCTGTATGCTGATTTACTGGGAAAAACGGAGAATTATATAATATATAGCAAGTAAGATGTGATAGCATATTAATATTTTTTCTTCTTTTGCAGATATTGTACTATTATGATGATTTTCATGTTTCTTGACCATAAGATTCATCTCCAGACCATTCTTAAAAACAGAACCCTTACTAAAACAAAATACCCAGGAAAATAAATACCAACTGATTCTTGTGACCATGCAAGTTTGAAAAAACAGAATTATGATACTGGGCACCAGAAGGAATTATATGAGATATATATATATATATATATATGACAGAAAATCAAACTTGGTTTAACACCTTAAAAAAAAAAAAAAAGAGGCATGTATTAGATCATTTAGCTGAGAAGCCCAGGAGTAAAATATTCTTTAGTCTCTAGAAAATCCAGGCTCAGGTGATGTCATCAGCATCTGATTTACGTTTCTTTCTATCTTTGTATATTGGTGTATCACTTATGATTCTACTTTTCTCTGTGCTTTTTCTTTAAGTTTATTTATCTATTTTGAAAGAGAGAGAGAGAACAGAGGAGGGGAGAAGGAGAGGGAAGCAAGAAGGACTCCCGTGTAGGGAGTCCTGGTGCTCTTCAGAGGGTTAGGAAAGGGTGCTGTGTTGTAGGGCAGAGCGTGTGCCTTAGTGAACTGGGGAGAGAAGACTGCATGTGGGTTGCAAACAAGTTGGGAAGACCTGAATGGCCTTGGTTTGCATGTAAACAGTAGGGCCACTGCATTCAGTGGAGGACATTACGATTCTGGAAATGCGCAGAACATGAACTCTCCACTCACGTGTACAACCAAGAAGGACTGCTTTTTTTTTTTTTTCTTCACCTGCCAAACACTTAAAGAAGTTGTGATAACTTACCTGTGGAATCTAAAAGACTTTGAACTCATAAAAGCAGACAGTAGATGTTGGCTCCCAGGGCTGGACTAGGAGGAGATGGGAGATATTGATCAAAGGTCAGTTTTGTAAGATGAATAAATTCTGGAGCTCTAATGTACAGCATGATGACTAAAGTTAATACTACTGTATTGTAGATGGGCCTGGGTGGCTCAGTTGGTTAAGCCTCCGATTTCGGCTCAGGCCATCATCTCACAGTTCTGAGAGTTCAAACCCTGCGTCGGGTTCTGTGGTGACAGCTCAGAGCCTGGAGCCTGCTTCCGATTCTGTCTCCCTCTCTCTCTGTCCCTTCCTGGCTCACACTGTCTGTCTCTACCAAAAATGAATAAATGTTAAAAAAAAATTAAAAAACTGCTACTGGATTGTACACTTGAAATTGGGCTAAAAGTAGATCTTAAGCATTGCTTTCCCCTCCCCCACAAAAAATGATAGATACCTATGTGAGATGATGGATATGTTAATTAAGTTGATTGTGGCAATCATTGCACAAAGTATACATATATCAAAACATCATACTGTATACCTTAAATGATACAATTTTTATTTGTTAATTATATCTCAATAAAATTCAAAAAATGAAATTTTAAGAACTCTAAAAATTCAACAATTAGCAAGCAAACAACCAAATTTTAAAAATAAGCAAAAGTGGGGTGCCTAGGGGCTCAGTCAGTTAAGTGTCCAACTTTGGCTCAGGTCATCAATTCCCAATTTGTGAGATCAGCCCTGTGTCAGGCTCTGTGTTGATGGCTCGGAGCCTGGAGCCTGCTTTGGATTCTCTGTCTCCCTCTTTCTCTGCCCTCCCTTACTCAAGCTCTCTCTCTCTCTCTCTCTCTCTCTCCTCTCCCTGAAAAATAAACAAACATCAAAAAATAAAAATAAATAAAAGATTTGAACAAATACTTTATTAAAGAAGGTATATAGATGACAAAATCCCATGAAAACATATTTAGTCATTAAGAAAATGCAAATTAAAACATCACGAAATTTCCACACACACCTTTTTAAAAAAAAATTGCTTTAATGTTTATTTACTTTTTGAGAGAGAGAGAGAGAGAGAGAGAGAGCGCAGAATCTGAAGCAGGCTCCAGGCTCCATGCTGTCAGCACAGAGCCCAGCCTCAAATTCATGGACTGTGAGATCATAACCTGAGCTACGGTTGGATGCTTAACCAACTGAGCCACCCAGGCACCCCTCACACATACCTTTTTAGGCTAGCTAAAATGAGTGAATAAAAATGAACAAGTAAATGATAAACGAAAAGCTCAGAATGCTAACTGCTGGCAAAGATGGAGGAGAGATTGAAATTTTCTAAATCACAGTGGCAATACAGCCACTTTGGAAAATAGTTTGGTACATTGTTATTAAAGTTATACATATATACACTTACTATATGACTCCACAGTTCTGATCTTAGTATTTGCATTAGAGAAAATACAAGTTTTGTTCACTCAAAAGCATACACACAATTGTATATATCAGCATTATTTCCTAATCCTCACATATTTAAAATATCCCAATATCTTTAACAGGTGAATGGATAAATATATTTGTGCCCTAGGAGAATATAAAGCTTCGGAAGTAAAACTGAATGAATGACTGAATGTCAAAAAACTGGCTAAATCTAAAATTCATTAAGCTAACAAAAGAAGCCAGATCTGCTCCCCCACCCAGGGTGGCCCCAAAAGAAAATTATATGACATTCTGGCAAATGCAACTCTATAGGCACTGAGAATAGATCCGTGTTGGCCAGGGGTTGGTGGTAGTGATGGTGGTGGGGATTGGGGGATTGGGGGAAGATTTGATCACAAAAGAACAACAACAGGTAATTTTTCCTGGTGAAGAAATTGTAATTCCTGTATCCTTATAGTAATGGTGGTTATATGACACTACATATTTGTCAAAATTTACAGAATTGCACACTGTAAAATTTAATATTGCTGCATACAAATTAAAAACTAAAATAAATGTATTCTTGACTATTTCTTTCCTTGGCAGTTACATCATAATCACAGTAGAAATATAGCACAGAGAAAAAATACTATTATACATTTGATGAAGATTGTTCATTTATCTGAGTAGTATTACAAAAACATGAGTTACAGCTAAATTCTCATTAAAGAAACTGCTTATCCACTCCACCCCACTCCCACATGCAGAAAGTCTGGTTTTATCATTGTATATAACACCTATCAGGAAATCCACAATTTCAATTTTTAATACTACTCAGCGACAATGTAGCAACTTTTAAAGTCAAATTTCATTTTATAGCGTTTGAAAACACTTTTTAAACTTGTGATGAAGCAAGAATATTTTAGTTCAGTTGCTCTCAAAATTTGCTATGCTTAATGTGTGTTTTTGACTCACACAAGAAACAGGTTAGTTTTTTTTTTTTTCTCCAAGTTAGTTCCATTAATAAAGATTCTGAGTCAGCAGAGAATAAGCATGCATCTTTTATAGAGCCCACAAATGAATAATGCACATCATAGTTTGAAAATGTTTCAGTTAAAACTTTATGCCTTAAATATGCACCGTGTGTTCTCATGTTAATTACAATATAATTTATATGCGACATTTTGGCATGGGATTAAAACAATGCACTCAACTTTAATTTTCAAACAGACAATTAGTTTTCAAGAAGAAAGATGAGGTTCTATTAAGAAAACCAGTCTACTGTGCTCTTGTCTCAACCACCTTTTGCCAAAATCCCATTTACCCTCATCATTCAAGAAAATGATGCTACAATGAGTAGATAATTTGTCTCTGAATTATAATCGCTGACAGTTTATGTAAATATGATTTTAGGAAAATATCCATAATAAATTTGGCTCATAATTCTTTGTTTGTGTACAATTATTTATTTATTATAAATATATTTGTCAGCCTCACCTAGGTAATCATAAACTAAATGCTGAGGGAATCACAAATTTCATCATGGAAAACTTAGGCCATGAAAAATCAGAAATCTGTGATGTATCTCCATAGTCTCAAGAAGAGAAATTCCTGAGAACACTGAACTGTGGGCTTTAAATTACATTTTATTTTATAAATTAAAATACTACATATATGGGGCACCTGGGTGGCTCAGTTGGTTAAGCGTCTGACTCTTGGGCTCAGGGCATGATCTCACAGTTCATGGGATCGAGCTCGGCGTTGGGCTTTGTACTGACAGCCTCCTTAGGATATTTTCTCTCTCTCTGTCTCTCTGCCCCCCTCCCACTCTCTCTCTCTCTCTCTCTCTCAAAATAAATAAATAAACATTTAAAAAAATAAAAAATAAAATACCACATATAATAATAAACATATAAATTTGGGAGCAATTGTGTATAAATAGGTTAACAAATAAGGAAAAATGAAGTTGCATTTTGAAAATAAACCGGGAGCAATCTCGACACTCATTCATACCAGTTGACTGATCTCGCATTGTACCAAACACAAATTCAAATTTTAGAAAAACACTGAAATGTCTAAGCAAGCGGTAAAATTCTAATTATGTTTCCTCTAAACACTGCTTCCACGTGTGTTACTTCATTTGAGTGAGTTTCTTTTCAATATGCATTATTGTAATGAGATCTATTAAGTTGAGAAACATTAGTGAAGCATCAGATATAAGATTCCTATATAGAATTGAAATTCCAGGTGACCCTGAACAACATAAGGGCTAGGGGCACTGACTTCTACATGGTGGAAAATCCCAGTATAACTATTAACTCCTGCAAAACTTAACTACTTGCCTGGAAGCTTTACCGGTAACATAAACAGTCTAAGAACACATATTTGTACATGTATTATATACAATAAAGTAAGCCAGAGGTAAGAAAATATTATTAAGAAAATCATAAGGAGGAGAAAATATATTTACAGGACTGTACTATGTATGTTGAGAAAAGTTAACATAGAAATGGACCCAAATTGTAACTTATTTACACAGAAAAAAATGTGTCCCTCTTATTTTTTTCCTCATACCCCACATCCATTCTTTCAGAAAATTTTATTGAACCTTCCTTCAAAATATCTCATCCAGACACTTATCATAAACGCTGCTATATCCTTCTATCGACCACCACCCAAATCTGCCCGAGTGACTGCACAATAGCCAGGTAACAAGTTCCCTTCTCTGACTTCTAAGTGATAGTGAACGTTCAAAACATGAATTAAGTCATTTTCCCTATTACTGAAAACCTTCGGATGCTTTCCATTTCATGCACAGAAAGGTGAAGGTCCTTGCATGTGCCCACAAGGATCCACCGGCCACACTTCTTTCACTGCAGTCGAACTATTATTAGTCTCTTCACTTTCTTAGACTATCATGCTTGCTACCGTCTTGGAGCCTTGGCAATAGCTATTTCCTCTGACGTCTTCCTCCAGATAATTGCATGGAATTAACCAAATGTTACCTCTCAGTGTTCTCTATCCGGACCACCCATATAAGTTGTCACTTCCACCAACCCCCAATCCTGTTTTATCTTACTCTGTTCTTTTTTTCCCTAGTACCTATCTCCTTCTAAAATATATACTTACTACATTTATTCTTTATTGTCTGTCTCCTTTTGCTAGAATGTAAGCTCTACTAGAGCATAAATGTGTATCTGTTTTGTCTACAGATATGTCACTGATGATCACTTTGTAGTAGGGAAGATGCCTGCATGATGTCCAGCACTGGAAGATGCTAAATTACATTTGTTACTGCAGCAGTCAGAAAAATGACATGCCAGAATCCCTAGTCCCTAGAATCTGGAAATGTGTTACCTTCTTTGGCAAAAGGGAATTTGCAAGCTGTCAACAAATTAATGATCTTGAGATGGAGAGATTATCCTGTCTTATCCAGGTGCCCAATGTAACCAAAAAGGTCCTAATAAAAGTTGAAGTGAAATACAAGAGTATCATAGAGAAAAAGATTTGAAAATAATATGTTGACTTTGAAGATAGAGGAAGGGACTATAGCCAAGAAGCTAGAAAAGGTAAGAGAACAGATACTTCCTTAGAGCCTCTGGAAAGGAATGTGGCCTTCACAACACCTTAATTTTAACCTAGTGAAACTATTTTAGATTTCTGACATTCAAAAAGAAAAGATAGTAAGTTCGTGTTATTTCAAGCTCTCAAATTTTTGTAATTTGTTACAGTAGCAGTAGGAAATGGTACAGTTAGGTTAATGGATTAACTTTTTAATTAGCCCATGTATCTGATTTATAATATAAAAACATCAATGTTCTCACATAAAAATTTTGCTACCTGTGTGTCATTTGATATGGTCCGTTGCTGTAAAGATAATAAGCAAATTGGCAAGGCCTCTGAGCATTATAATAATTATATCCTTGCAAGCCAATATTATGCCATTTGGGATATAGTAGCATATGGAGCTACAATATGAGTATAAAATTTGAAATTTGAAATTTGAAATGGGAGTAAGAACATTTCCTTAAAGGAATAAAATACAATGGTATTGAGTGTTGATCTGGAAAAAAATATACTACCCAAATATTTTCAGTTAAACAGTTGTTGACAAATGTCTTTAAGAGTTCTCAAAGCCTTTGATGTATTAATATTTAAAAATCACATTTTAAGCTTTATTTCAGCATGAAATTCTATTTTATTAATCAGATTATAGGATGATGTTTCCTAAAATATAGTTTGGAAAAGTTTATTTAGACTCAATTCACTGTTTGTTAATATGAACACGAAACTCAGATACATAGAAATCATGATTGCTAATGACTTAAATGGGCCCAAAGTCACTTCTTTGGATTCACAGATGTTTATTTGTATTCCAATAAAAAGGCTGTTTGACTGTGGTTAATAAGCCCCTAATGTTAAGGTCTGATGTACTTAACTTTATTAAAATGTTCTGACAGAAATAACATCATAGCTATAAACATCATTTCATTGCCTTTCTATGTCTTAATTCATTTATTTTTGAAATATGTTTTTGTGGAATATAAATTTTATATTAATTTTTTAAAAAACAATTACAATCATGTAATTCCATTTTATTTTGACTTACATTGTTTTTGGTGAGAATCTTATGAACATGCATACATTTATCTGTACATATTTTTTCCCTATAGCTCCTTTAAGGTTTTTCTTTATCATTGGTTTTTGGAGACTCGATTATGATATGTTGCCTTTGATTTATTTATGCAATTACAATTACATATATTTTAGATTCTTGTGACATCATTAGCCAAGTCTTTGAACCTCTGTTCATTTTTTAATATTTTTTCCCTCATTTTCTCTGTACTTCAATTTTGATAGATTCTGTTTTCCTGCCTCTAAATTCAATGATCTACTATTCTTGTGCCTTGCCTTTTTTTTTTTTAACGTTTATTTAGAGACAGAGAGAGATAGAGTATGAATGGGGGAGGGTCAGAAAGAGAGGGAGACAATCTGAAACAGGCTCCAGCCTCTGAGCTGTTAGCACAGAGCCCGACGCGGGGCTCGAACTCACGGACCGCGAGATCATGACCTAAGCCGAACTCGGAGGCTTAACAGACTGAGCCACCCAGGTGCCCCTGTTCTTGTGCCTTGCCTTTTTTTGAGCCCATTTCACAAATTTTAATTTCAGATATATTTTCTCAAATAAAGAAATTCGTTCATTTTTTAATAGTTTCTTTCTCTCTTCTTGACACTTACATTTTCAGTAATTTTTAACAGATTTATAATAGCTGTTCGTTTTCCAAATATCTGCCTGGTAATTTCATCATCTCTGCCATGACTAGTTCTCTGTTTGATTGGTATGAGTTATGAATCATATTTGCCTCTTGTTTCACATAGCTACTAATTATTCATTGCATACTGGGCATGACGATTTACATTGTGAGTATCAGAATTTGAAGAATGAACTTCAAAGGCGGATAGAAATATTTCATACATCTTGATTGTTTTGATGGTTTCACATGTATATACATTTATCAAATTCATTGATCTGTAATTGACTTATTTTATTATACGTAATTTATACCTCAATAATGTTGGTTAAAAATAGCTGCACTAAATTACATGGTAACAATTGGCTTACACCACACAAATAAACTGTATAATTTTGTGTGTTTCAGATCTCAGGAGTTATTGACACAGGAGTAAGAAGATGAAGATAAGTGTATGGCCACAAATAAAGTTTATCATCTGCACTGAGACCAGGGAGATGTTGAAGGGCATCATGCAGAAAGAAGGAAATTTCACCTCAAAAGGAAGTGAAACTCACATCCTAGGTTCAACAGTTTCATTGTCAATCTATTGTTAATATCGAACAAAAAATCACGTCTGGGGCGCCTGGGTGGCGCAGTCGGTTAAGCGTCCGACTTCAGCCAGGTCACGATCTCGCGGTCCGTGAGTTCGAGCCCCGCGTCAGGCTCTGGGCTGATGGCTCGGAGCCTGGAGCCTGTTTCCGATTCTGTGTCTCCCTCTCTCTCTGCCCCTCCCCCGTTCATGCTCTGTCTCTCTCTGTCCCAAAAATAAATAAAAAACGTTGAAAAAAAAATTAAAAAAAAAATCACGTCTCAATTCTTTGATTAGGCCAACTTGTATTATTTGAAATAAAAATGTTATAAAAAAGTTGGTAAAAAAAAAAGTCCATATTCCCAGGTTTTGTGATATCGACACTTTGTGATCCTTTCTTTCTTTCTACTTATTAAATGTTTTGATTTTACATAGTCTGCTCCCAACTCTCTCTTCTTATTCTTACACATTCCTTAAACTTTATCTTACTGATACCTAGGATGATTCGATCACATTATATATTGATAGCTTTCAAATCAAACCTGCACATTTGATTGCTTACTGGCCTAGTTCTAATATAGACATTGCAAAATACTCCAAATATGACTCTGTTTTCCAATTTTCACCATTGTTTTTTATCCCAATGAATTGCAACATCATCTCTTTATATATTTCTAAGTTAGAAACCATAACCCCTTATTTATTTTCTTTCTTCCTCATACTCTGAAATTGAGCAATTATAATTCTCTGTCTATATTGCCTTCTAAATAACCGTTAAAACCCATGTAAGTTATTCCCTTCCATCTCTATTGACACTTTACTAAACTAGTCCACTATCATTGAATTCTTGCTACAACTTTTTACAGTGATTTCTGTATCTCTCTTTAGTTCATTCTCCAAAATACAGTTAGAGTAATTACATAAAATTTAAATCTGTGTTGACTCTTCCCTTACTTGAAAGAGAGAGAGAGGGATGGAGAGATAGAGAAAAGGAGCTGTGCTTGAGAAAATGAAGACACTCATTATGGCATATACATAAATATCTTTTGAAGCTAAATCATTTTTTTTTGGACTTTCACTGTTTTATGTTTATTTATTGTTTTGTGATAATTATATTTTTCTTTATGACAGCAATATATGCAAAATATTGGAACTTTGGAGAATTCACACTAGTCAAATATAACAATTGATACTAATGTTACATTTAGATATCTAAGCTGGAAATATTTGTATACATTCTTTTATGTATGTGAATAAAATAAATGTTCAAGATAAAGAATATAATCAACACTTCTCTCTCTCATTCTTTCTTCTACACTTTAAAATATATAGAAATATGTTTATATAGACTGAGGTCATACTATATGCTAGGGGATCTTATATCTGGTTATATAAATCTTGTGCCATCAGACAGGTATCAACCTTCCTATAACAACTGAGGAATTAATTTTATTCAATTGACATTTTGTTTGTCGTTTTAGATAGATTTATCTGAGCCACTTTGGATAGAGTTAGATAGGGTTATTACTTCAATAACTTTATTTCGATGCCATAGCAATTCATTTGGCAAATAAACAGGGACTAGTTTGACATGTTTCCTTTTGTTATTTTGTCTTTAACATGAAAATGTGTTTAAAGTAAAACATTTTTCACTAGATCATAAATTTGAAGGGCTTGGGAGGTATGGCTTATATCATATTTTTAATAATGTCAAATTCATGACTTTTACTCACTAACATTTGATAAACATTTTCTAATTAGAAGGAAATAATTTCCTTTCACTAGGTATGATCCTTCCCATTCATTTTACAAAACATTTTCATCTCATAAAACATTGATGGGATCACATAAGTGAATTGGGCATGATTATCGAATGTGTTTCCAGTTCTGAAAATAGGTGTTATTTTAGTAACCTATAAAGTTGATTCTGGTATAGATAAAAAGATAAAAGTCATTTTTAGATACAAATATATTTTTAAATAAAAGAACTCATTTTTCGTAGTTTAATATGGGATAGACATAGACATTAATTCCTCTCTCTCTCTCCCACACACACACACACACACACACACACACACTTACGGCAGCTCTTTAAACTTACTGCCCACGCAACACCTGCCACTTCAATATGTATTCTGCAGCACACAGAATTATTTAGTCATGGTTTCTTAAAAATGTTACACATTGCAATCATTTATTAGAAATTGTAATTTGTCTTTGCTGCTCCATAGGCCTGCATCGAACATGAATAAATTACACCTAAATATAGCTTCCTTCATTTTTCAATTTGTCTAATAATTCATTTTTATGGAAGTGTGTATCCATCTGCAATCTGATTATTAAATGGCTTCTTCAAATTACTAACTATAGACATACTGACTTATTGAAAGGCTTTTAGGAAATTAAAAATGTTAAAATTGAATATAGTCTTTAAAAATGTACTTCTTTACTGTGTAGTTCCATGGCCATTTACTGTGACTTTTGGAGGAAAAAAAAAAAAAAAGTAAAAATGGAAGCAAAAGAATGTCAGGGTGAGTATTACCAAGAAAACACTTCTGGTGTATTCATTACAAATTTGATTTATTTTTCATTCAAGACTTTATGTTATAACATTTGTGTAACATGTTATAAAATGTGATATACAGGGACGCCTGGGTGGCTCAGTCGGTTGAGCATCCGACTTCGGCTCAGGTCATGATCTCATGGGTTCGTGAGTTTGAGCCCCACATCAGGCTCTGTGCTGACAGCTCAGAGCCTGGAGCCTGCTTCAGATTTTGTGTCCCCCTCTTTCTCCGCCCCAACCCTGCTTGTGCTCTCTCTGTCTTTCAAAAATGAATAAACATTAAAAAAAAATTTAAATAAAATGTGATATGCAACTTATCACAGGACATCTTTGTAGCTTAAGACAACACATTTTTAATTATAGTTGACACACAATGTTACATTAGTTTCAGGTATACAACATGGCGATTCAACAAACACGTCTATACATTATGCTATGCTCACCACAAATGAAGCTACCGTCTGTGACCACAAGCTATTACAATATCATTGATTATAGGGGCACCTGGGTGGCTCAGTCAGTTAAGTGTCCGACTTCGGCTCAGGTCGTGATCGCATGGTCTGTGAGTTCGAGCCCCGCGTCGGGCTCTGTGCTGACATCTCAGAGCCTGGAGCCTGCTTCAGATTCTGTCTCCCTCTCTCTGCCCCTCCCCCACTCATGCTCTGTCTCTCTGTCTTAGAAATAAATAAACATTAAAAAAATTAAAAAAAAACCCAATATCATTGATTATATTCTCTATGCTGCACCTTCTATCTCTGTGACTTATCCACTCCATAACTGCAATCCTGTACCTCCCATTCCCCCCTTCCCCCATATTGCCCATCCCCTCTGGCAATCATCAGTTTGTTCTACATGTTAATGGGTCCCTTTCTGCTTTTTAAAACAAGAGAAATGTATTATCTTAAAATTCTGAAGGTCAGAAGTCTGAAATGGGTCTCGCTAAGCTAAAATTGAGGGGTTGGTAGGGCTACCTTCCTTTTTAAAGATTTCTAGGTAAGAATGTTTTCTCACTTTTTCTAGCTGTTAGAGGCTGCTCTCATTTCTCTGTGATCCCCTTTCATCTCGAAACCAGCAGTAGCTGGTTGCCTCTTTCTCCTATTGTATCATGTTCAAATCTTTCCTGTACCTGCTGGGCATGATCACATGCTGTAGATTTGAATGTTGATAGAAATATGCTTGATTCTTTTGTCAATGCTGTATTTGGCCTGTGCAGAGCACAAGAAGGCAAAAATTGTATATATATATATATATATATATATATATATATATTTTTTTTTTTTTAACTCCTGAAAAATAATGCTTTGTACCAATGTATGGCAATGATACAGATAATAATGCTATTATTGCCTTGAACCAAAGTTACCTATCAAGAAGATTGGGATTTTAAATCTATTACAGTTTATTGCCTTATGGCATAATAACATTTCCGTATAAATTGTGACAGTAAATCTTTTTTAATACAAAAGACTTAAACCTGAACATGTGCACCAATGCCCAAAATGTTGCCCATAATTTAGTAGATTCATGAACCTTTTATTTTTTTTTTTAATTTTTTTAACATTTATTTATTTTTGAGACAGAGAGAGACAGAGCATGAACGGGGGAGGGTCAGAGAAAGGGAGACACAGAATCTGAAACAGGCTCCAGGCTCTGAGTTGTCAGCACAGAACCCAACGCGGGGCTCGAACTCACTGACCGCGAGATCATGACCTGAGCCAAAGTCGGCCGCTTAACTGACTGAGCCACCCAGGCGCCCCTCATGAACCTTTTAAAGTAAATCTATAGTCTAGGAAGCTCAGTTAGGAACCTTTAAGTTAGGGTAAGCAATACAGCATCATGGCATACTTCAGACTGAAATGGAAGCTGGGGTACCTTTAGGTAGGGAGCCATTTGGTTGTCAGGGCAATACACTGGGTGTCATATAAAGCCCACATGAACAAAGATCAAAGATTCTCTTCGGTTTAGGCAGGACACAGAGATCTGAAAAAGAAGAATACTCAGGTAAAAGAGTTAGAGAACTTCATTACATACATGAAAAAGAGAAATAAATCAGGCAGAACCGAAGCCAAGCCAAGAATTCTACTTGACAAAAGACAATAGACAATGAGAAAGATTCCATTTTCAGGAAATGGAACTGGCAAGAATAAGCCAGGAAGTAATTAATTCTCCCTCCTATGACCCCATTCAATAAGCGGTGCTACTCAAAGCAAAGACTACAGTGCCTGCCAGTAAACTAACAGCAGTGAAGAGATTAATACCATAATATAATAGGTGTTTGGAAATTTTACAGCATAATAATAATATTATCTTTCTGGAGTCCAGTTTGGCTGTGTTTGTGTGCATTTTAAATTTTCTAGTTATTTTATTTTACAAAAGTCTCAATGCACAAAATCAATACATTGGAATAATTATAAAAAGAAAATTTTTTTTTCACTACAGATAGCTTGAGTACTATCCATCTAAAGGGAATTGAACTATCCTAGGCACCCAAGCACCTAAAAGCCAAGGAAGGAAGGCACATTTTCTCTGTTAAAGTTTAACATGGGAGATTATCACAAAGGTGGGAAGAACCCAGTAACTTCTACATCAGGTGCAGAGTAATAGAATGAATACATTTTAAAATCCTCTGCCATTTAGAACAAGAACAAGTGACTTATTGATGTGCCATTTAATTCATTCTAAGAACCAGGCTGCCTGCCTCCAATACATGGTCATTAGAAACAACTTGCAAAAAAGGGATTATGGGGCATAAATTGATAGAAAATTATCTTCTCTCCTTTTTAGCTTTGCATTTTGCCCCAAGTATAAGATTCAATTTCTTCCAGTGCAGTTCACAAATATTTTGCAAATAGAAGATAATTTCACTTGACAAAATATAGATATGTTTTTCCCAGTCTCGATTCTTGTGAATTCACAAAACAAATGGAAAGAGTTGCCAATTCATAGAAAATTAGACATTATTTCAATATGTTCGGGTTTGCTTCTCTCATTTTTGAACAGTATCAAACTTGAGTATTTTAGATATTTTTATCAATACATGAGATCATCAGATTGTTTTCTCTCAAACACATGATTTTAATCAGGAGCTTTATCATCAGAATATTTTAGGTGGCACATATTCAGTAAAGATACAATATAAGTTTAGTTACTTCTTAAAAGGCTGACATCATGTGTAATAGAGTAATCGGGTTAAACTATAATCATCTTTCAATTTTGAGTTTCAAATGGCACTGCTGACATTCCTAATTATAGCCTTTTAAACACATTATTATGACATTATAATAATTTTGACAAGAAATGATGCTTGAGTAATTTTTCTGCTAAAAATATCAGATGCATTTAATGTGCATATGAATGATCAATTGACAACGTTGGCTGAAGCCACATATATTGACGACAATTTCTTTATATGAGCACTGTTAATTCAATGGTTGAAAATCAAACACATTTTAAAATAATATTAAGTATTCACAATTTTAAATTTTTGTAAATTTTATTAGGCATTACAGTTCCTCCTGGCTCCTTACCCCACCAAACATCATCTATGAATGGAATCCAGTATAATGGATAAAACTGAATATAGGCCAAAATAAAATGGAGAGACTAAATGTCTAATCAAAAGAGAAATGGATTCTAATTCAGAAAGTTTTCCATTTCAGATTCTTGGCACTAACTCTCTACCTGATCCTAGGGCCTCTGAGTCTTCATTCTTCCAACCTTTAATTGAGGGCTGTTGAATCAGATAAATTTTAGTATCTATTTCAGCTCTGAGGCTATACTTAGCCCACAGTAACACCATATTTGTGTGACTGTAAGATTTTCAAATGGGGCCACATTTTCAATAATTTGCTGATATCTGATTAAGTATAGTATCTTTCTTTCTCTTCAGCATGCCAGATAATGTTGGGAAAAGTGTGCATTTAGCAATTTAGTAGCAATGAAAGACAAATATAAAAGCAAAAAAAAAAAGACTCTGAAACCTCACGTTTTTGTTTTATACCCCAAAAAAAATAGATTAAGGAGCCATCACATTTAGAACTTTGCATCATTGTTTGATCCATTGTCCTCAACTATTTTCATTGTAAATTAGTGGATTTACATGTTGTCATACAATTATAAAAATTTAATATTGGAAAAAACCTGCCACTTCCATTCACTTATGCTTTTATATCTCTAATTTACCCTCAATTTAGAACAGTTCTGTGAGCAACTTGCTGTTTAATTGAAGAGTATCTTTGCAAAGTGTAGCTGATTTTTTTCCATGTATTTCTACATACGATTCTTTATGTGAAATACTTTTAAGTCATTTTAGTTGGGTTAGTTCTACAATTAACTAAAAATTAATTTAATTTTTGATAGAACTTTTTTCATTGAAAGCAACTGGACAGAAATGCATGTAGATTTGAGAATTTTTTTAAAATATTTTTTTACTGTTTATTCATTTTTTGATAGAGACAGAGTGGGGAAGGGACAGAGAGAGAGGGAGACAGAATCTGAAGCAAGCTCCAGGCTCTGAACTGAGAGCACAGAGCCCAACACGGGGCTCAAACTCACGGACCAAGAGATCATGACCTGAGCTGAAGTCGGACACTTAACTGACCGAACCACCCAGGCGCCCCTAGATTTGAGAATTTTTAATGCCATCTCTGTAGGGTGCCTTTGTGGGTTACCCATTTTGTTTCAGCTGACCTTTAACACAGTTTCACTATCAAGACTTCCCTGATGTATATCAAGAAGCCTTTTATCTCTCTTTGAAATGTAAGAATGTATAAAATTATATATATAAAAAAGCTACAAGTGAAGTTAATTTGTTAATGTAGCTAAAATATGCATATAAATCAGCATATTTGCACACATATTTATATATGTAGTAATATTAGAATTTGGATTTTTCTTAATTCACCGTGAGCCAAAGTATTGATCTTTATATTTAAGGAATTTACAAGTTGGAGAGAACTTGGAACCATTTTTGTGACTAGTATCTTGCATTAATTCAAGGGATTTATACTGACAAGCTTTTCAGACTAGAAGAATGTGTTGTAATAAAATTTATAGCTTGAAAAAATATTTAAGTACAGAGTTATTTCACATCTACAAGTTGAAATATTCATATTAAATAATTGATTGATGTGCAAGAAATAAATACAGAATCATCTCATAGTTTCTAAAATTAAAAAAAAAATTAAATTCCATTTAAAGTGTAGTTATTCCTTGGTTTTTAAAAAACATAGTAACTGCATATAACATTCAATATGACCTTCATTTTTCTTTGCTGTCTACACAGGTATATAACCACAGACAGCCAGATTCAATCAATCTGGTACAAAGTATAGTTTTGACACTCTGTGAGAAGCAACTCAATATGCTATATGGAAGTTTTTAGCCAAGGGAGCTGTTTTCTTCAATGTTTGTCTTTCCTTCATTTTTCTTCAACTCCTCCTACTCATTTTAGTATTTTAAAGATTTTTCTCAATCTTTTAATCCTCTGCATATCCGAAATTGGTGCATGTCCTGTTTAATGTAACATGTGAAAATTTTAAAACAAGAAAGGTACAGTACACTCTCTGAGTATGATTCTGTGTTTTAATCAGATTTCTGTCTTTTAAGAACTCAACTTTTTCTGGAATATTTTCCCTTACCCAACACTCACAACCACATTTGAATATATCATGTCAAGCAGCATAAACAGAGGTCTTGCATGAATGTAATACCTCTTCTTGCCATTTTCCCCCCTCCAATTTATCTATTGATTGTCATTCTTTGCCACGGCTTGGGAATGATCAATAAAGCAAAAGACGTTTTGTTGCCGTTATAGGAAGGACAAACCAACGTAACATATTCGACAACATGAAGACTTTAAATCCAACTTAGTGCATGGCCTGAAGTCACTGTCCTCTTGCAGCTGCTTTCAGACATCTCAAGAGACCTGTGTAGAAAGTAGGATGACAGAGCTGGGGACCTGAACTATAAATAATTAGAATACAACAGAAGTGTGAGCAAAATTCCTCAATGTAATTATTAACTGTTAAACAGAAAACAGCACCTGATGCCTGCCCAATCCTCCTGACTCTGCACTATTCCCCACCCCAGACAATGCCAGATGCGACTTTAGTTCAAGTGGTCTCATGATCTCTCTCTTGTGAATGATTTAAACAAAGAACAATAAAGAAGACCCTAAAGTAATATCTGAAACTAACCTAGGTTGGCTTGGGATGAAGTTCTAAAAAACCTTCAAAAAAGTTATGATCTTCATGTCTTTTTAGGGTATTTACCAATTTTTCTCAAAGGACACTAAAAGTTACAAAGTCTTCAATAGAACATATGCTGTATAATAGAACACTGTATCTCCATAAAGTAAAAAGATGCCAGATGTGATCATTAAGCGTATAAACGAACCTTGAATGGTGTAATTTGAAAATTCCTATAGCTACTTACTTTATTTTATTTTATGTTTTAATATGAAATCTATTGTCAAATTGGTTTGCATACAACACCCAGTGCTCATCCCAACAGGTGCCCTCCTCAATGCCCATCACCCATATTCCCATCCCCCCCACCCCCGATCAACCCTCAGTTTATTCTCAGTATTTAAGAGTCTCTTATGGTTTGCCTCCTTCCATCTCTGTAACTTTTTTCCCCCTTTCTCTTCCCACCGGTCTTACTTATTTTAACTGCTTTGGTTAAACCAAGCAAAATAATGGTAAATAATATGACAAAAACAGTTACAGAATGCTTCTCTATATTTTATCTATTCACTTTATTTATTCCTCATAACATTTTTCTTTTGTGGGATCTTACCACCAGTTGTAATGTAAGGAATAAACTAACATTCAGAAACTTAAGTAAATTTTTGAAGATCACATAACCAAGAAAAATTGGTACTAACCCACAAGCTCAAGTATTTTGGTACCAAAACCTGTGATTTCCCATTTTATTACAATTTCCTTCTGAAACACCACTGTGCCTGCCATTAGGATGTACAAAAATAGAGAGTCCCAACACCTGTTTCAGGGTCTTTTCATGCAAGGGAAAAATGATGAAGAGAGAAGAGAAATAATCAAGAACAACAACAAACCTTATTTTTGTTTATTTCTATTATGAACCACACACATTTCTCTGCTCTTTACACAGGCAACATAATTTCCAGAGTTCCTGTATGATGGGTCTACAACGACTTTGTATGGTTAACAATGCTAAATTTGCTCTAGATTGGAGCAATTAGAAATTATTTAATAATCTGCCTACATGAAGTTATAGGACACTCACGGAAGAAGAGTAAATGAAGTCGAACTCCAAGAAGCAGAAATAAATAAATTACCATATTATGAATTACCCCTCAAGCATTTTAGAGTAACATCAAATATAGACAAATAACAAGAGGATCAAATCTAACTTGAGAATAGTTCTCTTTACAAAATACCTACATTTTAAGAATAATCAGTTATGATGGGAACAGGAGATCATGTTGGTAATCATAATCATGTTTCATAGAATTTGCAAAATTTGGGGTATAGAGTGAGAATTACATTTTTATATAATAGTTAGCTGTTGATATTAGCTGATTACATATGTTGATTTGATTAGGAGATTTGATGACAGAAAGACTAAAAATATATATTCGTTTTCCTCCTCATCCACCATAGTACAGCCACCTGAGCTTCCTTCTATTCCTCCAATAGCCAAGTTTATTTGAGTTCAGTATTTTAGGTTTACTCTGACCTCAAGAAGGCTCTTTTTTACCTATTTTATTCATCCTCTCTGACAAACAAATTGGCCTATGATTTAACATATTTCAAATGTTGGGTTATATTTAACGCACCTCAAATATCTCAATCTCCTTTTCATTGTTTTCTACCAAAGCTTCTGGTGATTTTGAGATTGCTCTTAAGTTTAAACTTTTCCACACTCAGAATCAAGAAAAATTAAAAAAATACTTTGACATTAATAAAAATGAAGACACAACACACCAAAACTTATGAAATATAAGTAAAGCAGTGTTTGGAGGAAAATTTAAAGCTGTAAATAGCTATAATAAAAAGGAAGAAAAATTTCTAATCAGTAGCCTAAACTTTTACTTTAAGAGAGCAAAATAAATCTGGAACAAAAAGAAAAAAAAATTATTAGATTGAAAGAACTAATGAAATAAAGAATAGAGAAACAATAGAGAGGGGCGCCTGGGTGGCTTGGTCGGTTAAGCATCTGACTTCGGCTCAGGTCATGATCTCACCGTCCGTGGGTTCAAGCCCCGTGTCGGGCTCTGTGCTGACAGCTCAGAGCCTGGAGCCTGCTTCCGATTCTGTGTCTCCCTCTCTCTCTGCCCCTCCCCTGTTCATGCTGTCTCTCTCTGTCTCAAAAATAAATAAACGTTAAAAAAAAATTAAAAAAAAAAAGAAAAACAATAGAGAAAATCAATGAAACCAAAAATTAGTTCTTTAAAAAAAATCAAGAAAATATGTAAATGTTTAGTTACATGAGGAAAAAAGAGAGAGAGAGGAAAATTAAAATCATTAGCATCAGAAAGGGAATAGATACATTCTATTATGGGAATGAAGATATACATATATCTTACATATATATACATATAACATGTCATATATATATATGAATTCTATGTATAATTGCATGCCAATGAATTTATAAAAACTTATATGAAATAGGCAAATTATTAAAAAGTTGCAAGCTGTCAGAACTGGCTTAAGAAAAAATAGATAATTAAATAGCTCTGTAACATGTAGAGAAATTGAAATAATAATAAGAAATAGCAATCCTCCCAAAAATTCCAGGCCAAATGGCTTAACTAGTTAGTTGTAACAAATGTCTAAGAAGATTAATACCAATCTTTCGTAAACTCTTCCACAAAAATAGAACATGAAACAGTTCTCGACTCATTCTATGAGACAAGCATTATCCTGACACCCAAGCCAAAGACATGAAAGAAACGGAAGCTACAGACTAATATCCCTTATGAATATAAATGCTAATATCTTTTTTGTAATGTTTATTTATTTTTGAGAGAGAGAACAGTGGGAGGGGCAGAGAGAGAGGGAGATAGAGTATCCGAAGCAGGCTCTGTGCTATCATCTCAGAGCCACATTTGGGGCTCCAACTCATGAACCGTGAGATCATGACCTGAGCCTAAATTGGACACTTAACCAACTGAACCACTTAGGTGCCCTTAATACAAAAATCATAAAAAAAAACCCTACCAAACAATATCCAGAAGCATATTTAAAAATATTATTAAACAGACTCCATGACCAAGTGGCATTTATCCTGGAAATGCAAGGATGTTTCAACATATGAAAATCGATCAACGTGCTAAGATCACATTAATAGAATAAAGATAAAAAGCCACATGATTATCTCAATTGATACAGAAAATCACCTGACAAAACCTAACACTATTTTGTAATAAGAAAAACAAACTAGTAGAAAAAAAAACATTCTCAACTTGAAAGAAATCTATGAAAAGCCCACATCTGAAAATAAGAGATTAGATAATTTCCCTCTAATATCAGGAACAAAAATAGAATGTCCATTCCCGTCACTTCTGTTCAACATTGTGTTGGAAGTCTGGCAGGGGCAATTATTCAAAATTAGAAAAAAAAATCCATAACGGAAAAGAAGAAGTAAAAGTATCTCTATTAACACATGCCATTATTTTATATATAGAAAATAGTAATAAATCTACTAAAAATCTATTAAAATTAACAAGTGAATTCAGCAAAGTTGCAGGAAACAAAATAAAAAAAATCAATAGTTTTTGTGTCCACCAGATTGAAAAATCCAGGCACAAAAAAATTAAGAAAACAATTCTTAACAATAAACAAGAAGAAAACAATAAGCATATAGATCAATGGAATCGAATCAAGAGTACAGAAATACATGAATATAACTATGGTCAATTGTTTTTATCGAAGGGTACTAAGACTGTTCGATGAGAATAATAGTCTTTCAACAAATGGTATAGGGACAAGTGATATATGCAAGTAAAAGAATGAAATTGGACCTTTATCTCACACCATACACAAAATTAGCTCAAGATGGAGAAAAGACTGAAACTTAGGAGCTAAAACTATAAAAGTCTAGAAGGAATGAATGTTCATCATCCTGAAATTTGCAGCAATTTTCATATTTAACCCCAAAAGTACAAACAAGAAAAGAAAGCTAGATAAATTGTACTTCATCAAAATGAACACTATTAGTGGGAAAGAGCCAAAGCATAAGAGACTCTTAAAAACTGAGAACAAACTGCGGGTTGATGGGGGGTAGGAGGGAGGGGGGGGGTGATGGGCACTGAGGAGGGCACCTGTTGGGATGAGCACTGGGTGTTGTATGGAAACCAATTTGACAATAAATTTCATATATTGAAAAAAAATGAACACTATTGACACTGTCAACAAACTTCCCCAAAGAAAATACACAGGTGGTGAATAAGCCCATGAATATGTGCTTTTTCCCTGAAAAGGCAAATCAAAATCACAATGAAATACTACTTCACATTCTTAAGATCATTATAATCAAAAAGGTAGATAATAAAAAGTGTTACCAAAGATACGGAGAAATTGGAACTCTCATAAGCTACTGGTAGGAATGTAAAGTGATAGAGTCACTTTAGGACACAGTCTGTCATTTCTTCAAAAAGTTAAACATATAGGCATAATTTGACCCTGAAATTCCACTTCCAGATATATTCCCCCAAGGAAATGAAAATATATGCAGGTACAAAAACTTGTACATGAATATTCATAGCAACATTATTGATAATAACCAAAATATGGAAACAACTCAAATGTTGAACTACTAACAGATGGATAAATAAAAGGTCCTATACCCAAACAGTGAAATATTGCTCAGTCACAAAAGCAAATGAAGTATAACACATGCCATAACATGGTGAACTTTAAAAACATTGTGTCAAGAGAACTTGTCATAAAAGATCACATATAATTCCATCTATATAAAAGTCCTGAATAGGCAAATCTATAAGGACAGAAATTATATTAGTGCTTTTCTAGGGTTTGGGGCTATGGGAGTGATAACTAAAGGGACTCTCATTTCTAGGTAACAGATACACTTCAAAATTGATTACGGGGATGGTTGTACAACTCTGTGAATATACCAAAGTTGTATGGTATGCGAATTATATCTCAATAAAGCTGTTATGAAGATCTCTCTCTCTCTCTCTCTCTCTCTCTCTCTCTCTCATCCATCATCTATCTCTTACTTTCAGGACCAATGTAGTGGTCTAATAGGCCCATGCATTTGACACCCATCTGTCTTCAGAACCAGAGCAGTCTAGGTGACAAATTAGAATCCTTTCACCAGCCAGAGAATAGGTAAAACCCATACTTGTCCACATTCCAGCTATACAAAGACTATTTGATGAAAGTTGAGTCTAAGAGAGTAACAGACAAGAGTCTGATAGAAAAAAACCTCAGAAATATGGCTAAGGACAGGAAAGAAATGGGATATATCCTAAACTTCCAAATCAATCATGAGCCTGCAAAGAGCAGTCACCCTCCCCCTGAAAAACAAAAACAAAAACAAAAACAAAAACAAAAACAAAAACAAGTGTTTATGGGATGTCACAATGGCAAATGCAATCATCCAGGTCAGATGCTGAAGGGTAAAAATGAAACAATGATAACAACAACAAAAACTTCCTTTCCCTAATTGACTTTAGGGTTTCAAGATAAACATTTCCCAAGTTTCTACCTACATTTTTGTGGCTAGAGCTTTGACACATATTTGTATAACTTGCAATGCTTTGGTACTACCAAAGAGAAAGAAAAATCTGAATTTTCCATGTTTCTCTAGCTTGTGTTTGAAAGAAGTAAACAGTGAACTTACACTATTACTAACAGAGCCCAAATAAACACCAATACTGACTAAACTAAATCTCCAATAAGTATAGGGGATGAGGGCAAGAGTGACTTAAAATACGGGTACCATCTGAACACTTAGAGCAAATGAACCTCACTGGAAGAAAATCTCTATGACAACAGATTAAGGACTATTTTGCATAAACTATACAATTGCAGATTTCCATGATACAAAAGAAATTATTCCATCATGCTGATAATAAAAGAGAAATAAAAAACATGGTTGCCAGGCATGTGTGGCTGGCTCAGTCAGTTAAATGACTCTTGATTTCCACTCAGGTCACGATCTCACAGTTCATGGAATCGATCCCCACATTGGTCTCTGAGCTGAGAGTACGGGGCCTGCTTGGGATTCTCTTTCTCCTTCTCTCTCTCTCTGCCCCTATGTCTCCCTCTCTCTAAAAGAAAAATAAAAAGAGAAAACAGGGTTGCCAGTAATATGGAAGCAACAGATACCACAGTGAGTGCTTCAGAGAAACATGTTAGTTATTTAGAAAGCCTCCTGAATACATCATTTCAGGACTAGGAACAAAAAAGGTGTGAAAGTACATAAAACATAAATGAAATGAGAAATTTGTCACATCCAGTGTAAGTCTATGTGTATTCCAGATATACAGGTCACAGACTGAGTCAGATAGAGGAAAGGATATATACAGAAACCCTTGGGGAGTTATGTCTTCTGCTCCTAAGAAGGATGAGCAGTGTTACCAGCACCAGTGCTGAGGGTGTTTCATGGCTTACTCATGGCTTCCCTCCAGACACCACTGTCGTTCTTCCAGGCCCCTTAGTACTCTTAGCAACATTTTATTTCAGCCATTCTACTTGATACTCACACTGTCACCCAGTACAAAAGCAAGGTGATATCTGTGGGAATTAAGAGGGTATATTTGTGAACCTTATACTCTTCTAGTTCAGTGATGCGTTTGATGTCTTAAAACAATATTGTTTGTGGTCCAGTGCTTTATAGATTTCAGTGTTTATTTATGGTCCCTCACACTAAGAGGCTGGGTAAGAAGAAAAATCTAATTAGTAAGCATTAAATTTTGTTCAGAATTATCACTCCTGCCTATAATTTTATTGGTGGTATTATTATAGGGTTATATCTGTAGAGTCAAGGTCTTTCTCATCTTAGAATTCATTTTCTTTCAGAAGAGCCCTCAACACCTCCTCCTATATGCAAATAGACTCTTGTCTGCCTGTCTAACTAAACCAATAGATAGTCCTTTAGCACGTTTATATATATCTAAAACTGTCTTACACCCATTCTTCTCTCAGGATGAGCTTTCAGAATTAAAAATATTTTGGTTCTGACAGAAAATGAAGGCAGCAAAGGCAACATAAGTTCTTAGTGTTCTGAATCCTAAATAATTTTGGATAATAAATACTATTTTATCAAGCAAATCATTATAGAAGAGATTATCAATTTCTCAAGAAATTCATTACACAGAGTGTACTTAGGGATTATACTTAGAATCATCTTGGTTAATCAGTTTTCAGTTTGGAAATCTGGTCGGATGTGTTTTTATAGAAGCAGCATTGTGACATATTTTCTGCTTAATTGCATGTGGTACCTAATTGGGTTTCCAGGCATGACTTTTAAAAATGATAATATCTACTATTTAAATAGTTGTTCTGACATCCCTTCAAGCTTTTATTTAGTAGTTCAAATAATGATTAATTGCTATTTGTATAAGAAGAAAAAAGGTTCTAGAAAATATAAAATTCAATTATGCAGTTGATTCATAAGTTGTTATGTTGGTTACACAAGTCTTTCTGCGCTTATTTACTCAGAAAGGGCCACACACCATGCCCTATTTGTTTTTTCATGTCTTCTTCTAATTACTGGTGACATTCCCTTGCAATA
Source organism: Neofelis nebulosa (assembly GCF_028018385.1). Lineage (NCBI taxonomy): Eukaryota > Metazoa > Chordata > Mammalia > Carnivora > Felidae > Neofelis > Neofelis nebulosa. Next base: position 76,840,900 of record NC_080783.1, on the reverse strand, counting down.
CCAAATATCACTTCAACCACAAAGCATTTCTGATACAACTGGACATCCACATCCATACATGATTATACTTGTAAAACATTGTCTTCTAACACAAAACTTTTCCATAGGCCTACATATATGATAAATTCAGGAGGAAAATGCAATATAATGGCTTGGGAATTTTAGTGCGGTTGCTAATTTCTTCACGTGGTAGCATGTTCCACTCTAAAACTCGTTTATGACTTCAGCTTCGAAGGAAAAAAAAATACCAAAAATCCCTTAAACTCCAGATGCTTTATTTACCAATTTATTTATCAATCAAATTGACAAAATCTTAATGATTTCAAATATTTTTTCCAGGTTCATAAGCTTAGACGTTTAGATCAAAATTGCGTTTTTAAAACTTGTTATCAGACCTTATATTATCCCCTAAGGATGCTAAAATTCTTTTAATGTGGAGGAAATAGGGAAGGTAAGTTTCATTCAGTCATGAGATAGTATATACATATATCTACCCAAAGTCTTATTCTAAAAGACCACAAATGGATAGATATTCATTTAAATATTTACTCCACACTTGGTTCTTACTTTTGGTGGCAGACAAGTTTTACAAAGCTAATTTCCTAAGTGTATGAACTGCTTGTTGCATAAATTGGTGACAAAACATTTTTGCTGTTATTTTCCATTTAAGAAATGTTCCCTATAATCCTAGAAATATCTATTTCCCTGAAAGAAAAATTAAAAACTCTTACTCTTGATTCTGCCTTTTAAGTTTACCTTCTAGTCACAGGCAAGACCAACCACATGTGTCCCTAACTATAGAAGAGATTACAGAAACAAAAGTTTCTAGCTAGGGTCACCTAGATTCTGTGCTTACTGGCATTTTATAATGACCTACAGAACCTTATGAATTCATGACCAGTTTGCTTTATGTCAGCTGACTCTGAGTTCTCAGGAGTTTTTTTGTTTTGTTTTGTTTTTGCCACTGATAGCTATCTCTTTCTATTTCTATCTATCATCTATCTATCTATCTATCTATCTATCATCTATCTATTGGAATTTTTCCTAAGTCTTGGTTTTCAGACTCTGATTAATTTCCTAAAGCAGCTTGAAACCAAATCTGCCAGGCTCCAAGTAAAACATCCCTGGGTCATGCAAACATTTGGCCATTCCTTTAGTATTTCCTCAGCATGTCAGGATTTTCACGAAGCCACTGATTGATTTCTAGAATTTCTGATATAATTTAAACTGTTACCATGTATATTATGGTATCTTGTTTATTGTGTTATGATATATATATCTACATTCCAATTTATTCATACATTGCTTGTCACTGTGGTAGTAAAGAGAAAAATGAGTAGGTGGAAAACGTTTAATTTATGCCTTAAGGAGCTTAGAGTCTAGAGTGGAGAAAAGATACATGCAATAATGTTATAATGTGAAATGCTACAGTGTAGCACCAATAGATGGTTTATCTAGGAAAAATCCCTCTATTATGGGTTAGTAACTGAATAACAAAACATATTAAACTCTACACAAATTTACTGACACATGGTAAGAATTCAATTAACATCTTTGGCCACCAAAGTTACAGAATGTCTTAATGGACAATGGAATTCAAAATTAATGGGAAAATAAGGGTATATTGGCATAATTTGTTAGATTGATATATATTGTATCTTTTTTATTATCTTCGTCTCTAAAAGTTGTATTCTTAGTATGATCTATTTAGACTTTGATTTGTTTTGTTGCTTCTTATAGTGAAACTGTCTTTCCATCTGGATTTACAGCACTCCTTTATCTTTCTCTTTTTTGTTTTTAATTTTTTCTAATGTTTATTTATTTTTGAGACAGAGAAAGACAGAGCATGAATGGGGGAGGGTCAGAGAGAGAGGGAGACACAGAATCTGAAACAGGCTCTGGACTCTGAGCTGTCAGCACAGAGCCCGACATGGGGCTCGAACTCACGGGTCGCGAGATCATGACCTGAGCCGAAGTTGGACGCCCAACCAACTGAGCCACCCAGGCGCCCCGTCCTTTATCTTTTTCTTATAGGCTGATATGTACTTTCTTCATATTTGTTCTTTTTTTTTTAGATTTAAAAATTTTTGTAAGTAATCTACACCCAGCATGGGGCTCAAACCCACATTCTTGAGATCAAAAGTCACACTCTCCACTGATTAAGTGAGCCAGCTGCCCCACTCTTGTATTTACTCTTGATTTATTCTCTGGAGCAGCTCTTATAAATAGGATCAGATATCAATTTTCAAAATAAAATTTTAGAATACTAAGGTATAAATATTTTCTCATAGTACTTATAATTAAACCTATAATTAACAACTTGCAAACACTACCTAGAAGTAAGGCACAAGTTCATAATTAATAGATTGTAGTTCACAATTTCATTGATGCTTTATAAGTAAAAACAGAAAATGAATGATAGAAAAATATTCTTTTTAATGATCTGATAGATTAAAAATATGAGTTCACTTCTTATACATTTAGGATTTATGTAGATATGGCTCAACATTTATGTATACATGGTAATATCAATTTAGAACATCTCATGTGCTGTCTGTAGATAATGGTTTCACCTTTTTTTATTCTTTTCGCTGATGACAAAGGCTGGGTTTGGAAGACAGTGAGAATACAATACACCATTAAAATCTCTTGTGAGGCAGTTGGCTGGCTCAGTCATTTGAGTGTCTGACTCTCGATTTCAACTTAGGTCATGATCTCACAGTCCTGGGATGGAGCCCCATGCTGGGATGCTTGGGATTCTCTCTCTTCTTCTGTCTCTACCCCTCTCTTGCTCTCTCTCTCTCTCTCTCTCTCAAAATACACAAGTAAACCTTAAATTAAAATAAAATAAAATAAAATCTCCTCTGTCAAAAAACAAAAAAGGAAAAAAATGAGAAAAACAGTTGTACTTCAAGCTAACCCTTTTATCATAGATCATTTTGAAGCATTTTCACATAACTATTTAGATTTTTTTAGACTTCTTCAACTTGGAATAAAGATCTACTTTTTGTAATTTGTTATGCAATCTTGTGAAGGTCAACAAGTCTCACAATCAAAACTCAAAGGTCAATTATCGTGTTGATTCCTTTGAATATTCCACATTGAAGACACTGCTGATGGTAACCACTGGAAACACTTTCCTTTCTTCGTCTCTAATGTGATGTTCTATCTATGCATCATCTATCTATTGTTTTACCAACATCTTTGAATTTTTTTTTAATCTCGTTCACTCATTAACATGGTCCAGGTGTATGGAGCTCCTCACGCCTAGCAAGCTTAGCTTCCACATCTTTTCTGGCAGTGTATTTATCTATAAGTCCTATATCAAATGGTAGTAAATAAAGATTTCACTACTTTCCTAACTTTATTTCCTGGAATTCCATAGGGTTTGGAAACATTTCTGTAATAGCAGTTATAGGGCTTTGATTAATATAGTGCTGTATTCCATCTTTTCATCTCTAGGACATAATATAATGTCTGTCACAAAAATGTTTGTTGAAGAGTTAATGAACAGATGGATGAATCAACTAGCTTGCTCTACTCTATGGCCCGTATGACCTCATCCAGAGGCTCTGTTAACCCCTGACTTTCAGATGGGTATTGGCAGGCAAATAGTGGGAAAGGAGCGAGAATGATCAGGATGTGTACTCCATTAACCTCCTGCCAACCTAGTTTTCTTCTATCAGGGTTGCTATGATTTGCAAGTGACGCTTACCGAAGACAACATCTCTCTCAGGTGGCCACTTCCATATAGCTGGGGTGGGAGATTATAGGCATCCTGTGTTGCTAACTGGCCTTACCCCAAGGAAAAGGACACTTGCGTATATCTTTATAACAGGAGGTAATACTACAACGTGTGACGAGGCGCCCACTGAAGTTAGGCTCTGAACTTCCCACAGAGACTGGAGATAGAGATGCCATCTTCCTTAATGATTCCATTTTGGAGTGGTGGCTGTCAGGTCCTTGGGACAGACAGTCCTGAGATGTAAAACTGGTAAGAAGTTTTTAAAAGATTGACACCAAAAAGGGACAGAGACAAAATTTACAGGTGCAATTTTTTTTAAGTAAGTGCTCTAAGAAATGGGAGGCAGTAGACCTCTGTGGTTAGGCCTGTAAGGTTCTGTAAAGCTCTCTGTGATAGAGAGGTCAGGGCTTAGAGGCAGGAATAAGCCTGCTGAAAGTCCAGTCAACTGAGGGCAATTTTAAGGCCATCTTGCTGAGCATAATTTAGAAGGAAAGTACAAAGGACTCCATAGAGAGGACGGCTCACACAAATGTCATGTACAAGCAAGTAAAAGAAATTCAGTACATTTGAAGCATCTGATATGAGAGCAAGTATTTTGGAGATAAATCCATAGCAGTTAGGATATGAGGAGTATTACAAGTAAATTGAAATGTAATCTGGTGCAGCAAAATAAAGCATGATTTAAAAAAAACGAAGGAAGGCACAAATGTATCACATAAAGCAAAATCGGAAAGAAAAATGATGTCACTGTGTCTGAGAGAACAGCATTTTGTTAATACAAGTGTGAGTAAATGATATCAGAGATGAGGCCTTAGAACAATTTGAGGATGCAGCAAATTTGAAGTCTCTCTCTGATCTTGAAGACAGAAATCTTGATAAAACATGAAAAAAGGAACCAGATGTAAAGAGTCGAGAAAGTAGTGAATTGCAGTTGAAAATATTAAAGCAGAGCATGCTATAAAACTTCCAAGAAATCTGGCAGTAAAATGAATGAAAGGTAAACTGTTGCAACTCTTTACATTGAATAAAGTTTAAAAAAATAGTTTTGTATTGGTATATATTAGGATGGCTTTACAGGCTTGGCTGATTGGTACTTTTCCTCTGTGTTCAATCTACCACCTTGATCCAAAATTTGCTTGGTGGGTAAAAACAAATTTCTTATCAGAAATATGTTCATTTCACATGGGTTTATTCCCTGCTGATCTTCAACTGTCTGGATTAAACCCTTCCTAGATCCATTTGTTCAATGTTCTGATACTTGGCTTGCTTTAAACCAGTGGCTTTAATGGGTTGTATTTTCAACATTTGGTCAGAAATCTCTGAATTGATTGGGAACTTCCCAATCAACACTACAACTCAAACTCATCTAGGGGCAAAGTTTATTAAGATCCTTTGTACAGATCCTTCTAAGTTATGATGGTGTTTTGTCAGGATAAATCCATTGTAAATTGAAAATATTATAAGTTAAAAATACATTTAACACACCCAACCTACCAAATATCCTAGCTTAGCCTAGCCTACTTTAAACATGCTCAGAACACTTACATTAGCCTACATTTGGGCAAAATCATCTGACACAAAGCCTGTTTTATAATAAAGTATTGAATATTTCATGTAATTTATTGAATACTGTACCGAAAAGGAAACACAGCAATTGTACAAGTATTGAATGATTGTACGTGTATCTAGTTGTTTATCCTTGTGATCGCATAGCTGACCAGTAGCTGCCGCTCACTGCACCCAGTGTCACCAGAGAGGATTGTACCACATAACTCTAGTCCAGGAAAAGATCCAAATTCAAAACTCAAAGTACAGCTTCTGTTGAATGCATGTCACTTTCACACCATCATAAAGTTGAAACATGGCCACTTGAACCATCATAATTTGGGGACTGCCTGTATATTGCTTAGAGCTGCAGTGTCAATAAGGCAGGCTAAGCTTCAAGTTTGCCAGTCAGTCTGGAAATATCATTTGCATAACACTGCACTCACTCTGGTACTAAGTCATTGTACCACCTTGAATGGAATGGTGATTGATAGCTACATGGATCAAATTGGAGACACACAGAATGTGTTGAGTGGTGGGAAAATTAGAAAGTTAGTGGGACTGTGGGGGGGTGGACAAAGAAGTTAGGTGGACAGCATGCGGAAATGGAAAACGTGACAAAGCAGGTGTTTGCCTTGGACACTTCAGGGTCTACGACATGCTCCTCCTTCAAGGGAAAATGTAAAAATGAGAAATGTGTTAGTCATAGAGAGACTCACTAAAATGAATCATCATCTGTTTGTCTTCAGGATATATTGTCTATTCACTGTAGATCTTTATTTGAGAAAAATGTTATAATATACTTGTCTAAGTATTGTTTTAAAAGTTTTACCTCAGAAAACTACTTTTTCCTAGTTTTGTATATGATTTGTACTTCGTTTTTCGGGGAATCATTGTATTACATGATAATTATAGACATAACATTATATATACAATGTTACTTCACTCCCAACCCCTTTGGTTAAATAAATGTTTAGTTATATTAATCTATACAATAGATTGTATGAATCTATTGTATAGACTACAATTGTATAATCGACAAATCTACCTATTGTATAATCTACAAAATTTTTGTATAAAAATTGGTTAGATATACAATAATATAACTAAAGAAATAGGATTGAGGGGCGCCTGGGTGGCTTGGTCGGTTAAGCGTCCGACTTCAGCTCAGGTCATGATCTCGCGGCCCGTGAGTTCGAGTCCCGCGTCGGGCTCTGTGCTGACCGCTCAGAGCCCGGAGCCTGTTTCATATTCTGTGTCTCCCTCTCTCTCTGCCCCTCCCCTGTTCATGCTCTGTCTCTCTCTGTCTCAAAAATAAATAAACATTAAAAAAAATTAAAAAAAAAAGAAATAGGATTGAGTTTTTAGTCTGAAAAATACTATATACCTAAGAATTATAGAGTTACTATACTATTTATTGATAACTAAATGCACATTTTAGTACACTTACTTATAAGCCACTTTTTTAAAGGCAAAATTCCCGTGTTTTTATGTAGCTCACACAGCATGTAATTAAAACAAAGCATGGGTACTTGCAATAAAATAAAATTATCTCTAAAATTATCTTTATTTTTTGTGACATAATGGATAGTTAAGGCAACAGTTACAAATCGCAAAAGAATTATGCTATTTTTCTTGGTTACTCATGTACTATATTTGAGTCTCTGTATTCGAAGTTTCACATCTAGAGTCTCTACCACATTAGCCTCCAATTGTCTAGCTTACTTGCCAAAAATAACAGCAAACAACAACAAAAGAAAACTTTAAGTTAAGGAAGTTAATTCAGACTTTTTTTTTAGGAAGGCATGCATATCTTGATTAAATATTTGTATGATAATAATATTACTCAGGGTAGAGTAACCATGAAAACAAATGACTCCCTAAATCTCTGTGGTTAATGCAATAAAACTTTATTTCTCGTTTGTGTGAGGTCCAGAACTTTGGTCCTTGCTAGGCAGCTCTTGTGGACAGCTCCCTTCCATGCTCTGACTCAGGTGTACCCCACCTTGAATTGTGTCTGCCATTTTTTTAGGGCTTGGGAGAGGAAAGACAGAAAGTGTCAGAGGGATATTCAATTGCCTTGCATTCCAGCCAAGATTATGTCTCATGGCCCCACAGAGAAACAAAGAAGCTGGAAAACAAAGGTATTTATGTATGTCTGGCCACCAGAGAAGCACTAAATATTGGTGAATAGTCTACCACAGTTAAGATGACTTTATTTTTTATTAACATTTTATAAATGTGAATTCTTTTATGGTGAGATCTATGGTTGATGTAAAAATCTTTGAAGGTATTATTGTCTCTATTACCCAGTGAAGACTTGAGTAAAATAATTTGGCTACAATAATAGTTCATTTAGATTTAACATTTAAATCCAGCACTACTTATTCTCTACTCTAAATCACTATGTTTAAGGTCTGCTAAAAAAAAAAAAATGGAGTGGTGACTACAATGAAAGTTCAGGTATTTTGTTTACCAGGAAAAGTTAAATCTGTATTTATGTATAATTTCTTACAGCTTAAAGTATTTGGCATAAATAGTGAAGTCCAACATAGATAAAGTATTTAGGGTATAATAAAAGAACAGAGAATTCAAATATTAAAAAAAATTCTTAAAGACAAAACTGATTTGTATTACCACCCAGGTTTGTCTTATTCTACTTGATTTTGATCAAATTAGAATTGTGTTAAACAGTCTAATGGACTATTACACTATACATTTTTTAAAAAATATACTTATGAGTAATGCAAAATCAAAATAAATAGCTTTCCTATTACCTTTCCCCAAGATAAATTTATCTCTGATCACTCCTCATTATTTAATAAGTCTTTCAACATTAGTAATCTATTAGTCCAAAATGTTTCGTGTTGAGCTGTTTTTATACTTGTGCGGTCTTCTCTCTTACCCACTAAGCTTGTCAAAATGTAAATTGCACTCTCTGACCAAAAGTACAGCAGGAGTCCAGCCTGGCTCTTTTTTACACAAAGCCACCAACAGATTTGTTAACAGATGCTCCTGGGGTCTGTGCACATAATGGAAACTTCAGAACCTTACAGGACCCACAGTTTCTCTGTTTGCAGCACAAGAATCATTTAACAGTAGGTGACACTTTTGGCAATGTATAATTAAAGGGCTTGTTTTAGCAAAATTACACACTGTGAAACACATAAGAAAAGGGGAGGGTGTAACATGCATGAGTGTACAATTTAGATTGTGGCAGAGAATGAGCACAGCTGGAAGCTTGACAATTTTGTCTTTAGTTCCTGAGGTCAGATTTAGAAAAGCAAACCACTATGTGTTTCAACATTGTTCACATTATATATGGATCAATAAGATAATTGAAAGTGTCCTTCCTCTTTATTCTGCTAATTGAGACTGGGGAAGATTATAAATGGGTCCACAACATGACAAATCAGAGGTCATCATTTAATTTGGATGCCACCATCACCTTTTCAAGGTATTCATATTTGATTTCTAGGGGAATAAAGCAAAGAGAATTTCAGTGAATCTGACTTGCATTATTCTGAACACATATGGTTCGATTCTGATTCATGAGATGTAATAGATCTTTAAAACAGGTTAGCTTTGGATCAACGAGGCTAACAGATTGCATCATATTTCTTTTAGAATCTACTTGTTAAGTGTTCTTCATCTTTTGTTACTAAAGGCAAAGGCAATCCTGTAGTTTGGAAACTCTAGTTAAGGGGCGTCTGAGTGGCTCAGTCGGTTAAGTGTCCGAGTTCGGTTCAGGTCACGATCTCAAGGCTTGAGTTGGAACCCCGCGGCGGGCTCTGTGTTGACAGCTCAGAGCCTGGAGCCTCTTCAGATTCTGTCTTTCTCTGCCCCTCCCCCGCTCACACTCTGTCTCTCTCTGTCTCTCAAAAATAAATAAATATTTAAATAAAAGAAACCAGGGGCTCCTGGGTGGTTTAGTTGGTTGGGCTTCGGACTTCGGCTCAGGTCATGATCTTACAGCTTGTGAGTTCGAGCCCCGCGTCCGGCTCTATGCTGACGGCTTGCAGTCTGGAGCCTGCTTCAATTCCGTGTCTCCCTCTCTCTCTCTCTGCCTCTACCCTGCTTGTGCTCTTTGTCTCTCATAAATGAATAAATGTTTAAAAAATTAAAAAAAAGAAACCCTATTTAAAAATATATATTAGAAACTAAAGAGAGGAAATACAATATGTTCCATTCCTGACAGTTGTACATCCCATAACTCAATAATAATATGATTATGTTTCATAGTTATTGCTTCCACCGTGGAAGACTACCCCTTTGAACATCTATCACCGTTAACTACTTTTAATTACATCTGAAATGCATATAAATGAAATTATACCATATGTACATTTTGTTCTAGCTTTTTTTGCTTAACATTATGTTAGTGAAATTTATCAATGTCATTGTACATAACTAGTTCACTAATTTTCATTAACATAAAGCTTTCCATAATATGGATACATAATTCTAGATCTAGTTAATAGTGATGGATATTTTATCTACTATAAGTAGTATTGATATAATGATTGTTTTCATGTATTTTGATGAGCATATGTATTCACCTTATATACATAGATATAGAATTGTTGATTTGCAAAATGTATGTATGCTTAGCTTCAGCAAATATCGTCACTTTTCCAAAGGGAAAAAACACTCCCCTAGTGTACAAAGTAACACTCCCATCATCCATATATTATGAGAGTTACATATCCTTACCAATACTTGGAAATGGGAAGTACTTTATTATATTTTAGCCATTCTAGCAAGTGGAGTAATAATTCAGTGTTTTGATTTTCATCTCCCTGATGATGAATGAGGTTGAGCATGTTTCCATATTTTTGGATCATTGGATGGCCTTTATTTGAAGTACCCGATCAAATCTTTAGCTTATTTTTTCTTGGGTTGTCTATCTTGATATTGTTAATTGAAATACTTCTTTTTGTATTCTCAAATTTGTCATTCATACATACACATACACCACACACATGTTTACATATAATCTTTTCCCTATGGCTTGCCTTTTCAAACTCCTAATTGTGTATTTTGAGAAACAGAATTTCTTAATTCTAATGAAGTCCAATTTGTCAGTTTTCCTTTTTTTTAGGTTACTTTTTTTCATGTCATCATTAGCTGACTGTATATGTGTGGGTATGCCTCTGTATTTCATATTCTGTTCCCTTGAGCAGTTAGTACATATGTCAATACCTCACTGTTCACTCACACTAAAATTTTATGAAAGTTAAATATCTGGTGTTATAAGTCTTCCAGTACCACCATTGTCTTTGTTATTATTGATCATTTGCATTTCCGTGTATATTTTATAATCAGTGTGTTAATTTTCATAAAATAATCTACTAGAAACTTGCTTGGATTACACTAAATCTATAGGTGAATATTCTGAAAACATTAATATACTTATAATATTTTCTCTGAATCCATCCATAAGTATAGTATAATCCTAATTTGTTTTTAATTTTTCTCAAACATATTTTATAGTATTATTTTGTTTTGTTTTAAAGATCTTATATAACTTTAGTATTATTTATTTGATGTCTTTATACTTTTTTATTAGTAATATTTTAATTTTAGTTTAATTTATTTAGTATTTTAAATTTTATTTTCAGTTTGTTGCTGATATTTCTGATCTCTTCAATTTTGTTTTTTTTAATATTTCTTATAATATTTAATTTTATTAAGCTTCACAAAGACTCAGCTTTGTAGTTTGTGGGTTTCTCAATTCTATATTTGTCTTCTACTTTGATTTTTTTACTCTTATTTTTTAATAGTTCTTAACTTCCACATTCATTATGTTTAATTTTTTCCTTTGGCTTTTTAACTTCTTGAGATAGATACTTTAGTAAATCAATGATTTTTTATCTTTTTAAAAATATCCATTTAATTGTATAATTTTTTTTCTTTCAGATTGAAATATTAGTGATCTCTATGTCTTATGCTTTGGAATAGAAAAGAACAAGTTTTTTTTGGAAGATGAGACTTTGAACGCCAGTCACTCAATGACAACCCATTTGTATTTTATATAAGAGGTTCTAAAAAGATTTTGAAAGGCCAAAATAATAATATGGCAGTTGAAACTCAGTTCTAGAGAATATCACAGTGGTTAAATCTACCTAGTGCTACACAATACTCAGGTTATAAGAAAAAGATTTGCAAAACTATAAAATTAATTATCTCAATAAGATCTACAGAAACTTGAAAAGAAAAAAATAATTTAAAAGATAACTATTTATTTATGATATTTATATATGCATAATTGTTTATTGAAAACATAACTTATGCAATATATGAATATATTTAAAACACAGTCCTGGGGTGCCTGAGTGGCTCAGTTGATTGAGCATCCTACTCTTGGTTTCCCTCAGGTCATGGTCTTAGGGTTCATGAGATCCAGCCCTGCATTGGGCTCTGCACTGACAGCATGGAGCCTCCTTGGGATTCTCTCTCCCTCTCAGACCCTCCCTTCCCCTCTCTCTCAAAATAAATAAATAAACTTTAGAAATAAAAACAAACAAAAAACATAGTCCTAATTTTCCAATGATTTTTAATTGTTTTTACTATTATTATTATTATTTTTGCTTTTGGAAGAGAGAGAAAAAGAGAGAGAAAGAGCCAACAAGAGCAGAGCAGGATCTGAGAGAAACTGAGATCATGACCTAAGCCAGAAACAAGAAGAATCAGATGCTTAACCAACTGAGCCACAAGGTGTCCCTCCCCAATGATTGATTTTGATTGAAATAAATTACAATTGTTGGAGAAGTGTTAAGCTTAAGTATTAAGATAAGATTAATGATAAATTTCAATTACTGAAAGTGGCTCAAATAACTAGCAGTTGGTGAACTGTTGTTAATCTATCATTCAAACTCTGTACTCTGTATTTTCTTTTCTTTTTTTTTTTTTTTAAATTTTTTTTCAACGCTTTTTATTTATTTTTGGGACAGAGAGAGAGAGACAGAGCATGAACGGGGGAGGGGCAGAGAGAGAGGGAGACACAGAATCGGAAACAGGCTCCAGGCTCCGAGCCGTCAGCCCAGGGCCTGACGCGGGGCTCGAACTCACGGACCGCGAGATCGTGACCTGGCTGAAGTCGGACGCTTAACCGACTGCGCCACCCAGGCGCCCCTGTACTCTGTATTTTCATGTGAAATTTTACTTAGTTCCTGTAAGTGTCCTATGAGATGGATACTGTATCATTCCCATTTAAGAAAGTTGATTTTCTGATCTGCTTAGACTCTGTCCCAAGATCACAGAGCAAATAAATACATGGAGCAGCTTGGAATTTAACACAGTTCTAGCTGTCCTGGGATTACAGGATCTAACGACTCAAGTAAGTTTTTACTTTTTAAATGTTTATTTTGAGATTGAAAAAGTGAGAGTGGGGGAGGCGCAGAGGGAGAGAGAGAGAGAATCCCAAGTAGGCTCCCAGCTGCCAGCACAGAGCCCCACTTGGGGCTTGATCCCACAAACCACAAGACCATGACCTGAGATGACACCGAGTCAGACCGCTTAACTCACTGAGCCACCCAGGAGCCCCTCAAGTAAGTTTTTCTTAGGACAAGAATACTACTTAGTTTTCTTATAGTACAAGCAAAATTATTTTCCTATAATTTTCATCTTGCTCTTAGGATTCTTACCAGTTTATAGACCATAGTAATATAAGTTTCCAAATATAGAATCTGAGGTTGTTTTTGAATCATAGGGGAATCTGAGCCTAAGAGGCTACAAATTATTAGATCAAAACCTCAGGAAAGAAAATATGTTAGTTTTTATTAGTTTAGACTTGAGTTAAAAGCTGAATCTGAATCTTGATCTCCAAGGTTTTGTCTCCATGTTAAAGACTTGGCACTAAATCCATATTCCATAAGGGCTCTTTTCTCTTTGTTTAAATTATGGGGTTTATTATATATTTTTTTTGTCTAGGTAAAGATGCACCCTCAAACCTCTTAGGAATAGAATATATCTGACTGATATGCAATGGAACATCTCTATCTTCGTTATTCTGTGTTTTCCTCTTCCAGTCGGCTGCCCAGGAACCAAACGCAATTCTTTCTCCACTATTGAAGCCTACCTGTACTTTTCATTATCAAGTGTATTGCTTTCAATCTAATGGCTACTTAATAAGGACTTTCACTTCAATCAATACTTACAAATCATTGGTATTGATATTTAGATAGATTGTTTACCCATATCACCTTCTGCCAATGAACTAATGAAAACATTTGGATTACAATGTTTCTGTCCTAGAGAACATATTACAAAGAATGATTTTGTGTGTGATTTCCAGGGATTGGACAGACAACTGGTAATGGAATGCCTTCGTATATCATTTTCACTTGAATAAATAAATGTTAAAGGGTTTAATTGACTGCACTTATTAGCATTTACAAAATTGTGAAAGATATTATAGTTTTCAGATATATTTTCCCATAAGAAATTGATTGCTTTACATGGTTATTCTCAATTATTTCCACCATAGATCCTCTATCTTTCATTGGTACAGCTTTTTCTGCCTCACAATCGCCACCCCCCTTTTTTTAACAGAGGCTTTGGAATACAATGGGACTGGAGGAAGACATAAATTCTTTGAGTTGTAACTGAATCATTTGTTACAACTTCCTTCAGGATTGCTGTTGGTTGGTGGTCCTAGGGAAACAGAATGAAAATCAGATTGGCAACCAGGACTTTTAGCAGGTGCTGTTTGGGAGAGCAGGTCTGGACAGTCATGTGAGAGCTTCAATCACTCAGAAAGCTCCAGAGCTGCCGTGCCCCTTGGATTTTTTTAGACACCAGGGGGCACGGACCTTTTGAAACCCTTATATGAACAGTCCTGGGATGCTAGCTGCCCTGGAGAGGGCATGTCACTGGATGAAGCATCTTCTTTTGGATGCAAGAAATTCTGGAGATGGACCAGGCTGTGAGCTATCAGATGAGGCCTGGGTTCTGAAGGAGGACCTGAGCAGCAGTCTTCAGTCACAGTCTCCAAAGGGCATGCTTGGAATCAATATACATATATCTATTTATATATTTTCTGTTTTGAGTACAGTGTTTGACTTTTTAGAACTCAAAATTCTCTCAGTTTTCTCTAAGTTTTGGTATTCATTGTTCATTTCAAAATACATGAAAAGGATTCTCTTATTTCTTTTTTTTTTTTTTTCTTATTAATGCAGTATTTGTCTTTTCTCTCTCAAACCCTGAGCCAACCACTTTCCCCAGACTGCCTGGGGAGGTATGGGAAAAGGAATGACAAGGCAGGGGGGGATTGAGAAAGCTTCTTCACACTCAAAGATGATGAGAAGGGCCACCATCAGGCAAAAGAGCCCCAAGGCCTTGGAGAAAGGCAAAGCCCAGGATGGCATAGGAGAAGAACTGTTGTTTCAGAGATGGGCTCCTGGCATAACCAATGGTGAGGCACTTAAACAGTCTGGGTTCCACCCCCAGAGCCAGCCACCCCTACCATGGCAGCCCCAGCCCCAGTGAACTTGACTTCGGTGTGGCTGTCCTTTGAAATGGCGCTGGTTCTGAAGCTGAAGTTAGGAATAAGTGAGGTCAAGGGATGGGACGTGGGGCTGCCAAACTACTGAGGCTTTCATCTGTCAGGGTCTCTGGTGGTCCTAGAACTGCTGCAGTGATGCGCTCAACAACTAAGAGGTGCTCCTCACCAGGAAGGGGCAGGAGATGAACTTTGCACAGGCGGATATTTTCAGGGGATGAGGGGCTGTGGCAGGGGGATTGCTCCCAGTGCAGAGAAGACAGAGAGGGGCAGGTTCTCTTATTTCTAATATGTTTATATAGTTTTAATCAAGTAGGAGACCAGAGGAATGGGAAGGAAAACACAGTACCGTACCAAATGCAAGATGAAATATATTCAAAATGAATAAAAGAATAATTGTAATTTTTCCTCCAAATTTTTACTTACATTCTATTTAGTTAACATATAGTGAATATCAGTTTCATAACTGCAATTTTAAAACAATATTTTTTCATATGCATCCTGAAATAACAAAATCATGCAAATAAATAGAGAGTTTAAATAAGGTTTATCCTGAGTGTTTTTTGGTCTTTGGACTCATATCTAGATAAAAAAGGAATGTTGATATACCTTTATCAACAAGAATTACATTCAATAACAATGCTTAAAAGAGATATTTTATTTTTTTGAAGTTTATTTTTCAGAAAGAGTGAACACAAGTGGGGGAGAAGCTGACAGAGAGAGAGAGAGGGAGACACAGAATCCGAATCAGGCTCCAGGCTCTGAGCTGTCAGCACAAAGTCCGACGCAGGCCTCAAAATCACCGGCCTGTGAGATCATGACCTGAGCCAAAGTCAGATACTTAACCAACTGAGCCACACAGGTGCCCCAGGCATTTTCTTTTTTAATTGTTAAACAACTGATTTTTTTTTTTTTTTTTTTTTTCAACATTTTTTATTTATTTTTGGGACAGAGAGAGACAGAGCATGAACGGGGGAGGGGCAGAGAGAGAGGGAGACACAGAATCGGAAACAGGCTCCAGGCTCCGAGCCATCGGCCCAGAGCCCGACGCGGGGCTCGAACTCACGGACCGCGAGATCGTGACCTGGCTGAAGTCGGACGCTTAACCGACTGCGCCACCCAGGCGCCCCAACAACTGATTTTTTTTACTAAGCATTTAGGTAAAATATATTATCACACACCAAATGAATTTTTAAAAATATGTTTATTTCCTCTCATATACAACAAGTCTGGATCCATAATTTTAAATTCTAGGTTGTGCTAAGAAATAATTTAAAATGATTATGGAGCAAAGGCTTTCATAAATATTCAGAAACAGTTCTCAACAACTGCTAACATTTATGGGCTGCCGTATCAGGGAACTGTGATGTATACTTAATGTCACTTATCTCATTTAATTCTCTACAGGACAAATGCTAACTCTATGAAGGCTGTCTTCCAGATACAAATCTGAGACCCAGACTGTTAGTGAAGTTGCTCAAGGCCATAAAGATAGTAAGTAGAGAAAGCAAGAAATAGATCTATCTTTGCTCAGGTCCAATACACAGGGTGTTTCTACTATTATCAAACTATGGAGTTCAACAAAATTGGTAGTCACTTAGTTGGAATTTGAATCTAAGCAATATAAATAAGATAAGCGGTCAAAGTTCTTGAAACATAGCACTCAGAGGCCATTTCCAACCCATTTTTGGAAAGGGCAACAGGAATAAATATAGATCTAGTGCTGATTGTTCCAAAGTGTATTATGTAGATGGGTATAATAACTATTGTATATGCCCACAAAAAAGGACAATGATGTTGTTCCTTTCCAAAGTCTTTCAAATAAGTATAGGATATAATGGCTTATGAGTATGTATGTATTAATAATTTTAAATTGCAGGACCTTAATGTAATAATGTGTGTTATAAACACCCCAAAAGAGTCTCTGGTATGAATCATAACTCCAAAGGTTTTTGGCCAAATAATCCCTTTTTGTCTTAATCTACCATCTCTCAGGACTTATTTCCTTAGGATACCCTTTAGATGCTTCTGTAATATTATGTTAAATATAAATATCCACTCTAAAAGAACAAGGGCACTAAAGCTATAGTTATAAGATGACTGTATCATCTTATACAGCCCTACATTTAGCCCTACATACTTATTTAGCCCTACATAAACTGAAAGAACAATATAAAACAAAAACTGCACAATAGAATTAGAATCCAGAATTTGGATTTAATTTAAGAAATCCACTTAATATTAACTGCATCACTCTGTTTGGACAGATCCAAACATCCTAAAGTCTTTTTCATGCCAACCCACCCCGAAACTTAAATACATACTCTTCACTAAAACAATCTACAGTATTTGTCAGTCTGGGGCTTGGAAGACATGAAGATAGGGCCAATGGAGATTTGAGGGGCAGCAGAAAGGACCAAAACATCAATTCAGCAACAAAAAAAGTGGGCAGAAGTTCATTGAGGGAAGGGAATCAAGTAAATGGGCAAAGGTGATGAAAGAGAAGGAAAAAAACAAAAAGAACCCAGGCTCCGTGCAGGCTATCTGAGGTCAGTACCCAGGCACGGGGCGTTAGAAACAACTTGATATGATAAAGTGACTTTCTGAAAGTGGTGGTTTCTTCATTTCTTTCTGTCTAGAATTAACTCTTCTGAGGTGCCTACCCAAATGGAGAATATTAGGCACATGTAGCTAGAGATTGAGATGGGAGAATAAAAGCAAGTGTTTAAACAGTTCTCTCTGTATGTTAAAGGGCATCTGACAGTACAGGGGAAAATATGTCTGAAATGAAGGACAAAGAAGAAGAGGGAAACACATCATTCCAAACAATGTAGTTACTGTTGCTTCATGCACACGGTCAAATTCTCTTATCTTTTTCTGTTAATTCCTGAAAACCGTTCCCAAGTTATTTCACATTTTTCCATTTCTGAAAGAACTATTGTCAAATTTACATGAAGGATAATTTTGCTGAAAGGATGTACTAGCCCTTCTCAATGATATTTATTAATAGACTGGTGAAGTTAATATATTAGATATTTCTCCAATATTCTAATGACTTTTCACCTAAGATCAGTCCATTCAATGTGGTCACTGGGTATGAGCAGAGATTAAGGAAAATACGATTAAGGAGAAGAAAGCTGCTCCAGTTAATTCTACATTTAATTGACATTTTTTAGCCTACTATTTTGCTTATAGAGTGATTTTTTGAGCATTTGAAGAGGAAAAATATATTTTATCTCTATGTTGAGATATATTGATCATAGGCAACTGGTAAATCACAATAACTGTTCAAATGATAGTCAATAATACAACATATATGAGATAATTTTAAGGTAATATAATACCTAAAAATGACACTTTATCATTATAGAATCTTACTAAAATTATTCTTAGGCTTTTAGGCTTCTTCATATTAATTTAGCATTTTCAGAAAACATTACAGATAACATGTGATACCAATTATTTTGATTGCTTAAAAGTCCTGTTTAAATGAACTCACTATTTGGAGGTTTAAAAAATGTGAATAGATCATAATATATTTTTTGAACTAGATTCTTATTATTTCAGTCTAATTTGTCAATTTCCCGACATTTTAGGTTTATTTCTTAACCAGTTGAGGACTGAAAAAGTCAAACGCATTTTTTATCTCAATTGAAAATATTTATTAACATTACTTCATAAATCTATCCAACATTTGGAATTCTCCTTAAGTGCTTTGATCTCTGTTTATACGGTATTTTGATGCTGAAAAGCTTCCAATTTTATTTGAATGGAAATCAGATGTAAAATTTGAATACAAGCTACAATCTTCTTCCACTAACCCTCCATGGTTAAATTCTTGCTATATTTTTTCTGGTTCTCAAGTGACAACCATCAGCCATCTTTATTAAATCTGACTTTATTGAATGTTCAGCTCATTGCATTGTTATCTTTTACACATATTAGATGGAAGTTATTTACTCTTATAAGAATTGAATTTGAAATAACAATGGAATTCCATACATAGCTTTGTTTTTCATTATAAACAAGGCACAATATATTTATATTTATTATGTATAATGTAATCCAAATAAAAGTCTGTATTCTTTTTTCCTACTGACATAGACCAGATGATTTTAAAATTTATATAGAAATGCACAGAACCAAGAATAAACAAGGCAAGCTTGAAAGAGAAAAAAATAAAACAAAACAAAATCTACCAGATAATTAAAACAATATGGCATTTGTTCTATTGCATATGAAACGACCAAAAACCAAAAAACGAGTCTAGAAAAAGTCCCACATATATATGATGATTTGATTTATGATAAAGTGGCTGTACAGTATGATAGAGCAAAGATAATATTTTTAATAAAACGTGCCAGAGTATTTGGATAAGCATATAGGAAACAAAATAAATCTCGACTCTTACTCCACACCATACACAAAATTTAATTTCCAAGAGATTGCTGATCTAAAAGGCAATTACCTTATAAAACAATATACCTTGTAGAAGATAACAGAAAAAAACAACTGTGTTAATTTGGAATAGACTAAGACAAGGAGAGCTAATCATCCAGGGGAAAGTTGATAATGAAATTATACTGAAATTTAAAATTTCCATTAAAACAATTTTAAGAAAATGAAAAAACATCTCAGAGAATTGGAGAAGATATTTGCATTCAGATATCCAACAAAAAAACTCATATCCCCAAATGTACAAGAAACTACTGCAATTCATTATAAAACACACACACACACACACACACACACACACACACACTGTATTTCACAGAGATCTTGGGAATTGCTTAAGTGAATGTGACACAACTGAAGGGAAAATGGGAAAAAGACTTGGACAAACTCATCAGAGAAAAGAATAAATAAGACATAAGAGAAGATACTTGACAACATTTGTTGTGAGATAAATTCAAATTAAAAACACAATGCAATACTTCTTCTACTTACACATATAGGAAATACTAACACTTTTTAAATCTGATAATACTAAGTATTGGCAAATATGCTAAGTAACAGGAATTCTCGTGAATTACTGACGGCAGGTAAGTATGACAAAATCAGTTTGGAACAAATCACATGACGGTATCCAGGAAAGCTGAATACACACACTCTATGCCAACAATTGGACTTCTAAGTACATACCCAACAGGACATGTATTTACATACATTCCCCAAAAGACAGATTTCAAATGGCCACTCTAGCATTATTTGGGACAACCAAACACTGGAACCAATACAAATGTTCATCATCACGTGAATGAAAAATAAATGTGGGCATATTCACACAATAAAGCACTTGTATAATTTAATTTATGTAGAGTAGAAAGCAAAACTAAAGTATGTTTTTACAAGTCAAGACAGTGGTTACACTTGTATTGTGGGTGGTGGTTAGTGACTGGATGAAGGTATGAAGTGGACTGGGCTTCTGGTAATATGTTTCTTGATCAGGGTGTTAGTTATATAGGTGTATTCTATGTATGAAAATTCACCAAACTGTACAGTTAGGGTAGGCACACTTTTGTATATACAATCAATCCTCAATAAAAACTGAAAATCAAAGATATCCTCTATTGCATACTTCTTAATTTGTCCTCTGATCTCAGAAAGATCTGTAGTCAGAAAGACTACAACTCATACTGGTTTTATTTACAAAATATAAGCGATTTAGAATTAATTATGAAGTTTTAGAGCTTAGCATGGCTTTTAATTTCTTTCATCAATTTAATAAAAATCAAATTACTTATATCTTCTCCAAATCATGTAGCAAGGGACCACACTTCTCACAATTTTTTAAGTAAAAACTGCTGCATCAAAAACGATTTCAAAATTTGCTCACATCTTTGCACTAAGCTATAAAGGTAGACTTGGAAAGGAAGAGAAATGCATATAAGTTTCTACCTCCCCCTTTTAAAGTTGAAGTTCTTGCCCCTCTGCACCTTTTCGAGATGAAGCAATGAGGCAGGAGTGAATTATTCAAATTTAATTTGTTGGTAGATGATGCTTTTAACGTAACACCTAGATAACTTTTCCTTTAACTATGTAGTTTGGGTATATCGAAATAAAGAACAGTTAACATTAGATTATGTTATGCATTACCTTCTTCAAGTTCAGGCTGTTTGCAATTTAAGCAACACAGAAACAAATTTAAGCATTCTGGATTACTCAAGACCATACCAATCTTGGAGTATGAATTCATTCAGTTAAGAAGTAAAGTTGTGCACAATTTCTAGAAACAAGAAGAAATCAGAAATAACTATAGAGTAAATTTGACTCTATGTTTATTAACAACTAGGAAATAAAATAAAAATATAAATGCAAGTTATTGGAATAATTTTTCCAGATTGGAAGATATATCATGTGCTTATACATGTTTAATATTAACCTGGTACAATTATTTTAGATACATAAGGCTAGACAAACCAAAAATTTGCATAAATTGAAAGAAAAGAAATTGTGTGTGAGATTGTGCACACAGGTTTATGTTTATTAAGATACTAACTGAAATACTAATCAATCTCATTTTGTTCAATGGTTATAAGTTCATGTACTATACCAAGTGATAATGGAAACAGCGACACTGGGAAATTTGGTTTTGACAGATTTTATGAGGTAAATGCAAGTTTTATGGAGTACTTGCTCTTCAAACCATTTTTAAGGTTTTCTTTGCTGTAACACACAATTAGTTAAGAATTCCAGCCAACACAGTGCCCTTGTGTATACAGCATATGTTGTAAGTGGCTCTTGGCTGACTTTGCTGAACAAGTTTATAAAGTTATTGAGTATATTTTCTGTGCCAAAAGAGAAAATAAATAATACTTTTGGAGTGTTATTTTAAGAACATTATTTTACAGTCAGTACCATTTCTGATGGAAAAACCGTTTGCAGTGCAACAGTGGCAACCTTGAGATAAGGCTAAAAATATCAAGTGAAAAGAATAAAGATGACTTTGCAAAGCATTTAAAAACATGAAAAATGTATTTTTGGAAATAGCTTTATAAAAGTTTACTCTGTGGGGAAATGACCAGATGGTAAGAAGATGAAGGGATATGATTAACGAATGTCATGAATTATTATGTCTTATAGAGGTTAGATGCTCTTTGCATAAATCAAGGATGCATCACGTTCTAACTCAAGCCAAACTTCAAAATTATAAGTTATCACAAGTTAAAACTAGATTATTATTACAAATGCACTGAAAAGGGTAAATAAAGCAAAGTATTTTTTTTCCTTTTTCTATTATCTATCATGAAGAAACATTTTTGAGCTTTGTTCCCTATTAGTGCGAAGAGGTGCATTGTGTAATGCGTTGGTAAGCACAATAGCTTTGAACTGAGAAGGGAAGCCGAGTCAGGGGAAAGGCAATCATGTTTCAAAATATGCAAAAGCTTGCAAAATGGGGTACTCATATCTGCCTTATTTAATTTATAGAAGCTGGATGTAGAAGAGTAGTTATAAAATCAGTAGAGAATATGCATATGAAAATAACATCAGTAAAGTGTTATAAAAGATAAGAGTAATAAGATAGGAGCTGAATGGCTCAGACCTTGGGAAGTTATGCTCCCTAGATCTAAAAAGAAACAAATTTATTGAGGAATAATTGACCTATGATCAAATTTATAGATTTAAGTGACTCTACCCCAGCCAAAATACAGAACATTCCTCTCTTTGTGGCTCTGCCCCTTCCTCCACTCCCCAGCCTTAAGCCATGATTGTTTGGATTGATGTCACCATAAGTTATTTTGCCCGTTCAAGAATTTCACATAAATAGAATCACACAGTGCCCATTCTTTTGTGTCTAACTTCTTTCTTCAACAAAATGCTGGAGGAATTCACTCATGTTGTTGCAATATCAAAAGTTTGCCCATTTTTATTTCTGTCGATTTCTACTGTATGAATGTACTACATTTAAAAACTCCATTTCATTTTGGAGGCGCCTGGGTGGTTCAGTTGGTTAAGCTTCTGACTCCTGATTTTGGCTCAGGTCATGGTCTCATCATTCGAGAGATTGAGCCCTGCATTGGGGTCTGCACTGATAGTGTGGAATCTGCTTGGGATCCTCTTTCTCCCTCTCTCTCTGTCCCTCCCCTGCTTGCTCTCTCTCTCTCTCAAAATAAATTAAATAGCATTTAAAAAAATTAAAACTCCATTTCATCTTAAATTTAAAATCCATTTTAAATTCATTTTGTTGAGGATATTTGTGTCATTTCTAGTTATTTTTTTACTTGATGAATAAAACTCCCATGAACATGTATATAGAAGTTTCTCTGCAAACATATGTTTTCATCTCTCTTGGGTAAATAACTAGGAATAAAATTACTGGGTCACCTACCTAGTATTTATTCATGAGAAATGAAAACATATGTCCACACACCAAAGAAACGATCTCCATGCTAAGGTTCATAGAAGCTACTTTATTTATTTGTTTGTCTATCTATTTATATTTTGAGAATCTCCTTTGGGCTCAGGGATGAGACTGGATATCAATGGGGGAGGCTGATAGTCTCTTTCCTTGTTAAGCGGATTGATGATTCCATAGTCACACATTCTGTGAACCAGTTAATTCTGGGGAGGGCAACTAATATCTGACTAATATGATAGACTAAGGGATATCTACTTGCTTCTGGACTTTTGAAGTACCACCCTGGGCTCTGAGACATGAACACATGGAACGCATTTGCTGTGGTAGAAGAAACAGTAAGTTTGTTTTATTATTGTTACGTTGAGGTGGAGACAGACTGAGTATAAAGAGCATCAAAATTGGCCCCCACTCTTCATGGGGAGGTGGAGTGGTAAGAACTGCAACAGCTCAGGGATCAACTCGGAGTCCTGAGGCAGAAATGGGAGCACGGGTCATGTTGAGCAGCTGAGGACATCTGTCCCGAACTGGGGTCCTGCCGTGAGCATTGGTATTGGCAATTGGCACAGACAGTGCAGAGGGCCAGAATATAGGAATCTATTGAGCAATGCACCTTGAGGACACCCTGAAAATACAACTCGAAAGAGGACTCTTTCTGGAAGGGATTAATATCTGGCTAGCAGGCTTTGCAGGCTTATAATCTAATAGTGTGGTTATAAAAACTACGTATGTTCTAATTTTGTTGTCATGGATTCAGGGAAACAGTGGAAATGGGTTCTGCTCTTGTTAATTCAAATAATTCGTATGTTTAGGGCTTCTAATACTCAACCTTACAGACATTAACCTAAAAGTTATCAACCCAGGATGTATTCTTACTGAGTTACTCTACTAGGCCCATTCAGCTTTGGAAACTCTTAGAAAATTAATGGTGAAATTCTGTTGGAACATTTCTACATTGCAGGCTTGGATAATTATGAGTCTATACCCACTAGTTTTAAATACAATTTCTTTTTCTGTATGCATGATACTGCATTAATGTAAATATGCTGTATGTACTACATTACTCTAATAAAAAATATTACATTACACTAAAAAAAAAAAGTTCACTGGTCACTGGAATTAATGTTCCCTCTGGAAAAGTCCAGAATTTTTCTCCCATTTTCCTTGTCCCAGGGAATCTTTCTACATTTCTCAATTAAAAATCCTAACCACAACGGTTACTTATTATTTTACTAGAACTAAAGTCAAAGTATTGCAAGACAGACATTACAGTTATAACTTCTGAGTAGGTCTTAACATGCTATTACACCCACAAAGTAACTGAGAATAGGAAATCCATTGCCAAGGGTATCAGAACTGGCATACTAAATTATAGATGTAGAATGTAAAAGAACGTGGTTCCATCCTTTTTTTTAAACAGGTATAATTTAATTTTAATTTTGGCTCTTCCCCTGTCATATAAAGATCTCCGTGCCTTAAAAGGGTAATGTCTCCCTGTAATTATAATTGGTACCTTTGAAATCACAAAACTGTAACAAAGAGCATCCTTCCACAAACCCCTGGAGAATATAGGTTATCACTGGCCATGCAGGCGCAACTCCCACTCTCATCACAAAAACATGAATAACGAAAAATGACCCGCTAATATGTAGCTGCTGTAACAATTTGTAGACACAGGTATTTTATTGACTTTTTTGATTTGAGAACCAGCCAGAAATCTTTACCCAAAATAAAGCACTTTCTTTCCAACTGCAGCTTGCCAAGGGCAATTGTCTGCAAGGTCCCTCTGCATTATATCTGAAATGTGGTTAAAACTTTATTTTATCCATACACATCCCATTTCCATTATTCATGCTATGTAAGTTTCTTGAATAGCAATCTTTTACACAGTAATAAAAAAATTGTTATGCCATGATCTTCTTTAACTCCTTATGCTATGTCATTAAATCTCATATATTTAATACAACTTATTAGCAACTTGGCATTCTAAGTAAGAAAGAATTTCGTTTTATATCCTGCTTACTACTGGGAGCAGATGTCATGTCAATCTTATGGATTTGATTCATTCATTACATTTCTTAGATGATGTTTGTTCCTTATTGTCCTAATTTCAGGTTTATGAGGGAATACGAAGTTTCTACTAATATTTGAAACTGAAGGGAAAGAAATCTTAAGAATTCCAGATGTTGCCTGTGGATCATACAAAGAGTTTCTTGGGGTGGGGGGCAGTGGCGCCTGGGTGGCTCAGTCGATTGAGCTTCCAACTTCAGCTCGGGTCATGATCTCTCAGTTCCTGAGTTCAAGCCCCGCGACCGGCTCTGTGCTGACAGCTAAGAACCTGGAGCCTGCTTCAGATTCTGTGTCTCCCTCTCTCTCTGGCCCTCCCTTATTCGTGCTCTGTCTCTGTCTCTCTCAAAAATGAATAAACATAAAAATTTTTTTTAAAAAAGAGTTTCTTGGGCATTTGGAAACTGACAGCAACATTCAGCATCAATGTCAGAAATATAGTCAGATCCTTGGAGAAGAGGAAGATGCAAGGAATATGTGATACTCCTGGGATTTTATCCTATAGAACGCAGCTGTGATATCGGTATAGTTTCCTTTCAAAATGAAGAAAAAAAAAGCCAAAATATATTTGACTACTTCAGATATGCCACAAGTATTACTTGTTTTATTACAAGTATTAGTAACACTAGGCATCTTACTTACAATAAGTTATTTGACACTAGAAATAAAATTATGAATATTAATGAACTTTGGAAAATTTGAGGAAAAGAAAAAGCCTCATTAACCTTAGAGTCGTGTGGGAAAGTCTCCAATGTTCCACTCCAATTTTCCTAGCCTGCTTCATCTCCACCATCACTGGAAAAGCAAACAGTGCACAACATCTAGGTCCCTGGTCCTTGTTATGCATCCACAGATTCACAGATGCATCCACAGATGCAATGGTCTTTCCAGTCCCAGCTACCTCACATATCCTCAGTCCTAACATTGTTTTTCTGAAGATCTCTTTAGAGAGAGCGGAGTAAGTGTGGTCCTTCGCTTCATTTTTTTTTTTCATTTTATAATTTATTAGGAAATAGTCTACCACTTGTTCCTTGTATAACTTCTTCAGAAAGAACTTCTCACATTGTATGGTAACTCTTCGTTGAGCTGCTCTTCTCATCAGGCTGAAAGAAGCTTTGATGCAAAGCTGGATCTTATTTGCTTATTTTTCTCCCATACCTCACATATTCCTGACACACAACAGACAATCAGTAATTATTTGTTGAATAAACAGAACCATACCACCATGCATGCACAGGTTATGGACATAGAAACATATATGTATACTTTTTTACTTGAGACTGTCTTTAGAGCTAGCAGTTCAAACTGATGTTACTCAATTGATGAGGCTCAATCTGAAGAACGCTTGGTTTTGAGATGCTTCAGTATGTTACTAAGATCTGAGGGATTTATTTGATACTACATAGAAAGGGGATATTATGATGTTATCTGTGATTAAGAAATATTACTTCCCAACATTGTAAAGGCAAGAGATAAGGAGAGAGATTGGATTATTTATAGTGGTGTTAAACTATCACAAATGTACATATCAGAGAATTTGTGATCCTAGAACTAGGTGATGCTTCCAAAATATTTGTTCCTTTAGGAACCAGATGAAATGCCCTCACTTTTTTGTTTATTTCCATGGACCTTCAAATGTGAATCATAGTGTAATATCTGAAAATCTGTATTTTAAGAAAATGGATTCCCAATATAAGGTTTAAAATAAAACTAGAATGTTTTACAAGTACTAGAGAAGAAATAATATCAAATGGAATCAATATTTTTAAACTTGCTATCTTTTACCCAGAAAGCAGTAGAATTTTATATAGCTAAAACTTCACTTGAATGGGTTTTGGCATAATTTGATCAACTGTTATAAAACCAAAACCTATATGATTTTCAGAATTAAATATAAGAAAACTTTCATGCTTCAGTGTTCATTCACTTATAATATATTTACAGAAAAATAAAAACATATCTCTGAGTGTGACTGAGAAATTAATACCCAGCTCAGAATATAGCCAGAAAACAGATAAATGTATATGTTTTTAAAGTGATGATCAACAAAGAGAAGACTTGAATATAAAATTTGAAAATGCTCTCTTTTTCTGTAAAATTAATGTCTTTGTATTTGTTTTTTGATAAGTAAAAATTTATTTTGTATAAATGCTGACAGAAAAAAATAGAACAAGTAGGATATTTAAGTAAACCAATATAGTTTTCTGTTGTTGAAAACTGGGGAACACATATGAAATATTTCTATGATTAAAAGCAATCACTGAATAATTAAATGAGATTAACCCCAAATCATCATCCCCTGTTTTCAATAGAAAGAACAGCCTTAAAAGTGAAGGAGACACAGATAATGAAAGACTTGCCTTATGTCAAATATAGGAGAGCCAACAGAATGAGATAATGCAGTCTTAAGTGTTGAATGAGGTAGCCTCGAAGTGAAATGAAATCTGAAACGAAAAGACACTCCCAATGGTATTAAAGCATTCAGATATGGGCATGATATGTTTATAAGCAATATCTTAGACCTAACATCAAAGATAAAATAGTTTTTAGAAAAAGCACAAAGGAAATCTGCATTGCCAAAATAAGCATACCACCGTATTTTATGACTACGCCTGGAGAAATGAGGAAAAGAGGGCACATGAAAGCAGCCGCAGAAGTCATGGAGACTGGAAGTTATATACCACTGGGACTTTCCTTTTCAAGTCCACACACAACAGAAATCTTGTCTGCCGTGGATTCCACAGGGAGACTAGGTTTGCTGAAAAAGTTTGTGCTTCTTCTCTCTCCAGCTGTTGCTACAGCAGGGAAAAGTGAGAAACATACATAGACACAGAGATAAATACACGCTCTCCTGGAAATTGGGTGAGGACGGCCACCATGTTCTGCTGGGGTCAAGTAGTTCTGACTCCTCATCAATATGAAGGGACCTGGTTTTAGAATGTGGTTCAGAAGCTCTCCACCTCCCTTTGAGGTGGGTTTCATTTAAGTACTGCAGCAAAACCAAAGCATTTGGAAATGAAGGTAGGAGTCAAGAAAGGGAAGGAGCTAGGAACAATTAAATAGAGGAAAAATTAATGGGCTTTTCTTACTTTTATAGTTCAGAGCTATTTTGTTTTTGTGTAAAATAATAACAACCACAAAATGAACAAAATTACACTTAAAGACTGATCAGTGATTATATATATATATATATATATATATATATATATATTTGAAATGCTCATGTGGGGCTGCAAGGTATGGACCATCTAGGGAGAAATGTCAAAGTTCCAGCCCTCCTGACTGTTCCCCAGACACATGGGGTTATTCAATAATGTAATCACTGAATAGGCTGAGCTAATAATCTCCACGCCGTCAACCTGTCACTCTCCTCCTCAAAAACTCCCCTTATTTCCTAAAACAACCTCTCAACCCTCTTTGTTTCATTGTGTTGTTTTTTTTTTTTAATTCCACTACACTACAAAATCCTGAGAGTATAAGATATAGATCGGCTTTATATTCATAGGGTCTAACTAATGCCGTTACATTTTAAATAATTTAATAAAAATTACATTTCAAATAGATAGCCTGATGTATCCTCACTGAATGGATACGTCTGATATAGACATTAGAATATTTAGATAGACCTCAGGTATTTTCTACAAATACCTTGTGATCTCAGGCTTCATTTGCTTCCTGGAATTTTTGTTCTGATCTGGGGTTACTTTACTACTGCTGTCATTTTTATCTTTGCGTCATCACTGTCTCCAATATGAAAATTCTATTTATTTTTAATATCAAGTTTAATAATAATAAATAGCATTTAATGAGTGTGCTGCATACCAGCCATCTGGTGTAATTCTACGTAATTCTGAGTGCAGATATACTGTAAAAATGGAGTTTTATTATTACAATCATGGTAATGATTCTTCTACAGCAATAGAGCTACATTTATCTGGGACAACAGGCTCATTTTTCTCAAACAGAATTACACTTCCCTATTCAAACAAATTTTAAATCAAACTTCTTGCCCCCAAATTCGAAAGTAAACTCATTTTACCCTCAGAGAAACAAAGTGTTACCTTTTGAAGTCAGTACACTTTGTATATTTTTCACATGAATAGCTGTAATATCAGGAATGTGTTGAACATGAAATATGCACAATTTTCCCTTGTCAACCACTTAAAATTCTCTAAAATAAAAACAGTTATTTCCTGGGTTTGGTGGTTTTAGTTCCCTCTATAATTTCCATTTATTTGTGGGCAATTAACTTCAATGCCATTCTAACACTTGTTTTGTAAATGAATTTTGGGGGTGGGGGGTGGGAAATCACATGCCTGGCTTCTAGATTCCAAAGTTTTGCAGTATTTCAGAAATAGCATTCCAAGTACTACTCTAACCAAGGTTACTTACAACATCTTTACTATTAAATTTTTTTTAACGTTTATTTATTTTTGAGACAGAGAGAGACAGAGCGTGAATGGGGGAGGGTCAGAGAGAGGGAGACACAGAATCTGAAACAGGCTCCGAGCTGTCAGCACAGAGCCCGATGTGGGGCTTGAACTCATGGACCATGAGATCATGACCTGAGCCGAAGTCAGCCGCTCAACCAACTGAGCCACCCAGGCGCCCCAACAACATCTTTACTATTAAAGACAAAGGACACATTATACTTTTCCCATACTTGAACTTTTTAAAATGTGTTGCTACTTATGCCTTCCTGAGTGCACACATTTTAGCTTATGGGGAACTGCTACCCTAGATTTTCTCCTACATCTTTAGCCTGCTGTCTAGTCTCTTACCCTAGTTCACCAGTATTCCATGATAGCACTTTTGTCTTTTTACATGCTCACCATGGTTAGCTTCATCAAGACCAGGTTTTCTGATTATTCAAATGCTTATGACTCCATCTGGCACTTATTTCAGAATGGAAATTCACCATCAATATGAACATCCAAGTTTATGGAACACAGTTCTCTATACTTGGTAGCATTTTTTAAGTCATTAGCCTTTGTATATAATAAAACTGGCAATTTAAATAAGTGGAAAATAAATTGTTCAATATATAGGACAATTAGCAATCTATTAAAATAAGTGTAGATTTCTATCTCAGGCCAAATATTTAAAAGTTCCATATAGATTGAACATGAAAAATACAAGTTATGAGTGACTCATACAAAAAAGAAAGCTAAGGTAAGATTTCTTTCATGGAGAATGAAAGGAGGATGTTTATTTTTTAAAATCTCATCAGCAACATCATTTACTTTTAGATTAATTGGTTTTCATCAGTAATTTTAAAGCTCTTACACAAATTTTAAATGATACCATTTACAGTACTGAAAATACTTGTAATTTTGAAAATATTAAGAGCATTCATTTATATGACATGCTTTTTTAACAGAATTATAAATTGTTTTATTTTGGTAAAATAGGGATCAATTATATGCTAGTTGAAAGACATATGTGATCACAACATATATACTAAATACACTTAAGAAATGTTTTAATGTAAGGCACCTGGGTGGTTCAGTTGGTCGAGCGTCTGACTCTTGATTTCTGCTCAGGTCATGATCCCAAGCTTGTAGGATCAAGCCCTGCTTCGGGCTCCACACCGAGCATGGAGCCTGCTTAAGATTCTCTCTCTCTTTCCCTCTGCCCCTCTCCCTCGCTCACAACTGTGTGTAAAATTAAAAAGAATTAAGAATAAATAAATTATTAAAAAATAAATGCTCTAATATCATATATGTACTACAGCAAACCCCTTTTAAAGTGTTGATCTCCTATAAATAAGTTAATTTAATAAACAATCATGCTCAAAAATCATGTGCAATGCATACTTTCCTATGGAGCACATTAATGGAAAGAAAATACTCTAATATTTTATAGCAGTAAAATGTTTTCAAACATTTTTGACCTTGAGAAACCTTTCTAGCAACAGAATTTTAAAAAGAAGATCAATAAAGAATATACATAAAAGGAGAATTGTTTTGGTTTGAGTGGGTTTAAGGGCTAGAGAGCCCAAAATACATAGTGATATGCAAAGCATGCCTGAGGAAGCTCTGAGCTCTATGGAATGCAGTTCTGTTTAATCATTTAATACCTCAAATTAATCATTTTCCAACACTATTCTAACCGACTATTAGTTACTTTTACATATCACAGTTACTTTTACATATGCTTGACCTTTTCTCTGTATTTCTATTTTCATTCATCCATATTAGATAAATCTTACTCGTCACTAAAAAGAATATACCATTTTAAGTAAGGGAATGGTGATAATTTTATTACTGCAAAATATGTACATGTAATAGGGAACTAAAAAAATAGGTATTTATTAGGGCATATAAGATGTAAGTGAATGAATTTAGAAATTCACTTCAACCTTTCGCCTGTACAGTATATAAAAATTAGAGCTATGCTTTAATTTTCTAAGCAGTGATTTGTAAAGAAAATTAGGACTAATTGCATGAAAACCAAAACCAAAGCAAAAATCAGCTATAATTCAATCTTTTTTTTTAAATGTTCATTTATTTTTGATAGAGAGAGACAGAGCGTGAGCAGGGGAGGGACAGAGAGAGAGGAAGACACAGAATCCAAAGCAGGTACCCGGCTCTGATCTGTCAGCACAGAGCCTGAGGTGGGGCTTGAGCTCACAGACCACGAGATCATGACCTAAGCCAAAGTAGGATGCTGAACCAATTGAGCCACCCAGATGCCCCCAATCTTATTTTTGTCACGGAGGAACTTCCCTAGTTAAAAAGTGATTCCATAAGACTGCTGCTAAGATTTCTTCATGACACAAAGTGAAACTATGTAGCAATAGCTAACTTAGTCTGGATATCCAAATTGATTAGATTTTGCCTCAGTTTTTTTTTTTTTTTGGCTTAGTTGAAAGTTGCTAAATAGAAAACTTGAGTATACAAAGAAAGATAGAGAAATCTATTGTTTTCATGACCAACCCCACTATTTTAAAGACAGTGTATGATAGTTATACTATATTCACCAAAACTCTGTTGCCTATTTATGATTTACATACACAAATATATGTTTTTATGTACATGTGAAAATATAGATTTCACATTTTATAATAAAAAGATTTCAAAATTTTTAAAGAGGAAATTAGTGGCCCAGCAATACAGATTAGCTTTGCTGCTGTTTAACTATAATAATTTTTACCCTACTCCAGTATCTGTACCTCTTAACTATAATGAGGAAGCATTCCCATCTTACTTGTAAGACATTTTTTTAAATAGTATAAATTGCAACTATTACCTTTAAAATTTAGACAGGAAGATGATGCATAAAAATCAATGTCCATTAAACTTATGTAAATCAATTGTTATCAAGAAAACTAAATGAGAACTTCAGAAATTCTGTGTTCTCCATCTAGATTAGCCTTGCTACACTAGAGCCACAAAGAAGCCATTCCTCTAACCAAGTCCTCTGTTTTTAAGGCCACATTCTTTTTGTATCTTAAAAGACTTTCCCCTTTTCCCTATCTCCTTGTGGCTAAGGAATGGGGAATGCTCCTTTTTTCGGTACTTTGTCACCTCTGAACCTAGATGACAGTCAATGAGTTTTGCTAGCTGTATGATTATCCGGTCAGAATGTTATCTAATTAAGAACTAGACATCGTAAAGCATCCACATAGCCAGATATGTCCACATGAGGAAACACACACACACACACACACACACACTGCTTAACATGCATTAAAACTGCATCCAGATAAGCTATAGTTTAAGTTTTGTTTTCGTTTTTGGAGGTATGGACCATAGGCCAGTGACTTACCTCTTTTAACCCTGAGTTTTCAGAGCTAACAATATCTACCCATCAGAATTATTGCAAGGTTTAAAGATATCCATGTGAATTTTTTTGTCAATTTCTAAGTGCTATATGAAAATATAAATTATAAAATATAAATGAGATGAAATCAGACATCTGTGTCCTAATTTTAAAAAAATTCAATGCATGAAAAACCAAACATATAAAACATATACTAGCAACCAAAATTTTATATTTAAAAATATATTAAAAATATTTTTAAAGACAGCTCATAAAATGAGAAAGATAGGACAAGAATTTGTGCTTTGTTTTTTAAAATTTCTTTTTACAGTTGCAAAAGTGACAACTCAAGAGATTAAATTGCTTACCAAAATTCACAGCATAGTAAGTTCAGGGGCTAAGGGGCTTAGGTGTTACTAGCGTATCAGAACTTCCTTTTAGTTCACAATGAGGATTGACATAAATATCTGTGTATAGAGTAATATTTAAATGAGTCAGAATAAGCGTGGAGTCTCTGTATA
Organism: Neofelis nebulosa; assembly: GCF_028018385.1. Taxonomy (NCBI): domain Eukaryota; kingdom Metazoa; phylum Chordata; class Mammalia; order Carnivora; family Felidae; genus Neofelis; species Neofelis nebulosa. The sequence continues at coordinate 76,807,400 of NC_080783.1, read as the reverse complement.
AGTATTTTACTTTTCATTTTTATTTTATTTTATTTTATTTTTTATTTTAGAGAGAGAGAAAGAGAGGGAGAGGGGTGGAGGGGGAGAGAGAGAAAAAGAGAGAGAGAGAGAGAGAGAGAGAGAGAGAGAGAGAGAGAGTCCCAAGCAGGCTCCATGCTCCAATGAAGGACTCTGTCCCACAATGCTGAGCTCATGACTTGAGCCAAAATCAAAAGCCAGATGCTCAACCAACTGAGCCACCCAGACACCCTTTACATTCTACTTCTAAACCCCACCCTCCAAAAAAAAAAAAAAAAAAAAAAAAAGGTAAAAAATTCCATATCCAGAGCCAGGGAAAGATGAAAGAGAAGCAATGGGTATACAGCAGAAAGCAAGGGAAAGATCCAGCAAAGGATAGGTACACGGAATATAGTAGAAAAGAAAAAAGACACAAACTTAAGGATCAAATTAAAAATGGTAGAACAATAAGCTGAGGCTGGCTGAAAGCAGAGAAACATCAAGAGAAAGAGACAAAATACCAGAGGCACTTCCAACTTCTATTTCTTGATCATGTGGCAGAAGAAAATATTTGTGCTACCATTGCAGAAGCACATATTATTCAAAGCCTATGAAATTCAAAATTTAGGCAAGGCACAGGGTTTCTGAAGCAGGCACTACAGAGGCATTTTTCTTCACTAGTGTCCTAAGTGCGCGGGCTTCAGATGTATGAAGGGCAGCCTCCTTCAAGCATCTGTTCAGAATGATTATATGGCTGAAACAAATGCAGGGACACAGCAGAAAATGAGACATAGTCCACACTCCAGGAAGCCCAGGATGTTCAGAGAACAGATCTTAAAAGCAAAATGCACATATTGAGTGTATGACACAGAAATGAAAGTCGGCCTCAAGTATGTGTGGTAATGTTGCCTGAAGATTTTAAAACTTTCATGCAGAAAGCATGGCACATTCCCTTTGCTGAGTGGAGATGCTGTCTACATAAGTGCATGCTTCCTTCTTCCAGAAATTGCAAATTTAGTGGCATCATTATCCCTGAAGATGTCAAATTTCTAAAAGAACTGAATCTAAGATTTGTTTTTCTTTCATCCTGTCTCTGCTTCATGCTGTAAGACTTTGGTCTTGCAAAAGAATCGCACGGGTCTGAATTGTATGAAAATCAGTCCTGGGCTCTGGAAGCACACTTTTGCTTTCAATAAATGCTTTAGGTGCTGGAATATGTTTGTATTTTCTTAATGTCATGCATTTAATGCTGTGTTAATGTTATGAGGAGGACATTTGAGAAATTTGGGATCAATTTGATTCAGCCTCAAAAGACCTGAGGAATTACACTCATTTTGTTGGAAAACAGCTTACGCTGAAGTTGCCAGAAGAAGCCGGATTTTCCCTGGGCATCAGGGCAAAACCTCACTTGTTGGAGATGAAAAGAATAATAAAATGGTTAGGAAAATATTTGGTTTATGATTCCTCTGATCTAACCTTAATGAATTTGAATTTTTTTTTTTTTTTACTTCTAAGATTCAAGGCAAATACATTATCATATCAGCCTTTCTGACTTTTTGAGATTTGGATCAGCAAAAGGTACTCATATTATTCATATAAGGGATTCACATACGGGGCTGAGTTACTGAATGAGGTGTACTTAGGCTGTCCTTTGAGCTCACTGCATCACTTTCAGTGAATTGTACTGGATATGGCTTGTATATTTTGAATGGAAAATAGAATATAAAGGAAACTTGATCTTGGAGTTAACTATTCAGACCCCTTTCAGGACCTTCCTGTGGAAAAAAGCTGAACTGTTGTCCTGGGATTCAGAAAACTCAGAGAAGCAATGGACAGATGGAGAGAGCCTCATGAAGATGATTCAGTAGTTCTACCTTTTCTTTTTCCCCGAAGAGGTTGACTGTTGGATTAATGGCTAAAACAAATAAGAGAAGAAAAGGCTATAAAACATTAGACACATCTATCACAAATGCTAATGTGTCAATGAAGAAATTTCCATTCCACTCTAATTAGAGGGAAATAGTAATAAGGAAGTTATTTCTGTTCATTCAGACATCTTTCCTCACTCCCACATCTACTGGGCAGGAAGGGATTCCTAGTGGTGAAGTTCAAGAAAGAACCTGAACGTAATAGACAGGTAGGAATCCTCTCTAATTCTCTGAGCTCTAGTAACCCGCAGTAGGCATGTACCTGCTACTACTCTATGTGTCTCTACACACACATATATACAGCCTACTGGGTGTTCCTCTCCTGGGTGGGAGCCTTCAGTTTAGGGATGCAAAAGTTTAATAAAGCTGATACATCATTCAACATTGGTCAGATTGCATTATTTTTGAATTGTGCGGAGCCCACATAAGCAAATTGATGTGATGAATTTTTGCTCTCATACCTTATTGACAATGTAGTTCCTCCATTTTTAATGCCCAATACCCTTTATTCAACCTGCAGTTTTAGTTACCTGCTAAGACCAATTCATATGGCCTCAGTTCTGCGGAAGTGTTTTTGGAATGTCTGACAGAGCTGTTTGCTCCAATTTCCCTGATGACACAACCAAGAATGCATGATAAATAGCTCAAAGATGGTATTTATTTTTTTGTCCCATCCACACAGTATTAAAAAACTATTTATTCAACAGACCGATCACACCCCACTTTCACTTTTGATATCATACATAGCCTTCTCAAGTACACAGATCTATGGGAACATTTTAATCAAATCATAAGAACAAAGCTTTGGAGCAAAAAAAAAATATTCTGGTTTGATATCTTTGTTGTGCTTCCTTCAAAAATGTTGAGCCTGGTTTCTTCATCTCTACTAAAAGAATAATTCCCATTCAATTAGTTGTTTTTAGAAACACAAGGGATGATATATAAAGGCACACATAAATTTCCTGCCATGTGGTAGACATTGACTAGAAATTAGCCATTGTAAATCAGGATAAAAAGGACTATTGCTTTTAAAGAGGGAGATATTTCCACCTTTTAAGATCAAATTACTATTTCTTTATTGAAAGATATATTTTTATTACATATTCCAAATAAATGGACAGTCTAGCTAAACTGCTGCATTTTAAAAATACCTTCTCCCTTTCCCCCATTTACATCTAGGTGATTTCAAAAATTAGGGTGTGGTGCCTGGAGGTTGTCAGCAATACCCAAGAAGAAAAATGCATTCATATTTGGTTATATGAAATTAATAGCAAATTATGAAGAAATATCAAGGCTATTCTTCCCCAAGCCATACATTTAAAACTTCAGGATGATTTCCTAAAGAGTAAAGGAGAAAAGGTAATTTTACAATCTCTACCATTTTTATAAATTTAATTGGTGCATAAATTTGTCCAAAGCTTTAAGGAAAATAATATAGAAAAGAATCAAATTTATGTCCCAGGCAGTTTAAGTAAAATCTGAATATTTAGTTTTATACGTGTCATTTTCTTTTATTGATTAATTGGGCATTCAATACAAATATTTCTGTTTTTATCATTCTACTTGTGAATAATTATTTTTTTTTACCAAGTAGTTGAACCAAAATTAAGCAACCACAATTTCTCTTATGTGTTACTAAACTTATTAGGTGTTTCTATTTTTCTAGGTCTTTAGACTGCCTTATATGCTTTAACTTAAAACTTTTTTTTTTTTTTAATTTTTTTTTTTTTTTTCAACGTTTATTTTATTTTTTGGGACAGAGAGAGACAGAGCATGAACGGGGGAGGGACAGAGAGAGAGGGAGACACAGAATCGGAAACAGGCTCCAGGCTCTGAGCCATCAGCCCAGAGCCTGACGCGGGGCTCGAACTCACAGACCGTGAGATCGTGACCTGGCTGAAGTCGGACGCTTAACCGACTGCGCCACCCAGGCGCCCCTAACTTAAAACTTTGTGGTATATTTGTGAGTGACTATCCACTCTGAATCCTGAATATATATTTAGTTTTTAAAACCATTACAATATACATTTTACGAATTATCCAACTCAAAGAATGAGGCTTTTCTCTAAACAAATGGCAATCTCAGGCAAATATTTGTGCACAGCTCTTCACACTATGCAAGTGGTGAGAACAGAAAGCAGAACCCTCATATAAAAACTGCAGAGGAAGAAGGATATTTAAAAGACAGCTGACAGTCCCCTACCTAATTTTCATTGTACTGATAATAGATTTAATGACCCACAGTGTTACAGTTTAGGCATGTTGCCTTCTTTCGCTTTTCATTTATTATTCATCAATTCAACAAATATTTGCTAGCTGCATACCGTGGGAAGACACTGTGAGAGGAGCTGGAAACACACTATTAAGCAAAAATAGCCAGAGTCTTCCCTGGCTTTCATGGTGTTAAAGTCTTGGGGACACCGATGAATATGGCAGACTCAGTTTTTATACTCAAGGATCACACAGTCTTGTGGTTGATAGAGATGCAAGCAAATCATTAAAAGTCTATAATTAGCAGTTGTGAAAACAGCATTGAAGAAGTATAGAGACATACAAACATATGACAGTAATGTTTGTTACAGAATGGGCTTTGGGAAGGTGATCTGTGATTTGAGATCTGAAGGATGATAACTATTGTCAATTGGAATTGGGAGGTAGCCGGCCTTGAAGAGGAAAAAACAGTTTGTATAAAGGCACGGGGAAAAAAGAAATCATAATGTTTGCTTGAAATTGTAATCAGAAGGTGCTGAGAAGACAGGAGCTTGATCCTGCGGTTCCATATACAAGTTAACTTCGTTAAGAAAGCACTGAAGGGGGACGCCTGGGTGGCTCAGTCGGTTAAGCGGCCGACTTCGGCTTAGGTCATCATCTCGCGGCCCATGAGTTCGAGCCCCGCATCAGGCTCTGTGCTGACAGCTCAGAGCCTGGAGCCTGTTTCAGATTCTGTGTCTCCTTCTCTCTGTGACCCTTCCCCGTTCAGGCTCTGTCTCTCTCTGTCTCAAAAATAAATAAAAACGTTTTAAAAAAAAATTAATAAATAAATAAATAAACATTAAAAAATAAAAAAAAAAAAGAAAGCACTGAAGAGCTTAAAGAGAGGAACTATATGATGCATTTTAATTTTTTTAAACAAAAGATTACTCTGTTGACACTGTGGAAAACAAATCGGGCTGCTGGAAGTTTAATACCAGTAATGGAGGGAACTGGAGTAAGGGATGTAGGTAATAGAGAGGCAAGATCACAATGTCTTAGAATTAATGGTGGTAATGGAGACAAAAATCATGCATACAAAGATATTTAGGAAAACAAGCTCACAGTTGCTAATTGATACAGCATGGCAAGGCTTGAAGTCTGAAATCACTTGTACTTTTCCATATTCAAAACAAGAAATTCACCAATGCTCAACTTTCTCTAGCCTTTCAGTTCTCACCTCCTGAACACCTCTACATAGCTTGGAGAACTAGCTGAAACAGTTTTACAGAATATGGAGTATGAATGGACTATTGCTTTCTTTATGGGCTAATCCAACAAAACTAGGATTTATGACTTCAGGAGTCACTTTTCCTACAGACAGATAGGGAACAGTAGATACAATGGAAGGTCACTAGTTCACGTCTGTCACAAGCCCAATGACTCATTCCTGCAGATAAACCTCATAGCAATAAACAGAATCCACAATTGCACACCAGCAAAATGATGGATGACCACATGTCATAGATTCAGAGACTTACTAGTGAATAATAGTCCTTGCCACGGCCTACAAAGCTCGACTTTTTCTTATTTCTACCCACCTCCGTAAGCCCTGCTCCAACTCTGCTCAGCCTGCTCTTTGTGCTAATTCTTGTAGACATCAAGTGCCTAAGTTAGGACCCCTGTAACGGCTGCTCTCTCTGCTGAAAGTTTTCCTGCCACATCCTCCATTGCTTCTCTCCATTGCTTTATTCAAGTTTCTGCTCAATATCTGCCCTTCATGTCTCTGTTGATATGATCTTTAGTGGCTACTATTACTCAATATCCCCCTAACTTACTTATTTTTTACCCATAGCATTAATTAGTACCTGATATTATTTTATATTTCAAAAATGTTACTTGCTTTGTGATAGACTGAATAATGCCATATTCCCACACCCCCCCCCCGCCACAAAATGTCCATGTCGTAATCTCCAGAACCTATTACCTTATACCATAAAGGTGACTTTGAAGATATGATTAAATTAAGGATTTTGAGATGGCTGGGTTATCCAAGCACACCTAATGTAATCAAAAGGGTTTTATAAAATGGAGACAGGAGGATCAGAAGAGTAGAAGACATGATAAGAGAACCAAGAAGCTGGAGTAACAAAAGGAAGTGGTCATAAACTAAGGAATGCAAACAGGATCTGAAAGCTTAGAAAAGGAAGAATGTAGATTATTCACTGAAGCCTCCAGAAAGAACACAATTCTATCTTAGTTAAAGACTACTGACATCCAAAACTATAAAAGAATAAATGTGTGTGGTTTTAAGCCACTGAATCTGTGATAACTTGTTACAGAAGTCATAGAAAATTAACAGTTACTTTCTACGTCCTCTACCAGAATATAAACTTCAGAATATTAGGGACTTAATCTTGTTTACCACTATGTGTTTATGTGTAGACACTGTGTGTTCAAGGTAGGAAATTAATAACCATTTCCAAAATAAATAAATTACACTGTGAATTAATACGTGCTAATCAATATACACACAGAAATACACACACATACTTGCACACCTCAAATACACACACTCATATGCCTGGAAAATACTGTATACTATTCATGATTAATTAAATATAATCTATACATGCATTTCACAAACAACTGATTAAACCTCTTTTAGTTCCCACAAATATACAAAGAATGCAAGTGCAGCAAGAAATGATAATTTAAGTATAATAACCATACCCTAGTACACAGATGAAGCATGTTAATCGAGGAGATGAACTTCTATACCAACATCTGGTGTCTCCTGTTGCAATGCAGTTGAAATGAAGGTCACATGGCTATTATAGCTTAGAGTGAATATGCTTTCTGGACATAAAAAAAAGAAAGAAAGAAAACCTTCTTTGCAAGCCAGCTAGGTTTTCAGCTCTAGGTTTTTCAGCAATAGTAAGGGATTGACTTTTGGGAGAAACAGTGAATAAACACAACTCAGCACTGAGCAAGAAAATACATTATCTCCTTACTACTGAATTTAAAGGCTGATTTTTCAGCCCTTCGGGTGAGCAGGATTACCACTGGAGCAGCCAGGAGGTCAACAAACTCCACTGCAGGCTGCCCTGGCAGCCACCTACTGTGGTATCCTGGCAACCCTGGATGTTTCATTCAAGCCAGAGGCCTATAATAGTCCCACTTTGGATTTAAGAGTGGTATTGTGATGCACAATTTGTTTAAAATTAAAATAAAAAGACCATAATCAAATGTAATTCAGATGCTTATATCAGTAAGTGGTTTTATCTCACTAGTTACACATTGTGGCTCCCTTTGTGCACTCGTTATATAAAGAGGACAATCTTCAGCTTCTTCCTTTGCCAAACAAATTCCTTACCTACACAGATGATGTGATTTCCTAGTCCTCCAATGTATTCAGCTATTAAAATAGAATAGCAAATGTTGGAAATTCACATAGAAGCGATCAGCAGTGTTCATTTTTAGAATAACTAGGATTCCAAATAGAGATGCTGGGGAGCTGCAATCTGCCATTTTTATGTTTGAAAGAAAGGCCTATTCATTCAATGAGTAGAAATGAGAAATCACACAGCAATCATTTTCTTTAAATGCCGTGGTCAATATAAAGCTGTTACGTGCTTTATTCTATGGAAACACGCTCACAAACAATTAAAGTCCTTTTGCCTGTGTATTTAGTTATATTTTAAGCAAAGCTGGTGCAGGTAGAACTCAGAACATTTAAACACCGAAGATTTATCAAACTACTATCTATCCAGACAGTATGCCAAGAAACCTGAATCATACTATAGTTAATAAGTGTTTTGAGAAACATAACATAACAACTGGGTCTTGAGCCTCATTTAGCATTTGGCTAAAACAAATTACTTACAATTCTAGTAACATTTGTATACCCAGTTCTATTTATCTCTTTAAATTAATATTGGATTTAAATTCCCATATAGTAAGTAGTTTTCCAAATTCACTTTAAATATACACTTAAGACGCCAACAATTTGATTTTGTGTCTATTTGATTTTTTAGAAAGCCCTGGTGGTTTATAAATTAATTAAACACTTACCTTTTAGTAAATACATTTTAAGACATTTAACACAGTTTATTAAATTAAGAATGCAGGTTGATAGGCATTCGATGTTATAGCTTATAGGCAACAGTTTCTTAAATATTATACCAAAAGCAAAAAAAAATAAAAAAATAAAAAAAAATACAGTTTACTATTTCTTAATAAATGAAATACAGATTTGTCACACGATTCAGCCAAATCCACACCTTAGGGATATCCCTAAGAGAGGTGAGAACATAGGTCCACACAGAAAACAAAATGTATTTTAACATTCATAGCACCACTAGTCACAATAGCCAAAAAGTGGGGAAAACCCAAACGCCCATCCACTGAGGAAGGGAGAAACAAATGGTGTATCCACATGATGTTTATTATTTAGGTATAAAAAAGGAACGGACTACTAACACATGCTAGAACATGAATGAACCTTGGAAATTTTATGCTTGTTGAAGGAAGCCAGACAGAAAGACCATATATTATATGACTCTATTTATAAAATATTTAGAATATGCAAACATAGAGAGACAGAGACTAGATTAATGGTAGCCAAGGGTATAGGAAAAGGGGGAATTTGTACTGACTGGTAATAGGTCCAGGATTTCTTTTTGGACTGATGAAAATATTCTGCAATTGCATATGATGATAGTTGCACAGTTTTGTGAATATACTAAAAACCACTGAATTTTACATTTTGAAGGCTGAATTTTACATGCAAATTCTAGTTAAATTTAAAATAAAAGAAATTGAGAAATTTCTAACTAAATCTTGAAGGATTCCATTTGTTATTTTACATTAAGCTCAAAATTATGTCTATTAGCACAAAAGAGATAAAGCCAATGGAATGCAACACTGATCAAGTTTTTATTTTCCTTTAGAGATATGCCACGTTACTTTTAGAAAGAGAAACTTTTGGAAGCAGATAAAATTTGTTTGGAACTATGGTTTGAGATCTAGGGAAGTCCACCAACACTATTATATCTCCATTCCCTCACCTGTAAAATTAGAATCTATATTTTTTCAGAGTTATGGTTAGATATGGGAACAATACATCTAATGATCTTAACATAATGTGTAATACAGAAAAGGTGTAAAAATTAGTGGTTTTTATTATGATGATGATTACTTATTGTTTTAATTGTATTATCTCAATATTTTAATGAATGCTTTTGACTGATTAAATCTTTCTTTAGTGGATTAAAATTCTATTTGATTTTAACCACTTATTCTGGATTAGTTATAACACAGTTGTTGAATGCTGAAGGTCAAGGAGGAATATGCCATGTTTCCACCTTCATTCTCCCAAAATAAAAAGAAGTGCAATGAGAAGCAATAAAAAATGTTCTACTTCACATCTTAACAGAGATACTTCACACGAGTGAACAAAAGTGGTTTGCTGCTCAAGAGATTCTTTTGAAACACCCTATTAAAATCTCATCACACTGTGTCACATTTCTATCCATGAGTTTACAGAAGTACGAAATTATGATAGGTATTGGTTTCCCCACATTAGGAGTAGGCATTTGGTACTCTGAAACAGCGACTATAATGCTTATCTAAATGGTAATATCGATATTGTAGCTTCAATTTCTTACGACTAGGGATAGGTTTTTCTCAAATATCAATAATATGTTCCCCCAAACAGATTGGTCAATAGAGAACTAAAAGATCGCAATGATGACTTCTTATCAAATAGACTTGGTTGTACTGAGATTACATGCAAGCTAATGTAAGATATCACTGATATTCTGTAGGCTTTCATATGACACTATGATGCAGTTTGCGCATATATGCAGTTCTCAATAAGGAGATCATAGGAGCTAAGAGGTCCCTGTAGAGACTGTAGATATTGACGGATCTCTGAAACCATACACAAACCACATGCTTGGACGTGTTTTAGAGAGACAGTTTGTACTTTTAATCAAGCCATTAAAAAACTTGATGCAATCACTTTAATACCCATGTTAATGGCATGCACTTGCTGAGTCCACAACAAATATTCATAACTATTTACCTCCGTATCAGAAGCTCACAATGAACACTTGACAGAATTTAAGTATAAACTTTTCCTTATGTGACCTGCATTTTAATTTTTTAATGTTTATTTATTTTTGAGAGAGAGAGGGCAGGGGAGAGGCAGAAAGAGAAGGGGACAGAGGATCGGAAGCAGGCTCTACACTGACAGCAAAGAGCCCAGCCCTACACAGGGCTTGAGCTCACGAACTGTGAGATCATGACCTGAGCCCAAGTCGGACACTTAACTGACTGAGCCACGCAGGCGCCCCGCATTTTAATTTTTAAAGACAAATAATATTCAACAGATTTAATCAAAATGTGTAAAGAATATTAATATTGATCCTTAAATTGTCCATTTGGCAAATCAGCTCTATTCATAAATAATATTAGTTTATTTGGTAAGCAAACTACTATAGTCATAATAAATGCACTCGTAACATTAAGCAATATTTATAACTTTTTATAAAGTTATGACTCTTCAAATTTATACTCTGCTAAACGCAGTCTAATGTACATTCCCCTGAGGAATTGCTTTAAATGAAGCTGGGTTGCTAGAAATGTAAGCTTATTAACATCATCCATTTTCATTTTGAATTAAGCTACACTGACTGCATTTATTGAACGATTAACTCATTGCAACTCTGGAAATACCCTCTGTCTAATGGGAAAACACTATATAAAACAGATCAAAGGTTTGGAGATCTGGACAATCCTATACAAATAGAAAGACACCTCAGTGTCCCTTCCCTCAAAGATGCTGCACTGTTAATGAGGACGTGAAGAAGAGGGAACCCAAACTGTGGCCAAAAGCAGCAGATACTCCCCACTTGGATGTCAAGTGCAAATGTAGTCTGCTTTGTGTTGCAGGGAATATCTGTCTCCCACAGACATCAGTGGCAAGTCAGATAAAAGATAAAACCACACTCTGAGGCACATTTGACACGTAAAGCTGGATGAATGTCGACAACAAGAGAAGAACTGGCGTGATGCTAACAAGGTTCCAAATAGGCATCCTTGTTCATACCCCCTCCCCCCACAGCACCAGTTTGGCATCCATGTTCTCTCAAAAGTGCTTTGGGGCAGCTATGGGATCCATGTAAGAAATTATGAAACCATAGGGCCGTCCAGAAATGAGGAGGGCCATTTTAAGAAGACAGGCCTACACCCAGGTAGCTGACTCACCCACTGAAGTCTCAACAGTAGACCCAGAAACAACTGCATAAACCCAGAGAACTTCACTAACCCCCTGTTTTAGATTGAATTCTGTCATCAGCAACTTACATAAAGAGATCCAGGGGAGACTTACCCACTGGTGTGTGGGTATGAGTATACAGACCTTGGTTATGGCTCTAGACCCTGAAGTACCTATAAACTGACTCCACCCCACTTGGCCACAATCCAGGTGCTCTTGGAGAACACTGACTTAGAGAATCACCCATGGATAAGAGAGCCTTTTTGGGAGTCCAGGATTCCAAGGAAGCAGTTCTACCATACTCCTGGAGCAGAAAAAACAAAATTAGATATATTGGAGAAGACAAGAGAAACAGTTGGACTTCATCTACATTATCTTACCCCCAAGGTAGTACAGCTCAGTGCCAGCGAACCCTTCTCAGCCCGTGATTCCTCCCACAGGGGACAGTGAGAGCATGTGAATGAGTGTGTGAGAGTGTGTTGTTTCACTGCTGTGCATGACACTACCAAAGAGACCCATTTCTCTTTTACCTCATCCAGAATACTGATTCATGAGCACAGCAGTCAAGGCTCAGAGCACAGCAGATTAAAGGGAAGCAGATCCCACTAACTGCATCAAGAACTCCATAGAGGGCCCTGTCCTCAATTCACTGTCGATACCCACCCCCAGTGGCCCACAGACACCCCCAGCACTGCAGGCACCTCACTTACTCTCTCTATCCCTCCCTATGAGCAGTTTCCTTTGCACTCTCCCAATGGTGGCAAGAGCAAGATTTTGCAGACAGCTAGTGAGCAAATGAAGAAAGCTGGCCTGAATCTGTGGGCCTGGAGGAGAATGCCATTGTGAAAGTAAAAGAGGTTGTCAGCCCATGGCCCGGCTGTGCTTTAAATAGCCAGTTCTATCTGTAAGATGTTTTATGCAAGCCTCACAAATAAACACAAAGCAAACCCCTAAAGTGGATACACAAAAGATAAAGAGAAGGGAATCAAAGCTGCTGCTTCAGCCAGATTTGTTTACTAGAAATGACTGTATGCACTTTCATGCTCTCAGACGTTCTTTATAAGCCAATTATTTCTGTTTTCCACTTCTCTGATTGATCTCTTCACTTATACATAACTGGCTCTTGACCTCTGTTATTGAATTCACTATTAATGAATGCTATTGTCTTTTGAACAAATAAAACAGCTAAAACTATGTTTGCAATTTACTATTTATAATTTCTGTCAAAATTGGTCCTTTAGAAACAATTATATTAACATAAGCACAAAGTGACATATTTCTACAAGTACAGTTTGAAACTACGACACACTGGCAAGTGAAGTCATGGATTCAGAGAGCTCATCATAAATTTAAAGAGAAATCAATATATCTCAGAAACCATAGTATACACTCTGAAATCCTTGGCTTTAGGTATTCTCTAACTAAAACATATTGGTGCAATTTATGTCTTGGGGATGATTGCCCAGAATCTGCAGCTACGGTACCTTTTGTTCCTCAGTCCAAGGAGCTGGCATTCCTCCTTCATTCACCGAGTTATCCACTCAATACACACTAATTGATCATTTACTGCAAATCAGACACCATGCTTGGCCAAAGATAAACATTCGATGAAGACTTGCACTCTAGATTTGCGAAGTTCAAAACTCTCTAGGATGACAGGCAGGTGAACATATGGCTTTATAAAACACTGTTTAAGTGCTCTGATGGAAGGGAGCTCGGGATGAATGGTTCACCAGGAAGTATATAAAATTTCATATGCGATGTACTGCCATGGACGTCTCTTGTCATGGAGGGATGCCTGCGGCTGTTTATTGAGTGGAAAAATATAGGTTGGAAAGTAGCATTAGAGAGGAAAGGAATGGAATGGGGAGCGATCGTTTCATGGCTACAGGGTTTCAGTTTGCAACTTTTTGGTGGATGGTTTCAGATGAACACATGCTGGCGACGGATGGAGGTGATGGTTGTACAGTGGTGTGAATCTACTTAATGCCCCTGGACCTACACGCCTAATGTGATTAAAATGGTACATTTGAGGTTATATATATTTTACCAGAATAAAAAATGAAAAAGAATAATAATTAGTGTTTTCTAAAAAAGAGAAGAGGAGGGGCGCCTGGGTGGCTCAGTCGGTTGAGCGTCCGACTTCGGCTCAGGTCACGATCTCGCGGTCCGTGAGTTCGAGCCCCGCGTGGGGCTCTGGGCTGATGGCTCAGAGCCTGGAGCCTGCTTCCGATTCTGTGTCTCCCTCTCTCTCTGACCCTCCCCCGTTCATGCTGTGTTTCTCTCTGTCTCAAAAATAAATAAATGTTAAAAAAAAAAAAGAGAGAGAGAAGAGGAAGTAAATACACTTGTTCTGCAATATTGCAAGATGAACTTTCCTACAAAGTTTCACATTTTTGATGAACTAAGACTTGGAAGAACCAGGCAGAGAAATAGATTTCAAGGGACTAACAGGCGTCAGGAAATAGTATAATGAATTAGTCATTCTCCCGAAGTATAAATTCTGAAAATTAAATAAAAATGTTTTCATGACATATTTCGAGTTGCTGAATCCTTCGATGTGAAACTACCTTCCATTTCAAGGAACGTTTTTCAATGATTTATCAGGAAGTCCTTGGAGACATGACAGTTTCTTCAAGCCCGGATGACTGAGAGACATAGTCACAACCTCGGATTTGGCCATTTAAACACTTGTAAAATTAAACATTAGCAGTTTTAATCCAAACTTTAGAAAGTATGAAGCTAGATATGTGGAGAGCATATGTAAAGAAAGATATCAAGTGATAACATTGAAATGGTTACTGCTGTTGTCAATCACCAACAGAATTTTGACCCTGTTTTTCTCCTTCTATGAAGGATAGTCTGCATCATTTAAATAGGGAAAAGTTCATAGCCATAGACATAGCCATCATATGTAAGCAGTTCTTTTGTAATGACAGTTATTAACAAACAAGAAATTATTGCAACGTGGTTTTATCATTTAACTTTGGTTCATTTTTATTCTGACCAAGTCAGTTTTAATATCTTGGTAGATATCTGTGGGACTCTTAGTTTGGAGGCCTATCAATTAAAACATAGAAAAATATTAAAAATTCAACATCTTCTTTTACACATTTCTTTAAAAAATAAATTTAAAACAGAATGGTGATTTTTGAAAATCACTGGTTATAAATAGTTTGTTCAATTTCTGTTTGGCTGTGATTTCTTGGTAATTAGTGCACATCTTTGGAAAAAACCAATGCTAGGGCTGAAGGAAAGAACCCAGGGAAGAAGAAACTTGAAAGTGGAGTCCCCTCCCCTTGGTTGGAGTTCAAACTTAACTGGAGATGGTTGGTTACAGGTCACTGTACGGTTAACAGTGTGAGAGCTGGTGCACTGTCACAAAAGTAGAAAGCAACCCTCCAGGAAATAGTACTTGACCGTCTCTCTGTCTCAAAAATAAATAAACGATAAAAAAAAATTAAAAAAAAAAAAAAAGGGGGCGCCTGGGTGGCTCAGTCGGTTAAGCGTCCGACTTCAGCTCAGGTCACGATCTCGCGGTCCGCGAGTTCGAGCCCCGCATCGGGCTCTGGGCTGATGACTCAGAGCCTGGAGCCTGCTTCCGATTCTGTGTCTCCCTCTCTCTCTGCCCCCTCCCCCGTTCATGCTCTGTTTCTCTCTGTCTCAAAAATAAATAAACGATAAAAAAAAAAAAATTAAAAAAAAAAATCGTACTTGCCCAAAGGGAGGTGATCATTAAGCCAGGCAGAAGCCCACTGCCCCGGGACCTCCCATTGTAGGTATGTGGCTACGGGAAAGTACAAGCAAACATTTTCACATTTGTATTGCTGAGGAACAGTCCTGTGGCCAGAACCAAGGGAAGCCCCTCTTGCAACATCCCTCCAGACCCTTCCTGAGAAGGCTTAACATCATGCTCACTGTGAAAGAGAAATGTTTTACAGACTTCTGTCATTATTACAGAACAGGTATTGAAGAGTGAATTTGGAGCTGAGAGGCAATACACTGATAACTGTCAGAATTTTTTTAAGTATTTTGGGAGCAATCTTATGTGCTTTCATCATTTCTCAGGTAATGTTTGTAAGAAATCAAAAGGCTTTAGGTCTAGCACTAATAATTACTATTAGTTAAAATGGCCTTGGCTCTATATGTCTCTAAAGGGGAATTTGAATTACAAATGGAGACTTCTCAACTGCCTTTTTTTTTTTTCTTTAATCCTTCTTATCTTTTATCTTTTCCATATTCTGATTCAAAAGAACAATGATGAAGCAAAAGCAAATGACTCTTCCCACAAAACTGGGTCTCTTCAATGTCAATTGATTCCATTTTTACACATTCATTCATGAATAGTTATTAGACACTTACTATGTGACTTTTCTGGGTCCAGCACTGTGCTGGGTAATGGGGAAGAATGAGGGGGGAAATAGATATGACCTCTACCCTCAAGGAGTGTATTGTTGCCGCCAAAACCTTGCTCCTGGGGGTCCAGGAGAGGAGATCCTTTCTTTGGGTTTTTTGGCTGCTGTGCCCTGCTGTAGGTCAGGGTGGTAAATGGAAATAAATATTTCAAAAAGCTTATTTTGTGTGTGTGTGAAGAGAGGTGGGAAATGGAGAAAAGTAGAAAAAGAATAGTGATTATGAAAAAGAGAGACAATTCCTATGTGCTATTTTAAGACTGACCAACATCAAGAGACAGATTTAGCAATTGTCAGGGAGAAGAAATTGAAATTATTTTGAGAGGAAGTAAGTACTTTTAGGAAATTTTACTCTATTGAGTGTGTGTGTGCGCGTGTGTGTGTGTGTGTGTGTGTGCATGTGTGTGTGTATGTTTTCTTCTGAAAGTTTTAAAACTTTTTTTTTTAATTTTGTTAATTGTCAATATTAATCTAAAGGTAAATGCGGCTACCTCAAAGGCATCAGGTTTCTTCCAGTTGCCCAATGTGGAGGAAGGAGTAGACAGTAGGAGTCACACAAATAAAGATACAAGCAGAAGCCTGACTGTAATGATGAAAAAATCTATGTGACATTATGAGAGTTAAATATGAGCCTAGACCCAGTTTGGATGATGGGAAAAATATTTCCTGGGAGTTTTCTCTAAACGGCAATGAGTTTGGGACTAAATTAGTCAAAGCCGTGAATGGGTAAGCTGGTGGTGGAGTCAGGTAGACAATTCTAGGAAGAGGAAATAGCTGGTTGGAGGTAAAAATATTTTCTGGTGTAATGCCCCCGATTTCAAATCCGAGTGAACACCAAGGAGTCGATACTGATGCAAACGCACGAGGATTTATTTGCAAGCTCGAGCTTGGGCCCAAGTATACCTGACACAGCGGAGCAGGGACTTGGACCCCTAGGTTAAGAGACGTAGCAGTTTTACGGGGGCCAGTTGCCAATGAGATTGTAACACACACAGAAAGTTGCACATTCTTGTCAGTCCACACGCAGGTGGCCAATTGAATTACAATTTACCCTATAGTAACTGTTTGAACTAGCCTATCACTCTGGTCAGAATTGGCTTGCAAGTTTGGCGGGCAAAAGGCGGGGTTTACATTCTTTGGCGGTTAGGGGTTCCGCATTCCTGTATGAGCCGGTTTCCAGTAAGGGTGTGTTCAGCGGCTTGACTAGGGTGGGGGAGTGTCTTAAGCAATAAGCAGGTCATGTGGGGGTTATACATGAGATGGTGGGTGTAGCACAAAATGGAGTTAGTCTTGCTCTGCTTGTCCAGGGGTAGGGGATTTTTGTTAAATTCCTTGGGTCCCACACTGGATAGAAATGTTAACTTGTGAATTTCTTTTCTTTATTAATTTGCACTCTTCTCTTCCACCACAAAAGCACAGTCTCCACAGAAGACAATCACACAATTAGTGTGTAGTTAGTATAAGGCAGAGACTCTCAGTTGTACGGCTTCACTATTTTTCAGCTTAATCCTCCTTTACATATACAATTTAGTTTCCTTAGAGTATATGTGTGATTTAAGCCTGAAAATTTTAAAACTGAATTTCTCCCATAGCAAATTAGATTGAAAATGCAATAACAGTTCTGTTTTGCCTACACTATGCATATATTATTTCTAATTCTTTGACTATATTCTGTTTTCCTATCTTACGTGCCAAATGGAGACTCAGTTGGAGGAGTTTTCACTTTTATTTTTGAAACGAAATATTACTTTTTGATGAGTCACTCTCTATTCCATTAACCTATGTTATTTTCTTCAGGCAATTACCATTAGACAAGTATATTTCACGTACTAATTTTTGTGAGTCACCTGCCTCCTCGCACTAGAACATAAGATCAACTAAAGTAGGTATTTTCCACTCTTGGTGACTATTGATGTACACACTGGAGTACTGGTTCAATAAACCTCTGTTAGAATAAAGAATAAATGAATGAGTGAGTGGTATGTTGGCAGATATGGATGTTGCTTGAAAGATCTAGGTGTTATTATTACTCTGGTTATAAGGAGAGGTAATAATTTCATATGTATGAACAAGCAGGATTTTCTTCAGTCCTTATGGAAACAAATAAATATATAATTATATTTCAAAATCCTATTTTTGCATTTAAAGAACTGTTTAGCTCTTTTTTAAAAATTTTTTTTAAGTTTATTTATTTTTGAGACAGAGAGAGACAGAGATGAGCAGGGAAGGGGCAGAGAGAGAGGGAGACTCAGAATCTGAAGAAGGCTCCAGGCCCTGAGCTGGCAGCACAGAGCCCGACGTGGGACTTGAACTCATCAACTGTGAGATCATGACCTGAGCCGAAGTCAGACGCTCAACCGACTGAGCCACCCAGTCGCCCCTGTTTAGTTCTTTAAAGTATTATTTGCAAACATTTAAAAAGACAGAAGTAGAAGTGGATAAAAGTTGTGAAAGACATTATGGGATGGAAATACTGGTCATATGATTATAAAAGAAAAATACAGCAGATGTCTCTTTCCAATTGAAGGTAGAAAATAAAACCTGTTAAATGAAATGACTGGTGAATTCATTTGTTCATTCCTATCTGTTACTTCAGAGAAGCAGAGACTCCTTTAATCTGATGTCATAGAAAAGTCATTATACTAAGCGATTCATACAAGATAAAAATGAGTAATTTCAGGTGTTGTTAGAAAAATGACTTTTATTGTGTTGACATGTTCCACTTATTTTTATGGTTTAAAAATGACAAGAACTTAAGTATAAAGCAAATCCTATGAAACAATTATGAAAGAAGTTTACTAGAAGTAATGGGAAGTGTAAAATTCTGTGACGCTCTTAAACACCAATTGTTACACAGAGTTGGTAACAACTTTGAACATCTCTTAAATTGAAAACTTTTTTTTTATATTTATTTTGAGAGAGAGAGAGACAGACAGAGTGAAAGCAGGGGAAGGGCAGAGAGAGAAGGAGACACAGAATCCAAAGTAGCCTCCAGGGTCTGAGCTGTCAGCATAGAGCCCAATGCGGGGCTTAAACCCATGAACCGGGAGATCGTGACCTGAGCCAAAGTCGGATGCTTAACTGACTGAACCACCCAGGCATCCCATTCTTTTATATTTGTCTGTATAATTTTGAGGTCAAATAATATGACAAAAACATTTGAATAATACCTCATTCCCCCCCTAATACAATCAAGGATGTACAAATATAGTAAAGCTGAATGGAAAAGATACTAAATGCAGAGGGTTTCTGGATTTTTTGTGTTTATCTTTCTGGAAATATCTCGCATATTTTTTTTTCATTTTTTTTCTTCTTTTGAGAATTTCCCAGAAAATAAATTGGTAAGAGAAATTCGTGTCTTAGAAAATGCAACTTAAATACAGTTTTATTCATTCATGTATTTAAAATTTTTTTTAATGTTTATTCATTTTTGAGACAGAAAGACAGAATGCAAGCCAAGGAGGGGCAGAGAGAGAGGGAGAAACATAATTCAAAGCAGACTTTAGGCTCTGATCTGTCAGCACAGAGCCTGAGGCCAGACTTGAACCCATGAACTGTGAGATTATGACCTCAGCCGAAGTCAGACACTTAACCAAGTTAATCACCCAGGTGCCCCATGTATTATTTTTTTAAATAGATAAATTCTTGATATTTTACAAAAACTTCCAAATATCAAACAAAAATAATGCATCAAAAATATTTGCCACACAGAGTGCCTGGGTGGCTTAGTTGGTTAAGCGTTCTAATCTTGATTTCCTCTTAGGTCATAATCTCATGGTCATGAGATCGAGCTCCGGGTATGAGTCCATGCTGAATGTGAGGCCTGCTTGGGACTCTCTCTCTCCATCTCTCTCTCTGCTCCTCCCCTATATGCACACATGTACTTTTTCTCTTTTCCTCTCAAAATAAATAAACATTAAAAAAATATTTCCCACTTTAAGCAGCCCAAATGTCCATTGATTGATGAATGGATAAAGAAGATGTGGTATTGCTAACTAACTGAAATTTAAATAAAAACTAAAAAAAAAAAAAAAAAAAAAAGATGTGATACACACACACACACATGATGGAATGTAATTCAGCCTTAAAACGGAATAAAATCTTCTCATTTGCAGGATGGAGCTAAAGAGTATAATGCTAAGTGAAATAAATTTGTCAGAGAAAGAAATACCATATGATTTCACTCATATGTTAAATTTAAGAAACAAAACAAATAAGTAAAGGGGAAAAAAGGAGAGAGAGAGACAAGCTAAGAAACAGACATTTAATTATAGAGAACAAACTAATGGTTAGACAAGGGGTAGATTATTGGGGGGGTGGGGGAAAAAGCTGATGGGGATTAAGGAGTGCATGTAGAGCGTTGGATGGAATTGTTGAATCACTATACTGTATACTTGAAACTAACATTGTATGTTAACTAACTGGAATTGAAATAAAAACTAAAAACAAAACAAAACAAAAATGTCTCCCGCTTTGCTTCATAATTAAACCTAAACAAAAATTGAAATTATATTTACCAAAATACCATAGCATTTTACTATGTTTAATAAATAATCAATTTAACTTTGTGACTCATCAATTTTTAGGAAAAATGATAAAATTTCTGAAGTTATTTCATATCATAATGAATGATTTATGAAAAATAATTTCTGTAACCCTGACTTTTAACAAGTTACAGTATCTACTTTGCCTTAGAATCTTACTGTTGATAAGCTCTGAATCAAGTCTAAAATTTAAAATAAAATATCATTAAAACTATTATATTTAGTAATATTTGAAAATATGCCATGAATATAAAGAACTTGGAATTCTATCTCTATTTGTAAACAAATCTATTGTACTTTAATGCAAAAGTACACAAATATTTTAGTTATATATATGACTTCTCTACAAATGCATGTCTGACCATTATTTTACATGCAGTTTCTTCCTCTTTGTGTCCCCTCTAATGAGAGATCAAATTTCTAAACACAATGTTATCTAAACTGATTTTATTCCTTAGGTTGGATATCATTACTCCAACTCATTAGTTAGGAAATATATATAAACATTGCATAAATTATATATATTAAATATAAATTATAAATATATTACATGTAACTAAATATATGCTTGTTTTTAAACAGCATAACTAGTAGTCACCCATTCATCCCCTAAATGAAAATAACACTCTGTATTATGCATTTTGTTAAGTGGTGAGGCTTCCTTCTAACACTCATTTACTTTCTTAAATCTAGACCAGGATTAATAGTCATGAAGCAAAAGGGAAGAGGGAAGTAAGTGCATCCAAACATACTTATACATTTTTACCCTCACTATCAATTCTTTTAGGTTATAATATTTTCACAAATAAAAACGTGAGCCAAAGATTCAGTAAGATTGTTTAAATCTTGAGGTGCCTAGGTGGCTCAGTCAGTTAAGCAGCTGACTCTTGATTTCGGCTCAGGTCATGGGCTCACAGTTCATGAGTATGAGCCTTGCATCAGGCTCTGCACTGACGTTGTGGAGCCTTCTTGGATTCTCTCTCTCTGCCCCTCCCTGCCTCTCTGTCTCTCTCTTTCTTAAAATAAATAAATAAATACACTTAAAATAAATAAATAACAATTTAAAAAAAGATTGCTTAAGTCTGAATACTGCGTTAACTACAGACTGCTCTAGAACTCACGGCTTTGTAAATGTGCTGTCTAATCACCTAGTGTAAACACTAAAAACAACCCATAAGGCAGCGCTTCTCATCAAGTGCAATGATAGCTTTCAGGGGACATTTCGCAATGTCTGGAGACAACTTTGGTCCCTAATGGGTTTGCTACTACTATCTTCCGGGTAGAGGCAAAGATGCGGATAAATGTTTCACACAGGATACTCTACACAACAAATAATTTTCTTCTTCAAAATGTCAATAACACCAAGATTGAGAAATCTTGATCTAAATGTAGTTTTGATTTAACATGTCATTTTAACTGAACTAAGTGGCCTTTTAATTCAAGACATTCAGATCAGCTTCAAAATAAGGAACTTCAGAGAGAAAAGCTGTATATTGGGGGGTTTTTTGTTTGTTTTTTATTTTTTAATGTTTTATTTAATATTTGAGAGAGAGAGAGAGAGACAAAGCATTAGCAGGGGAGAGGGAGACAGAGAGGGAGACACAGGATCCTAAGCAGGTTCCAGGCTCGGAACTGTCAGCACAGAGCCTGAAGTGGGGCTTGAACCCACGAACCAGGAGATCACAACCTGAGCTGAAGTCAGACGCTTAACTGACTGATCCACCCAGGCACCCAGAAGAGAACTGAAGAGAACATGCTTTCTATGCTCTCTGAGAAAGCATAGCTGAAGAGAAATAAATTTCCATAATTTCATCATTGTACCAGGCAATGGCATCTCAACAACTTGGAGTGTCTGAGGCACGCAGTGCAGATTGAACTGAGTTGAAGTAAGATATCAGATGGTAACAGAAAATGCCTTTCCAGAGACCAGAAGAGAGTTACTGGAAGAATCTTGTAGAAAATCGAGGAAAACATAACAATATTTCCTATTGGAGGTTAAGGCAGAGAGCCAGAGCCAGAGGGTGTACATATTCAATATTCTAGTTTATCCATCATCCATCCTAACCTCTTTCCCATGTAATTTCCTGTACTGCAGAGATTAGCAAGCAAAGAAATAGAGCCCCTGAATTCACAGCAGCTGAATTCTCATACAGCTATGTGTGATTTAGATTTCTATCAGCAGATGTGTTCATATGAGATCCGAATTGAAAACTGAATTAAAATAAGGAAGAGCGAGGAAAGATCAGAGAGAAACAGAGACAGACAGAGATGTAGATAAAGAGGAGGATACAAGAGGCAAGGCCTCCACTTGGCAAGTAAGCGTGTAGTGACTTTGGAGCCAATGGTTCTGGTGGTTACTTCTTGATCTTTAGATTGCGAAGTGTAGTTAAGTGATGGGAAACTGTGGTTGGCAGTTGGTGCAACAGCTTTCTCATCTCCATTTCTGGGGTTGGCCAAGTGAAGTGTATGTAGATTAATGTACTATACTAATTATGTACTAATTAGTTACCATGTACTAATGTACTAATGTGTTAGCGTGGTGTTATTTAAAATAGACAAAATATAGAGACAACCTAAATGTTCCACAAGGATGGGTCACTTAGATAAATGTACATCAATAGAATTTATTTAAATTAGCTTATTAAAATAATACAGATATTTGTTCATCCTCAGATGTGATGATGCCAATATTCAGGTGTTCATTTGCTTAACAATTACTTTTTTATTTTTTACTTTTTTAAATTTTTTTAACGTTTATTTATTTTTGAGACAGAGAGAGACAGAGCATGAATGGGAGAGGGTCAGAGAGAGAGGGAGACATAGAATCTGAAATAGGCTCCAGGCTCTGAGCTGTCAGTACAGAGCCCTACGCGGGGCTCAAATTCATGGACCACGAGATCATGACCTGAGCTGAAGTTGGATGCTTAACCTACTGAGCCACCCAGGTGCCCCTACTTAACAATTATTTATTGGAAAAAATATTTATTGAACACCTACTATATACTTGGTAGTGTAAAAAAATATTTATTGAACACCTACTATATACTTGGTAGTGTAATAAATACTAATGATGCCAAAATGGAAAAATTTCTCTTAATTAAATAAATTAATATTTTGAAGTTGAGGACATAATTTTAAATGAAAAATTTTATGAAACAGTATGAACAGCAATGACCCAGCATTAAAAACATATGTGTATTTGCATATTCATAAGAAAACACCTAGGAGGTTATTTAGCAAATGTTGACAGTGAACATTTCTGAATTGTATGGGTAAAGCTACTAGCTTAATTCTTTACATACTGACTAAATTGTTCATATAAGTAGAGGAAATAAAATATTTTCATTTTTAAAGTGTAATAATTTAGATATTTGTGATATACTTATAAATCTCCTTTCTCTATAATACACTATTTCTTCTCAAGTTCAACTTGTCTGATACACATGTAAGTATATAACTGACATACATATATATATATGTGCATGCATATGTATCTGTTTCCTTGTATGTGTGTTATTTTTATGTATCTATAACTGATAAAATAAATATAGTATGCTTTCTTAAGTTGTGATGGAAATGAAAAGAGTCAGCCAAATACAATTCTAGCCATGTTGTAAAAATGTCATTATTTAGGGGCACATGGGTGGCTCAGTCAGTTGAGCGTCCGACTTTGGCTCAGATCATGATCTCACAGCTCATGAGTTCAAGCCCTGCGTCAGGCTCTGTGCTGACAGCTCAGAGCCTGGAGCCTGCTTCTGCTTCTGTGTCTCCCTCTCTCTCTGCCCCTAACCCATTCATATTCTGTTTCTGTGTCTCTCAAAAATAAATAAACATTAAAAAATCTTTTTAAAAAA
This sequence comes from Neofelis nebulosa, assembly GCF_028018385.1. NCBI lineage: Eukaryota > Metazoa > Chordata > Mammalia > Carnivora > Felidae > Neofelis > Neofelis nebulosa. The sequence continues at coordinate 76,783,193 of NC_080783.1, read as the reverse complement.
TGTTATTTATTTTTTTACAAATGGCTATGATTTATTGAGAATTTATAATGTACAAGACATGGTGCTAACTACTTTAGATGAATTCCCTTAATCAATCTTCACCATAACCCGATACCTATGGTTATAATCCAAAACCTAGCATTCCTCTGCACAATAGGAAACTAGTGCCCAGAGAAGCTAAGTACCTTACCCAGTGTATGTGGCCAGTGCATGATAGACCATAGATTTGGAAAGAGTTTTCTGGAATTTCTCAGTCCACGTTTTTAAATACTACACCTTGGGTACCCTGGATGGCTCAGTCGGTTAAGTGTTCTACTCTTGATCTCTACTCAGGTAATGATCTCATGCTTCATGAGTTCCAGCCCCATGTCGGGATCTGCACTGGCAGCAATGAACCTGCTTGGGATTCTGTCTCTCTCTCTCTCTGCCCCTCCATTGCTCATGTTCTCTCTTTCTCAAAATAAATACTTTTAAAAAATAAAAAAATAAATAAATGCTACACCTTTTTATGTAAATACCATTTTATTTAAGTTCAAAATTATCTTCCAAAATATTGTTCTTTCATCTTACAAATAAATAAATAAATAAGCTTACTAACTTCCTTATAGCATTTTCAGTGTTGATTATCTTAATGTGATTTCAATTTCAGTCTTTCTGATTGTGTAGCATAAGCCCTGACATTGGTTTTTCTTTTTTCTTGTCTTGTCTTGTCTTTTTAAATTCTGTTGTTGTTGTTGTTGTTGAAGCAATGGCTGTTACATACAACAACGTGGGGCTTGAACTCACAACCACTAGATCAAGCGTCTCTAAGTTCTAAGGATTGAGCCAGTCAGTTGTCCCACCTCTTCTTTTTGATTGTTTAAAAATGTTTATGTATTTTTTAGAGAAACAGAGAGAGAGAGTGCAAGCAGAGGGGCAAAGAGAGAGGAGGACACAAAATTCGAATCAGGCTCCAGGCTGTGAATTGTCAGCACAGAGCCCAAGGTGGGGCTCGAATTCACAGACTATGAGATCATGACCTGTGCAGAAGTCAGGCACTTAACTGACTGAGCCACCCAGGTGCCGCCATCTTTTCTTTTTATAATGTAAGTGCCTGACTTAAGTTTGATTGTTCATTCACTTCAAAGAAGCACCCACTTCAAACCTGGCTATCCCAAACACACTGCCAGACATGTGACTAGATAAAGAGCCAGGCCACTCTGCATCTCCTCTGTCTTAGAGATCATAGTTGCTTTCAATAAGTGACCATTTGGGTTGCTTGTTTTTCTCTTTCCACACTTTAAATTCCCAATCTTCTATTTTAAATTCACCGATAAAGATTGAGTCCTGGAAACCCTAGGCCCTCACCCTCAACCCCAATAAACGCAGACCCCAGGTACACGTACTCGCTCTCTCTCCATGTGACCTGGCTGTCTGGGTCCAGGTGTGCCAAGCAATTTTCCAGACTTACTTAGAAGAAATACCACCTTTCCTCCCCCTCCCCCCACCCCCCCCAAGCTAATGATTATTGCTGAGGAGTTCTTGCAGTCATAATAAAAATCACAGGGTCTAGTCAAGCCACAACAGTGGTTATTAATAGGTTGAGACAGACACAAAACAGGCTATGTGAATTTGTCTTCTCTGCATGGCGAAGAGGCATAAGCTTGCTGTGTACATCTTCACATGTGTTAAGTGTAAGGTCTGGATTTAGCAGATGCAATTTATGATAACCCTGTGATTGGTAGCGAAATTCTGGTTCTTGCTATTCACAAAGTTATGCAAACATATGTTTTGTCTATCATCATTTCCTTCTGCCATTAAAAAAAATCTCGTTTGGAACTTCTAGTTTTCTGGTGGTAAAAATTTAGAAATAAATAAAGGAGCATATCACAATAGCCTCAGAAGATTATTATGTAACTTTATAGCAAGACCTTGCTGTCCTTCAAATGAATTCTTGCTGTGAATGATAGGCTGTGTGAATGTGAGGAAGAAATGAACATACGTTCTGAATTTCTGCAGTATAGATTTGTCTGTCCTTGCTCTACAATTTCTAAGTAGACTTCTTGTTTCTAATTGTCTTCGCAGCTGTTAGGAAGTCATATCCTTTGAAAGAAAGTTAATGATTGAAAGGTACCTTCCTATTAGCCAAGCGATTGATGTTAGATAATTGCTTTGTGAAAGATAGCAGCTACAAATAAGAGCCTTCTTATTTTCACCAGCTTAGCACTCTTTCATAAGACAACACCAGCATGTTACTTCTCAAATGTGATTATTCACACTTTGTTTTAGAACCAAAGCACCACATGAGAAAAGAACAAAGGCGGCAGGGAGATATCAAGAATGCTAGTATTATGGGAAAAGATAGAATTTAGTAGGCAGAGAGGGAAAGATTAGGACCTGAGCTCCCTCAGTGTGGAAAAACATATATTTTGGAACAATGCTGGGCGGGGGGGGGGGGGGGGGGGCTTCTGACCACAGCAAGCAAACTTCTTTGAGCCTAAGGCTCCTCTTAAGAATGTAACAGACAGGGGCGCCTGGGTGGTTCAATCGGTTGAGCGTCTGACTTTGGTTCAGGTCAAGATCTCGCAGTCCATGGGTTCCAGCCCCGAATCGGGCTCTTTACTGACAGCTCAGAGCCTGGAGCCTGCTTCAGATTCTGTGTCTCCCTCTCTGCTGCTCCCCCACTCACGCTCTGTCTTTTTCTGTCTCTCAAAGATGAATAAATGTTAAAAAAAAAAAAAAAAGAATGTAACAGACACCACCTACTCCCCCCAGGTTTCCCTTAGGAATTTGACAAAAGACCTGACTAAAAATAAATAGACCATAAAAGTATGACCCACAAGGAATGGATGTGGCCATAGACCACCCCTCATACAATGGAAATAAGCCAATAAAGAATGGACAACACAGCACCTAGAGTTATCAAGTCAGTAAGGGTAGGATCTGAGAAGGAAGAGGGGGAAAGGGAGGGGTGATGATCAGAACCTTATAAAACAAGGACCGTTACCTATAGTCTGCAAGCATTCACTTTTGAATGTCCCCTCTCTGTAAAGAGAGCTTTCCTAATATTCTTACATTTTTTTATTAAAAAAAAAATTAATGTTTATTTAATTTTGAGAGAGAGACAGAATGTGAGCCGGGTTGGGGCAGAGAGAGAGGGAGATACAGAATCTGAAACAGGCTCCAGGCTCTGAGTTGTCAGCACAGAGCCCGATGCGGGGCTTGAACTCACAAGCCATGAGCGGAAGTTGGATGCTTAACTGACTAAGTCACCCAGGCGCCCCAATATTCTTACTTTCTAATATTATACTCCTTTATAATCTTACACTCTTTTTTAACTTTTGCCTGCTGCTCATCTGGTGCCTACCTCTTTATTCTTTGAAGTGGTGAGACAACAAACCCCAGGTATTGAGGTAAAAAAAAAATCCTTCAACACTAGTGTTAAATGTGAAAGTGGTTATATATTTTCCCTGAAAATGTAATAATGCTAAATATATTAGTACAGATCTAAGGCAAGTGCAACCAGATGAACCGCAAGCACATTAGACAGAAAATAGAGTGTTAAAATTTCCCAACCAGCCAGAATATACTCATTGATACAGTTAATAAAATAAGGAGCACTCTGATTTGTAGGACTGTGCAATTCAAATAATTTAAGTACTCACACATTCAACTACATATTGTACAAAGTACTTGGAATTCAAAATTGAAAATATAGAATCTCTGGCTTCATAGTGGAAATGAGCCACCTAACAGATGAGATAGTGTCAATGCAATGGGCTATGACCCTGTGCAAATACATGAACTAAAAGTAAAAGAATCCCAAAGAAGGAGCTATATGAGTTAACTTTATGGATTGATAGGATTTTTTTTCAGACTAGGAAGGGGGAAAAAAAAAGATTATTCCAGGCAGAGGAAATAGCATACAAGCAGACATGGTGAAACTACATGGGCATTCCCATGTTGGGTTGCAATCCAGTGCAACTAATACGGATAGAACATGGCATGAGTGGTGGGAGATCAAACCAGAAGGTGGGTTAGAGATATATCATACAATTTAAATTACCATCTCCATTTTAGAAAGATAACTCTTGCTGTCATTTGGGTGGGGTGGAAGACAGGAAACAAGACTAAGGATCATTGTTGAGTCTATTATGGAAACCTACGCGCGAGATGAAGGCAGAGTGAGCAAGTAGGGTGAAGGCTGAATGGGGGGACAGAAGGTAGATCTAGAGAGGTATGGAGGTTAAGTCAACATCAAGGTGTTCAGCTTCGTGGGGGCATTTAAAAGGAGACAAAAAATTCAACTTTAAGTGTGTGATGCTTTGAGAACTGTCATTCATTTCATTTTACAACATCTCTGTAAGATAGCCCCATGCCTGACTTGTCGATAAAACAACAGAAGCCCTGACATCAGGTAGTTACTCAGTTCAAAGAGGATTCAAATCTAAAATTGATAGCAATCCTGACTATTATTCTGGTAGTTTTTTCATAGCAGAGCTTAAGTAAGTTTATATATAGCCATGACAAATTCTAGTAAATACTAACTCTCCATTTGAAAATACATCTGTATCTATATATCTTTATATCTTTACATCTATATATCTATACAGGCATACCTCATTTTATTGTTTTGCTTCTTTATGCTTCACAATATTGGTTTTTTTTGTTGTTTTTTTTGTTTTTTTTTTGTTACAAATCGAAGGTTTATGGCAACCCCACATCAAGCAAATCTATCGGCATTATTTTTCAACAGCATTTGCTTACTTTGTGTCTCTGTGTCACATTTTGGTAATTCTCACAGTATTTCAAAATTTTTCATCATTATTATATTTGTTATGGTGATTTGTGATCAGTGATTATGATTCACTATAAGCTCAGGTGATGGTTAACATTTTTTAGCAATAAAGTATTTTTTCATTAAGGTGTGTGCATTGTATTTTTAGACATAATGTTACTGCACACTTAACAGACTATGTAAAGTGTAAACGCAACTTTCTATGCATTGGGAAACCAAAAATTCATTTGACTCACCTTATTATGATATCCACTTTATTGTGGTAGTCTGGAACTGAACTGGAAATATCTCTGAGGTAGGCTTGTGTCTCTCTATATCCACATCTATATCTGTATCTATAACTATCATCTATCATCTATCTTCAGCATAATCCTCAAGAGTAGGAGAAGTTATGATCTTATTCTGTAAAGAATTTCTTCACAGTAACAGCTTTGTTATTTTTATATACAATATACTCACAGTGGGTCTTCTGATTTTTCTTTCCAATTCAGTTTCTATTAGCTCTTTATGACACCTTGCTCAGCTTGGACATTCATGTTCAGAAACTTCTGGAATGTTCTGACAATCATTCTGTATGGACTAGTCCAGCATTAAACACTACAGTTACCAAAGTAATTTGGTAAATTCTTCTCATGTGGCATGGAGTTGTTGTCAAGTAACAAGTTCTGTCTAGACCCAGCCCACTAAAAACTCATAATATTTCATTTCAATAATACTCTAGTTATGGTTTGGAAAAACTTATAGTCATCAATCAATGTATGTAAAATAACTTGAAACCTATAATATAAAAAGCAATATTTAAATTATTATATTGATATTGTTAATATTATTAATAATAAACTAGAATTTATTGAGTATTTACTGGTGTCGGTGTTCTAAATGTTTTGCATCATTATCCCATTTAACTCTCACAATGGAAAGATGATGATGATGATGATGATGATGATGATGATGATAATTGTGTATCTCCAGCCACAGAGGTTTAGAAACAATAAACAAATATTTCAAGGTCACACAACTAGTAGCTGCAAAAAACTAGAACTCAAATTCAGTTCTATTCGTACCTAAAGTTAATTGCTTGCTATTATTTTATATCAAAGGTCTTCATACAAAGTTCCTTCCATAGTGTATAGTAAAAAAAAGTTGGCACTAAAAATGGCTGCATTAAATGTCACAGTTGCTTAAGTATGAAATACATATATCTAAATAAACACAAAGATACTGAAGACAACAACGTAAGAGGATGAAGAAAAGACTATTATTGAGTGGAAGGATGCATATACGATAATTAATATTTATATTTTTAATGAAAAGCCAACAGCACAATTGCCCCATCTCTCCTGCTTTTTACCCAAGAAGTCCTTGAAATGATATAACAGATTCTGTACATTTTTAAAGAGTAAACTCATAATCATGATGGAAAGCCAGATAATATGCAAGCAATAGATCCTATATTTCCAGAAATTCTTGGAAATTATGAGGTAGATTAATCGATAAGAAAGAGCAGAGAAAATGACAATCAACACCACACCAAGGAAGATTCTGAGACAATCTTAAATGATGTAATAATCAAAAGCAAGATGGAATCTCCAAGGACATTTGTTAGCATTTTTAAGATCTTTATTCTGAGAAGCTGCCCATGGGCATCATGGGTAGTCTTCACTCTTAATCTCCCTCAGACATTTTCTAAACACTGTGAGCCATCTGCTAAGGCAGAACTCCTACTGTAATAGTCAAGACTGGAGATTTTCAGGAGAGGATGTAAATCCATACCACCACAAAGACTACTGAGGCAGAAACAAAGAGAGAAAAAACAGATCTGACTCAGGATCTCATGCAGAAGCAGTGACCCTTTCAGGATCAAGACCTCTGACATGGCAGGCTCTGGCTAGAGAGAGAAAGTAGAGAAGTCCCCAAATTCTTGAGCCTAAGAGGGGTGCACAATTATTGTAGGTAGAATACAATTAACTGCAGAGTTTCTTTCTTCAGAATCATGCAGTTTTTAGCTATAGTAAAAACTGAGAATTCAATATCTTCAATAAAAATGTGCAGCTAACGCAAATAAAGAGTATTTAAAAAAATTAAAACAACATTATTTTTAAAAAGAAACAAAACAAACATGATTGAATACTGACTTAATAAATTGGAAGGTCTCATTGAAAGTTTCTATCTGGATGCTGTGTCAAGGGCAAATGGTAGAATATATTAAAGAAAAAGTAGAAAAAATGAAAAGATCCATATGTTCCAAGATCTATATAAGAGAAGTAAAAATAAATAACAGAAAAAATGAACAGAGAAAAATAAAGACGTGGCTGAATAAATTTCCTAGAGTTGTGGAAATACACTCTTTTTAAAATGGAAAGGACTAACAAGGGCTTTAAGCAAGAACAAGAAAAAAAAAAGAAAAAAAACACAACAATATATTTTAATGAAACAAATTTAGACATATCTGTCTCAAGTTTCAAACACCAAAAATAAATAGATTTAAAATCAACAACAGAAAACCCTCGGCGTAGGGTTTTTCATCGTTACTAAAAGACAATGACAACCGGAAAGAGAATTATTTTAAACCTATCATCCTATGCAGAAGAACAAACATTCCAATACACAGACTAAATAAGAGACATTTTCTGAAATATATTTTTCCAAAATTTATTGACAAATTGAAGAAAACAAAAATTAAACTTCCCCAAAACGTTTGGTGCAAAACACATTGTTGAGGGAAATTTAAAAAATACTATATTTTTATAATCATTTATAAAAGTATACATTAATCAAGAACATGAAATAATGTTATAGACACAACTGTCTTATGCCTAGATATGAAAGAAAATAACATGGGGAATGTTAAAGCACTCTATTGTAATACATCTAATATAAAATAAAATCGAAGACATAATACTTTAAATGGAAACAAGAGTAATACTTCACATTAATAAAAGTTTAAATCCACCCAGGAGACAGAACAATAATGAGTATTCATTTATATTTAACAATATATTTATGAAATGTGTAAAGCAAAAAATATTGGACACAAGACAAAATTTTTAATTTTTTATTTATCCTAATAGCTTCATTAAGTCTCTTTTAAAGAATGACAAATCATGTATTCAATAAATAAGCAAAGAAAAATAGTATACGATTAATAAACATCCACTGAAGCATCATTTTCAAACTTGATATATTAGAAAACATAATAAATCCCAATGAGTTTCAAAAACTTAAGAATCATGCATACTCATATTATTTAACCAAAATGTAATAAATCCAAACTAAAACAACAAAAGCATAGTCTTAAAAGTATGCTCACATACAAATTCACTTATAATTAAAACAAAAAAAGATTCTTTAAGCTGCTATATAATTCAGAAATCAAAGGCAAGTAGAATTTTCCATCCCATATCTCTGAAGTATCGTCAAAATTATTTTCAGGTAAAATAATAGATATAAAGTAAAAATAGTGAAATTTACAATAAAAGTGTAGGCCTACTCATAATAAAATAATTAAAGCACAACTTTGTTGAAGCTATCAAAGATAATACAATTTAGTAAAGGTATACACAAATATTAGATAGATAGATAGATAGATAGATAGATGATAGATAAAAGTTAGTGGGCATAATGCAACTTCACAAAAATACATTTTAAAATCAGATATAACAGGTTAACTCCTACAAATATACAAAGCACCAAAATTAACCAAGAGGCAGAAACCTGACTAGACTAAAAACTATAGAAGAAATAGAATGGGTAGTCAAAGTTAAAGTCAAGACCTTTTACAAATGTAAAGAATTTACTTAAGATTAAGAAGTCACTATTAAACCTGAGTTCCAAATCCTGATTTGCCATGCTAAAATTTCACTGCCTTAAACCTAATATTAAATAATGTGATAATAATAATAATAATAATAATGCAAAAAACACAACATACCCTCAAAATATATATAAACTAATATGACTTAATATGGCTTGATATGAGATAAGAAATTTACAATTTTCCCATTTATTAGCAAAATTACTATTAGAAAATATAATTAAAAGAAAACATCTGCATTCCCCGGGTGGTTTAGTCTGTTGAGCATAGGTATCTTGATTTCAGGTCGGGTCATGATCTCAGGGTCATGAAATCAAGCCCTTCATCTGGGCTCTGTGCTGCGCATGGATACTACTTAAGATTCTTCCCTCTTACTCTGTCCCTCTCCCCAACTCATTTTCTGTCTCTTTCTTCTTCTCTTAAAAAGATAAATAAATAAATAAATAAATAATAAATCAATAAAAAGAAAACATCCAACTGAACATAGTTTTAAGTATAAAAATATTAATCCTATCAATTGCTAATAAGTGTGTGGTGAAGTTTATGTATATCATCACACATTTCTGGTGGGAGTGTGAAATCTTCCATTTAAATTGAGGAAATTAGAATTGTCCACGCAAAAGAAAAATGCATAAATTTTATTGGGCGAGTTGGACTTCTAGTTCTCTATTTCTTCTTTCTCCCGCTCTCCCTCTTTCTCTTCAGTTCATGAGCATGTGCATACAAAGTAAGGGAAAGAAATATTTACAACACCATGAATTATAATGAAAACTAATGAAAACAAAAAAGATGTTTAATAAATAATGAAAGTCCATAGTCCATATCTTGATGTACAGATATAGAAATTTCTGGGGCGCCTGGGTGGCTCAGTCGGTTAAGCGTCCGACTGCAGCTCGGGTCACGATCTCACCGTCCGTGAGTTTGAGCCCCGCGTCGGGCTCTGGGCTGATGATGGCCCAGAGCCTGGAGCCTGCTTCCGATTCTGTGTCTCCCTCTCTCTCTGACCCTCCCCCGTTCATGCTCTGTCTCTCTCTGTCTCAAAAATAAATAAACGTTAAAAAAAAAAAAAAAAAGAAATTTCTCTGAGCCTCATTATTAAGTGAAAAACAGCAAGTTTCTTAATAATGGATATAATGTGATACTTGTAGGTAAGCATACTTGGAAATAAACTGGGCCCTTGAGTGTATGCCTTATAAATCTGTTTTCAATTTTTTTAACGTTTTTATTTTATTTTTGAGACAGAGAGAGACAGAGCATGAACGGGGGACGGCCAGAGAGAGAGGGAGACACAGAATCGGAAACAGGCTCCAGGCTCTGAGCTGTCAGCACAGAGCCCCACGCGGGGCTCGAACACACGGACCCCGAGATCATGACCTGAGCCGAAGTCGGACGCTTAACCAACTGAGCCACCTAGGCGCCCCTATAAATCTGTTTTTATAGAAAGATTATAATTCTTTTTATTTTAATAAATATATTTGAAATACATACTTTACTGCTGTTTAAATTTTCAGATATAAGACTGAAGAAATTCATATATTCCAAGCTTTTAACTTATGTGCAGAGGCTATTATTAAATTATAATTACCTGAAATTAACAAATTGAGCTATCTTTCCACTTTGTCCCAAATGGTCAGGAGTTTGTCACTAGAGTTATTGAATAACTCAGGATTTATCCAATGTCTGTTATATGCATAGTAACGTGCTAACCTCAAATTTTGTGCTAACACCTATGATTGACTTTCCTTTTATTGTACTTATAAACTGAAACAATCTACTGATTTTAACATGCACTAATACACATCTAGATTGCTTTCCTCATGATCTGTTTTTTGTTTGTTTGTTTGTTTGTTTTTTCCCAGTTGACATACAGCACTGGATAAGTTTAAGGCACACAGCATGATGGTTTGATACTGTGAAATGATTATCACAACTGGTTCGGCTAATATTCATCTTCTTATATACACAATTAAAAAGAAGAAGAAAAAGAAGAAAAGGAAAAAAAAGTCCTCCTTATGATGAGAACTCAGGATTTTCTCTTTTAATAACTTTCCAAAAATCGTACAGCAGTGTTAGCTATCGTCATCATATTGTACCTTACATCCCTAATACTCATTTATTGCACAACTGGAAATCTGTATCTTTTGATAATCTTCCATAATTGCCCTTCCTCATCCTTTGCCTCTGGTGGCCACACGTCTGATCTCTTTCTTTAAAAATTAAAAAGAATTTTTTTTTGAAATTCCACATATATTTGAGATCATACAACATTTGTCTTCCTCCTTCTAACTTATTTCACTTCAAGTGTGATGCCTTTAAGACTCATCCATCTTGTTGCAAATGGCAGAATTTCTTCATTTTCTTGTGGCTGAATAGTTCTTCATTGCATATGTATATATGTATGTGTGCATATATATGTGTATGTGTACGTAGATGTGTGTATATATATGAATATATATGTATATACACACACACACTTCTTTATTCATTCATCCATTGATGACCACTTACATACTTTCCATATCTTGGCTATCGTAAACAATGTTGCTAATGAACATGGGGGTGTAAATATCTTTTTGAGTCAGTATTTTAATTTCCTTTGGATATGTTCCCAGAGGTAGAATTGCTGGATCATATGATAGTTCTATTTCTAATATTTTAAGGATCCTCTATACTGTTTTTAATAGTGACTGTACCAATTTACATTCCCACCAACTGGGTTCCTTTTTCTCCATGTGCAGGCCAGCATTCGTTATCTCTTGTCTTTTTGACAATGGCCATACTAACAGGTGCAAGGGGATATTTCATTGTGGTTCTAATTGTGTTTTCCTAATGACTAGTGATATTGAGCATCTTTTTATGTACCTGTTGAACTTTCATATGTCTTCTTTGGAGAAATATCTATTTAGGTATTTGCACATTTTTTAATTGGGTTATTTGTGTTTTTTGCTATTGAGTTGTATAAATAATTTATGTTTTAGATGTTAACTCCTTATCATATATATGGCTTACAGGTGTGTTTTCTCATTCAATAGGTTGTCTTTTGCTTTGTTGATAGTTTCTTTTGCTATGCAGAAGCATTTTAGTTTGCTGTAGTCCCACTTGTTTATTTCTGATTTTGTTGCTTGTTGCTATGATTAATAAGACTCATAGCAAGGAACTTTGTTCCTATGTTTTCATCTGTGACTTTCATTGTTTCATGTCATACATTTAAGTCTTTAATCCCTTTCAAGTTTTCACCACCCCTCTGGTCAGATGGGGCTGAAAGGTACTCGCCAGAGTAGGTGGGGCGGTGTCTCAACTACCGTTCCTGGATGGGAAGGGAGGGGCCACTCCAGGCTACACTCAATTTTCCAGTCTGTCTAGTTGGAAAGGTCCAGGAGCTATCCTCAGACCTTGAATGAATTAATCGCCCTGCCTGTGCATAGCCTGGAAAAATCGCATGCCCACTACTGGCTTTGCTCTGGGGACTCTCTGTGCTGTCTGCACTTCTGTTGGCTCTAGCACCACTGGGCACACAGCTTCTGGAGTTGGCAACAGCCCTTCAGACCACATAGGGCTGGAAGGTGTTCTCTCCACAGTGGATGGGACTGTGACTCCTTATTTGGACATGAACACACTGGGTTCCAAGGCCAGCAAAACTCCTCATTTGCCAAATCACTCAGATCTGTACCCCACTAAGTGCCCTGCTCAGTGTGTGCCCCCAACTTAGTGAGTCAGTGAGTAAAACCACTAATTGGGATTACTACTTGGGCACTACAGGTATGAACTCTGTCTGCCAATTTGTGTGCTGGTTGTTGCAAGCACCCTTCCCTTTCTCCATCACAGGTGGAGTCCCTCAGATTCTTCTGCAATCCCTGTGGTATGAGATCAGAGTAGGGGCTCTTACAAAATGACCCACAGGGCCAGGGGTCGGGGGAGCTGGTTTTTTCCCCCTGGTCTCTCTTTTCCCACTTGGGGAACTGACGGCTCAGGAGAACCCTGTCCATATAATGCCATACTATTCTAAGGAAAGGGCAATGTGGTCAACATGTAGCCCCCTTCTCTTACCCTTCAATGCAGTCTGTCTAGGTCTCTGAGGTTCAGGAGTTTGCTTCAGCCTCACCCTATGTTCTAGGATTCTCTCAGTGGTGTTTTCTTCTTGAATAGATATTAGCTGTGTTTCTCATGAAGGGGAGAGAAGTTAGGAACAACTTATGTCACCATCGTGGTGACATCATTGTTCATGATCTCTTAATAAACCGTTACAGTAGCAGCCAGATATTTTGATAGTCTTCTGATACAAAAGAGAAAACAAATAAATGGTGAAAATTTTGCTTAAATTTTTCCCTGCTAGGGCAGGGCAGCAAATACATAGCTTCATTAATTACTAAATATAATACCCAGTCTCAAACATCTATTGGGCCTGGCCAGACTATTCAAGGAAGTGTGGAGCCCACCCCACAGCCTCCATTGGGTAAGGAACCAAGCCAACAGTCCTGCCCATCTGTTCTTAGTCCATGACAGTCCCTCGTCCCCATCTTCGGAATTTAAACAGTTGGTTTCTTCAATAAATGGTGCTCGGATAATTGGATATTCACATGTCAAAGAATGAAAGTGGACCCCTACCTACATCACTCAGAAAAATTAGCTTGAAATGGCTTAAAGACTTAAACATATGACCTGAAATAATGAAACTCACAGATAAAAAGATACAAAAAAGCTACTTGATAGGAGTCTTGTTTATTTTTTGGACAGGATACCTAAACCAAAAGCAACAGATTTGCTGATTACTTTTCCTCCAGTTGGTTGAAAGACACATTTTCTTGAGAATAAAATTCTACAGAAAATACTTCCCTTTATACCATATATATATATATATATATATATATATATATATATTTGATAATTTCAAAAATATATTTTATAACCATTAAAAAATTACAGAAATCATCAGCCTATTTGATATTATATTTTTTAAATATATTCTATATAATGTATTATCCTTATTTAAGTTCTTGTGCTATTAGGGATTTTGGATAAAGATGGATAGTTCAGAGGAAAGAGCAATACATGAGCACTGGATTTGAAAAAAAAAATCTAAGAAAGTTATTGATAACAGAATAAAGGTTTCCTAGCACTTTCTCCTCTGGTTATCTCTGCAAGACAGAAATTAATATCAAGAAACTTCAAACAAACAATTCCATGGAGAATATGGCTGTCTTATACTTCATTTGTGCTTATCATCTAGAACAGTGCACAGAAATATGAAATGTGTTTAAATAAAAGAATAAATAAATGTTTGCCTAAATGAATTCATACATAATTGATGACCATAAGCCCAGAAGATAAAATAACTTACCTTCGATTCCATATACGTGCAATGAAAGAATTCTTCAGAAAAGATTTATTACATTTCATATATTATATATAAGGTACTAAACATCAGGACACAACACTGAATAAGCCAGAAATCACCCCTGCCTTCAAGATGTAAACATCTTAGGAAAAAATAAAACTTAAAAAAAGAATTAAAACATAAGCTAAATACCAGCATAAATGAAGGCTAGTTTGGATGCACAGAAGGAGTAGGAAAACTAGAAAAATCTGAATGATAAATAAGAATTAGGGAGGGCAAGATGGATGGGGACAGAGTAGTGGGTAAACAGAACAGGTGAGAGAACTATTTCCTTTAAAGTCATCCCAGTCTTAGATGCACAGCTAAGTTTCTGGATTTTTTTCCCTAATACCTCAACTAAAAGTTAGTAAGGGAATCTGTAATTTGTATCTCCATTATGTGAATTGTAACCAGCTTTAAAAAAAAAATTCTTCTGACAGTGCCTTAATTTTGATAATTGTCATTCTGTCTCGGGTTATCTTAATAGTTGCTGATCTTGCCTTGCCACTCTAATAGAACCTTTCCAATGCCTTCCCATTTATGATTAGCGTCTTTTTTCTAGAAAACCATGCCAATCATATATCACTTGTCTTTCGGATAGTGTCGTGGATCCACACATTAACATTCTTACCATGGCAACCACAACTGCTGTTATGTGACATTAAGTGCCCTTTCTACTGTCTTTTTTAATCAATCTCCCCATGAAACCTCTATTACAGTTACCTTGGAAAAAGAACCCGTTGTGTCACTCCTCTTATAATATTTTCTCAATCTTATATCATTTCCCAATATTCTCTGTAATTTACTCATCCATTGCAGAATGTGGTGGTGTCTAAACTATACAAGGGTCTATATATGGTATTAAAGACAATTAAGTATTAGGATGGGTCACTACCATAAAAGAAACATCACATGAGAGATGAAGACAACCAAAAATCATAATGCAATACAGTGTTTCAACATTTTTTTTCCATCTTCTCAAACTTAGTAAAATTTCTTATGCACTGAAACCTTTCTTGAAGTCTTGGGTTAAAATAATTTTTTCCCTTTTTCTGCTTTGACACTTGGTTTATATCTCCATGAGGATACTTAATTCTTTTTTTATGTATTAAAATTAGTTTATTCAATTATTCAGTAAATATTTTACTGTCTACCGTGAGCTAGATGTTTCCTGTGTGCCCCCTACTGGCTCACAAATTCATGAAAAAAAATTATATGCTTTATTATTTCATTAATATCTAGAAAAGTATTTGTGAAGGATAAATGTAATATTCTGTTTTCTGATTCGAAAATAAATACATCATTTAAGTGCAGCACTGGGAGGTGGCTTTCTGATTGTAAACAGAACGTTCAACAATAAAGTCATGTGTCTCTTATAAGAAATCATCCTATGTTATGTTGCCTTGTTAAAAATATGTTCAGAAACAGTGATGTTCACACACTACTCTTTCTTAATAATCATCCATCTAATGCATTATGTTTACTTTGGGTTTTGACAATTTAAGAACTATATTTTAAAAATGAGATGCATGCAAAGACATAAATGGAATGATGAGGCTTTGGGATATTAGGTTACAGGAAAAGAGTTGACAATTAGAGAAATGGGAAAATTATGTGTAGAAAAAGAAGCATGGCAGAGAAGGGAGGAAGAGAGGATTATTATCATTAAATTGTATGTAAAATTGATGAAAATTATATAATTGAGAGATGGAGTCAGATTTTGATTTAAACATATGGTACAAGTCACATAGAGTTCAAAAGGAGTGTTCACTCAGAAGCTCAAACACTGAACCAGAATTCCTTAACTGGAACATTGTACTAGAAGTAGGACATTGTATTAGATTATTTCTAAGCCTACTTTTCAAGTTATGAGCCTACAATGCTTCCCATATCTATCCAGATTCCAATTTCCACTTTTTATTTTAGGATTATATTGTTTTCACTTTAGCTAGATAGAATGGTATATAAGTGAGTATATTTAAGTAAAGCAAGTATTTCCTAGTGTGCTTAAATTAACAGGTCATCAAAAATTTATTGAGTGCTTACACAGTGTTTTTAAATTATCTCATCAGTCATACATGGAGGTCTACTTTGACTTCACATGTAATTTTCTTTCTTAATAGAAGTACAAGTCCATTTGTGGAGATTGGGCATATTTAACACAAATAACAAAACTATACATGGGCTCAATACTTTATATATTTCATGGCTTGGAGTATCTTTTCCACTCTTAGTTGTAATATTTACAATGTATAATATTAAGACAAGAACTATTTATTTATGTATTTATTTATTTACAGAATTTTTTAAAAATTGTATATTTTATTTTTGAGAGAGGGAAAGAGAGTGCGAGTGCAGGAGGGGCAGAGAGAGAGGGAGACAGAGAATCTGAAGCTGGCTCTGTATTGACAGCAGACAGCCCCGAGCCCCGTGCGGGGCTCAAACTCCTGAACTGTGAGTTCATGACCTAAGCCGAAATCAAGAGTCGGGTGCTTAACCAATTGAGACACCCAGGCACCCCATAAAGTACTATTTGAAAAAAAGGATTATAAAACTATAAAATGTCTTTTAATAATACATATGACATTAATATATTAGGTGGAGAGAATGAATAGAAGGCCCTAAAAGACAAAGAAAAATCACAAGGAGTGAGAGAAACAGCATGACAGAGACGTGTGAAAGAGTAGTCACGCAAGTTCCAAAAACCACAGGAGAAACAACGCATGAGTGACTGAGAGGTACCTGGATTGCAGTAGGGTCACATAACCACATCTAGTCCCAAATTTCTCATCTCTGTGCTGAGGTTCCAAGTGCCAATCATCTGAAAAAACCCTTTGAATTTAAACATAAGATTTTATAAAATCCTGTCTGTATTTCTAATCAAATAAAATGTATCTTAAATTGCTTTGGGAAGCAAGCAGGGTGTCTTTTTATGAAAAGAAAGATATAATTGTTATGACTTTGGGAATATCTGTCATCTCTCAATTATCTAATCTGGGGATTATCCATTTTCTTTATTCATCTCTCATCTTTCCATTGCCTACTTTATAGTGGTTTTACTGCTTATTAACACCAGAAGTCTTGTAAGGAATAGACCATGTGGGAAATTTAAATCAACAAATGCTTCTATTATATGATCCTTTTAAAATCACGAGAGTATGAAATGGATTGAAATGAGACCTTTGCATTCATCATGGACTGAAGGGTCCTTCTCATCACCTCAGATTATTGAGACTTGACCATTAGGACTACAAAAAATCTTGATAGAACTTTCCTACTCAACAACTGATAATAATGTCAACAAAAACATTGTGATATAACAATAATTATGTAATTATTGATCTATTCAGTGATAAGAATCTTATAAATTGGAATATTAGTATTAATCTCTAAAGAGGACTATGCATTTATTTGTTTATTTTTAATTTTTTTAATGTTTATTTTTATTTTTGAGACAGAGAGAGACAGAGCATGAACGGGGGAGGGGCAGAGAGAGAGGGAGACACAGAATCGGAAGCAGGCTCCAGGCTCTGAGCCATCAGCCCAGAGCCCGACGCGGGGCTCCAACTCACTGACCGTGAGATCGTGACCTGAGCTGAAGTCGGATGCTCAACTGACTGAGCCACGCAGGCGCCCTGAGGACTATGCATTTAAAGATTGATCATATTTGAATCACTGAGGTGGGAAAAAAAGTAATCAAATTACAAAAGAACTCTTTTTAAGAAAGACTGATTTCATCAGAATGTAAAATAAAATGTGTTACCTGAATATGCAGACATATTAATTGGTGATGAATCCAATTAGTATGTATAAAAATTTTATTTGAGTACTGTATTTATGAAACAACAAACAAAATATAGTAATCTGACTTACAGGCTTGTATGTAAGGGAAGCTATAATATAATTTTTAAATAGATCTTTGCTTTTCATAAAGTAAAATTTCTATTGGTGAAATATTTTACGTTCATGTACTTTGAATTGCTTTTAGTTAATCATAATCAAATAATTATAAAAATAATTACTGATTTTACAAATGGGCAGTCAAAAAGTTCTTTAATCTTTGTAGGTCACCATTAGCATCTAAAATAATTGTTCATTTAGAAGACACTTCTAAAAGTTCTTTGTTTGTTGTGCAATAATCATATCAAATGATGTCTAAATATCTACATAGGTCTTTGTTCATCTAGTCCTATTTAGCAGAGAATTTTTATCATCAATGGGTATTGATTCTTGCCAGATGCTTTTTATCGCATGTGATTGTGCACAGTGTTCGGCATTTTTAAAAAATGGTTGCAAAATATTTCCCATCCAGCATGCTTTTTGCAGTGGGACCTTGCTAATTGGAGTCTGTGTATTATCTCTTGAATTTGATCAGACTTTGGGACTGCTTTGTTTAATAAAATATGGTGGCTGATTCTGCATGTAACATTTACTGGGTCAGTTTCTTTTACTTGACACTTGGAAGACAGCCACTGTGCAAGAAGTGCAGTAACTCTATAACTACCATGCTGTGAGATACCGTCTCTTATTTTCTTCATTATTTATGTGAGACTTTGCAATTGTGTTAGGCTTTCCAAGAACCAACATACAAGCATTGTTAATACTCTATGAGCTTTTTTTCACACTCATCGATTTCTGCTGTGATTTTTATTATTTCTATTTTTCTGCATAGAAAAATAGACTTACTTTTCTAAGTTTTTAAGGAAGAGACTTAGGTCACCGTTTTTAAGCTTTCTTTTTTTTTATAGTTATTTAATGCTATGTAGACTTCCTGAAAGTGCTTTAGTTTATTATGCAAAGTTAAATATTTTTGTTTACATTATTATTTGGTTTGAAATATTTTATTATACATATTGTGGAATTCTTATTTGAGTCATGAATTATGTAGAAGCGCATTTTTAAAATTTCTGAATATTTAGATATTTTGTCGATATTGGTTTCTCATGTAATTTCTTCATTATCAGAGAAAATTCCTTGTCAGGTTTCAATCTTTTTATAACTTATTGAAACTTATTTAATGTCCAGGTATATTACTTCTCTTGGCCAACGTTCAATGCATCCTGGAAAGTCACATTTTAGCATTGCTGGTTGCAATGTTCCACCTTACATGTCAATTAGGTCAAGTTGTTAGGTTGTGTTGTCTAAATCCTGAATATTTTAGCTTTTTTTGTTCACCTACTTGTCCTATCAGTTACTAAAAGAAGAGTGTTAAAATACTAAACAATAATTATGGATTTGTCTGTTTCTTCCCTTGGTTCTACTTTTCTTTGTCTCATGTTATAGGTGCATACATATCTAGAGTTGTCAGTTCTTCCTGGAGAATTGTTTTTTTTTTTTTTGTTTTTTGTTTTTTGTTTTTTGTTTTTTTTGATATCTAGAGTCCTTCATTCTTTTGTAGGACTCTGTCTTTATGTCCCTTTTTTCTGATATTAATATAGTCATGCTCTTTTCTTGCTTACAGTTTGCATGATACATCTCTTTTTATAACATGTTAAATGTATATCATATAAATAACATATAGTTTCTTGCTTTTGTATAGTCTGTTAATCTCTGCCTTTGAATGGGTTTGAATTTACCATCCTGCTATTTGTTTTCCATTTACCTCTTCTGGTTTGTCATCCTTTTTCCTTCTTTTCTGTCTCCTTTGGGTTAATTGAAATTTTTATCACTTCCTTTTATGTCACTCATTGGCTTATTAGGTATCACTTGTTTCACTAGTGTTTATTTTAGTGGCTACTCTAAGGCTAACCATGTATCCTTATCTGACCAAAATACATTAACAAACAATATTGTTCCTCTGAACTCTTTCCACTTCCTGCTTCACACCTCATATGCTATATGGTCTATCTCACCCTTGCTTCTTATGGATTCACACTTTGCATTTCTCTCTACCCACTTTTCATTTCTTGTTTTACAAATGTATTAACCTTACAACAATATAACTCAATTTAGCCACAGATTCCATTACCAGGCCATCAGAGTGACAAGATTTATAATTCCATTATCTGATGTCATATCTCTTATTCCTGTATATGTTATAAACTCACATCTCACAGTGTTATCATTTACTTTAATCAGCCAGTTTTTCTTTAAGTAAAGTAAGATAAGAAAGAAAGCATAACCTTTTATGTTTATCTGCTTGTTTACCTTCCCCTGTGCTCGCTCTTCCTTCTTGTAGATGTAGCTTTCCTTCTGGCATCATTTCCCTCTAGCAAGACTGTTCCTTGCTGTTTCTTGTACTGCAGGTATTCTGGCATCAAATTCTTTCACCTATTGTTATTCTGAAAATGTATTTATTTTACCTTTATTTCGAAGAGGATTTTTTTCGGCTGACTCTTTAGATCTTACTTAGATGATTGATTTTTTAACTTTAAATATGTTGTTTACTGCCTTCTAGTCTTTATTATTTTTAACAATAAATACATCTATGCAATATGTCTTTTTTATTTGGTGGCTTTCAAGATTTTCCTTGTATCTTTTATTTCAGCAATTTGACTCTCATACGGCCAGATGTGATTTTCTTTACATTTATATTTTTATATGTGTGGTTTACTGAGCTTATTGGATCAGTAAGTAAGTGTTTTTCATTATGTGTGTGACTTTTGGGCCATTGTTTCTTCAAATGTGTTTTTTCTTCCCTGATCATACTCTCTTTCCTTTGTTAAGACTTTGCTTATCTTCAATGTTTCTTTTCCTCTGTGTTTTTCAGATTAGATAATTTAAATTTATTTGTATTCAGGCTTTCTTCTGTCATTTCCAACTTTATTTTCTGTTTTGCTAGTGAAATTTTTATTTCAGTTATTTTATTTTCTAGTACTAGAATTTTTATTGTACATTTATATTTTCACTCCTTTGCTCAGATGCACTCTGTGTCAACTCACTAGGTGATATTTTTCTTTAATTCAATGAACATATTTCCTTTAATTTTTGTACCTATTTATAATTGCTGCCATAAAGTTTTTGTCTTTTACATCTAACATCTGATCATCTTGTTTTCACATTTTTTAATTGACTGATTTTTAAAAAGTTTTCATGGATCACAATTACTTTTTCTGTGTGTGTGTGTGTGGGTGGGTGGGTGGGTGGGTATTTGCATGTGTGTGTGTTTCTAATAGTTTTTGATAGGATACTAGACCTTGTGAGTAATATGTCATAGATTGTTTGGATTCTGTTATCTTCCACTGAGAAGTTTTAATTTGTATTTTGTGAAGAAGTTCAATTACTGGATCATCACCACCATGAAAGCTTGTTAAGGATTGGTTTTGTGCTTTGTTAGTTCTGATCCGTGAAAAATCAAAGGTTGAAAGCCCTCAACCTTCACATTCACTCCCATCTAGAAATCTTATCAAAGCTTGGTTTTACATTTTGTTAGGGCAGATGCCAAGAATCTAATGGTTTACAGCATGGTGATTATTCCTAAGACATTGACTTTCTGGGGTTCCACTTAGAAGCCATAATTATTATTAAATGTTAATAAGATATCTCTGCTTTGGCTTGGCCAGAATTACAATATTCCCCAGGAATTCTTTTCCCTCCACACTGTTCTATACCTGGTATCTCTAATTCACTCTCAATCCATTGCAGCAGGTAATCCTAGAGTGGTGCCCTCCTGTGCAGGTACAGCTCGGACCCCAACTATGGATTCATGAGCAACTCCAAACAGACACTGGGGCCTCAACTCTGTGTAGCTCCCTGCTGTATCTAAAGTTCCCAGACTCTTGATGTTTCCTTAATCCTAATTTTAGTAACTTCAGTTTAGCAGGAAAATTTTGTTCTCCTCTGTGGTATTTTCAGGAAATTGCCCTCATGTGGAGAGCTCATGGGTTAAGCAATTATCTCTCAAACTTCTCTATCAGAGATCATAACGTCACCCTGTTCTTCACTGCCTGAAAATCATTGTCTTTCATATTTTGCCCCTGTTTGGAGAAATTAATCCAGTACAAATTTCTTTGCTGTGGACAGAAGAATGTCATTCATCCTTTTATCCAACAGCTTTGTATGGAACTTGTTATTGGCTTAAATTTAAGTGCCAAAAATATTGCACTTGATACCATAGGATATTTAGCACTTAAATTGAACAAACCTTGTTAAAGAGGACCAGAGTCATATAGTAGTTAGAGTTACAAGGGAGATTTTATTTAGGAACTATTGCAATAGGAGAAAAAAAAAAAAAAAAAAGACCTCAGTGTAGAAGAACTAGGCTCAATTCTAAATGCAACAAGGAAAAGTAGGGATTTATAGCCAAAGAGCAGGATGAAAGGGTGAATGGATGAAAATGACTATTAAGAATAGGAGAATCCTTGCTCAAGGAAGTCCAGGTGATAAGATATCAAAAGTTAGAGATGAAGGGTTTGATCAACAATAAGGGTGATGAGACATCACGAGTGGGGGATTCTCCCCAAACTGACTTGTCAGGATTCTTGCTACACATGAGCTATGCAGGCTCAGCAGGGATAGAGGTCAATGCCAAGGGCTAGTTGAGAAAAGGGTTCAGAGGAGCCTGACTTAAGTTTGATAAAGGGGAGAGTCTTTGGGTCTAGACTTTAGAAATGTGTTACAAGCTTAATCATTACTCTATTACGTTTATTTTATCATGTACAGCATTATGCTGCTGCTGTTTTAATATTTTTGAAATAGAGTTGTATCTAAACATTGAAGAATATATTTAATGCTATAGACTTTCTTTTTTTTAAAAACATGTTAACATCACAATATATTAGAAGATCAATATATTCTCAGAATTAAAGCAATGCAATACTTCATAAATATCATGAACTTCTCAAAATGTAAAGTAACCCTAAGAAATTAAAAAGCTTCTTGGGTGGGGGTGGCACCTGGGTGGCTCAGTTGGTTGAGTGTCGAACTTTGGCTCAGGTCATGATGTCACCATTTGTGAGTTCAAACCCCATATCAGGCTCACTGCTGTCAGTGCAGAGCCTGCTTTGGATCCTCTATACCCCATTATCTGTCCGTCCCCCACTCACACACTCTCTTTCTCAAAAATAAATAAACATTACAGGGATAAAAGCTTCTTGGACCACCTGGGTGGCTCAGCTGGTTCAGTATCCGACTTCAGCTTAGGTCATGGTCTCACAGTTCATGAGTGAGTTCGAGCCCCACATCAGGCTGTGTGCTGACAGTGCCTCCTTGGGATCTCTCTCTTCTCTTTGCCCTCCTCCACTTGAGCTTTCTCTGTCTTTCAAAATAAAGAATAAAAATAAACTTAAAATACAGAAGTTTCTTGTCAGTTAATATAATAAATATTTGCCAATTCACCATTAAAAAAAAATAAATCCAAGGTCAGATTCTTTCTACAGGTGAGAATGGTAAACATAGTAAGTACTTAAAATATTGCCTTTAGAGTCATAGGGACCAAGTTTAAAATCCTTCATCTGACAAATGTGTCTAAAGACATAAATCGCCATTTGAGAAAGTTTCCTCAACCATTCTTGGTATCATATGTAAAGTAAAGATAACAACACGTGCTTTCTTGGATTGTGGTAAAGGTTATACATAATTTTTGGAAAAAAAAATAGGCATACTACCTAGTTGATACTAAAAGCTCAATATACTTTGACTTGTTGAGATTAAACTTTGATGACATTATTTGACAATGTTAAAATACATGTACTCTAAACTTCTAAAGGATCATTGTGATATAGAATTTTATTGCTGCTTCATGTCTGTGTCTGTGGAAGAAAAAATAAAGACACAATGTAATCTGAATCTCGATATAGTAGAGTTTATTTACAGAATCATTAAACACTGAAAGACTAACTTGTCATCAAGTCTTCCTCCAGAAATGATTTACATTAAAAGATATTCCTCTGTCTGGAAAGATTTATGTCTACATTTTTAGCTAGATGCCTGGATCAGTTCTTTCTGCTACATGTGCAATGTATCTGGTATCCTATCTAAGTGACGCTGAGTAGGGGTGTGGAGGAGCGTGGATCTGGGCTGTATGCTGCGCTGGAGAGGCAGAAGTTGGCTAGAAAATAAAGGAGCATACCAAAAATAATTAAGCCCAAAGGAGTAAAAACAAGTTTAGAAACTAGCAACTGAAAATAAGTTCTTAGGAAAGTGAGGGCTAGAAAAATCCCCTGAGGCAATGTTACAAGGTCTAGATTTGGAGTAGAGAACTTTTTATAAAATGCCAGTGGAAGAGCTCTTGGTCAGGCAGATGGTTGTTAAGGGCCTTGAGCTAGTCGGGCAATTTAGACATGTGTTAGTGTTAGAAAAAGGGTATAAGAACTAGAATGACAGGGTATTGAGAAATGTTTCACTCACCACTTAACGAGAGAGACTTTAAAGAACAGGGAACAGTTGTAAAGTTAAACTTTAAGGGTCTAGAAAGAAACGTGAAAAGAAATGCATCAAAGGGATGCATTTGTGTCTGAGTCAAAATAATAAGGAAAAAAAAACCCCTCGCTTATTATTAACTGACAAGACCGAAATCAGGAAGAAAGTAGTGGCATTGATTAAGTGTATTACAGTTTATAATAATTTATAGTGAGGTTTTGGTTTAGAAGAAAATAGGTTAGTTTGGTTTTCGTTTTAAAATTTCAATTGTGTACCTAAATATCTCCGTGTGTCTAAATTAGAGAGTTAATAAATGGGCTTCTCATTTGAATTCCATCCCTGATGTTCATGTTAATGCAGATTTCTAATTTGTCACTTATATTAATTTAACTTAATTTAAACAGTTTTGTTAATGTATAATTCATAAACACACAAAAAAACCTTGGATGCTTGAATGCATATACTTTGATGAGTTTGAAGATACAAAAACATCCTTGAAATCATCACTACAACATATCTATCACCTCCAAAAATATTCTCCTTCCTCTTTGGACTTTTTGTTTGTTTTTTGTTGTTTTTATTATTGTGTAGTAAGAATATGTACCATGAGATCTACCCTCTTAATTTTTTAAGTGTACAATACTGAATTGTTAACTATAGTCTTGTTGTGACATCGATCTCTAGAGTTTCTTCATCTTGCATAACTGAAACTTCATACCTTCTGAACAGCTCTCCATTTGTCTTTACCCCCAGGCACTGACAACCATCATTCTACTCTTCGTTTCTATGAGTTTGACAATTGTTAGATACCTCATATACTGAATCATTCAGTGTTTGTCATTTTGTGACAGGCTTGTTTCACTTATCATAATGTCTTCCGGTTTTATCCATGTTTTTGCACATGGCAGACGTTCCTCCTTTTTATGACTGAATAATATTCCATTGAATGTAAATACCACCTTTTATCCATTCGTCAGTCAGTGGACATTTAGATTGCTTCCATGTTTTGGCTATGATGAATAATATTGCAATGAACATGGGGGTGCAAATACATCTTCGCGATTCTGATATCAATTTTTTCAGATAAATACCCAGAAGTGGAATTGTTGGATTCTATGGTAGTTTTATTTTTAATTTTTGTAGGAACTGCCATCCTGTTTTCCACAGTGGCTGCTCTATTTTACATTCCCACCAATCTATATGACAGTTTCAATTTCTCTATATCCTTGCCAAAATGTGTTATCTTTTGTTTTCTTTATTTGTTTGTTTTTTGATAACATCCATTCTAACAGGTGTGAGGCTTTATACATTGTGATTTTGATTCGCATTTTCCTGATGATTAATAATGTTGAGCATCCTTTGACATACCTGCTGTCCATCTGTGTATCTTTTTAAGTTCTTTGCCCATTTTTAATCAAGTTATTTGATTTTTTGCTGTTGAGTTGTAGGAGTTCTTTATTATGTATTTTAGATATTAACCCCTTATCAGATATATTAATTAGTAGCCACATATATGTTGAGATATCTGTCACTACTCTCTCTAATGCTTCCATTTTCTTATCTACCCCTCATAAGCACTTGCCTTTTATTTTCTCCTATAGAATCCCTGAACGCTTTCAATTATGTTTTTCTCAACTATGTTTTAAAAAACCAAAGCAAGATTTACTTACGTTTTTCTTGTTGTTGTGCTTTATCTTCTTTTGTTTTTCCCCAGACAATTTCTGCTTTAGGCATGATTATACAGTCCAGCCTGAGGCAAAGAAGGAAATCACTGTGATAAAAGAGAAGGAAAAAATGCATGAAAGCAGAATATAAACCAGTATTTCAGTATTATCCTGGACTTCAAATTGTTTTGGTTTCCTTTAAAGTAGGAAGACAATTTTGACTCAAACTAGCAAAAGCTTTTCTTAATACCTACAAGACCCTGTTGGCCCAAGAACCTAGATCTTTCTTTACTTTTCATATGATTTTTGAATTCTTCTCTAGGTCCTTTTTTTTTTTTTTTTCCTGCATTTGCATTAGAATATATTAGATCAACAGTGAATTACCTACACATTCCTTGCTCTTTTGCTCCTGACACAATCTTACTGGCTTTTTTCTTTTAGTGTTTTAGAGGATTCTTCAAACTGGGTTTTTACCTCACTGATTCAGTTTCACTCTTTCTGCTATTTATTACTTCCTGCTAAGTGATTTTTTTTTTAGTTTGGTAATGACAATTAAAAAATTAGTATTTATCTCAGAATTTTTCATAAATTCATTGACATCTTAAACCTTGTTAAGATTATAAAAAGATTTTGAAAACCTTTCTCATGCGTATCAGAGCTTTTCTCTAAGAGGAGAACATTTACTTTTTCATATTTATGTAAATCTCTTTCTTTAGAATATTTATATATACTTGATATTTTTTCACTTTGCTTATTCTTACAAGAAGGTATGTGTTCGCTCCTCATTATGTTTTTTTTAATTTTATTTTTTATTTTTTTAAATTCACATCCAAATTAGTTAGCATATAGTGCGAGAATGATTTCAGGAGTAGATTCCTTAGTGTCCCTTACCCATTTAGCCCATTCCCCCTCCCAGAACACCTCCAGTAACCCTCAATTATTCTCCATATTTATGAGTCTCTTATGTTTCATCCCCCTCCCTGTTTTTATATTATTTTTGTTTCCCTTCCTTTATGTTCATCTGTTTTGTCTCTTAAGGTCCTCATATGAGTGAAGTCATATTTTTTGTCTTTCTCTGACTGACTAAACTCACTTAGCATAATACCCTCCAGTTCCATCCATGTAGTTGCAAATGTCAAGATTTCATTCTTTGTGATTGCAGAGTAATACTCCATTGTGTGTGTGTGTCTGTGTGTGTGTGTATATATATATATATATATATATATATATATATATATATACACAACCTCATCTTTATTCATCTATCGATGTACATTTGGGCTCTTTCCATACTTTGGCTATTGTTGATAAAGCTGCTATAAACATGGGGGTGCATGTGTCCCTTTGAAACAGCACACCTGTATCCCATGGATAAATGCCTAGTAGTGCAATTGCTGGGTCGTAGAGTAGTTCTATTTTGAGTTTTTTGAGGAACCTCCATATTGATTTCCAGAGTGGCTGCACCAGCTTGCATTCCCACCAAGAATGCAAAAGAAATCCTCTTTCTCCACATCCTCACCAACATCTGTTGTTGCCTGAGTTGTTCATGTTAGCCATTCTGACAGGTGCAAGGTAGAATCTCATTGTGGTTTTGATTTGTATTTCCCTGATGATGAGTGATGCTGAGCATTTTTTCATGTGTCGGTTGGCCATCTGGATGTCTTCTTTGGAAAAGTGTCTCTTCATGTCTCTTGCCCGTTTCTTCACTGGATTATTTGTTTTTTGGGGGTTGAGTTTGATAGGTTCTTTATAGATTTTGGATACTAGCCCTTTATCTGATATGTCATTTGCAAATATCTTCTCCCATTCTGTCGGTTGCCTTTTAGTTTTGCTGATTGTTTCCTTCACTGTGCAGAAGCTTTTAATTTTGATGAGATCCCAGTAGTTCATTTTTGCTTTTGTTTCCCTTGCCTCCAGAGACGTGTTGAGTGAGAAGCTGTTGCCACCAAGATCAAAGAGGTTTTTGCCTGCTTTCTCCTCAAGGATTTTGAAAGCTTCCTGTCTTACATTGAGGTCTTTCATCCATTTTGAGTTTATTTTTGTGTACAATGTAAGAAAGTGGTCCAGGTTCATTGTTCTGCATGTCACTGTCCAGTTTTCTGAACACCACTTGCTGAAGAGACTGTCTTTATTCCATTGGCTATTCTTTCCTGCTTTGTCAAAGATTAGTTGGCCATACGTTTGTGGGTCCATTTCTGGGTTCTCTATTCTGTTCTATTGATCTGAGTGTCTGTTCTTGTGCCAGTACCATACTGTCTTGATGATGACAGCTTTGTAGTAGAGCTTGAAGCCTGGGATTGTGATGCCTCCTGCTTTGGTTTTCTTTTTCAAGATCGCTTTGGCTATTCGGGGTCTTTTCTGGTTCCATACAAATTTTAGGATAATTTGTTCTAGCTCTGTGAAGAATGCTGGTGTTTCTTTGACAGGGATTGCATTGAATGTGTAGATTGCTTTCGGTAGTATCTACATTTTAACAATATCTGTTCTTCCTATCCAGGAGCATGGAATTTTTGTCCATTTTTTGCGTCTTCTTCAATTTCTTTCATAAGCTTTCTATAGTTTTCAGTGTATAGATTTTTCACCTCTTTGGGTAGATTTATTCCTAGGTATTTTACGGGTTTTGGTGCAAGTGTAAATGGGATCGATTCCTTGATTTCTCTTTCTGTTGCTTCATTATTGGTGTATAGGAATGCAACTGATTTCTGTGTGTTGATTTTATATCCTGCAACTTTGCTGAATTCATGAATCAATTCTAGCAGTTTTTTGGTGGACTCTTTTGGGTTTTCCGTATAGAGTATTATGCCATCTGGGAAGAGTGAAACTTTGACCTCCTCCTGAACAATTTGGATGCCTTTTATTTCTTTGTGTTGTCTGATTGCAGAGGCTAAGACTTCCAATACTATGTTGTATAACAGTGGTGAGAGTGGACATCCCTGTCTTGTTCCTGACTTTAGGGGGAAAGCTCTCAGTTTTTCCCCATTGAGGATGATATTAGCATTGGGTCATTCATATATGGCTTTTATGATCTCGAGGTATGCTCCTTGTATCCCTACTTTCTTGAGGGTTTTTATCAAGAAAGGATGCTGTATTTTGTCAAATGCTTTCTCTGTGTCTATTGAGAGGATCATATGGTTCTTGTCCTTCCTTTTATTGATGTGATGAATCACGTGAATTGTTTTGTGGGTATTGAACCAGCCCCGCATCCCAGGTATAAATCCCACTTGGTCGTGGTGAATATTTTTTTAATGTTTTGTGGTTCTGGTTGGCTAATATCTTATTGAGGATTTTTGCATGCATGTGCATCAGGGAAATTGCTCTATAGTTCTCCTTTTGAGTGGGGTCTCTGTCTGGTTTTGGAATCAAGGTAAGGCTGGCTTCATAGAAAGAGTTTGGAAGTTTTCCTTCCATTTCTATTTTTTGGAACAGCTTCAAGAGAATAGGTGTTACCTCTTCCTTAAATGTTTGGTAGCATTCCCCTGGAAAGCCATCTGGCCCCGGACTCTTGATTTTGGCAGATTTTTGATTACTAATTCCATATCCTTACTGGTTATGGGTCTGTTCAAATTTTCTATTTCTTCCTGTTTCTGTTTTGGTAGTGTATATGTCTCTAGGAATTTGTCCATTTCTTCCAGGTTGCCCATTTTATTGGCTTATAATTGCTCATAATATTCTCTTATTATTGTTTTTATTTCTGCTGTGTTGGTTGGGATCTCTCCTCTTTCATTCTTGATTTTATTTATTTGGGTCCTTTCCTTTTTCTTTTTGATCAAACCAGCTAGTGTTTTATCAATTTTGGTAATTCTTTCAAAGAACCAGCTTCTGGTTTCATTGATCTGTTCTACTGTTGTTTTGGTTTTGATAGCATTAATTTCTGCTCTAATCTTCATTATTTCCTGTCTTCTGCTGGTCTAGGGTTTTATATGCTGCTGTTTTTTCAGCTCTTTAAGGCAGAAAGTTAGGTTGTGTATCTGAGATCTTTCTTCCTTTTTAAGGAAGGCCTGGATCGCTATATAGTTTCCTTTTATGACCGCCTTTGCTGTGTCCCAGAGGTTTTTGGTTGTGGTGTTATAATTTTCATTGATTTCTACATACTTTTGTATTTCCTCTTTAACTTCTTGGTTAGCCCATTCATTCTTTAGGAGGATGTTTCAGTCTCCAAGTATTTGTTACCTTTCCAAATTTTTTCTTGTGGTTGATTTTGGTTTGTGAGCATTGTGGTCTGAAAATATGCACGGTATGATCAATCTTTTTGTACTTACTTAGGGCTGATATGTGTCCGAGTATATGGTCTATTTTGGAGAATGTTCCATGTGCAATGGAGAAGAATATATGTTCTTCTGCTTTAGGATGCGATGTTGTAAATGTTCTGAAATTATCTGTTAAGGCCATGTGGTCCAGTGTGTCATTCAAAGCCATTGTTTCCTTGTTGTTTTTTTGATTAGATGATCTGTCCATTGTTGTGAGTGGGGTGTTGAAGTCTCCTACTATTATGGTATTACTGTCGATGAGTTTCTTTATGTTTATGATTAATTGATTTATATATTTGGGTACTCTCACATTTGATGCATAAATGTTTACAATTGTTGGGTCTTCTTGGTGGATAGACTCCTTGATTATGATATAATGCCCTCTGTGTCTCTTGATACAGTCTTTATTTTAAAGTCTAGATTGTCAGATATAAGTATGGCTACTCCGGCTTTCTTTTGTTGACCATTAGCATGATAGATGGTTCTGCATCCCCTTGTTGTCAACCTGAAGGTGACTTTAGGTCTAAAGTGGGTCTTTTGTAAACAGCATATAGATGGATCTTGTTTTCTTATCCATTCTATAACCCTATGTCTTTTGATTGGAGCATTGAGTCCATTCATGTTTAGAGTGAGTACTGAAAGATATGAATTTATTGCCATTATCATGCTTGTAGAGTTGGGGTTTCTGGTAGTGTTCTCGGGTCCTTTCTAATCTTTGTTGCTTTTGGTATTTATATATATATTTATTTTTTCTTTCTCCCCCCAGAGAGTCCCCCTTAAAATTTCTTGCAGGGCTGGTTTAGTGGTCACAAACTCGTTTAATTTTTATTTGTGTGGGAAACTTTTTATCTCTCCTTCTATTGTGAATGACAGCTTTGCTAGATAAAGAATTCTTGGCTGCATATTTTTCTGATTCAGCATATTGAATAAATCTGGCCACTCCTTTCTGGCCTGCCAAGTTTCTGTGGATAAGTCTGCTGCAAACCTAAAATGTCTTCCCTTGTAGGTTAGGGACTTTTTATCCCTTGCTGCTTTCATGATTCTCTCCTTGCCTGAGTATTTTGTGAATTTGACTATGATATGCCTTGTTGGTGGTCGGTTTTTGTTGAATCTAATGGGGGTCCTCTGTGCTTCCTGGATTTTGATGTTTGTGTCTTTTGCCAGACTAAGAAAGTTTTCCACTATTACTTGCTCACATAAACCTTCTTCCCCTATTTCTCTCTCTTTCTCTTCTGGGACCCCTATGATTCTGATGTTGCTCTTTTCTAATGAGTCACTGATGTCTGTAATTCTTAAATTGTGTTCTTTTGCCTTAATCTCCCTCTTTTTTTCCTGCTTCATTATTCTCCATAAGTTTGTCCTCTATATCGCTGATTCTCTGTTCTGCCTTATCCATCCTTGCCACTGTGGCATCCATCCGTGATTGCAGCTCAGTTATAGCATTTTCATTTTCATTCTGGCTATTTTTTACATCTTTTATATCTGCAGAAAGGGATTCTAATCTATTTTTGACTCCAGCTAGTATTCTTATTATCATGATTCTAAATTCTGTTTCAGACATCTTCTTGTATCTGTGTTGGTTAAATCCCTGGCTGTTGTTCTTCGTGCTCTTTCTTTTGGGGTGAATTCCTTCATTTTGTCATTTTGAAGACAGAAAAGGAATTAATGAGGTAAAAAAATTGAAGTTAAAAAAATTAAAATTAAAGAAATATTAAAATTAAAAATTAAACACACACACACACACACACAAATCGAATAGATGATGCTAGATCCTCGGCTTGTTTTCATCTTGGTGTTGAAAGTAGTTTGACAGATTAGAGAAAAACAGTTCGGGTGGGGGAGAATAAAAAGGAAATCATTTGAGAATTTGAAAAAATGAATACACCAAAGTAGACTAAAATGAGATGATGGGGGTAAAATCGAATTTGAAAAAATATACACAAAAGTAAAGAATATAGTAGAAAAAAATTAAAGAAAATATTTTCAATAAAAATTAAAAATAAATATGAAGTTTTTCTTTTCTGTGTAAGAAAAAGGGAACGTGGGGCGCCTGGGTGGCGCAGTCGGTTAAGCATCCGACTTCGGCTCAGGTCATGATCTCGTGGTCCGTGAGTTCGAGCCCTGCGTCAGGCTCTGTGCTGACAGCTCAGAGCCTGGAGCCTGTTTCAGATTCTGTCTCTCTCTCTCTCTGACCCTCCCTGATTCATGCTGTCTCTTCCTGTCTCAAAAATAAATAAATATTAAAAAAAAATTAAAAAAAAAGAAAAAGGGAACGAAAAAGAGAAAAAGGATGAAAAAAAAAGAATGTTTGAAAATTTGAAAAAGTGAATACACGCTAGCAGAATAAAATAAAATGATGGAAGTAAATTAGAATTTGAAACAAAATTACATAAAAGCAAAAAACATAGAAAAAAATTAAATAATTTAAAAAAATCAATTAAATAATGAAATTACTTCATTTTCCCCTAGAAGTCAGATTATGAAGCGATTTATAGTCCATCAACTAACAGGCAGTGAGACTTGTGTTCTTGGAAGAGAGACTTTGGCCCATTTGGGCAGGGCTCAGTGTAACGGCTCTGTTCTCCACTAGATGGCGCTGCTAGCCTACTGGGGTGGAGTGTTGTGGTGCTTGTAGGTGCGAATGCACATGCATGGGAGCGTTGAAAATGTTGTCACCCAGCTACCCAGTCTGTTCTCCTGGATCAGCAATCACGCACCCATCCTCTGTCTTCAGCTTTTGTCCACTCCCCACTTTTTTACTCTCTGTGACCAGGCTCCAGGCAGTACCTCTCTCCTGAGTTTTGTCTCAGATGCGACTGTTTTCCCTAGCCCCTTACTTCAGAAAGACTGTGGCTTTGATCCATTCCACCCCTCTGCTGGAGGGTCTTACCGAACAATGGGCGAATGAGCAGTGACCGAATATTGGCTGCACCCAGGAATGCCTACTGGACCCTGCTGCTGCTGGTGACCCAAGACTGTGGCCCGGTGCCAGCCTGCCCCAGAAACAGTTCGTGAGATGGTGTAGCAGCAGCGTTTCAGGGATTATGGAAAATCACAACACACATCTGGCACCAGGCTTCACCCTTAATGACCTTGTCCCAGCACCAGCAAATGTGGCTGCCTTCTGGGGTCTGCTGGGTCCAGGTAGCTTCAAGAGTCTCTACCAAATTCCAGCAATGGAACCACTTTTCCCCGTGTGGCCTGAGATCCTCGTGGACCCCACTCTGCTCCTGGGGATTCGCCCTTCCCACCAGAGCACCACCAGGTATTGAGCTGCGGAGTTGCAGACTCCGTGCTCCCCTTTGTTTACATTCTCAATGGAATTTAAACCCTCTCCTTTCTCCTTTATCCTTTCTCCTTTTTTAGTTTAGTCCCTGTGGCTGTTTCCAATTTTTCACTTTCTCTCCAGCTGCTTTTGCGGAGGGATGCTTTTCCCATATTCTCTCCGCACCCCCCCACCCCCGCCA
The DNA here is from genome assembly GCF_028018385.1 of Neofelis nebulosa. Taxonomy (NCBI): domain Eukaryota; kingdom Metazoa; phylum Chordata; class Mammalia; order Carnivora; family Felidae; genus Neofelis; species Neofelis nebulosa. The sequence continues at coordinate 76,749,551 of NC_080783.1, read as the reverse complement.
TCTCCATCCTCTCTCTGCCTACAAAAGCAGCTCCCTGCTCGCCGTGGATTCTCGCTCCCCAAGTTCACCTCTCCACGCCACATACCTGCTGAATTATGTGGTTCAGTTTGGGCAGATTGTTGTGTGAATCCTCCAATCAGTTTTCTGGGTATGCAAAATGGTTTAGTGGTCTGGCTGTATTTCATGGATGTGAGACACACAGAAAACTTCCATGCTGTTCCTCCATCTTGGCTCCTCCCCATTATGATTAAGACTGTCCTAATAGGTTTTTTATGAGTACAGTTGGAAAATTAATCTTAGGCAAAAAAGGAAAACGATATTGTTTGCATTCTTGTGTTCTTAACTGAGAACTGTATTTTTCACACAAAACACATAGAAAGAGAGAGCTCCATAGAGAAGAAATGTGGGATGGAAGAAACAGTTACCACCATGGGATTATTTTTGATAGTTGGATATCAGCTTGGGGCAACATTCTTCTCAACATGTAGTTAAATAACAAAAATTCAGCTGAGTAAATTTCAAGATCTAACTGGCAATATTCAAGAATTCATAAAGTGAACAGCATTCCATGTAGCTAATAGAGAGAAACTTCAAAGAACTGTACAAAATGGGAGCCTTTTATAGGCAGAAGGGTTCAGAGACAAGGGAAGAGCTGATTGTTCATCCTTCTTTAGGGGACAGAAGAGAGTCTATCAGGCAGAATACCCCTCTATTGTTCACCAGGAAATTTCTGGTGAGAATTGACTGATTTTACATTATATTCCTGGGAAAGGCTGAAAATGCAGTTTGGTTACGTATTAGGTCTTGGTTTACTGATATGGGGCTTAGCACAAGCGGCTCCATTTGGTGTCTGTCTTTTTAACACTGGTATATTTGGTCTTGTTGAGAGCCTGTCCTGGCAAAAACCTCCTTCACAGTAATCTCTGTGTCTCTCCTTAGTTTCAGTGGTATTACATTACAGCACCCCTTCTCGTGCTGACATTTACTCAACATCCATACGTGCTTCTTAAAGTTGATATATGCCTAAACACCTTCTGTCATGGCCACCCTTCACCTTCAGCACCTGGTACACTAACTTGAAGTATTTTTCTTTTTTACTCTTTTAGAAGATTCTATTCAACTTCTGCTCAGGTGAACTTTTTCATTGAACTGATCATCCCACATGTTTGTTGTATTTCTTTTTGTCCAGGACCTTCTACGTTGTATTTTGTACAACAATATCAGACATTGTGGCATTTCAATGAGAGTTTTAAAAGAAGAAAACTCAAATGTGCTGGTTTAAATCATCAACTTGAAATGGAGGACTCTTCTTCTATTCCAGGATAGTATATCACCCATGAAAAGTAGAAAATTAGAGTTTGACAGCACATTTGAAATTGTTTAGTATGTACTATAAAAAATACAATGTCTGCACAGGGCTTTAAGCTTTTGTGAGAAAATCTTGCATAAATGCAAAGACACAAAGACCTGACTCTTCCTCAATTGAAAAGCTCTTTTGTATAGCTTGCATAATGATTTGGAGCTTTCCATAGATTACCAACAACCACCCCCCCAAAAAAAAAGACAAGGACAAGGATGAGGAGAAGGGGAAGAGAAAATAAAATGACTCTTCCTTAGAATTCTGCATCTGATTTCCCTCTTTTTAAATTCAAGTATAAAAAGAGAGCATATTTAAGCTTAAAAAATAGCATAAATAAATATTTATATTTATTAAATATAATCTATATATTAGCCTCCTTAAATGTAATTTACTATTTAATGTTCTCTCACAGATTTATTAATTACAATTAATTTAAAATTCACATTTTTAGCATACTAATTGGAAACAAAAGACTATGTACAATATCTCATGTACTTAGCTGTCTTGTTTAAATCTCTAGTTGGGCTGAATTGCCTGGCTACCTAATATGTCTATTTGAATACTCATGGCAGTACCGTTTTTGAAGTTAGGACTTGGATTCTTTTTCACTCTCTTATAAAAGAGTTACTCAAATATTAAATAACATTTGAGTTTTACATGACACTTAAACCTATTTTACACACGTTGTCTATTGTGCTTGCTTTAGTGAGTTTCTAATCACGTATCAACTTATCGTCACTCATCTATTTTTTATAAATAAACATCTAGGCCAATATGTTATTGGAAAACTGAAAGATTAGTTAAATGCATGTATGCTTATTATTTGAGTAAATTTTGTTTTGCCCATTCTCATCTAATTCTATAAAAAAGGGAAAAGGACCTTATCTGGTACAAACTTGTCTGATGAAATCTGTATTCAATACCAATTGTGTACACAATATATTTACAGCTGCAGTGCTAAGGAGGTATAAAGGTGTTTATCATGTGATCCTGTTTTCAAAAGGCTTATTTTGTTCTGATTTTAAAAGATTATTGTGTACTGTTTATAATAGGCACTAGTCCCAGAAAATACATTATAAATAATTAAATTATATCATACAGAAGTGCCAGAAGTGACCAGATAGTACAAAATACAGTGAGTGTTTGAAACTAAGCTGCTTTCAAAGTGAAAATGTAGTTTTAGTTTTGTCTTACAGGTATAGTAATATTTGAATAGATGGAAAAGAAGAGAGACATCCCAAGAGAGACTGGGAAATAAGAATCTCAATTTTATGAACTTCTGAATAAAATGAGATATTTTATCTATATGCAGATTAATTTCTAATGTGAGTACCCAATAAATATTATTTGAAGAATTTATGTAGCTAAGTGTAGAATTTAAAATATATTTGGAGACCCTCATTCCCAGGTAGCAACTTGGTTGTTTATTTTACTGATATTCTCTCTTGTTTTCCACATCTGAGCACATGATGAAATTCTGCTGAGCACATGATGATTTTCATTGCCTCAAGAGAACGTATATAATGAGATGAAGGAGTCAATGACAGCAAGATATACTCTACTTTGACCTGGCGTCCTAGAGTTGTCTATCCTGTGTGCTTTGGTATCATATCAATTCTTTAAGTCTTCTTATTCAATAATTTTAAAGTGGGTATCCACTGATCTGAAAAGTTAATACACTTTGGATATGTTTTTAATGCTGTAACATGTATACAGGATACACAGAGGTCTAGCACACTGGTTTTAAATAAATATAGGTAGGGAGAACATGTGGCAAAGAAGAGGATGTTTTTTAGAATCAAACAATGCAATTCTATACCCTTTATTTTGTCTAGCAGTGAAAAGAAATATAAAAAGTTTCTCAACACTTATAGTAAAGTAATATATGCCCATATTACTTCTGAAGGAGTTAAAAAGGTATTCTTTGGCTATTTCATTTCTGCAGTTATTAATATGTACAGTATGTGTTTTTCTGGTACTCTTCTTGGGAGTTAAAGTAGTTAGATGGCTTCAGAACGGTGGAGGCTATAAGAGCTATTTCAGAGTCATGAAATCTGGATTTGTTCTGACCTCTGCTACCTAACATGCTAAGCAACATTGGAAAGATATGTATCTCTCTGGCTCATGAAGGTTAAACAGAATAATGGTTTCCCAAAGATGCCCACCTCCCAATCCCTAGAACCTTACCTGGCAACAGCATCTTTGAAGATGTAATAAAATTAAGAATTTTGAGGGACACCTGGGTGGCTCAGTCAGTTAAGCATCCGTCTTCAGCTCAGGTCATAATTTCACAGTTCGTGGGTTCGAGCCCTGCGCTGGGCTCTGTGGTGACAGCTCAGAGCCCGGAGCCAGCTTCAGATTCTGTCTCCCTCTCTCTCTGCCCCTTTCCCTGCTAACACTCCGGTTCTCTCTGTCAAAAATAAATAAATGTTAAAAAAATTAAAAAGAAAAGAATTTTGAGAAGGGGACACTATCCTAGATTATCTGGGTGGGCCCAGTGCAATCAAAATGCCATTGGCAAAGGAAGTAAGAAGATCAAAGACAGAAGAAGGAGCTGGGACAACTGGAAGCAGAGGTTGGAACAATGCACTTTGAAGGTGGAGGAAGGGGGTGGGGAATGTAGCTGGTCTTTAGAAGCTGGGAAAAACAAGGGAACAGATTCTCCCATGAAGTCTCCAGAAGGAACGCAGCCCTGCCAACACCTTTATTTGTTTGTTTGTTTGTTTGTTTGTTTGTTTGTTTGTTTTTTGGACTTCTAATTTCCCAAATATTTCTTAAAATGTTCCCAAATATTTTAAGAAAACAATTTTGCATTTTTCCCAAGGCTCCAAGTATGTGGTGATCTGTTGCCAAAGTAATAGAAAACTAATACATCATGCATTACCTTAAGTATTACCTACTTCATACAACATTTAATGCATTGCAAGTATTCAATAGATGTCTCTGATAACGTGGGTTATTTTTTTTTATAGGCTAATACACAAATATGAGATCCAATGAAATGCAGCCACTGTCATTAAAGTATAGAGCGGCCATTGGAAAGAAAAAAAATTTTCAATTAGGAGTTCTTCAGAGGGTTAGAGCGACTGGAAGTGTAAAAAGGGGGAAAAAAAAACAACAACCTGCAGAGTATTTAAGTACTGAGTGATAATCATTGGTTTTGTGGAACCAATTAACATAGCAGAATTTATATTGCATATTTTAAAGAGGAAGTGAATGTGTTTTTTTTTTCTTGAAAAGTACCAGGAGGAATTAATGATGACAACTTGAATGTGATTTTGTAGATCTGGAAGTTAATTTTCACACAGGTTCTAAAATTATGATGCTATCTTGACAAAAATAGATCTGTTGCATTGCCTTAAAATAACAGTATGTGATAAAATTAGACACAAATTGTACATACAAAATCCATGTTATCTTGAAAGAAAATGGAAATTTGCAAGTGCATAAACTGACAGCTTATTGCTGTGTAAGTATGGAAATAGATTAAGTTAAAATAGATTTCTCTTCTTTCCATATTAGATTTTCCATGTTTCCATAACATCAAATAACTAGGTCCAATGTTAATGTAGAAATCAGAATCTGTAGGAATCTTTCCATAAGTAGGTTTTACAACTGAGATTTTTGTGTCTACTGAGATTTGGTTCCAAACCTACAATTTCGTATGGGTTATTTCTTCATGTTTATCTTACTATTTGATCAGATGTAATATGCCAAATATTGAATTAATCATTCTCACATACAAATTTTTCTGTCAAAGTTTTTGTTATTTGCTGTTATCCAAACTATTAAGAAAAAAAACCCCAGTTCTTAGTTTTATCTTTGTTTATTTTTTGGTGTCACTGTATCTTGCTTGTCAAGTTCTATTGACTCTTTGTTTGGAGTAACTCTCTACCTCGTCCTTTCCAGGCTACCTCTTAATACTGCAGTTTTAACCCCTACCATTTCAAAATTAATGAATGTGATAATGACAAATTATTCCATAAGCTTATGAAAGTCTGTATATTGTTATTCTATGTTCTAATAGTATCATTGCTTAACATGCTTTGTAAACCCAGACCTTTTTCTTTTTTTTTAATTTTGACACAGCACTATTTTTAAGTAGTTGCATTTTTTGCATGATTTTTTCATAATTATTTACATCAACAAATTCATACTATTACTTTCTATTTTCTAGTTGTACTGCTTGCTAAGACATGTCATATGTAAACTGACACAGTATGAAATGTCAGGCTATTCATGACTTCTCTTTTTTTCTTTAATTTTTTTTTATGTTTGTTTATCTTTGAGAGAGAGAAAGAGGGAGAGAGAGTGCAGGTGGAGGGAGGGGCAGAGAGAGAGGGGTAGAATCAGAAGTAGGCTCCAGGCTCCGAGTGGCTAGCACAGAGACTGATGTGGGGCTCAAACCCATGAACCCTGAGATCATGACTTGAGGTGAAGTCAGAAGCTTAACTGATTGAGCCACCCAGGTGCCCCAAATGGCTTCTCTTTAAAAAAAATGATAGAACACCTTATAGTTCCTTTTGAATAGAATAATATTTACCATTTTTTAAGAAAGGCTAAGAAAAAATTCAAAAACGTCCAGTCATGATTTTGATACAGAGAATCTCAGATGCACTTCATGTCACGGGAGCTCCACTTTTCACTGCACTAGTGATATAATCCAGAGTTTGGCACATTTTCATGATTCAGTAAAAGTGAATCAAGACATCAGATGTAACATGCTGCTTTCCCATGTATACAGAAAATGGAACAACAATATGATACACAGTTTACTCAAATCTTCTATAGTTGTTGAGTCTTTAGAACTTATGTTCTAGATATAGATAAGCACATCAACTATTCTGAAAGAGTCTGAAACAGAACAAACAAAAAAACTGTCATGCCTCCATTAAGGAAAAACTTCCAGGCTCTTTTAAAAGGCATAATATTTATTATATTTTTATTTTCTAGAAGGAGTTTGAAATAAGATAACCGTGAAGACATGAATATTTATATATACTATAGTCTCTTATTAATCCTTTTCATAATCTATTTTTTAATTTTTTATTTAAATTCAAGTTAGTTAACATATTGTGTAATAATGGTTTAAGAGTGCACTCATCACTTACGTATAACACCCAGTGCTCATCCCAACAAGTGCCCTCCTTAATGCCATCACCCATTTAGCCCATCCACTCACCCAACACTCCTCCAGCAACCTTCAGTTTGTTCTCTTTATTTAAGAGCCTCTTATCCCCTATGTTCATCTGTTTGTGTCTTAAATCCCACATATGACTGAAATCATACGATATTTATCCTTCTCCGACTTATTTCACTTAGCATGATACACTCTAGTTTCATTCACATTGTTACAAATGTCAGGATTTCATTCTTTTTGATTACTGAGTAATATCCCATTGTATACACATATCACATCTTCTTTATTCATTTGTTGGTTGGTGGACATTGGGGCTCTTTCCATAATTTGGCTATTGTTGATAGTGCTGATATAGACATTAGGGTGCATGTGCACCTTCAAATCAGCATTTTGGTATCCTTTGGATAAACACCTAGTAGTGCAATTGCTGGGGCATAGGGTAGTTCTATTTTTAGTTTTTTGAGGAACCTCTATACTGTTTACCAGAGGAGCTGCACCGGTTGGCATTTCCATCCGTAGCACAAAAGGGTTCCCCTTTCTCCACATCCTCGCTAATATCTGTTTCCTGAATTGTTCATTTTAGCCATTCTGATAGGTGTGAGGTGGTGTCTCGTTGTGGTTTTGATTTGTATTTCCCTGATGATGAGTGATGTTGAGCATTTTTTTCATGTGTCTGTTAGCCATCTGGATGTCTTCTTTGGAAAAGTATGTGTTCATATCTTTTGCTCATTTCTTCATGGATTATGTATATCTGGATGTTGAGTTTGATAAGTTCTTTACAGGTTTTATATACTAACCCTTTATTTGATATGTCATTTGCAAATATCTTCTCCCATTCTGTAGTTTGCCTTTGGGTTTGTTGTTTCCTTTACTATGCAGAAGCTTGTTATCTTGATGAGGTCCCAGTAGTTCATTTTTGCTTTTGTTTTCCTTGGCTCTGGAGATATGTCAAGTAAGCAGTTGCGGCCAAGGTCAAAGAAGTTGTTGCCTGTTTTCTCCTGTAGGATTTTTATGGTTTCCTGCCTTACATTTAGGTCTTTCATCCATTTTGAGTTTATTTTTGTGTATGGTGTAAGAAGGTGGTCCAGGTTCATTCTTCTGCATGTTGTTGTCCAGTTTTCCCAACACCATTTGCTGAAGACACAGTTTTCTCCCCCTCCATCAGATATTCTTTCTTACTTTATCAAAGATTAGTTGACCCCACCTTTGTGGGTCCATTTCTGGGTTCTCTGTTCTGTTCCATTGACCTATGTGTTTGTTTTTTTGTGCCAGCACCATACTGTCTTGATGATTACAGCTTGAAGTCCAGAATTGTGATGCTTCCAGCTTTGGATTTCTTTTTTAACCTTACTTTGGCTATTTGGGGTCTTTTCTTGTTCCATACAAATTTTAGAATTGCTTGTTCTAGCTCTGTGAAAAAATGGTGTTATTTTGATAGGGATTTCATTGAACATGTAGATTGCTTTGGGTAGTATTGACATTTAACGAAATTTGTTCTTGCAATCCATGAGCATGGAATGTTTATCCATTTCTTTGTGTCTTTTTCAATTTCTTTCATAAGCTTTCTATAGTTTTCAGTATGCAGATCTTTTGCCTATCTGGTTAGGTTTATTCCTAGGTATTTTATGTTTTTTGGTGCAATTGTAAATGGGATTGATTCTTTGATTTCTCTTTGTGTTGATTCATTATTGGTGTGTAGAAATGCAACTGATTTCTGTATGTTGATTTTATATCCTATGACTTTGCTGAATTCATGTATCAGGTATAGCAGTTTTTTTTGGTGGAGTCTTTTAGGTTTTCCAAGTAGAGTATCATGTTGTCCATGAAGAATGAAAGTTTGACTTCCTCCTTGCTTATTTGGATTCTTTTATTTCTTTGTGTTGTCTGATTGTTGATGTTAGGACTTCCAATACTTTCCTTTGAAGCCAGTATTCCCTGACTCTAAAACTAGACAGAGACCCTAAAAAAGGGAGAACTATAGATCATAACCTATTTTTAAAAGAAAATATATTGTTTTTTAACAGAAGTTCTTATACTGCGTCCAAGAGCTCTATCTGGACCAAGTAAATTGTACAATATGCTGATGAGTTGCCAAAAAATGAAATAATAATAATAATCTTTCTAGCACAGAATTTTCCCATATATAGTATTTATTTATAAATCTCTTGTCTGTGTTTAAGTGTGATCAAGCTACTATATGACAGTTCTTGCCAGATCAATTGATAATTAACTAAGGGGATATTTCATAAAGGTGTTTTATAAAAACATCTGGTATTTTAATAGATGATGATATTCACAATAACCTTTCAAAGTAAAAGTTTATCCATTTTAAAGATTCTTAAATTGAAACTCAAAGATTTTAACTAAAGAGATTATTTTATTGTTTCCAGCTTTTGGAGTAACATTAAAGAATCTAGCATTTCCAAGAGTGGTAACCATAATGAAAAAATTACTCAAATTTTCATAATATAAAGTTAAAGGTTTTGTAACATTTAGAGTCCATTATGCCTGTCTTTTAATATTTTAAAAATTGACATATTTTGGAAGGTCTACATTTATTGTATATATTCCTAGAAGATATTTACACTTTGACTTTATATTCACTGAATATTTTGTTAGTCTGTTAGATACTGAGAACTACTACAGTAAAACATAAAGATATGGGGGTCTTTCATGATCATTTATACAGCTCTGTTTAGGGAAAAGACATTAAAGAGAGAGATTTATACATATTTATTAACTTGAAAGTATTTTTAAATACTTATTAACTGTAATTTTGATTCATGGAGAAAACATCTCATCAGTTGAAGGTATAGAAAGGCAATATTTGTGTATAAATAAATAAGCCTGTTTGAAAAATAAGATATATTTCAAAGCAGCTATGATAGGTGTGGAGACAACTCTCATCTGAGCTGTTCATCTATTAGTTGGATATCATACATTCAGGGTCTGTAGATACAACTTGAATGGTTCAGAGTGCCTCAAAACCTTAGGATCATTTGAGATTCTCCCTAAAATTATTCTTACTTTTCTATGTACACATTTGCTCTATGCATTATGGACACTAAAACCAAGATGATAATTAAATATAATGTGTAATGGGGCTATATGAATAAAGCTATGCATGTAATTATTAATTATGTCTTTTTGTTTATAGTCCATAAAATTTATTCTACATGTTTGCCTGACTTGCTTAATTGAAGTCTAATCCCTCTCCCAGAACATGTTTGTTAGTAAGGATTTCTTTTACAAAGTAATGGTTTGGCACTTTGAGATAGCTGATAACAATGGTGACAAAATAGCCACCTACTTCCCAGTATTTCCTCCCCATACAACAAAAGAAGTAAAGATTAAAGTTGACCGAAAACCACATTCTCAACATATATTGAAGGCAGATATTGCCCAAACTTCAAAATAGTAATAAGTAAAAAGAAACACTAAAGCTGCACACAAACTTGTGTGCTTCCTTCCCACTCCCAACCCACCTTAAGATTTTGTGGCAAGAAAGACAAAGTGGGAAAACTAAGGGGAATACAAACAGGGAAATTAACAATTGTGTGTATTCGTCTGAAATGACTGCCTAAAAAACTAAGTTTATCATAAATTTAAAATTATTAAAATACAGCAACAGCAAAACAACAACAACAACAACAACAACAAAACAGTTCTGGCCAGAAAATAGCATGGGCTACAGGGAAGGGCACCCCAATGTGCATGCGATTTAAAGACACAAACAGGGTTGAAATGGGCATTCCTGGAAACAGATGTATGACTCTGGGAAAGTGAAAAGTCCGAAAAAAAAAAAAAAAGAAAAGAAGGACGAGGAGGAAGAGAAAGGAAAGGAAAGAAAAGGAAAGGAAAGGAAAGGAAAGGAAAATGAAAAGAGAAAAGAAGGAGAGAAGAGAAGAGAAGAGAAGAGAAGAGAAGAGAAGAGAAGAGAAGAGAAGAGAAGAGAAGGAGAGGAGAGGAGAGGAGAAGAGAAAAGGAAACACGCTTCAGCAACTGGGTAACAAAAAAAAAAAAGAACACTCTTACAGACTGAATGTTTGTATCTCACAAAATTCTTGTGCTCGAATCCTAATCCCCTACTGAGATGATAGTAGAAGGTGGAGTCTTTTGGAGGAAATTGGGTCATGAGGGTAGAGTGCTTATGAATGGGATTAGTGCCTTTATAAAAGAGACCCCAGAAAGCTCCCTTCCTGCCATGTGAGGAGCAGTTGGCTGTTTGCAACCTGGCAGAGAACCCTTACCAGAACCAGACCAAGCCGGAACACCTATCTCTCCAATCTCGCACTTTCAGCCTCCAGAGAAAGGAGAAACAAATATTTGTTGTTTAAGCCATTTGCCTGCCAGGAAAAGCCTTTGTATTGGACTACAGTTGGTCCTGAAAGATCACACATAGGATCCTGGCCTGGAGCCAGACTCCTCATATGTAACAAACTTGTTTATTAAGCAAAAATCTATAAGAGGTGCAAAGAGTCATAGATAAAAACATAATAATAGGACAGTGTAAAACATCTTTTTTGAAACAATTGTCCAAAACCCAGTAGCAAAACAAGAGACGTGAACACACAATTCTATATATATAATATATAGCATATATAAATATATGTCAAAAATAAGTCATATGATATAATCATATATCAAATATCATATTAATATATGGAACTAAAAATATGAAAGAGTGTTTAAGCTCTCTCAAAAATTAAAAAGTATGATTATACATTCTGTTGGCAAAGTTGTAGGGAAACAGACAGGCTCCCATATTGTTGGTTGAAATGCAAACTGGTACAATCATTCAAGAGAGGAATTTGGCAATATGTAAAAAAAAAAAAAAATTGCAATGTATACCTTTTGACCCAATTACCCCACTGCTAAGAAACTACTGGAAAATATACCTGCAACCATATATATGCACCAGGTTATTCATTGCAGCGTTATTTGTAACTGAAACGTATTAGAAACATAGAGCCTAAACCTAGAAGAATGGTGGGAAACGCTTGGTATATCCACACACACACAAATACGATCTGGCTGTAAAAAGACTGAGGAAATCTCTATAAACTGATCTGAAATTATTTCCAGGATATGCAGAAAGCAAAATGCAAGAGAGTACAGATATATGCTATTCTTCATGTAAGAAAAGGGACCTAAGGGGAAAATGCCTCCATAGCTATATATCTTAATCGTTAGGGCTGCTATAACAAAATACCACAGACTGGATAGTTTCTAAATAACACATTTCTCACAGGTGTGGAGACTGGCACTCCAAGATCAGGGTCCCTGATCATGGTTGGGGGAGAGTGCTCTTCCCAATTGCAGATTTATTATGTCTTCACATAAGTGGAGAAGGCTAAGGGAAGTAGGTGGGGTCCCTTTCCTAAGTGCCCTAATCCCATTCATGGCTATGCCACCCTCATGATCTAATTACTCTCCAAAACTCTATTTCCTAACACTATCATATTGGGTATTAGGATTTCAACATATGAACATACGAATTAGGAGTAACACAAATATTCAAACCATTCTGACACACTCTTATGCAAAAGAAAATTAGGATGGTTAACCCAAAATAAAAGAGATTGATCAATTAAAGGGGCTGGATGGGAAAATGGTGAAAATAAAGAATTGAGTAATAGGCATGCAGAGGAGGGGACATTATGATGGGTCTACTTTGTATAGCTTTTACTCTTAGAATCATATTCATGTTTACATGCCCCTTAATAAGTGAGTAATTAAAATCACTTAATGGTTTTGGAGGTGGTAGGAACCCAGATTGGAACACATACAGGAATAAAACAAAACAAAACAAAACAAAACAAACAAAAAAACCACGAAGCTAACTAAACAACAAATGAAAAAATATAACCACACTAAAGGAAGTCAGCAATGTTTAAGGTTGAAAAAATTTGGATAAATCTTTGACCTCATGGATTTATAAGTTCATCAAATTAGGCTTTTCAGACACCTATATTAAACAAAGGCAGTTATTGTGTCTCTAGTTTTCAAAAAAGCATTGGGCCATGTTTCTTACATAGTATAAGCTCAACCAATGGATGAATGAATCTTGAATTTGAAATGAAAATGGTTATTCAATCTTCATTTAGCTTTGTTTTTCAACTGGTTTTGACTTTATCCCCTAGAAGACATTCGGCATTGCCTGAAACAGTGGTATTTGTCATCAAATCTGCAGAGAGAGAAGTTGCTACTGCCATTTAGTGTGTAGCTAGTGGCATTTAGTGGGAGAGGTCAGGCTATTGCTAAGCATTACACAATACAGAATATCCCCCGTCTACAAAAACTAGCCCAAATGTCAAAACTTCCAAAACTGTTAAGAAACTCTTGATTTAGACTAATGCAGTTGTAATACAGATGCTCCATACGAATTAATATAAGCAGATGCAACTGTTATCACAAAAGGTATTTTTTTAATGTTTATTTTTAAGACACACACACACACACACACACACACACACACACAGCAAGCTGGGGAGGGGCAGAGAGAGAGGGAGATACAGAATCTGAAGCAGGCTCCAGGGCCTGATCTGTCAGCCCAGAGCCCAATGCAGGGCTCGAACCCACGAACCGTGAGGTCATGACTGAGGCAAAGTCAGACGCTCAACCCACTGAGCCACCCAGCCACCCCTACAAAAGGTATTTATATAAAATTTAAAGAGTAATGATAATTGCACTGATTTTGAATAAAGTAGAAAAACAATCCTTTTTCTGTTTCAGTATTGTGGTGAAAATCACTGATATTAATTCAGGTTTGCCCAACATCTGATCAGAGAACTATATGTTCTCTTTTGGCAAGTGAAAATATTTTTTAAAAAACTCATCAAACACGCTAATTACTCTATTCTTTGTTCTGCACAAAAATTAGCCACAGATTCCTGCAGAAAACAAGGATGCAGATGTTTGCTTTTACACTCAGCCGGATGATTTCATTAAAGCCAAATTGTAAACTCAAATATATGTTTCAATCTCTTAGCTCCCTTATGGCTATTGCATTTTAAGGTCTAGTTTATCAACTTTGTATAAAATATAGACTTAGAAATGTGCTTGAGATATCACTTTTCAGATATCAAAATCACTTCAAGGAAAACATAATTTTCATGTTTTTAAATTGATCTTTTTAATGTATTATACTATTAAGTGTATTTCACAAGTGGAATTTCTGGAAGTTTTGAGAACATTGTTGAATTCAGAGAGTTCTGCATGCCACCACTTTTTTTTTTTCATTTTATTATTTACTTTTTAAGATTTACATCCAAGTTAGTTATCATATAGTGTGACAATGATTTCAGAAGTAGACTCCTTAGTGCCCCTTACCCATTTAGCCCACCCCCCTCCCACCACCCTTCCAGTAACCCTCAGTTTGTTCTCCATATTTATGAGTCTCTTCTGTTTTGTCCCTCTCCCTGTTTTAGAATTATTTTTGTTTCCCTTCCCTTATGTTCATCTGGTTTGTCTGTTAAAGTCCTCATATGAGTGAAGTCATATGATTTTTGTCTTTCTCTGACTGACTAATTTCACTTAGCATAATACCCTCCAGTTCCATCCACATAGTTGCAAATGGCAAGATTTCACTCTTTTTGATTGCCGAGTAATACTCCAATGTATACATATACCACAGCTTCTTTATCCATTCATCCAACAATGGACATTTGGGCTCTTTCCATACTTTGGCTATTGTTGATAAAGCTGCTATAAACATGGGGGTGCATGTGTCCCTTTGAAACAACACACCTGTATCTCATGGATAAATGCCTAGTAGTGCAATTGCTAGGTTGTAGGGTAGTTCTATTTTGAGTTTTTTGAGGAACCTCCATATAGATTTCCAGAGTGGCTGCACCAGCTTGCATTACCATCAACAATGCAAAAGAAATCATCTTTCGCCGCATCCTCGCCAACATCTATTGTTGCCTGAGTTGTTCATGTTAGCCATTCTGACAGGTGTAAGGGGTATCTCATTGTGGTTTTGATTTGTATTTCCCTGATGGTGAGTGATGTTGATCATTTTTTCATGTGTCGGTTGGCCATCTGGATGTCTTCTTTGGAGAAGTGTCTCTTCATGTCTTCTGCCCATCTCTTCACTGGATTATTTGTTTTTTTGGGTGTTGAGTTTGATAGGTTCTTTATAGATTTTGGATACTAACCCTTTATCTGATATGTCATTTGCAAATATCTTCTCCCATTCTGTCGGTTGCCTTTTAGTTTTGCTGATTGTTTCCTTCACTGTGCAGAAGCTTTTAATTTTGATGAGATCCCAGTAGTTCATTTTTGCTTTTGTTTCCCTTGCCTCCAGAGACTTGTTGAGTAAGAAGTTGATGCAGCCAAGATCAAAGAGGTTTTTGCCTGCTTTCTCCTCAAGGATTTTGATGGCTTCCTGTCTTACATTGAGGTCTTTCATCCATTTTGAGTTTATTTTTGTGTACGATGTAAGAAAGTGGTCCAGGTTCATTGTTCTGCATGTCACTGTCCAGTTTTCCCAGCACCACTTGCTGAAGAGACTGTCTTTATTCCATTGGCTATTCTTTCCTGCTTTGTCAAAGATTAGTTGGCCATATGTTTGTGGGTCCATTTCTGGGTTCTCTATTCTGTTCTATTGATCTGAGTGTCTGTTCTTGTGCCAGTACCATACTGTCTTGATGATGACAGCTTTGTAGTAGAGCTTGAAGTCTGGGATTGTGATGCCTCCTGCTTTGGTTTTCTTTTCCAAGATCGCTTTGGCTATTTAGGGTCTTTTCTGGTTCCATACAAATTTTAGGATTATTTGTTCTAGCTCTGTGAAGAATGCTGGTGTTTCTTTGACAGGGATTGCATTGAATGTGTAGATTGCTTTTGGTAGTATCGACATTTTGACAATATTTGTTCTTCCTATCCAGGATCATGGAATCTTTTTCCATTTTTTGGGGTCTTCTTCAATTTTTTTCATAAGCTTTCTATAGTTTTCAGTGTATAGATTTTTCACCTCTTTGGGTAGATTTATTCCTAGGTATTTTATGGGTTTTGGTGCAAGTGTAAATGGGATCGATTCCTTGATTTCTCTTTCTGTTGCTTCATTATTGGTGTATAGGAATGCAACCGATTTCTGTGTGTTGATTTTATATCCTGCAACTTTGCTGAATTCATGAATCAATTCTAGCAGTTTTTTGGTGGACTCTTGGGTTTTCCGTATAGAGTATTATGTCATCTGGGAAGAGTGAAACTTTGACCTCCTCCTGAACAATTTGGATGCCTTTTATTTCTTTGTGTTGTCTGATTGCAGAGGCTAAGACTTCCAATACTATGTTGTATAACAGTGGTGAGAGTGGACATCCCTGTCTTGTTCCTGACTTTAGGGGGAAAGCTCTCAGTTTTTCCCCATTAAGGATGATATTAGCATTGGGTCATTCATATATGGTTTTTATGATCTCGAGGTATGCTCCTTGTATCCCTACTTTCTTGAGGGTTTTTATCAAGAAAGAATGCTGTATTTTGTCAAATGCTTTCTCTGTGTCTATTGAGAGGATCTTATGGTTCTTGTCCTTCCTTTTATTGATGTGATGAATCACGTGAATTGTTTTGTGGGTATTGAACCAGCCCCACATCCCAGGTATAAATCCCACTTGGTCGTGGTGAATATTTTTTTAATGTTTTGTGGTTCTGATTGGCTAATATCTTGTTGAGGATTTTTGCATGCATGTGCATCAGGGAAATTGCTCTATAGTTCTCCTTTTGAGTGGGGTCTCTGTCTGGTTTTGGAATCAAGGTAAGGCTGGCTTCATAGAAAGAGTTTGGAAGTTTTCCTTCCATTTCTATTTTTTGGAACAGCTTCAAGAGAATAGGTGTTACCTCTTCCTTAAATGTTTGGTAGCATTCCCCTGGAAAGCCATCTGGCCCCGGACTCTTGATTTTGGCAGATTTTTGATTACTAATTCCATATCCTTACTGGTTATGGGTCTGTTCAAATTTTCTATTTCTTCCTGTTTCTGTTTTGGTAGTGTATATGTCTCTAGGAATTTGTCCATTTCTTCCAGGTTGCCCATTTTATTGGCTTATAATTGCTCATAATATTCTCTTATTATTGTTTTTATTTCTGCTGTGTTGGTTGGGATCTCTCCTCTTTCATTCTTGATTTTATTTATTTGGGTCTTTTCCTTTTTCTTTTTGATCAAACCAGCTAGTGTTTTATCAATTTTGGTAATTCTTTCAAAGAACCAGCTTCTGGTTTCATTGATCTGTTCTACTGTTGTTTTGGTTTTGATAGCATTAATTTCTGCTCTAATCTTCATTATTTCCTGTCTTCTGCTGGTCTAGGGTTTTATATGCTGTTGTTTTTTCAGCTCTTTAAGGCAGAAAGTTAGGTTGTGTATCTGAGATCTTTCTTCCTTTTTAAGGAAGGCCTGGATCGCTATATAGTTTCCTTTTATGACCGCCTTTGCTGTGTCCCAGAGGTTTTTGGTTGTGGTGTTATAATTTTCATTGATTTCTACATACTTTTGTATTTCCTCTTTAACTTCTTGGTTAGCCCATTCATTCTTTAGGAGGATGTTTCAGTCTCCAAGTATTTGTTACCTTTCCAAGTTTTTTCTTGTGGTTGATTTCGAGTTTCATAGCATTGTGGTCTGAAAATATGCACGGTATGATCAATCTTTTTGTACTTACTTAGGGCTGATATGTGTCCGAGTATATGGTCTATTTTGGAGAATGTTCCATGTGCAATGGAGAAGAATGTATATTCTGCTGCTTTAGGATGAAATGTTCTGAATATATCTGTTAAGGCCATGTGGTCCAGTGTGTCATTCAAAGCCATTGTTTCCTTGTTGTTTTTTTGATTAGATGATCTGTCCATTGTTGTGAGTGGGGTGTTGAAGTCTCCTACTATTATGGTATTACTGTCGATGAGTTTCTTTATGTTTATGATTAATTGATTTATATATTTGGGTACTCTCACATTTGATGCATAAATGTTTACAATTGTTGGGTCTTCTTGGTGGATAGACTCCTTGATTATGATATAATGCCCTCTGTGTCTCTTGATACAGTCTTTATTTTAAAGTCTAGATTGTCTGATATAAGTATGGTTACTCCGGCTTTCTTTTGTTGACCATTAGCATGATAGATGGTTCTGCATCCCCTTGTTGTCAACCTGAAGGTGACTTTAGGTCTAAAGTGGGTCTTTTGTAAACAGCATATAGATGGATCTTGTTTTCTTATCCATTCTATAACCCTATGTCTTTTGATTGGAGCATTGAGTCCATCGACATTTAGAGTGAGTACTGAAAGATATGGATTTATTGCCATTTTGGTGCTTGTAGAGTTGGGGTTTCTGCTGGTGTTCTCTGGTTCTTTATAATCTTTGTTGTTTTTGTTATTTTTAAATATATATATATTTTTTTCATTTTTTCTCCCCTCAGAGAGTCCCCCTTAAAATTTCTTGCAGGGCTGGTTTAGTGGTCACAAACTCGTTTAATTTTTGTTTTTCTGGGAAATTTTTTATCTCTCCTTCTATTGTGAATGACAGCTTTGCTGGATAAAGAATTCTTGGCTGCATATTTTTCTGATTCAGCATATTGAATAAGTCTGGCCACTCCTTTCTGGCCTGCCAAGTTTCTGTGGATAAGTCTGCTGCAAACCTGAAATGTCTTCCCTTGTAGGTTAGGGACTTTTTATCCCTTGCTGCTTTCATGATTCTCTCCTTGCCTGAGTATTTTGTGAATTTGACTATGATATACCTTGTTGGTGGTCGGTTTTTGTTGAATCTAATGGGGGTCCTCTGTGCTTCCTGGATTTTGATGTCTGTGTCTTTTGCCAGATTAGGAAAGTTTTCTGCTATTATTTGCTCACATAAACCTTCTTCCCCTATTTCTCTCTCTTTCTCTTCTGGGTCCCCTATGATTGTGATGTTGCTCTTTTCTAATAAGTCACTGATTTCTCTAATTCTTAAATTGTGCTCTTTTGCCTTAATCCCCCTCTTTTTTTTTTACTGCTTCATTATTCTCCATAAGTTTGTCCTCTATATCGCTGATTCTCTGTTCTGCCTTATCCATCCTTGCCACTGTGGCATCCATCCGTGATTGCAGCTCAGTTATAGCATTTTCATTTTCATTCTGGCTATTTTTTACATCTTTTATATCTGCAGAAAGGGATTCTAATCTATTTTTGACTCCAGCTAGTATTCTTATTATCATGATTCTAAATTCTGTTTCAGACATCTTGCTTGTGTCTGTGTTGGTTAAATCCCTGGCTGTTGTTCTTCGTGCTCCTTCTTTTGGGGTGAATTCCTTCATTTTGTCATTTTGAAGAGAGAAAAGTAATTAATGAGGTATAAAAATTGAAATAAAAAAATTAAAATTAAAAGAATGTTAACATTAAAAATTAAACACACACACACACACACACACACACACACACAAATCGAATAGATTATGCTAGATCCTTGGCGTGTTTTGGTCTGGGTGTTGAAAGTGGTTTGACAGATTGGAGGAAAAAAAGTGGGCGGGGGGGGTAAAAAAAAGGAAATAGTTTGAGAATTTGAAAAAAATGAATACACTGAAGTAGACTACAATAAGATGATAGGGGTAAAATCGAATTTGAAAAAGTATACACAAAAGTAAAGAATATAGTAGAAAAATATTAAAGAAAATATTTTCAATAAAAATTAAAAATAAGTATGAAGCTTTTCTTTTTCTGTATTTAAGAAAAAAGAAAAGAAACAAAAAATAGAAAAAAGGAAATCGTTCGAAAATTTGAAAAAGTGAATACACTCTAGCAGACTAAAATAAAATGATGGAAGTAAAATAGAATTTGGAAATATTTACATAAAACAAAAATATAGTAAAAAAATTAAATAAAAATATTTTAATAGAAATTGAAAGTAAAATGAAGTTTTTCTCTTTCTGCATTCAAGATAAAGAAACAAAAGAGAAAAAAAGAAAAAGAAAAAAAGGATATTGTTTGAAAATTTGAAAAGGTGAATACACTGAAGTAGACTAAAAGAAAATGATGGAAGTAAAATAGAATTTGAAAAAAATATATAAAAGTAAAAAATATAGTAATAAAAATAAAGAAAAATATTTTCAATAAAATTTAAATTAAAGATTAATTTTTCTCTTTCTGTATTCAAGAAAAAGAAAAGTGCAAAAGAGAAAAAGAAAAAAAAAGTTAATTGAATAGATGAAGCTAATAACAGATTGAAGTAGCACTGAAATTGCTTCATTTTCCCCTAGAAGTCAGTCTGTGTATCGCATTATAGTCCATAAACTAAACTAGCGGTGAGACTGTGTTCTTGAGAGCGAAGTTGGCCCATTTGGGTGGGGCTAAGTGTAATAGCTCTGCTTTCCACTAGATGGCGCTGCTAGCCTACTGGGGTTGAGTGTTGCGGTGCTAGTAGGTCATCTGCGCATGTGCGGGAGCGATGAAACTAGGGTCACCCAGCTACCCAGTCTGTTCTCCAGAATCAGCAATCGCGCACCCGTCCTCTATCTTCAGCTTTTGTCTACTCCCCACTTTTTCACTGTCTGTGACCAAGCCCCAGGCAGTACCTCTGTCCCAAGTTTTGTCTCAGATGCCTCTGTTTTCCCCGGCCCCTTACTTCTGAAGGACTGCGGCTTTGACCCGCTCCGCCCCTCTGCGGGAGGGTCTCACCGAGCAATGGCCGAAAGAGTAATGCCCAAATGCCGCTGCACCCAGGAACGCCTGCTGGACCCTGCTGCTGCTGGTGACCCAAGACTGCGGCCAGGTGCCAGCCCGCCCCAGAAAAAGTTCGCGGGATAGTGTAGCAGCAGCGTTTCAGGGTTATGGAAAATCACCACACATATCTGGCACCAGGCTTCACCCTTAAGGACCTTGTTCCAGCACCAGCGAATGTGGCCGTTTTCTGGGGTCTGTTGGGACCAGATGGCTTCAACAGTCTCTACCAAATGTCCTTCCAGCAGAGGAACTGCTTTTCCCCATGTGGCCCAAGGACTTCCCGGACCCCACTCTGTTCCTGGGGATTCACCCTTCTCGCCAGAGCACTGCCAGGTATGGAGCTGCGGAGCTGCAGCCTTTGCGATCCCCTTGTTTACACTCTTAGTGGAATTTAAACCCTCTCCTTTCTCCTTTCTCCCTTTTTAGTTTAGTCCCTGTGGCTGTTTCCAATTTTCCACTTTCTCTCTAGCTGCTTTTGGGGAGGGTGCTTTTCCAGTATTCTACCCGCCTCCCCAGTCTCTGTCCTCTCTCCGCCCGCAAAAGCAGTTCCCTACCTTCCATAGCTTCTTGCTCCCCAATTTCACTTCTCCGCGCCGTGTACCTGCTGAATCTGTGGTTCAG
Organism: Neofelis nebulosa; assembly: GCF_028018385.1. Lineage (NCBI taxonomy): Eukaryota > Metazoa > Chordata > Mammalia > Carnivora > Felidae > Neofelis > Neofelis nebulosa. The sequence goes on along the minus strand of NC_080783.1, from coordinate 76,728,753 downwards.
GTTGCGTAGATTGTTGTGTTAATCCTCCAATCAGGTTTCTAGGTGTGCAGGATGGTTTAGTGTTGGTCTAGTTGTATTTCATGGACACGAGACACACAAAAAACTTCCATGCTGTTCTGCCATCTTGGCTCCTCTGCATGCCCCCACTTTTAAAATCTCTTTCTATACCAAGAATATTGAATTATTTTCCTGGCAAAAATACTTGCCTCTCACCTACCACTCAGTCATGTTAGTCAACCATATGTGTTAAATGAATCACTGAATGTTTTATAATTAATAGGTCAGACAGAGTCTCTATTATTGCACATAGAATATTATATTAGCGTATGCTTTCATTAGTGCCATAAAATAATCCACTGTTACAATTTGTTTTTAAACACAAAATGATATGAACTGATCTATAAATTTTTCAGAATTCTCAAGTAGTTTAGGCACAAGTGAAATAAGTTGAGAGACATTTAACCAGGCAATGCATATGATTTGGGTTCAAATGGATGATTTAATTACTGACATATTCCCAGGAGATAAAACACGTGGCTTTCCAAAAATAAATATTCAAATAAATTTTTGCCTAATATAATTTTTAAAAGTCTTTTCTGGGAAAAAAAAAAAAGAAGTCTGCCCTGAGATCAGTATACTTAAGCTAAAATTATACCTTATAACATTTTACTTCTAAATAGGATTTTTTTTGAAAAGCATTGAAAAGAATGATAATTTTAACATAAGGCTAATAATCATAAAAACAGCAATAGGGGCACATGGGTGGTTCAGTCGGTTAAATGCCTGACTCTTGATCTTGGCTAAGGTCCTGATCTCATGGTTTGTGGGTTTGAGCCCCATATCAGGCTCTGTGCTGACAGCATGCAGCCTGCTTGGGATTCTCACTCTCTCCCTCTCTCTCTCTCTCTGCCTCTCCCCAACTTGTTCTCTATCACTCTGTCAAAAAAAAATAAACATTAAAAAAAAACAGCAATAGATTTTCTTCCTTTTTTAAAGCTAAATATCATTCAATTTTACATACACACCACATTTTCTTCATTCATTCTTCTGAGAGATGGACATTTAAGTTGTTTCTCTGTCTTAGCTATTGTGAATAACTGCAATGAACGTGGCATTGCACATACTTCTTCATGATTCCAAGTTCAAGGTTTTTGGATATATATCCAGATTGTTGGATCATATGGTAGTTCTATTTTCAATTTTTTTGCAGAACCTCCAAACTGTTTTCTAAAGTGGCTGCACCATTTCACCTTGCCACCAAGAGTTCCAATTTCTCCACATCCTCACCAACATTTGTTATCTTCTGTTTTTATGATAACAACCATCTTAACAGATGTGAGGTAATATCTTACTGAGATTTTGATGTACGTTTCACTGATGAAGAGTGATGTTGAGCCTCTTTTCATATATCTGTTGACCATGTGTACGTCTTCCTTGGAAAAATGCCTACTTAAGTCCTTTGTCATTTATTAATTGGATTATTTGTTTTTAGTGTTTTTCTTTTCTAGTGAGGTAGTGAAGACGCTTATATATTTTGGCTGTTAACCCCTTACCAGAATATAGTTTTCAAAATTTTCTCACAGGCTGTAGGTTGCCTTTTCACTTTGTTAATTGCTTCGTTTCCTTTGTAGGAGCTTTTTAATTTGATGTAGTCACACTAGTATATTTTTTGCTTTTGTTATCTGTGCTTTTAGTGCCGTATCTAAGAAACCATTGCCTAAACCAAGGTCAGGAACACTTCCCCTTTGTGCTGTTTTATTTTTTTTCTAGGAATTTTACAGTTTCAGGTCTTAATCTATTAGGCCTTTATGAGTTTTGTATAGTATAATAATGTAAGATAAGAGTCTAATTTCATTTCTTTTGAATGTGAATATCATTTACATTATTAAACCTTAAAAAAGAAAATCCTGTGACAACATGGATGAACCTTGAGGAAATTATGCTAAGTGAAATAAGCCGGTCACATGCATATTTTTAGTGAATAATAGCATTTATATTAGGTATATGAAATAGATAAATACACAGAATCAGTAAGTAGAATGGTGGTTGCCAGGGGCTATGAGAAGAGGCAAAGGGGGGTTTCTATTTGTTAGGTATAAAGTTTCAGTTATGCATGATAATTAAGTGCTAGACATCTGCTGTATGACGTTGTGCCTCTTGTTAACAATATGGTGTTATATACATACAATTTTGTTAAAAGGATAGATCTCGGGTTAAGCGTTATTACCAAAAAAAGAAAATGAAAAAACCTAAGAAGCTACTATTCACTGCCTACATGCTGTGGCACAGTGTTCAGAACTTTAAATATTGTTATCATCTCATTAATAGTGATAATAGTTGTGTAAAGAAGTTTTGAGTTGCTCCATTGTAACTCTGAGAAAATTAAAGTTTAAAGATGGTCAGAAATTTTCCTAAAGTCATTGATCATATAAAAGGCAATAGTAAGATTATGAACACAGGCCAATAGATTTTTGAATCCATATGATTGGCCACAGACTACCTTCCACTTTGCATCCTCTGTCTTTAAACCATCCACCAAGCCTTAAAAAAAAGTGGATAGGTAGCAATTTCGTTTTAAATTTAATTTTAAATTCGTTTATTGCTATTCTAAAACACTTTATCCTTGGGTGTGGCCACCATAAATTCTGTTATTTACTAAATCAGGAAAAATAAAAATTACTTTTAAATTTCATTAATTTTTGTAATTAATTTAAAAAGAAGTAAAATTCCTAATGACTTCTATAATATAACAAACACACATCAATTGTGCATGTCTATAATTATTATTTAGAATTCACACACAAAAGGAAATTTTTATAACAGAATATATTCTCAGTTTATTAACTGATAATAAACCAACATTAAGTTGTTAATGTTATTTGCCTTACCTCTTTGGCAAATCTGTATAATTGCTAACTTTTGAACAAACAATAGTAAAAACTTAATCGCATAAAAAATTTTTAGAACATCCAGAAATTTACACACCATAGTCATCTATTTAAACTTCAAGCTGAATTAATAACATTTACCCAAAAAGTACATACTAACTTCTTTATTCAGACTTTTTCAGAATTCATGATCTGTCCCAGCAAATAATAGCACAGCTGAGCCCCAGTTATATTAGCCCATAGCTCTTTACTGTCAATCCATAATCCAAGATATGTTGTTTTCCATACATCTCTGCTATATAGAATAAAAAATATGCTGTCATATATTGAATTTAATATATTTTAGTAATGTTTTTTCTCTGTGTGTCATAATTTATCTATATAAAATTTTTTATAGTTCATAGTAATTTAGAGTAGTCTAGGAGAACAATGTAATATTTTAAAAATATAATATAAGGCTTAGAAAAGGAAGGAAGCTCAAGAAACCCTTGGACTAAGCCCAGTGATTTCAAGGAGGTAAAGTATTAATAATAATGAAATAAACATTTATAGAATGCTTACTACCTCCCAGACACTGTCATGGCACCATACATTTATTATCTCTCTTAATCCTCAAAAACACTATATGAGGAAGCACTTTGTTATTTTTCTCATTTTGCAGGATAGAGACTTGAGGCATCAAAAGGAGAAATAACTTGGCCAAAATCACCCAGCTAATAAATGTTTAAGCCTGAACTTCAACCTGGATTCTGCCCACTAAACTCTGTGCTAAACTTCTTCATAAATCTATGTGTTTTTAGAGTCTACTTCAGTTTGCTAAACTTGTTATGTGCTTTACCTTATTTTAAAGTACCATTTTAGGGGCTCCTGGGTGGCTCCGTCGGTTAAGCGTCTGACTTCAGCTCAGGTCCTGATCTTGCAGTTCTTGAGTTCAAGCCCTGTGTCGGACTCTGTGCTGACAGCTCAGAGCCTGGAGCCTGCTTCAGATTCTGTGCCTCCCTCTCTCTCTCTGCTCCTCCCCCCACTCATGCTCTGTCTCTCCCTCAAAAATGAACCAACATTAAAAAACAAACAAACATCATTTTATTATTATTTGAAATAAATATTGTGCATATTTATTTGAGATCACGGTGGATGAGAAAGTCAATACATTGACTAAGAGAAACAGCAAATAAAGGAAAGAATAGAGACATGTGTTGAACTGCCTGATTCCAGGGTCTGCGGACTGAATATTTGTGTTTGCACAAAATTCATATGTTGCAATTCTAAGTCCAAGGTGATGGGTTTAGGAGGTGAGGCTTTTGGGAGATGATTAGGTCAGATGGACAAATAGGCATCAGAGAACTCCCTTACTACTTGCACCATGTGGGAACATAATGAGAAGGCACCGTCTATGAACCAGAAAGCAGAACTTCGCCAAACACTAGACCTGCATGCACCATGACTTTGGACTGCCTAGCCTTCAGAGCTATGAGACATAAATGTGTCAACCCACAACTAACATCATCGTTAATGGGGAAAACTGACCCTGGAATGTCCACTCTCACCACATTTATTCAACATCGTAAATGTGGAAGGACTAGTCACAGCAATCAGACAACAAAAAGAAATAAAAAGCATCCAAACTGGTAAGGAAGAAATAAAACTTTCAGTATTTGCAAATGACATGATACTATATGTAGAAAACACAAAAGACTCCACACACACACACACACACACACACACACACACTGCTATAACTGCTAAACAAATTCAGTAAAGTCACAGGATATAAAATCAACGTACAGAAGTTTGTTGCATTTCTATACACCAGCAATGAAGGAGCAGAAAGAGCATTTATAAAAAAAATTTCATTTATGATTGTATGAAAAATAATAAGATACCTAGGAATAAACCTAAACAAAGAGATTAAAGACTTGTATTCTGAAAAATATAAAGCACTTATGAAAGAAATTGAAGATAACACAAAGAAATGGAAAGACATTCCATGCTCATGGATTGGAAGGACAGATATTGCTAAAATATTTATACTACCCAAAACAATCTACAGATTGAATGCAATCCCCATCAAAGTGTCAACAGCTTATTTCACAGAACTAGAAAAAAGTACTAAAGTTTTTATGGAATCACAAAAGTTCGTGAATAGCCAAAGCAATCTTGAAAAAGAAAATCAAAGCTAGAGGAATCACAGTCCCAGGTATCAACAGATACTGCAAAGCTGGAGTAATCAAAACAGTATTGTACTGGCAGAAAAATAGACACATGGATCAATAGAATAGAATAGAAAAATAAACCCACAACTATATGGTCAATTAATCTTCAACAAAGCAGGAAAGAATATTCAGTGGGAAAAGGTTAGTCTCTTCAACAAATGGTGTTGGGAAAATTGGACAGTGACATGCAATAGAAAGAAACTGGACCACTTACATCATACACAAAAATAAATTCAAAATTGATTAAAGACCTAAATGTGAGACCTTAAACCATAAAAATAGAAGAGAATACATGCAGAAAATTCTCTGCTCGTCAGCCATGGAACTTTTTTTTTTAGATAGGTCTCCTGAGGCAAGGGAAACAAATAGAAAAATGAACTATTGGAACTACATCAAAATAAAAAGCTTCTGCACAGCAAAGGAAATAATCACCAAAATTTAAAGGCAATCTACAGAATGAGGGGCGCCTGGGTGGCGCAGTCGGTTAAGCGTCCGACTTCAGCCAGGTCACGATCTCGCGGTCTGTGAGTTCGAGCCCCGCGTCAGGCTCTGGGCTGATGGCTCGGAGCCTGGAGCCTGTTTCCGATTCTGTGTCTCCCTCTCTCTCTGCCCCTCCCCCGTTCATGCTCTGTCTCTCTCTGTCCCAAAAATAAATAAAAAACGTTGAAAAAAAAAAAAATTTAAAGGCAATCTACAGAATGAGAGAAGATATTTTCAAATGATATATCTGATAAAAGGTTAGTATCCAAAATATATAAAGAACTTATAAAACTCAACACCCAAAAAACAGTCCAATTAAAAAATGGGAAGAAGACATGCATAGACATTTCTCCATAGAAGACATCCAGATGGCCAACAGACACATGAAAAGATGCTCAATGCCCCTCATCATCAGGAAAATGTTAATCAAAACTACAATAAGATATCACCTCACACCTGTCAAAATGGGTAAAATAAAAAACACAAGAAACAACAACTGTTGGTGAAGATATGGAGAAAAAGGAACACTTGTGCAACTATTCGTGGGAATGCAAACTGGTGTAGCCACTCTGGAAAACAGTATGGAGAACTACTCTACAGATCCAACAATCACACTACCTGGTATTTACCCAAAGAATACAAAAACACTAATTAAAAGGGATATATGTACTCCAATATTTATAGCAGTGTTATTTACAATAGCCAAGATAAGGAAACAGCCCAAGTGTCCATGGATTGATGGATGGATAAAGAAGATGTGAGATAGATAGATAGATAGATAGATAGACAGATAGATAGATAGATATAGATATATAAAATGGGTATTATTCAGGCATAAAAAGGAATTAAATCTTGTCATTTGCAAAGATATGGATGGAACTAGAGAGTATAATGCCAAGCAAAATAAGTCAGTCAGAGAAGGACAAATGCCATATGATTTAACTCATATGTGGAATTTAAGACACAAAATAAATAAGCAAAGGGAAAAAAAGAGAGAGAAAAAAAGAAATAGACTCTTGGCTATATAGAACATCTGATGGTTACTAGAAGGGAAGTAAGTGGGGGATGGGTGAACAGATGATGGGGATTAAGGAGTGCACTTGTCATAATGAGCACTGGGTGATGTATACACCTAAAACTAATATGACACTGTATATTAACTACCTGAAATTAAAATAGTAAATTTGAATGAATATATATCTATATCTATCTATCTATCTATCTATCTATATATAGATATATACACACTTGTGTTGTTTGTAAGTTACCTACAGTATGATATTTTGCTACATAGTCCAAACACACTAAGACATTGGACTATGAGGGAATAAAAATACAGGGAATAAATTTACAATTTACAATAACCGGGTTTAAAAATTATTGAAATAAAAAGTCATTCTCTATTTTAAAATAAATTTTGTTTTAACATATCAATCATTATATTTAGAAGTGCGCCATAGTTTTAAAAGTGGCACTTTCTATAGAAGCATAAAGAGGCAAAGAAAAATGGTAAGATCAAAAGATAGTGAAGATTCAGCATTTAGACTCCTGTTAATCTACTGAAAATCATGTTGCATTGTTTCAAGATTTTGCATAAAATGTTCTAGAGTCAAACAAAAAACAAACTAAGTAAAAAAAAGTATTTTTATTTTCTTTTAAATTGTTTATGAATAAAAGATACAATGTCCTCTGTTGCTACATTCCTGACATAAATACTGTCACTAACAGCAAGGTCTATTAAACTCTAGATAAGAAAAAAGGAATTCACATGAAGCTGTATGTGAATATAGTAGTTTGATGGAACAGAAATTTTATATTGAATTCACAATTCTCTTTTTTTTTAAGCTTTCTTTGAGGAGAAAAAAAGCATGATTTATATTTGGCCTTGTGTCTTCTCTTGTTCCCATAGTTATCTGGTTCTTCAACAATTCTCTCCTTTAGAACATTTTCTAAAGGGTATGTTCAAACCAATCAATATAATTATATCCAGAAATTCTAATTTGGTTGAGTGATATTTTGAATTGGGGCTCGTGGGTGGCTCAGTCGGTTGAGCGTCCAACTTTGGCTCAGGTCATGATCTCGCGGTCTGTGAGTTCAAGCCCCGTGTCGGGCTCTGTGCTGACAGCTCGGAGCCTGGAGCCTGCTTCAGAGTCTGTGCCTCCCTCTCTCTCTGCCCTAACCCACTCACATTCTGTCTCTGTCTCTCTCAAAAGTAAATAAACATAAAAAAAAATTTAAAAAGTGATGTTTTGAATACTTATTTTTAAAAAACAAATTCATTTGTTTCATAATATTCCTCTTTTTAGCATTTTTTAACTTTGCATTTTTAATGTGTGTGCACAGTCTGATTGGCATCTAAAATGCCTGCTTTTATTCTGTTATATTTGTAACCACAACATTCCCCCAAATATCTCAGTTTTATAAAATTTGTGACTAGGAACTTCTGAAAAACACAGAGGTCAAACTTGTGATTAAGATGTAAGTTGGGGTGCCTGGGTGGCTCAGTTGGTTAAGCATCCAGACTCTTGATCTCGGCTCAGGTCAGGATCTTGCAGTTGGTGAGATTGAGCCCTGTATCATGGCACTGTGCTGACAACACACAGCGTGCTTGGAATTGTCTCTCTCTCTCTCTCTCTCTCTCTCTCTCTCTCTCTCTCTCCCCTCTCTCTCTCTCCCTCTCTCTCTCTCTCTCCCTGTCTCTCTCTCTCTCCCTCTCATTCTGGCTCTATCTCTCTCTCAAAATTAATAATAAAACATTTAATTTAAAAAAAAGATATAAGATAGTTTGAGGCAACTCTGTTGTATGATACACACAGAGATGACAAAGAGAACATTGGAAACATTTAACTTTACTCACATAAAAAGCTAAATATCAGCATGCACCTGAAACTGAATGAATTGTTTCACACAAATGAGCCATGGGGAGTGCTGATACTGCAGAACTGCTTGGCTCTATGTCCAGTGAGAAACAGAGGTGCCCAGAAGTTCAGTTCCTGAAGGATAAAGTAGACCAAAAAGTTGGTCCTTTGTAGGGTAGAAGGCCAAAGTCAGACTGAAAGGAAAGCATATCTCCTAAAAAAAAAAAAAAAAAAAAAAGGTCTGAGAAGGACTCATGAAAGGAAGAAAAGCAGTGGCCAGCCATTTTGGGGGGCACTGGCCTGTAAGAGGGCATGGCATCAGAAGAAAAAGTATACATATAAATAAGCAATCAATAACTAAATGTGTAATGTGCCTTGTTGCTGTTTCCAAATTCCCACATTCACAGATATAAAGAAGGCCCAAATCATCGATACAAAATGTAGATCTGTCATGCAGTCCCCCCAAAAATGCTAGAGACAGCACAACCCACTTGAAAAGTTAGGGGTGGAAATGGTTGGATTCAGCAATAAGGGGAGCCTTCCTCAAAAAATATCTAGCAAGCAAAAATCTCCAATGACCCAAAGAAACAACAAAGAAAACAATTTAATCTAAATGAATTTAAATAGTCTGAAAAAAATACCTTAAACAAACATGTTTAGAATGCTTACAGAATAAATAGATACTACACATAAAAATGAAAAAGACAATAAGAGAGTATTGTGACCAACTTTATGATTACACATTTGATGACTTAGGTGAACGACACCAAAGTCTTTAAGTCACAAACTACCGATGGTCACTCAGAGGAAATAGATGAAATCAAGCACATGTCCCTGCAAACACATATGCATGCAAATGCTCACAGTGACTCTGTGATCACCAAAACTTAGAACAACATTTGTCTGTCACCTGGTTAATGGATTACTTAAGTGTGGCATGTTTATACAATAGAATATAATTCTGCAATGAAGAAACAAAATACTGATATAGGTAGCAAAGTGGGTGAATCTCAAATGCATTATGCCAAGTGATAAAGCCAAATTCATATACTACATCCAATTCAACTTATATGACATTCTAGAAAAGCAAAATCAAAGGACAGAAAATACATCAGTGGTTCTCAGGGGGTGGTAATGGTGACAATGGATTGATTACAGAAGGGCACAGGGACATTTCTGGAGTGATGAGAATGTTCTAGATCTTGATTGCAATGGTGGTTACACAATTGCCTAATTGTTCTGGTTAGGACTTCTGGATTGCAATGGTGAAAGCAGTCATTCTTATTTCGTTTCTGATCTTGAGGAGAAAGCTTTTAATCTTTCACCATTGAATATGATGGTGGCTGTGGGTTTTGGTAAATTGCTTTAAGTAAATTGTCTTCTATTTCTAGTTTACTGAGTTTTTTTTTTTTTATCATAAAAGAGTGTTGAATATTGCCAAATTCTTTTTACATCTATTGAACTGATCCTATGTGATCCTTCTTTCTTTCATTCTATCAGTGTGATGCATAGCACTGATTTCTTATGTTGAACCCATCTTGCACATCTGAAATAAATGCCACTTGGTCATAATAATATTATTATTTCAGTGTGCTGTTTGATTTAATTTGTTGGAGAGAGAGACAGAATCCCAAGCAGGCTCCACACCGTCAGCACAGAGCCCCATGCAGGCTCGACTCCGTGAACTGTGCGATTATTACCTGAGTGAAATCAAGAGTCAGAGCTTAACCGACTGAGTCACCCAGACGTCCCTCAATAATAATTCTTCTTCTTCTTCTTCTTCTTCTTCTTCTTCTTCTTCTTCTTCTTCTTCTTCTTCTTCTTCTTCTTCTTCTTCTTCTTCTTCTCCTTCTTCTTCTTCTCCTCCTTCTCCTCCTCCTCCTCCTCCTCCTCCTCCTCCTCCTCCTCCTCCTCCTCCTTCTTTAAATATAATTTGTTGTCAAGTTGGCACAGTGTGTTCTGGTTTGGGAGGTAGCTTCCGGTGATTCATCACTTACATACAATACCCAGTGCTCATCCCAACAAGTGCCCCCCTCAATTCTTTAAATGTTTGGTAGAATTTACCAGTGAAGCTATCTGGTCCTGGAATTTCTTTATTTTTGCTTTTCTTTTTAATTCAACAGTTTATTATAATGTTTCTAGGAATGGATCTCTTGGACTATATTCTGTTTCTTCATTGTGATTCTTGGCTATATGGATTCATGTCTTCATCAAATGTAGGAAGTTTTGAGTTATTAGTTTTACTACATGTTTTTTCTGCCCATTTCTCAATCTCCTCTCCTTTCGAGACTTTCACACTATGTATTTTTCTATTGTTGATGGTGTCCCTCACGTCCCTTAGATTCTGTTCATTTTTCCTCATCCTTTTTTTCTCATCAGTCCTCAGACTGGATCATTTCCAATGCATTATCTTGAATTTCACTGATTTTTTTTTATTTCTGGATGCTAAATTCTGACATTGAATTTCTATAATGAATTTTTCATTTCAGTATTTGAGTAAAAGAAGATGGACACAAAAGAATATATACTTCATGGTTCTTTTCTTTTTAGCTAAAGCTTTTAAATGGGCAAAACTAATGAGGGGTTTTCCTCTAAGATAATAAATTTTTTTAACATTTATTTTATTGACAGACAGAGAGGCACAGAATGTGAGCAGGGGAGAGGCAGAGAGAGGGGGACACCCAGAATCCAAAGCAGGCTCCAGGCTCTGAGCTGTCAGTACAGAGCCCTATGCGGGGCTCAAACTCACAAACCATGAGATCATGACCTGAGCTGAAGTCAGACATTTAACCGACTGAGCCATCCAGGCACACCAGTCTCCTGAGATAATAAAATACAACAACTAAACAACAGTAAGGCAAGATTTTCTTTTCTTAACATAAAAGTCAGGAGGGTGATAACTTTTATGGGGCAGAAATGAGCTTATTATAAGGAAGCCAAATATTCTGAAGTGCCAGCAATACTATATTTCTCCATTTTGATGGTAATTATGTGACCACTCACTGTATATTAAGAAATTAAATTGCACATTTCTACTTCATGGGTCTTTTAACACACACATTGTACTTCAAAACTCTAAAAAAAATATGTTAGAAATTTTATCGCTAAGAACTGTGGATGATTTTTCCCATATACATAGTTGAAGGACAAACAAATATATTAGCTCAAATGTGAAAAGTGGGAAAATGTTATTCAGCATGAATGAGGATAGTGAAATTAAATGAGGTGCTTGACTCCTCTCAAAACATGTTAAATAAATTCATATTTAGCTTCAGAAATCACTGTCCTTTCAGTCTCACTGAGTTGATTTTTAAAGACAGATGAGCTATGAACAGCTGGTCCATTTTCCTTTGTATAGATTTTTCACTAGAAAGATCTTCATTTCCATTACATCAGTTAATAGACTACCATATCAGACACTGATGCTCACTTTCCTCTCTTGATAACATTTCTGTGATTTACATTTCCTTTTATTGAAGTTTATTATTCATGAACTGTGGTTTCTTCCAAAGCTGATTCTCATCAAACATGACCTTTCATGTTTTTCTGTTGTAATGTAATACAACTTACTTGGTGGATGATTAAAGTTCATGTCAATCACAAATCTACTCACCATATCTATTTTATGCAGTCATCAATGAGGAGACACATATTTCATTTTAAATATAAAGTAATCTGTCTCGTGTATTCAAGGAAAGATGTCATTCTCTGTCTTTTTTGCAATGCTTTTCTTTTTTCATTTTTTTTTAAATTTGAGACTACAGATGGTGACTATCTACAGTTCCAGGTCTGTGGTGGTTTTTGAGCCAATTATGCCATAAGCAAGAAGAGTAAAAGGAGCCCTATGTCCATCAGGCCTGACATAAGTTCCCCAAATACATATCTTGGTAGCAATCATGACTGTTTTTCTTTAACTTTAGAAACAATCCATGAATTTTAGCACTTGTTGAGAATGGATGATTCAAGTTTCAACAAGTCATGTTCGTATCAGTCTTAAATCTCCTTTACAGTATAATAAGTCACTCTGCCTAGTCCCATCAGAAACTGGTCACTCTGAATCATGTTCCCTGATTAGGACCATGGAATCTGCCCAGCTACTGTCAATATTTAAAAAGGCTGAGTTGGGGCACCTGGTTAAGTGTCCCATGTCAAACGCTCAGGTCATGATCTCACGGTTCATGAGTTCCAGCCCCACATCCAGCTACAGCCCCCCATCTGGTTCTCCGCTCTCAGCATGGAACCTGCCTCAGATCTTCTGTATCCCTCTTTCTTTGTCCCTCCCTGCCTTCAAAAATAAATTTAAAAATTTAAAAATATATTTTAAAAAAGGCTGAGTCATGGGGCGCCTGGGTGGCTCAGTCCATTATGCATGGGACTCTTGGTTTCGACTCAGGGCATGATCTCACCACAGGTGGTGAGATGAAGGCTGACCTTGGGCTCCGTGCTGGGAGTGGAGCCTGTGCTTATGACTCTCTCTCCCCCCACCCCTCTCCCAATCATTTTCTCTCTCTCTCTCAATAAATTAATTAAATTAAATTAAATTAAATTAAATTAAATTAAATTAAAAGACCAAGTCATATTGTCCCTATATTCCATTCTCTTCTGGAAGCCCTGCTGTTTATAACCAGTCTCTCAAGAATGATCACCTTTTACTCAACTCTCAACAATCATTGGCTATTTAAATATTCCACCATTCTGTTCCATCTCTGATGTTGTACCAGTTACTGCTGAATATTGCCAGACTAATGCCTATGTTTACCAAATTATTTGGACACTAGCTCAATCTGTGCAGCTCCTTTACTTTAGGGTATTAACTGAAACCCAGATAGTTCTTCTCATCTCTCATTCTACCCTAGTGAGTGCAGCTCTGAACTATGTTGTATTACTTCAATTTAATGGAAGCCCAATACAAAAAGGACCTCCAAAATGTCAAAAAAATACAACAAATGTTGAAAATTGAGGAAAACAATTTAAAAATGGACATGAGAAAAAAAATAAATTCAACGGTATGGATCTATGTAGCCAAAGACATAACCTGGATTAGTTTACATATATAAATTCTTCATGAAATCCCATATGGTCAAATTGGCAAATCCTTCTAGGTAGGCCAATATTGAATATGGAATTTCCAATTCTATACACAAAACTTTTGGGGAAAAAATACATACACTTATTTCTTTTCTTTGATGTAAATTTTTTCTTAAGTTGTCTTTTCAGTTTTTTAAATATTTAAAGTCTAATATTAAAAGTAAGATGATTCAAAAAAATCTATTAAATCTAGGTGGCATTAAAATTCAAAGTGAAGTAATATTGTATCATATAATTCATATAATTATAGTAGACATTCTCATAGATGAAATATAAGAAATTCAATGGATGGATTCCCATTTTAGTTCTATGACTTGCTACACATACTCATATTTACTAATTGGATTGTATACCTTTGTCTATAGACTATATTTGATGTCTGCCATTTAAAGTTCACAATTAAGTGAAAACCATCTGTAATAGAATTTATCAGGTGAAGAAAAATATAAGTGAAAAGATAGGCTTCTAGTTCATGGTATAAAGCTTCAGGTTAAGGATAAAATTCAATGATTGGTCTCACAGAGCTAACACCTAGCATATTAGATATCAGTTTAGGGCAGCAAAGTAATTCCAAATCCAAATATGCATTGAAATAGTTTCTGCACTTTTAGGATCATCTCAACTTGTCAAGCAATGACTGTCTGCCAGCAACGTGTTTTAAACTTGCAAACATAAATAAGTAGGCAAATTAAGTATGCACTTAAATAAATAATAGATAAGGCTTTCCATTAACATATGAAGGGGTTGCTGACTTATTTGTTTTACTAACAAAACTGTACCCAAAAATAAAATTCTTCTCATAGTCTTCATCCTATGTGATGTTATTTTGACCCTGCCTTTACAATATGCATAGAGATTAGTATTACGTTATGTTTAAACTTTTTATATACAAGTTATATATGGAGACATTTTTAAAGCAGCAGATTACAGATGTCTATTTGAAGGCATATAGTGGAAATTTTCCAGGAAAAATCTTGACAGGAGATTTAATCTAGGGAGTGGTTAGTATGTAATGGAACCCTGCAAACTATGTAGGAATCCAAAGGACAGATGGCTGGTGAATGAGGGTGCACTTTCTCCAAACAGTAAGAATTGAAAACCAAAGGCCACATGCTAATGTAAATAACGATATTAAAACTGTGAAGACTTACATGGAAATAATTTAAATGTCTTGAGAGCCTGGAATTTTCCATTACTTATGGCAATAAATGCTCTCTCTCTTAAATATGCACACTAGTTAGTGGTAAAATTTGCTGGGAAAAATTTTGCCACACAACAAGTTCTATCTGTGGGTTATTTTCCCTTGGTATGTTGTTTTATTCTGAACATTTTCACATAGAATCTTGCTTCTATCATAAAATTCAAATGATTAAAATCAAATGGTTTTTCTCCCCTAAAATAGCACTGCACTGACTCCTTTGTTCAGTTTTCTACCCATTCAGTTTCAGCCCCTTGGAGTCAGTTTTACCTCTTTTTCATACTATCAATGTAGTCCTCAGCACCTTTTATTTTTCCTGCCCATCTCTCTTAATGACTTTCTCCTTCCATTTCTACTACTACCTTCCTTGTTTAGATGTATATTATGTAATTCCTGGATCTACAGTGAAAGCCTCCACCTGAACTTGCATAATCTAAGCTCTGCACTTTCCAATTCAGACTTCCCTTTCTGGTGTCATCGTTTTCCCTAGAAAATCTGTTTTAACTTTCCACCTGTGTTCATCTAGCAATGTTCTAGGATCCTTCAGCTCCCAGGCACATACTACCTTATCCATGATGACAGAGACCCACAATCTGAAGAGATCTTTTGATCCTCTAAAATGATAAGCACATACCAGTGGAACATTAATCTGCACTACCTTTTATACTTAGTTATGAACATGTCTCAACTTTCTTACAGATGAAGTTCCAGGATAGCTGAGACTATGACATACATTTTCTCATCTATCCTTAGTTCTTTGCATCATATCTATTATAATCAAATACTCACTTGAGTATGTTTTGAATAATTTAACAAATTATGAAAAATACATATTATTGACTTCCGGAAAAATTGGTGTGAAGGAAATAACAGGTGCGTTGGTGTCATAGGAAGGTGACATTATTAATTTTATGCAATGGATTTTATAGTTAACTAATAAAATGTACAGATGTAGGCAAAAAGAAATACTAAAGCTTTAAGAAAAACTTTTTCCTTTCTTTTCCTTTCCTTTCCTTTCCTTTCCTTTCCTTTCCTTTCCTTTCCTACCTTTTATAATAGCAGGGAACCTAGTCTATATAATTCAGATAAATGTGATTCATCTCTAGACATTCTTCTTTGGTGTGCATGTCATATAAATATAGCCTTCAACAAGAGGAGAGACCCTATCACATTTCTTGACTAATTAGTGATCATTAACCAACCTGGTATTTAATGTTTTAAGTGCTCCATTCTTTTTTCTGTGCTTTTGATGATTCATAGAATTTTCACCAGCTTTTAGTGTTTAATGTAAAGACAATTATAGTTAAAATTAAAGTACCCTGCAGGGAGCATTATACTAGTTTGTATTCCTTTATCCCCTTATATGTATATGCAACAGTATTTTATATAGCCATACTAAGATGGCCTTGATCTCTCTCTTCTCTATTTCTCCAACAACTGAAACCTGACTTCTACCATTATTTCATTGAAATCACTTTTTCTCAAGTTATCTATAATCTTCTAAGTATTAATTTCAGTGGTCATTTTTAATGCCTTTTTGTGTCCCAATTTGATGCTGGTGATTTAATGTCAACTTTTTCTAGTGCCTTCTACTTTTCTGACCACTGAATTTCACTCTCTTTTATGAACTACTCCTTCTTAGTTCAATTTTTAACTGTGACACTCTCTAGCTTTCTTAACGATACACTTGTGGTTTCAATTATATTGTAGAAGCTGATTACTCCCAAATATACATCAATTTACAAAAATATTCTTTCCTCTTCAGTCCTGCATTTCTGATTTTCTCTTGAACATTTCCACCTAGATGTCTCCAAAACCCCATAACACTTCATAATTCCAGAAGTTATTCCATCAGTTTTTACCAGAAAACATGAGAAATCATGTAATGTTCATGGAAAGATCGCTATTCTACATGCCTTGGGATAGATGACTGGAATTGTTATTTCCACTTCCTCAAATGCCAGTGCTTAAACACTATCCTAAACCTAACTTTCCTCAGTACCTACATCAATGTAGACAAAAATGTTTGTCAACTATACTTCTAAACAGCTCTCAAATCCATACCAACTGCTTAGTTCTAGGCTATATGATTTTTTTGCCTCGGTTATTTCAATATTCATCTCCTTTCTTGCCCTATTCCTTTTTCTTTTTCCAGTTCTTCACTCTGTAACCAGAGTGACATTTCTAAATTGAAATCTAGTCAGTCCTTTGCTTAAAATTTATTAATGGCTCCTCATCATCTTCAGTGTAAAATCCTAAGTGACCAATAAAGGATTCCATGATTCATATCCCCCAGTGACCTTTCTGTTTCTTGTGTCTGCCTTGGACCCTATGTACTAGCCAGGCTGAACTATCTTAAAATCCCTAATGAGTCCCTTATGTTTTTGTTCTGTTCTTTCTTTGCCATTTAAGTTCCTCTTGGCCTCTGCTTTCATACTGCCTCCACTTGAAAGGTTTCTACTCATCTGTCAAATACCAGCTCCAGAATAATCCTTCAAAAGTTCTCCTGAAATCTTGATATTTACATTATAATTAGCTCTTATTTCTACCTCAGTGAGATCTTATATCATATTGTGTTGCACTGCAGTTTGTTGTTTTAAAATTTATTTCCCATCACTCTCCTACAGGCTCCCAGGAATAGTGACCATTTCAGGAAAATTAGTAAAGTTCAGTTTTTGTTGAATAATATGACTGTCTAAATATAGGTTTGTTCCATTGATCTGTGGTCTGACTGGTGTGGAAAAAATAGTATGATTTGTCATTGGGCAGAGACATGCAATATGTTCATCCAATCATTTTATTTTCCTTCCATTCTCCAGATTCCTAACATCTAAGATTCCTAGTGTCTTTAAATTCAGTCTGCCCAGGGGCACCTGGGTGGCTCAGTCAGTTAAGTGTCTGACTCTTGATTTCAACTCAGGTCATCATTTCATGGTTTGTGCGATCCATGCTGACAGGGCAGAGCCTGCTTGGGAGTCCCTCTCTTCCTCTTTCCCTACCCCTTCCCCACTTTTTCTCTGTCAATCAAAATAAATAAATAAACTTTAAAAAAATAAATTAAATTTGTCCAATAGAATGTGGAGCATCAGCAATGTGACAGGACACCTGAAATCTCCTGGTTGGTCTGTAGCTTACTCTTTCTTTTCCTGTTAGCAACTGAATGCAGATTGTCAAATCAAGAATTCTGAGATCCTGGAAATGACACTGGATGCCTGTAGAACCAGAAAGTGAAAAAAAAAGGTTATTGCAAAGGTGCATCTAGAATCCAAAGGTGCATCTAGAACAGTCATTAATTTATACAAAATGTGTTGCTTGCAGACTATTGGTTTGCAGAGAGTTCAATATTGCTTTTGATTTCCTTTACCTCCTGAGCAAGAATGAAATAATTCAATCAAATCCAGGTATATTCATTGTACAATCATGTAACTTTGGGTGGAGCTCTGTGCTCAAAGAAGATGGATTTCAATGTATCTGTTTCTGCAGGCTTGGTTGTTTTGTTTTGTGTGTTCGTTTTACTTCTTTTTCTCTGGAATTCATTTCTGGTGACAGGCCTTCTTGGAATGTAAGTCTTATTCATCACTGGTAGTGAAAGAAATTTGGAAATCTCTCTAATATTGCCCCCTGTCCCCTAAAAAAATCAAGTAGAAGACAGGGGAAACTTAGAAGAAAGAAAGAATGGAGTGAATACTTAAAGTAGTCTATTATAAAGATATTTCCTTCCCACATTAGGTTCACTTTTTTATGCCAATAGGGTCATAAAGCATTCCAGAAAACTCCCAAAGCAATTCTCCATTTGCTGTGACTACAGACTGTAGGCTTCTGCTGGCTTTTGCAAAAGAAATCAGTGGTAGGCCCATGTGTGGTAGCTATTACTACAGAAGGCTGAAGGGTCTTGTAATAGAGTGATTCCACATGAAGAATCTATTTGGCACTTTTCCCTTATGAATCTGTGGAAGTAACACGCAGCTGGTCAGAGTCAGGAATCCTCAGTCTGGCTCAACATCTTCTAACATGATTAATGAGTACCTCAAAGCAAATTTGAATTATTCATGAATTTGTATTTTTTCGTATACTTAACTCTAAAGGCAAAATTTCTGAACAAGTCTAATTAGAAACAAGAAAGAAAAAGAATGCTAGCAACTCAGAACTCTATGTTCACACAGGTCTGAGAGAATTGACAACAGTGTACTTAATTTTCTTTTCCTTTCAAGTCACCACTGTTATAAGAAGGGCAGGTTAGGAATTAATACTATGGTTTGGGAAAATATGGAAAAGAAAACGTGGGTGTATTTTACATAACAGAACATGGAATATATATTTTATTAAAAGTCAGTAAGCTGAAACTGTAACGGGACCAAGGTTCACACAGAGTTGTGATACTGAGACTTTTCTTTCTGGGAAGCAACTTCATTTGTGCCGGCACGGGCTCTGTTGGGTTCATATCCGAAAACCTGAGCCCCGAGTGCACGGCAGTGCAGACCTTTATAAATTTTCTACTTCTTTGTCTCCCATACATGGTAACACACAGACATACAGTCTGATTGGGTGGTCTCATGTTCCAGGGTTGTGAGGGATGTCACGTACAGACATACAGAGTCATGAAGAATGTCACATATGCAGGTTGCCTTCTTTTATCTAGAGTTTTTTTTTATTTTTTATTTTTTCCTATCACCACATTCCTTAGGGAGGGGACTCTACCACAAAACCTGTGAATTAAATTAACATTTATGAGAAAAAAAAACCCAGAGGTTGTAAAATGAAGGTTTATCATTCATAAGGAAAATTCCTATTCTCACCTACCCTTCAAAAGGTATCAGGGTTACAAAAGCATCCTTTAGAAAATGGTGCCAACATAAACTATTTTGCACTGCATTGCTGAATTTCTGCTTTCCGGTTATCTCTACATATCTTGTAATGTTGTCCTTTTGGAAAACCTTCCCCACTTCCTTGTTCAATGCTCAGTTCTCCTCACCTGTGTACTACTCAAGGGCAATTCATCACTTGGCTTGGCTTTTCCTCTAGTGCGGCTACAATAAACTGACCCACGCCTCCAATTCTTTAGCTTAGACTCCTGGTGATTGGAATTCTGATAATCCACAAGAAATTCCTACACCCTTTATACAAAGCCAACATATACACATCTAATTTTTTTTAATAGTTTTTCTCGAAAATGGCATTTCTTCATACCTTTCTACTATAATATTTCCTGGCTCATAGTTATGGTAGAGAGAAAAAAAATCTGGATATGATGAAAAAAACCAGTAAATCCATGATTGAAAATAAAAGTTTTTTGAGCTTCGCATTTCTTAGCTTACATCCTTTCCATTCAACAGGTATATTTTTAGTAACTATCATTTGCCAAGCATAGTCTTAAGACAGGGGTGGGGGGGGGGTGGGGGGAGGAAAACAAGGCACAGTTTCCTGAGCTGAACTATTGCAAAAATAAATACATTGTAATGTGATCTTTGCAGCAGTAAAAGCATCTATGTGTCACAGAAAGAGCACGGAATTTAAACTAAGGCTTTCAGGGAGCTGTAATCATTAGGGAAGTATCACAAAAGTAGAGATTCTTGAGTAGAATTGTGAGGTCAGTGGGAGTGCCTAGATTTACATAAATTAGGAATTCCAGGGATAGCAGTAACATATGTCAATATCAGCATGTGGATGACTCTTCAGCATCAGTATGTTAGGATGACCTAACATACACTGGGTCAAATGGACTTACAAAATATTTTATTCTTTATAATTCACATATTCTATCATCAAACCTACTTTGCATTAGACATAAGATGATTCCATTCCCAATAATCGTCACTACCACCTCTTTCATCCAAGTTCAGAGGGCATACCTTGCTGTATGGCTACATCCTGATACATGCTTGTATCTATATTGGAAGCAGAAATCATCTCCTATATCTTTTCTGTTCTCCGTAAGCTGATCTTAGGACCCTACATGAGATATTAGAGCCATATGGCAAGAAGTGTTAAAACCCCAAAATGACAGGTCAAAAACTTCCCCAGTAGGCTTGGCAAACACCTGCTCTAACAGGTGATAACAAAGTGACCAGATTTCTGAACAGCTTATTTGCTTCTCACTCTATACTAAAAATGTGGCTGAATTAATATTGTCAATGACCTTTATATGTTTCTCTTTATTAGCCATCCAGATATTTGGTAGCTATTTAGAATCAATTAAGAATAGGCACCACACAAGAAACAATTGTTTCTAGATATTTTTCTAATTAACGGCAGAAGTTTTGAAAGTATGACCCTATTTAAAGGCCCCTAGAATACATGCTCTATAAGACAATTTCCCTAGCTTCCCACATTCCTGGGTATGATTCATGTATAATATTGTATCAATATAAAGTAGTATGTAGAAAAAGCCAAATAATTCATGGTTCCTCTACTATTTCCAATAGAAAACAATGAGCTAGTCAATCTCTATAAAAAGCGACAAATTATAGATCAAATTTTATAGGAGCAAAAAGACACTTGGAAACTCCCTCTTTAAAGTATGTTATCTCTCTTTCATTAAAAAAAAAGAAGAGCAGAATGATAATTACTCAGTAAAGAACTGTATATTCTTAATTGCTTAATAGAGAGTTCCATCCTTGGTAGAAGGTTTGGACAGAATTTATGCAAGGCCCTCTCTATTTACATTTCTGAGTATCATTTGATGTTAAAAATAGAAAAATAAAGTTACATAATTGTTATTTTATAGGTATGAACTGTATCACCGGACTGGGCCCTTAGAAATCATATTCAGTTTTTACTCCTTACAAAATATAGAGATGCTCAAAGTCACTTGCCGAGATTAATTTAGAGTAAGAAAGTTCTAAAATAAATATTGGTGAGGACACAAACAAATCTTCAAAGCTGTCTTGGTTCAAAGCATATTTTCATGAAACTATAAATTGTTTTGCATGAAAGTGATTTTTGAAATTAATGTAACAGATTCGTTCATGATTGAAAGGAAATAGGTGAGCAAGAAAGCTTTAAATAAAACTTATTAAAGTGTGTTCATTGTAGATTCATGACATTGAGTAGTTACCACATTATTTAAAATAAAAACAACTATTAAAATCATGCAATTAAAAAATCCAATTTGAGGGGCGCCTGGGTGGCTCAGTCGGTTAAGCGTCCGACTTCAGCTCAGGTCATGATCTCGCGGTCCGTGAGTTTGAGCCCCGCGTCGGGCTCTGTGCTGACAGCTCAGAGCCTGGAGCCTGTTTCAGATTCTGTGTCTCTCTCTCTCTGACCCTCCCCCGTTCATGCTCTGTCTCTCTCTGTCTCAAAAATAAATAAATAAATAAATAAATAAATAAATAAATAAACGTTAAAAAAAAATTAAAAAAAATCCAATTTGATTGAATAATAAATCTAATGGAATAAAAGTCCTAAAATATAACCTTAATTTAGAATATAAGGACAAAGGTAAAGGTGGAGAATACAAAATACAAGTACACAAATGATCATTTGGATTATTTTTCAGAAAATATTCAACATTCCCTGACACTGTGAGTACAGTATATTTCCTTCTTGCATTAATGTTGGGTTTGGCTATGTAACTTATGTTGACTAATGGAATATAATGATGTTATTACGAGCAAAGACTTGGCTTGGGTCTTACGAGCTGAAGATCTGTCATGAGAGAAATATGCCCCAGATAACGTAGGCCTCAAAATGGGGCACATAAAACAGACCACAATCCCTGTAGCTGCTGGTTCCAGGAAGATGAGATAAATATGGAACTAACCTGAATCTATATCTGCAGCCTCGAGGCTGGGACCCAGAATCCAGAGCCTTGAGTCTAATCTCACCCAACCAATTTGCAGCCAGCTCTCACACCCATGAGCATGAGAATAAATGATTGTTCTTTTAACTTAAAATAATTTGTCTCTTAAGAGCTAAAAAGAAAAAGAACAAAGCTAGCAAGAAAATAAAGAACTGGGATCTCAAGCATATTTTTTTTACATTTTTACAATCATTTTTTACAATCGATTATATTTATGCTTCTTCACCGTGACTCTTCTGCACTTGGTAGTTAAAAAAAATAATATCTAAGTATTGTTGTTCATCAATGTGCTACTTCAGGGAAACTTGATTTTAGATGAAGCGGTAGAGAATAGTTACCGGATGCTAAGGGTTATGCATAATGACCTCCTATTCTTCAATAATAGTTTGTAAGTTCACAAAGACTGATACATCCTAATATTTTAAAGATCTTCAGGATTGGTACTAATATTTATAAACAACTAGGTTAAAAATTGTTTCTGAGGGGCGCCTGCGTGGCTCAGTCAGTTAAATGTCTGGCTTCGGCTCAGGTCATGATCTCACTGTTCACGGGTTCAAGCCCCCCCATGGGGCTCTGTGCTGACAGCTCAGAGCCTGGAGCCTGCTTCAGGTTACATGTCTCCCTCTCTCTCTGCTCCTCCCCTGCTCACACTCTGTCTCTCTTTCTCAAAAATAAATAATAAAAACATTTTTAAAAATTAAAAAATAAACTTTGGAGAATGAGCAACAGAAAGAATAAAAACATTAGAAATGAAAGTGTCAATGGCTGCATTAGACATGTGTAGTTGCGTATAAAAATCTACCATTGGTTTGCAGTTCTATGGCAATTCTGTTTTTGTTTTCAGACATAATTGTGCCATATAACACATTGAATGTGATGGTCAGTGAGGTACTATATAAATTCACTTGTCAAGAAACAGTGTACTTTCTTCCTAAATTAATGAAGATTTCCAGGTAAAATATGAAGAGGAAAAATATCGTATAGCTATCTTGTAATAAAATCCAAAGAGATTTGTTTGTCTTCTACACACATTGCCTTATATTTTGCTATAGCCTGTAATTAAATCCAGAGGGAATTGATTATAATTCTGTGTGGTAACCCATCTTTCAATGTTTCCACATAAATTTGGGGAATGTATTGGTATTTGCTAATTGGTCTCTGTGGGAAATATAGAAGTGCATTTTGAAGCTGTTTGCTTTCATTTTACTATGAGTTTTGTTTGACATATAGTTAATATGTGCAACAAGAGATGGGTATCTAAGCATATGTAAACTCATGCCCATAATCCATATAATACATTGTGTTACATGAGGCCTGTCTTGAGTCAGTTCTTTGGAACACAGATTAAACTCTTTCAGAAACAAAACAGTATCTTCAAAGATTAGGTTTCAAGACAAGATTGAAAAATAACTATCTCAACTCTAAAACTAATTTAAATCCTCTTTGGAATAAAGCAGAGTATATTAAATAAATAACAAAACAAATAAGTCCTAATGTAATTGATTTCTAGACTATATATTAACAATATTAGCAAGGAAAAATAATTTCAGGTTGTTTTCCAGGAATTTAATTACATATACTGTACTCCAGGCATAAATAAAATGGACTGTTTTTTGAGAAGAGGAAAATAACATAAACATGGTAGTGAATTATATACATTTAAAGTGTATTAAAGAAAATAGAAGTTTCCTGTTGAAGGACAAGAGTGAGATTCATGTTTGGCGTGGTCTTGTTGTATGGCAGAATGTTAATGTTATAAATCAGAGTGACAGAGTGATAGTGGTGATATGTGTGTGTGTGTGTGTGTGTGTGTGTGTGTGTGTGCGTGTATACAGCCATTGTATATATACATACATACAGAATGTAAGATGTATATATACACAAAATATATATGATTTATTTTTTTACATATATTAATTTTTTTCAGTGAGGGTACACAAAAATAAGATTAATGGCAAAGGACATGATTTGGGACATGCTGTTTAGTAGCAGGATATACTGACCACCAGCGCTAACAAAATCGGTCTGTTTGCAGTGGTTGTAAGTTAGAGCTCAAGAGTAAATACGAGTAAAGAAGAAAACTATTGGGAGCCATAAAGTAGGCAGTAATTTCAGAGACTGCAAGAGTGAGGAAAAATGACCAGTCCGCAGAAGTAGAAGCTGGAGAAAGAATATCAGCTGAGAATTTCCCTCCATAATGCCCTCCAGTAAAAAAAATTATTCTGGATTTTTTTTTATGTGTAGGTTAATGGCTTACTTTTTGTAGTTGAAGAAAGGTGATTCTCTTGGTAATATCAGCACAATATATTTTTACCACATGAATATATCTTAAAGTCAGTAGTTCAGATGAGTGAGTTGATGAGACTGTTTCCAATGCTTAGGACAGTGTTTAAATCCATTATGCTCAAAAGATTATATGGATCATCAATAAACACAAAGTGAAAATTTAATCTAATGAATATTCTGGGATACAAATAAGCAGATTAAACAATAAACCGATGTTCACCAGAGAATGAAATCTACAAATATTTATTGAGCCTGAGTTATGTACAAGTAATTGCAAGTGTTAAGCCTATGTCAGCTCGGCTACTTTGGTCAACCATCGAGCCAACTATGAAATACTCTCTCTTGCCTTTCCAGGGATGTTTGAAGTATCTCAGTGTAGATATGCACCAGACAGTGAGAACCAAGATCTCAGAGATTGGTGGCTGGCCAGGAAGTAGTTTCAAATGAAGGCAGTGTAAAAATCCAGAGCTGAGGACACAGTGAATCCTGAGGGGATATCAAGAGCCTCTGTGGCAAAACTTGATTTCAGTTTTCACACCCAGTTTACCAACTGGGCCTTGGTGACAACATCTAAAGTCACCATGATTATAATAAGCAATCTAAGCAGGACTAAGCAGGACTTTATTAATCTATCTTACTCACCACCATAGATCAAGGGACTGACACACAGAGGTTCCCTACAAATTTTTGTTGATTGAATGATACAGGGCCAGCGGGATAGATTCTAGAATAAGTACACAAGTAAAAACAAATGAAGGTAAGATGCTCTTTTGAACTATAATGGAGTTCTGCCCATAACTGCTTTAATTGGTAGGTGGCTCTCTGTTGCTTTGTTAGGAAGTTTCTATTTAAAGACAAAGTGTTCAATTGGGCAACAATATTTCTCCAGTTCCAGTTATAGTCCTGGCACTGCAGGGTAAGGAGGGGGAAGGACACACTGACTTTCAGTTGCCCTGGATTTCTAAGTCACTCTCCAGGCTTGCTGCAGACCTAAATGCATGCTTATACAACCCTGGGAAAAACTGATCCGTTTAAGAATAAACTTAATTTTATTGGATTATCGTTGAAGTCATGTTATATCTTTCAGGATGTATAATTTAGTATTTTAGATGTCATTTTACCACATTTAAATATAGTTAATTATAAAATGATAGTTCAGGCCTCAATTTTTTAAGACCCTTTGCAATTTCACACTCTGGTAAATTTTGAATCTTAAAGATATCTAAAACTATCTTTAATGATATGAAATATGGCCTTTATTTCAGTGGGAACAAAGCAGTAAATGTTTGGAACGCTGGTGTATTAGTTTCCTAAGTCTGCCATAACAAAGTGACACCAATTGGGTGGCTTAAAATAACAGAAATTTATTGTTTTCCAGCTCTGCAGGCCAGAAGTCTGAAAGCTAGGTTCTGGTGGTTTGCTCGCAATCTTTGGTGCACCTCGGCTTAAAGCTTCATGACTTCAATCTCTGCTTTTGCCATCACATGCCTTTCTGTCTGTGAGTCTCTTTTTTCCCAAAGCTATTTTCTTATAAGGACGCCAGTCATATTGGGTTAGGGGGTCATCTTACCTCACTATGACCTCATCTCAATTGATTACATCTGCAATGACTCTCCTTGCAAGTAATGTTACATTCTGAGTTCCTGGGAGATAGAACTTCAACATATCTCTTAGGGGAGATTATCAAACACTTTCTCAGACCTTTACACGGATTATCTTACAACCTTATGAGTTGAGTACTAGTTCTAGCTCTCATATATTAAAAAAAAAAAAAAAAAAACCCTGAGGAACAGAGTATAATTTGATCAAGTCTGCACATCTAGTAGTTTGTTGAAAAAGATACTCAGACTCAGTCTGTCTCCAAATCCTGATCTTTAGACACTATGCTTTATAGTTTTTGAAAAATACAGCAAACAGATGGTAAACGGAATTATTGTGATGGCTATTCCATAATGTATGTAAATATTGAATCACTGTGTTGTACAGCTGAAACTAAAACAATATTTTATGTCAATTATTATTCAACAAGAACCCAAAACTTCAAAAGGAAGAAGGAGAAGAAGGAGGAGGAGGAGAGGAGGAGAAGAAAGAAAGAAAGAAAGAAAGAAAGAAAGAAAGAAAGAAAGAAAGAAAAAGAAAAAAAGAAAGAAAGAAAGAAAGAAAGAAAGAAAGAAAGAAAGAAAGAAAGAAAGAAAAGGAAGGAAGGAGGAAGAAAAAATACAGGGGGCCCAAGTTTGAATCTTGATCAGATTCCAGACCTATTGGAACTGAATCAATTAAATGATAGGTCCTTTGGGTATCAGTTTTTTTATGAAGAGAATGAGAAGTTAGATTGGCAAAGGGGGTTGCTGATATTGTAATGAAAGTATCTGCCAAATATCCTTGCCCAGCACTAATGTACTCATGACAGAGAGGGTCTTCAGGAGAAAGCTATATTATCTGCATCATGCAGGACTCTGGAAAATGCAGAATTGCCAACATCACACCTTCGTTCTGTCAGTTGTTTCTCAGAAAACAGACTATAAAACAGAGATTTGTACATACGTCGTGTATTGGGGTATATAATTGAGAGAGAGGAGGCTGATGAGGGGAGTTGAATACTTCCAAGGGACTGAGGAGAGCAGGTCTGGGGAAAGGAAGAGTTTGACTTCGCAAATTAACCCCACCCACCAGTCATTTGGAGTGGGCTATCCCCGAGAATGGGCATAGCCTTGGGCCTGAGCCTTCCCTGCAGCCGAGAATTCAGCTATGGGTTATTATTGCCAGCCCTTCAGAAATGGGAGTTTTCAGGGATGCTGCCCTTGAAAGGGCAAACTACAACAGGGCAAGTGAACCCGGCACAGGAAGAATGGGCTCTCTCCCTACAACTGCGAGGAGTACAATGCAGCACCCACATATGGTGACTTTGTAGGAAAAGGAGGAGTGCTTGCACACTCTGAGTATCATCTGTTACATGTAGGCAGAAACACAATCTTCATACTTCTCTGATCCTCATAATTCACAACTTAAGATTGCCATACTCCTTGAACTAAGGAAAAGGAGAAGCTCATTCCCTTATTTCAAAGGGATGTACCAGACACAGCTTCAGACACTCTTCAGAAACTCTTCCATCAGAGGATAGTAGTCGTACTCCTCAAACCCTAAGATGGACCAGACTCTGCCTAGAAGGAATCATCCCTCCTTAGAGGATTCAACCACAGGATATTCTCCAGTAACTGCTCATTTTTTTTTCTATTAGTTCTGATTTGGTAGGTCTGGCCAATACATAGATCCTAGGTACATACTGAATCATGTGCCAAATTTTAGAGATGTTTTCTCATATTCATTAGCAGGCAAGAAAAAAACTATGTTTAAGAAACTCCAAATGTAACCAGTATAAGTCCTATCCCATAGGGCACTTATATGAAGAAACAGAACAGCTCTAGTGATGAAGAGCTTCATTAAGTAAGAAATCTAAGTGAACCAGTTGGCTTAATAGAAATCTATCCATGGGGCGCCTGGGTGGCGCAGTCGGTTAAGCGTCCGACTTCAGCCAGGTCACGATCTCGCGGTCCATGAGTTCGAGCCCCGCGTCAGGCTCTGGGCTGATGGCTCGGAGCCTGGAGCCTGTTTCCGATTCTGTGTCTCCCTCTCTCTCTGCACCTCCCCCGTTCATGCTCTGTCTCTCTCTGTCCCAAAAATAAATAAAAAACGTTGAAAAAAAAAAAAAGAAATCTATCCAAATTATATCTTTAAACATTTCCTTGTATGCAGTCCCTACCACTTGCAATATTTTGTTTTTACTTTTTTTTTTTAATATGAAATTTGCTCAGTGCCCTCCAGGTTTGTCACTGTGCAGTTGTTTGCTCTCTCTTGTAAATGACTATATACTTGATGCCAATGTTGAAAACCGATGACACAATCACTATTCTACCATAACTGAAAAAAGTCATTTAAAAATGGCAAGTTTATAAATAGAAAAAGAAGCATCAGGAGAGATTGCCTTTGCCGTAGACAGAACCATTCTGATACAGGCTCTGAAAATAGGGGAAGGGATCAGGCATTATCTTCACATAGATCCAGGGACAGACCTCATGTTGTTACTGAACTGGAGCATCAGAAAGGAATTCTGATTGTTTATACTTGTTAGAGATAAACTCCCCTTGGAATTTCAAGAATATTATGAGTGAGAATAGGTAACAAATTACACAGGAAAAGAAAACATATTCATTTTGTGGATTTGTTTATCACTGAATTTCTGTGTTATATAAAATGTCTCTCAAATATTATATTTTAATTTGTATCTATTTAAAAAATATTCTTGATAAATGGGGGGTTTGCTTCTTATAGATTTAATACTGTTTTCATTCTGTAATACAGCAAACAGCAAGCTAATACTAGGAGAAAGGGTCAGCTGTGGCATTTGTTAGCATTTATTTTTCTTGTATTATTGTAATTATTTAAAATCTCAAGTTAATTGGTAGAAATAATTTTAAAATAATACTGCAATATCATATATATTCTATTACTCCCCAACCCTAAGATAACACAAATCATAAACACATGGTCATCTGACAAAATGATTAAAAGCACTAAGGTTTAGGATCATTCTGAATATTAATACATTAAAACTTTTATTTAGGTTTTAAATTTTAAAATACAAAACAAATACAAAAAGGCATTGTTCCTGGAATAAGACAGAAAATCTTCCCTGATAGACCTTCCAAGCTAAAAATGCTTGACAAATAATGTGGTGGGGAGAACTGTTAAATTCATTGATGAGCTAGCAAGACAGTTATGTAAGCCAAGCATTGAAACTATCATTTAACACATAAAACTTTTCTTTAGCTACATTTTTAATGGACTTTCAATAAAAAGAAGACAACAGAGAAGAAAGAGAAAAAGGAAAGAAAAAAGATTAAACTAGGGTGCAATTATGTAATGGGATAAAATGAAGTTGCTTAAAAAGAACGTAGAGGGGTGCCTGCTTCCCTCAGTGGGTTGAGCATTTGACTCTTGATTTTGGCTCAGATCATGATCCCAGGGTCATGGGATCGAGCTTCATGTCAGGTTTTATGGTGAGTGTAGAGCCTGCTTAAGATTCTCTCTCTCTGCTCCTTTCTCCTGCTCACACATGCTCTCCCTCTGTCTCTAATATAAATAAATAAATAAATAAATAAATAAATAAATAAATAAAGGAATGTAGAGGTGTTTTTTTTTTCCTTATATGGAAAACCACAGGACATAAACAGCATCTAGAAAATTTACATGGACTTCTACATTTTATCTTGGAAATGGATGATACGAAAATATATTTTTCTATTGGCTTTTATTTACATAAAAAACACTGGAATGGTAAACAATTAGAAGGCATTACATTAGTAAAGAGAGGAGACAAAGCATGATACACATATACAAGGTGGTGCGAATACATCTTAATTTATAATTTTAATTTGTTTTGAAGTGTAAATATATGACCAATTCATAAATATAATATATTTTTTAAATGTTTATTTATTTATTTTGAGGGAGAGAGAGAGAGAGAGAGAGAGAGACCCAAGCAGGCCCTATGTTGTCAGGGCCTGAACTTGACCTGATCATGACCTGAACCTAAAGCAAGAGTCAGAAGCTTAACCAATTGAGCCACCTAGACTCCCCTAATATATTTTTTAAAAGACAAAGGGAAATTAAAATGGCAAAAACTAAATGTAAATAATCAGTAATTGCAATAAATATAAATGAACTAAATGTTCCATTTAAAAAACTAATATGTTACTAAAGTTTATAAAAATTAAATACAATTGTATACAACTCATTAGAAATAGAGCTTGAACATCAGTGTCCTTATTTTAAAGTCAAAGTAAAAAACCTGAATTAGGTATATCTGGAAAGTGCTAACAGTAAGAAAGCTGAGGTAACATTTTCATATTGGACAAAATGGACTTTAGGGGAAAAATATTGATGAAAGTAAAGGTCTCTGTATAATAATAAAAGTGTTAATTCACCAACTATATATGCTAATTGTAGGTATTTTAGAGTAAATAGTTAACCTTTATATATATGAAACAAACGTAAAAGAATTACAAACAATAGACATATCCACCATCACAGTGAGAGATTTAACATCATTTATTATTTATAGAAAGAGACAGGTTTTTTTTAATTTAAGGAAAACTGGTAAGGATATGACTCTATTAGTATTTTAATTTAATAGACATTGCACTTGAGAGCTGCAAAGTATACTTTTTTTTTTTTAAATGAACAAAGCAGTGGACATATTAACCACTTGTTGGGACATAAAACCAATGTCAATTTAAAGTTTGATATTATACATAGCATATTCTCTTATAAAAATATGTCAAATAAGATTAAAAATACTATAGAAAAGAAATAAAAATACATGTTTCAGGGAATTAAGAGATGTACTTTGAAATGACTTATGATAAAGAAAACATTATGATAGAAATCAAAATCATTTTGAACTATACTATTGAACCAAATAATTGATTATTTTAAAACTGAATATATAATTGTGTAGGATACAGATAAAGCAGTTCTTAGAATTTTATTTCTATAAATGCTTTAAATATACAAAATGAAAAGCTGAAATTAATGTGTTAGGAAAAAAATTAAAAACTTAGGAAAGTATAAAACAAAAAAGAAAAAGGATATATTAAAACAAAAAATAAAATGCCTCAAAAAGTCAATATCCAGTACCTTGAAACAAAACAAAAACAAAAACATAAGTGATCATCCATAGAGCATTCTGATCAAAACAGAGGGAAAACACACACACACAAACTGTAATAGGATTGGAAATGCTTCCTGAGTACAGAGCTGAGGCATAAACAAGCTTACAAATCGTTATGTACAGAACTCTAAAAATTTGGAAGAAATTGATAAAACTAGTTAGCTATTATTGACTCAATATTGAAGAGAAAATCTGAGGGTGTCTGGGTGCCTCATTCTGTTAAACATCTGACTTCAGCTCAGGTCATGATCTCATGGTTCATGAGTTTAAGTCCCGCGTGGAGTTCTGTGGTTCTGTGCTGACAGCTCAGAGCCTGGGGCTGCTTCGGATTCTGTGTCTCCATCTCTCTCTGTCCCTCCCTGACTTGCACACTGTCTCTTTCTCTCTCAAAAATAAATATTTAAAAAATTTTAAAAAATTAAAAAAAGAAAATCTGAGTGAAAAAAGGCTTTGAAAAATAAAATTGTCATTACTAACAGAGTATTTTTCTATGTAGAAAACTCAAAAAAACACAGATATAAATAACTAGAATTAAAAAGATAATTGGCAAGTGTACCAGATTTAAGAAATTAATGTATACAAATCAATTGCTAAAATTTCATTAAACTTATTTGTGCATTTTTATGTAAGAATATTCTAACTCAATAAAAATGTCTGATTTAAAAGAGTGTATTTCTGGGGCACCTGGGTGGCTCTGCCCATTGAGCCTCTGACTCTTCGGCTCAGGTCATGATCTCACAGTTAACGGGTTCAAACCCCACATCAGGCTCTGTGCTGACAGCATGGAGCCTGCTTTGGTTTCTGCCTTCCTCTCTCTCTGCCCCTCCCCTGCTTGCTCTCTGTCTGTCTCTCAAAATATAAATAACAATACACAAAAAAATTAAAGAGTAAATTTCTGAACACCAGCAAAAAAAAATTATCCTATTTATACTATCATTAAAAATATAAAGTTTCTAGGAGTAAATCAAAGAAATCTTAACACACAGTGTTCAAAATATTTTTGAAAATTTTATAAAACTTTATTGAAGAATTTTAAAAAGATTCAACTAAAGAAAATGCAAATTAATACTATGTTCATTGATTGGAAAACTAAATATTTAAATATCATACTTCTTTTCTAATTGGTGCAATTCCATGCAATTAAAAAACCAACTGGTGTTGGGGCACCTGGGTGGCTCAATTGGTTAAGCATTTAACTTTGGCTCAGGTCATGATCTCACAGCTCCTGGGTTCTAGCCCTGCAACTGGCTTTGTGCAGACAGCTCAGAGCCTGGAGCCTGCTTCAGATTTTATGTCTCCTTCTCTCTCTGCCCCTCTCCCTCTCACATTCTGTCTCTCTCTCTCTCAAATATAAATAAACATTAAAAAATTTTTTTAATAAAAAATAAACAATAAAACCTGGTCTTTGTAGAAATTGACAAACTAAATCTCTATATTTACATTTAAAAGCAAAGAACCAAGAATAGCTGAAAAACTCCTGAAGGAAAGAAACAATGTGAATGAACTTGACTTACCAGATATGAAGTGTCATTAAAAAGTAAATAATTCAGTATAATATTGGTCTAAGGAAATAAATATAGATTTATGAATACAGAATAGAGATCAGTAATAGATACTTAGAAAGACACACTTAGGAAATGACAAGAATAGGACTGATTTTGCAGCTCACTGTACATGGACAGGCCCTTTAATAACTACTGCTAAAACAATTGTATACACGAGTGTCTGTATGTACGTATGTGTGTATGTGTATTATAACATCATATATCATCTATTATATATTATCAAAAGGAAGTTCTATATATATCAACAAGAAAAATATGAACAACCCAATAGAAAAATAGGCAAAAATCTTGCCTATAACAGGGGGAAGAGCAACTGATAATTTATGAAAACTTGCCTAATCTCATTGGAAATCAGAGGAATGCAAACTAAAATCACAATAATATGTTATTTCACACATGCACTAGCTAGGCAAGAATTTTAACATCTGAAAATGTCAAGTATTAGGCAAGACGTAGGGGTGCCTGGGTGACTCAGTTTGGGTTCAGGTCATGACCCCAGGATCATGAGATTAAGCCCTGAGTCAGGTTCTGTGCTAATCGTGGAGCCTAAAATTCTCTCTCTCTCTCTCTCTCTCTCTCTCTCTCTCTCTCTCTCTCTCCCTCTCTCTCTCTCTCTCTCTCTCTCTCTCTCTCTCTCTCTCTCCCCCCCTCATTCTCTCTCAAAAGAAAAAGAAAAAAAGAAAAGATGTAGAATAGCCAGAAGCTAATAAACTACTTGGAACAATGTAATATGGTATAACAAACCTAAAAAAAAGTTGGTATTATCTAATACATTTGAACATATGCAAAACACTTATAAATTCTAATCTTGGGAATATGCCGTAAAGAAGTTCATGTTGTTAATAAGCTCCAGGAGACTAGGTCAAGAATTTCAATGGCCATAGATTAACAGACACCTTGGAAGAATATTATCATCCATTCAAAAAATGGATTAAGTCCTTCCTATATTCATCATCTAGAGTATATGATGCAACATTAAAACTGAGTACATTACAGCTATATACAACATGAACAGATCTTAAAAACTTGGTTATTATTGAGAAATACAAGTCACAGGAGTAAACAGACAACATAATTTCATCATAAACA
Organism: Neofelis nebulosa; assembly: GCF_028018385.1. NCBI lineage: Eukaryota > Metazoa > Chordata > Mammalia > Carnivora > Felidae > Neofelis > Neofelis nebulosa. The sequence goes on along the minus strand of NC_080783.1, from coordinate 76,694,560 downwards.
TATAAAATGTAATTATAGATTAGAAATAACATATAAAATTATTAGAAACAAGGAAATTATAAACACAAAATTCAAGATAGTGGTTTTTAATCTAACTGGGGGAAAAAGAAGGTGGATGGACCAGGCAAGGAACACAGGGGATGTGAAAACTATATTACTTTATTTCTTAACTTGATATTAATTAAATCACTATTCTTTATACTCCTTATATTTGGGAGTCTTTTATACCTACAAATATTTTTATTTATTAAAAAAAATTGTTCAATACTTATTTATTTTTGAGAGAGAGAGAGGCAAAGTGTGAGTGGGGAAGGGGCAGAGGGTGAGGGAGACACAGAATATGAAGCGGGCTCCAGGCTCTGAGCTGTCAGCACAGAGCCCAACGTGGGGCTTGAACCCACGAAACGTGAGATCATGACTTGAGCTAAAGTGGGACGCTTAACTGACTGAGCCACCCAGGCGGCCAGCCTACAGATATTTAAAAAAAATAAATAAATAAAGTTCTAACATTTTCATTTCACATCTCAATGGGTTGTCTGTCATACTCCCACTTGGAGGCCTCCTACTACAGATTAAAGGGGCAGATGAGTACTCATCCACACCAGAATTCCTTACAGCTCCCTAAAGGCACATTTCTAAATATTGTGTAGGGTTTTATACCACTATACCCTTTCTTTCTCGACTTTCTATACCAAAGAGCTTATAATAACTACCCTTTTTAAATGCTTATAAGGGATACGTGATCAAAAGCAATTTAGTAGAGGATAGCCTTTCAAACATGGTACAGCAGCAACTGACATTCATAGGGGAAAAAAACAAAATAACTGTAACCTGATTCTCACAACTTATACCAAAATTCATTCAAAATGGATAGTGGACTTACATATAAATCACAAAACTACAATAAAAGTTTTGGAAAAATACAGAGAAGATCTTCAAGATTCGGGACTAGAAAAAAAAGAGTAGTTAGACTTGCCACTGAAAGTATGATTCATAAGAGGAAGAACTGGTAAATTTGGCTCCATCAAAGTGAAAAACTTTTGCTCTATGGGAGACCCTGGTAAGAGAATGAAAAGATAAGGTACAGAAAAAGAAAAAAAAAATTACAAACTAGATATTTAATATAAGACAGGTGTGTAGAATATATAGAGAGTTCTCAAAACTCAGTAGTGAAAAGCAGATGCTCCAATTAGAACTTGGGCAAAAATGTGTAGAGACATTTTACGAAAAAAGAAGATAACATGGAGTGGACAAATCAACACATAAAAAAGTGAGCAACATCATTAGCTACTAGAAAAATGCAAGCTAAAACCACAAAATATCTCTACACAACTATGGGACAGACTAATTAAAATAATAATAATAATAATAATGACAAGACTAAGAATGCAGAGAAACTGGGCCACATTGTTGGTGGGAATAAAAAAGGATATAGACACTTTGAAAAAGAGTTTGGTAGTTTCTTAGAACGAACCTAAACATACAATTATTATATGATCCAGGAATTTCTTTCCTCACCATTTATTCTGACTAAATGAAGACTTAAGCTCACATAAAAACATGCACATGACCGTTTAGAAGCTTTATTAATAATAGCCAGAAACCAGAAACAATTCAGTTAGTCTTCAATGGGTGAACAATTAAGAAACACTCAACCGTGGGTAAATAGACCGTGGTACTTCCTTATCATGTAATATCACTTAGCAATAAAAAGGAACACACTATTGATACACACAACAACCTGGATGAATTTCTAGAAAATTATATTGAGGAAAAAAATCAATTAAAAAAGATTACAACCGCATAATTCCACTTACACAACAGTCTTTGACAGAATTATGGAAATGGAAAACAGTAGTTGCCAGGAGTTACGGAAAGTATGGGAACAGGAAAGAACGGGGTGTGGCTGTTAAAGGGTGACAAGAGGGATCCTTTCGGAGACAGGAATTTCCTGTGTCTTCACCCTATCAATGCTAATTATCCTGGTTGTAATAGCATACTGTAGTTTTGTGAAATGTTAGCATTGGGGGAAATGGGACATACATGGGAATGTCTCTGTAATTATTTCTTACAACTGCATATGAATCTATAATCATCTAAAAAAGAAAAAAAAGTTTAGTTAAGAAATAAAAACACATAGTTAATGAAGGTAATCAAATTAGACCTAATGATTAAAATATATTCATCTCAGGGTGTCTGGGTGGCTCAATTGGCTAAGCGTCTGACTCTTGATCATGATCTCATGATCTCATGATCTCACACTTTGTGAGTCTGAGCCCCATATCGGGTTCCATGCTGACAGTGCAGAGCCTGCTTGGGATTTTCTCTCTCCCTCTCTCTTTGCTCCCCTTCCCCCACTTGTGTGCGCTCTCTCTCTCTCTCTCAAAATAAATACACTTAAAAAACATAACAAATAAAATATATACGCCTGATATTAGAACATCTTATTGAAAGACTAGGTTTTTTTTTAATGTTTATTTATTTTGAGTGAGAGAGATAGAAAGAGAGAATGAGCAGGGGAGAGGTAGAGAGAGAGGGAGAGAGAGAGAATCCCAAGCAGGCTCCACGCTGTCAGCCCCAGAGCCTGATGTGGGGCTTGATTCCATGATTGTGAGATCATGACTTGAGCCCAAATCAAGAGTCAAACACTTAACCGACTGAGCCACCCAGGTGCCTCTGAAAGACTAGTTTTATCTTTTATGCTTCCGAAGTATTAAAATACAACTCAACTAGCAAGTGAGATGGTAAAATTAAATTTATCTTCTTTCATTTTTCATTATTACCTCTCAATTATGACTTCTAATCAATAAGCCATTTAACTTAACTGCGGTGACTTTAGTCAGTAATATAACCTAACTCCTCATGTCCAGTGGCAAATCTAAGGCAGAGATTCTCCAACTTTAGCGGGCATAAGAATTATCTGGGGAGTGTGTTAACTCACAGATTGCTGAATCCCACCTACCCACAGAAAGTCTACATTCTGTGCTCTGCCTGAGAATTTGCTTTTCTAGTAAGTTTCCAGGTGTTTCTGATGAAGCTGGATCTGCAGGTCAACCATGAGTCAACAGTCCACATTTTGGGTAATGCTTTTCTTAGGTAGGCTAGACAAATGAACTGTTTTCCTAAAGGTCACCCAATTCTCAGTAGCCAAGCACTATTTCCAATCAAATAATATTCTCTATCACCACTCCATTCTGCAATCGTGTTGTTGCTGTTTATTGTTGCTCTTAAAATAATTATACTAAAAGAAGATTTTTCACCTCCATTGAGTGGAGTAATACGCTACGAAATAGATTTTCCATTTCTTTTGCACAAATCTCTTCATAAACGGGCTAGATTTTAGGAAGAATGATCAAGGTTGAATACAGAATTCATAGTTTAAAACTGTGGAAGCATTGGAGGCCTTGTACAAGAGGTGCGAACTTGCCATAAGACGTCGTCTTTCAAACACAGCACGTACACACCCACGCAGGAGTGTGCTCTTGTACACGCTCAAACTGTACAGTAGCAGTCCTTTAGAAATCTTATTTTTTGAGCTGTTCAAACAAAAAAGCTACATTATTTTTCTTAGTATTGCTTAAAAGTACATCTAAAACTCCAGGCGGATATGATAACATTGCCACCTAATTGGTAATCCATAGAGAAATAATACCGTTTATAATTTAATATGCTGTTGCTGTCAAATTCTGCTATGAACCCAGAGTAAGGTCTTAGGTTACCGCAGACGAGCACAGCTAAAAAATCGGACACTAATTGCTTTGTGATGTGGAAAATAGTGACGTAAAAATCACAACCTAATGAATTTGTTCAAACTTTCTCCTTTTTCTGGATGGCCTAGTTTTTCCCATTTTTCAGGAAACAAAGAGGGACAAAATTCCTATTTTTTGTGTGATTCGTTAAGCGTTCACTCTCAGTCAAAATATGTAAATGCTAATTGCATTTTGTGATAGATTAAAATTTATACAACTTTTTAAAAAATAAAATAGATAAATCATCAGAAAGAGAGAAATGACATTTACAAAGATCATTTCGGTAAAGAAACTGCATTAAAACAAGAAAGGATGGAGACCTTAGCCTGGCGAAGGAGCAGCTCACAGCTGTGGTCTGACTTAAGCAAATAGATGACAGTCGTTTCATCTACAAAATAAAACCTTGGGATCCGGTGATCATTTAGGTACTTTCTGGATTTAACATTGTTAATGGTTAAAATTAACAGTAAATATTTTTCAGAGTTGCAGTTCCCTTTGCTATTGGGGATCAAAGTTGGTTCCAATTTGGAGGCTTCTTTTCAAACAGAACCCATGATCACAGTGACTTTCTCTGGGATTTACCAAGTCCTGTCAATGGCACTAATTATAAACTTGTCCTTTTTTTTTTTTCATTTTTCACTATCCCAGATGTCAACAATGCCCCCAGTATCATGAGCATACATTTTCCTGCTTTACTCTATCCTTAGAGTCATCACAATCTTTGGAGAAATAAAGTGTTCCAAGCATTCACCTCTCTTAGTATATATTTTCAGCAGCATATATGAAGACAAAAGCAGAATATCTAAAATTCTATTGTATTTAAGCTTGTCTGAGGTAACCCAATCACCCTCACATACTTTTAAAAGTTTTTCTTGTCTGTTTTTCCTTTGTCAATAAAAAAGAAAGAGGTGAAAATAGCTGGTGGGAGAAAGGGGGAGAAAAAAAATCTTAAAGCCAAAAAACAAAAGAAAACAAAAACAAAAATCAAACCAAAAAACCCCCCAAAAAACCCAAAACCAAAACCAAAAACAAAAACTCTGTAAGTGCAATACAATTATTTTGAGACAATTTGACTTACATATGTGATGTGTCAAATTGTATACTCCACAAAATCTTTGTCTAAATATATAAGTATTTCCTGGTATATACTCCTAGAAGTGAAATTGCTACTTCAAAGATATGCATATTTAAATTTTGATTGATACTGCCAAAGAGACCTCTCAACAGAAAATAACAACATACTGCTATTGATGAAAAATAGAAAAATCCAGAGGCCACAGTAGCTATACTGATGTTGTTAAGAGGGAGTCCATGTTTTTAGGTTCATACATAACCACCATGTCTGCTACAGAAATTATTACATATAGGTGTCCATCCTGACAGTTCTGGTGCAGCCAATGGCAAAGCCTGACAACTTCAACCGGCCAAGTCACTCTGTCTACTTAGTTGCTCAGTATTTCTTCCATGGTGGATGCTTTCTGGTGGATGATACACAACCTTCACACTTCATGTCTGTTGCCATGTGTTCATAAACATCCTTCTACTTCACATGTCTGTGTCTCACATCTTCTAGTGCTTTTGCTGTCAGGGTCCTAAGAAAATGGGCAGGCATCTGTTGTATACATTCTTACTTCAGGCCATTTTTCCGTTCCTCCCTAAGTTGGTGACCAAGACACCACTCACATCTCTGCCCATCCATTAGTAGCTTGTATCTACATACCAGCTGACACATCTATGAAACAAATTGGGCTTTTTCCTCTTTCACTTGACAAGACATGGCTCTCATGTGACCATAGTTGCAACTCAGGGAAAGGGTTCTGACACAGATAGGGTATCATGTGGGTTTGATCTGCCTGATCGTGCAACTTACCTGTAGTATGTAGTCCTGTCTAACTTCAACCCAGTATATTCCATTTCAAATATATGATGGCCACTGCTTACTATGTCCAAATTTATGACTTGCTGGGATCTTATAGAACCCAACTCATACTATCAGTTCTGGACACATAGTTACTTGGCATCCAGTGGTCAAGTTCAGTTTTTACCATTAAAACACTTAAGAGCTATTTCTCAAGGAACACATAATTCCTTGCTAGGGCTGGTCAGGCTTTGCTCTATAAATCCAAATTCTACAATGTGATTATCCCATTGGACCTTACCATACGGCCCACAAAGCAAGTCTCTGTTTCCTGTCATCAACATTTTAATATATGCATGGTTTTATTGGCATAATTGCTTGCACTGTGACCTGGGTCTACTACAGAGCACTTTTTTGCTTTAGGATCAACTTTAAGCTTGCAGCATATTTCTTTTGGATGTGGGATGTGTTACTTCTAGGACATGAAGGGGCTCACTCAGTGCAGTGTTTCTTTCCTGATGGGAAGGATGCAACATGCAACTATTTGTCTTTGACTTTGGAGAGAATATACTAAAATGTTCTTCATCACGGCACCCCTAAAATCTACTAATATGAAAGGTGACTCTATCTTCATTGGGTTTATCTTCCACACTATAAAACATATGTACCTCACTACGGTGCACAGTGTACTAGTCACTTATTTCTCATCCTATCTAATCATCATGATGCTACCAACATAAGAGATCTGTCGAATGGTAAGGTGGTCTAGACCCTTCATACAATATTATAACAGAGGGGAGGAGAGTTAAAATAAGGATGAGGGGAATGTATAAATGAATAATTGTGTTTATTTTGTACAAACATGAACTATTGCTGATCCTCTTTTATAACTGGAATGGAAGATAACTCATTCATCAAATCAGCAGCCACACACCAGCTACTTATGTTCTTATTAGTCTCCTCTAGCAATGATACCACAACTGGCACAACCCTGACATTGGTTACAGTACTTGGTTATACCTGTGGTACACTACAGTAGGCTATTTAAAAACAAACAAACAAACAAACAAACAAACAAACATCTACCCTGTTTCTTCAAGGGCCAAACTAGAGAATTAATCAGAGGGATAATAATGACCTTCATCCTACAGGTCTTTAATGGCATCGCTAACCTCCATCATCCCCGTTCCCCAGGATATGATATTAATTTTTATTTCTTTCTTGGATGGTGGAGGGCAAGTTTTGAAGTTTCCACTTGGCCTTTCTATTATGTATCATAGCTCTCATCCCATAGGACAGAGAATCTGAGAAGTTCCATGGTCTTACTGATATCATCTAGAATTCTTCTCAGTCTCTGAATCATTGAATGTAAAACTTTTCTCTTAAAAGCTCTTAAAAAGAGTAATAAGAAGATAGAAGAAAGAGCTATTTTCAGAAATTCTCTTGTGTAGTTAAGCTTTCAGATCTCATATTAAGGTTTACCTTTCCTTCTTTTACAACCAAGTTATCTATTTAGCAAAAAGTAGAAAGTTAAAGGGTAATAGCTAAACGGTTGTCTTCTGGGCTTTGGTGGGTTTCCTTGGCTACAAATTCAGTACTAGTCATTAGAGTCTGGTCAATTAATTGGTTTGAATTATAGTGTTCTCATTTTCTCTAGAACATATTAACTGTGTTCTAAACACCTGTTGGTGACTCATCCATTTTCTTTTATAGGACTTGCCTAAGTCTTGCTGAGATCTAACTCTAGTTACCAGTTTGAGGAGGTCAAACATTATCATGTGAAACATCTGCCTAATATCGAGTCTCCAGGAAATGGGAGGTCTTATCTCCTCTATAAAAGGGATACTGCTAGTTTGTTTCATGCCAGAGGGTACAGGGAAATCTGGGAATCGAAGGATCTCAAAACCATTTCCTCAAACTTTACATCATGTATTTCAGGGTCCTACTTTTTTTCTGTCTGGGCCTTGACTAAAGTTATGCCCAGACTGAAGCATAGGACAGGAATAAGGTATCATTTTTTTTTTTATAAAGGACCACACAGAAAATATTAGCAATTTTACAGCCTATATTGTCTCTCATGTAACTATTCAGCTCTACCATGGTAGAGTGAAAATAGTCCCTCACTGAAAAAAGCAAACAATGGAAATGGAAGCATTCTCATAAAACTTTAAAGAAACAGGTGGTGGGCTGGTCTTGATCTGTGGGAAATAATTTTCTGAACTCCTGCATACAATTCTTGCCAGGATAGTGAATACAATGTATTTGTATTTTTAATGAGTAAATTTTGGACTTTGTTACTGTATAGTCTTTCTTCTTATGAGAGAGAATGAGAGTCCTTGTACATATTCCATAGAGGCTTTCTGTCTTTTACAGTATGCCCTGTGTTGGTAGTTGACTCACTTAAACTTTTCTCTTCTTTCAAGATATCTCTCGTGATTAACAAAATTCAATCCGATCCCCAACTGCTATCATTATTATTTCCCTCATATCTTTCACGTGCTAGAACAACTTCTTAAGGCCTATCTTTCCAAAACTCTGCAAGCAAAGAAAATTTGGGCAATCACGATGCTCCACCAAGCTAGGATTCCACCACTTGTTGCAAGTGAATGAAGAGTGATTCGATTCCAGATTTCCAACCAGAGTGCTCACTAAGTTCTCCCAAACACATTTAGGTTTATTTAACAAGCCCCACCCCCTATTGTTTCTGGGAATTAATAACCTCACCCACCACCCAATTCCTCCAGCCAGCTGCTGGATCTGGCAAGACATTCTTTTTTTTTTTTTTTTTTAATTGTTTTTGCTAATGTTTATTTACTTTTGAGAGAGAGAGAGAGAGAGGCAGAGAGAGAGAGAGAGGCAGAGCACAAGTGGGGGAGGGACAGAGAGAGAGGGAGGTACAGAATCGGAAGCAGGGTCCAGGCTCTGAGCTGTCAGCACAGAGCCCGACTCAGGGCTCGAACTCACAAACCAAGAGATCATGACCTGAGCTGAAGTCGGTTGCTCAACCGACCGAACCACCCAGGCGCCCCATGGCAAGGAATTCTTTAATGAAAGGAGAACACTTCCTTGTTTATAATAAAGATTGCTGAGTTTCAGAAAATCATTTATCCAAAACTCTTTAGACTTACCATTTGCAGTAAATTTTTCTTTCTGGTGCAAATGGAAGGAGACTTCCTTGTGTATTCTAAAATCATCTTTACTCTTGTATCCAAAAGAGGAGAATCAGTCTTATTACAAAAATTAGAATATTGCTAATTGGAGAGTAGTTTCTCACCATCTGAAATACTTGCCTTTACTTTCAAAAGACTGGACTATATCAGACAAATTAATAGTTGTCTTTTTCTTATTTTATACTATCAAACTGTAAAGAAAAAGAGAATATCACAAATACACACAGACACACACACACCCACATACATACACCAGAAATGAGGCTTTTAAGAATCGTAGGAACATGGAATATTTTCTTCCTGTACTTGAATTTTAGAAGAGATTATTCACAATATGAGTGACAATTTTTATTCTCAAAAGTTCAAATTTCCAAATTCAGTTGATCTGAAATATAATTCCTGTATCATCAAATAATTATTTTTTCTTTATTTTATTTTTCAAATCTATTAAATGCATAAGTTCATTTTTTCGAAACATTTTTAATTTGACATATATTTAGGGGGGAAATCTGTAAAGCTTTGTTTTGCAAACAGTGTAAATTAATAGGATTAACTCAGTCCTCCATGATATTGAGATTTGGCTCTACCATAAAGGAGCTAAATCCAAGGTGCAGGTTAATAATATAGGAAGGTGAGTAGAAATCATCTACCAATGTTATCTCATGCTAGTGTGCCACTCAGAGGGGAGAATTATTTTGATATTTGTTGATATCCTTAAGTGTTTTATATAAATGCTTTTTATCCTCTCCCTTAGTGTTCCAGAAAGATGCGTAAGATGTACATCTGTGTTCTTATTCTGTGACAGCTATCTACAGAAGTACTTTCCCTTTCACTAGCTGCTAAACCTGGCCAGCCTTAGTAATTGGCCAGGTGATGTCTCTTCTCCATCTGTCACTGCCTCAGTAATCAGATTTAGTGCCCAGTAGAGATTTATTGTGAATACAAAAATAACTAATTAAAAAAAATAATGGTAAATAACCAATAGGAAATGTATATTATATAGAATCCCAGTTTACCATTTTACTTAAAAACGACCAGTAAGAATATGCAATTAAAATAACTATAAATCCCATTCCTAAGTGACCAGATGATAAATCTCGCTCTACATAAACCCACATTCTCTATATACCGCAGAAAAAAAATTAAAGATCTTTGTTTTACATGAAGATCTGGAATTACAAGATTCTCAAGATCCTCTCTAAGATCTTTATTCCATAATTCTAACATAGAAAATGGATACTTTCTAGTGCAGAAGTATATAGCAAGAGGAACTCCTATGTCTCAGAAATGCTGCATCTTGATAACTTGTGAATACAGATACAAATTTTGGATTCACAAATCATCACCTACTGTACAGTGCAAAATCCTGGAGTAGTGGGGCAAATGTAAGAGTACAGGCTCAATTATTCTAGGAAGAGGTTAGCAGATAGTTCCCCTCTTTATACCTTTGACAAATAGAGAAGACATTTGTCACAAAATATATGCTCCTCCTAGAACAGGGAAAATATTTTAGCAATTTTTATTCCAGAAATTGTCATAGTTACAATTTTTAGCCTTCTTTGACATGCTTTCTGTACAGATCAGAGTAATATCATCATCTCCCAGTTTAGAATGATTAGTGAGACTACTTATGATAACATTTTAGTTGTTAGAATCTTATCACCCAACTTGACTCATTTCTCTTATTTGAGTTTCATTCTATGGTTTATGAAATATCTCCCTTTTGAGAGTTTTTCTATAGTTAGAAAATATCAGAGTATGTTAAACTGGGCCAAACATTCTATGCAACCAATAAAAGTAATTCCAAATTAACATTTTCACTTTTTTTCAAGATTCTTCATAATTCAAACATCCCCAAGTAAGTGTTCCTATTGGTAGTAATTAAGAGCAAAATAGCTTCCCTCAGGATATTCTTATTTATTTATAAGAAAAGAAGTTTCAAATGAGTCAATATAAGACACTCCAAGTCCAAGTTGTTCAAAAAAGGCTTCTCAATATAAAAAATAGATCATCATTATTATACTTTAAGTTAAAACTAACTTTACAATATTTAAAATAAATTAGTGACCTGTATCTTCCACTCATCAATATATAGTAAAAATTTTATTTTGTTTCACATCATGTCTTCCCCATTTCTCTTAAATTTTACTTCAATGAAATGTTCTTTAACATGTTTTCATCCAATTTTATGTTCAATCTTTATGTACATATGCGAAATAAAATATATATTACTGTCATGTCCCTCTCTTAGTTATATACATTTATACACATATATGCAATACTACATATGTACATATTACTATTGACATCTTTCTTTTAGTTAAATGTTTTCTCAAAGAAAGTATAACATCGTATCAGTTAGCTACTGCCATGTAACAAAACCACTAAAAAACACGCATTTCTACAAAATGGCTGGGCACTTTTTCCTGTCTTGATTAGGCTCATACATATATCTTTCAGTTGGTCATAACTCTTCTAATGTTTATTCAGCTTTCTTTATGTTTGAGATTCAACTGACTGATCTCTGTCTTTAGGCTTCTCTTAGAGGTGGCAGTGTTGCCATGGAAAGGATAGAAGCAACAAGGATGCAAGCACTCCTGAGAGCTGGGTTTGACACTCAGAAGTCATTCTGACTGTATTCAACTTGTCAAAACAATTCACAAGACCAGTCAAGATTTAGGTGGGGAAGGCGACTTTACTTCTTGAGAGAAGGAGTTGTAAGATTACACTACTTTTGAAGAATTGGGTAAAAAATCATAGCCATTTTGTAATGAATCTACTAAATTTTCCATTAATGTATGTCACATAATTTTATTTTGTTTACCATTGTATGCCAGCATCTAGAAAGCTACTGGGAATAGGTGAGACCCTCAAATATTTGTTAGATAAATGAATGTAAAATTCTATCCCACTAGGAAGACTACTAGTTACATGAAAGAAAAAATTGGCTATCTTGTCAACCTTTATTCCAATAGGTTTCTAGCATGATTTTCTAGAATGCAGAGGTTCAAAAGCTAGCTCCTTTATTTCATAGATGCCGTTGTACTTAGCTGCCTGATATAAACTGGGCTTCTCAAAGCAAACATTTTAGAAATACATGAATACATAAAATAAATTATTTGAGGCAGTATCTACTCTAGGAGATACCTGTCTTTCAGGAACAGTGATGAATATATATTTTTTCTTCTTCTATGCTATATTTGGAAGTTTCTAGTCTCTGGTTCTTAGGATTACATTAAAATAGTAACATTTCAGGTTCTAAGTTTTAATCTCTGGTTTCTCCCCTTTGTTTCCCTTTTACACAAAAGATTAAAATCCACATTTTAAATGTCTTGCCAATAAACCATCCACTTTTGTATTTTACATTCTCAAACCATTAAAACACATTCTAGATTTTTTTGTGCCTTTTTTCTGATTTTGTTCCAAAATGAATTGCCAGGAGTGGGTAGCAATTAATGAGCATAGAAAATTTCTGTGTAACATCTGAAATACAAACTTCAAAAAAAACAGAATGTCATCTAATGAGTCATGTTAAGTCTAACTAGGACCTCCTGCATACACTTCAAGACAGTTACCAACAACCCCTATGTGTATACAAATGTGAGAGTACTAAGAGCTATGAAGTTTCTAAAATTTGAATTCCAATGAAGAACTTAATTTTGTTCATATGACTATGTGAGTTGAGATTTGCCAATCCAAATTCGCAAAACCCTAGATTTGGCATTAGGTGAGAATGTTTATGTAGTACTGAACCCACAGAATGTGTTGAGTTATACTGGTGATTAGATGCAGATTTTTTTTCCAAGGGAGAGGTCTCAGTCTTCATTCCACCCCAAAAAATAAGTAGAATAGAGATTTAATTATTGGAATGAACAGTAATTCATGAGAGGCATGGTTTATTAAAAACACATATTATCTGCGACTTAGAAAATTGGCTTATACAGCAAAAACTTAATGTTCCAAATTAATGCATTACTCATGCCACGTTTCTCCAATAGTCAAGTTGAAAAAAAAAAAGTCTACGTGAATTGTCAGTGTTACAAGTTAGAAATGAAAAGTAAAAATCTGATTTTCCTGATGTGTAAGTAAATAAGTTACAGTTCAGCTCTTTTATCCTTTTAAAGGCAGAATTTAAGGCAAAAATAAAATTTCACTTTAAATTAATATTACATTTAAATATTGGTTAATATTTAATAGTCAAATGCCCACTAAAAAGCCAAAAACTTGATGCAATATTGTTTCATACAATTATTTATGGTTTTTGTTTGTTTGTTTATTTATTTATTTTGAAACAGAGGAGAGAGACAGCTTAAGTGGTGGAGGCGGGGAGAGAGAGAGAATCCCAAGGAGACTGCTCTGTCAACATACAGCCTGATATGGGGCTCCATCCCACAAACCACAAGATCATGATCTGAGCCAAAATCAAGAGTCCAACATTTAACTGACTGAGCCACCCAGGTCCCCCAATTATTTATAGTTTACATAAAGTAACATGTAGAGATTTAAAGGTCAATTAGTTCTTGGTGTAAGCGTTCTAAAATCAAAGGGGTTAATTTTCAAATCTTTTTAGCTATAAGACAACTACATCCTGAAAATATAGCAGGTGAAAAATTTTAAGTGTAATGTAAATTATTGGTGTGAAAGGAGTAAAAGCATTACACTTTGGGGACAATTACTTTTAGAAAGAGTTTTATAATAGTATAGGTTAAAAAGCTAAGATATAGTTTTGTCTAAGGACAAAAATAATTTATCAACAGGACAGGAACTCAGTCTTTGTTTCCTTCTTCAGTATCCTACTGAAATTGTTCATATAAAAACATAACTAAAGAATTTAAAACTTGTCTTTAATTTTTAATAGCATTAGTTAAAAACAGAACATAGTCCTCCGATATGTGACTTAATTTCAAAGGATACCACCTTAACCAATGATCAAAGTTAACGTCACCAAAACTGGGACAAACTAATCTGATGCACTAACAAGGCATCACTTCTGTAAACATCTTGTAAGAAATGCATTTCCTAAATCTGATCATGAGGTGATATGAAACAAACCCAAATTGAGGGACATTCAGTAAAATAACTGGCCTGGACTCTAAGAATACCAAGGTCAAAAAAGACTGAGAAATGTTCCAGATTAAAAGAAACTACAGATACATGACAACTAAAAGTAACCCCACTTTAGAAGGCTCAAAGCTAGAGGAAACTTGTGTCACAAGAACAGAATAATAATGATCATTATTATAAATGTAAGACATGCCATATTCTCAGCTTTCCAAATGACGAAACTCAAAACTAAGGTGTTAAAATGAATTCTTGTTAACTTCTTCACCGAACTAAAGGGATAGGGATGACAGCCTATAAATTTCATCATCTTGGTTACAGCTCCTCTCAGTGGCTTTATTTAGAATTTCATGTGGCATATATATATATATATATATATATATATATACACACATATACATGTATATATATACATGTATATGTGTATATATGTGTGTGTATACACACACACACACACACACACATGCACACACACAGAAGTACTCCTCATTTTATGGCCCCACAGAAATTTAGCTATATAAATAAAGTAAGAAGGAGTTTTTGAAAGACAACTACTTAGGTTCTTTCATATATTTGAAAAATTGGAAAAGCAGGCTACTTAAAATATATGAAGATTCTTCTAGTTAACCAATCATGATTACAATCTTTTTACATAGGAGATATCAAAACAAAGATTTTTATTGTTTTGAAGTTAGAACTATCACTGAGGGAGCAGAGCTGGGCTATAAAAACTAATGTACAAATATAATAGTATGTTGTAACTTTTATTTCTTGCCCGTGTTTTCCTAGGAAGTTGTGTTTGAGGTGTGGAAGTGAAAGTGTAACTCATAACAACATATGTTTGTTTTCTTTCATTTCAGCAATCAATGTAAAACTAAATTTCTTATGTCTTAGCCACTCAAAAACACACAAGATAACAATGCCCATTTTAAAAAGTATGAAAAGATGTTGAGCTTACATTTTGAATATACAAATTACATGTTCGAGTCTGAGAGTTTTTGATCATTAAATCTGTAAACTAGAGAAAGGTGAAGCAGAAAGAGAAATGAGAAGTTGACGTAATAAATAAGATTTAAAATTTTCTTGTCTGATAGTAGACACTGTGTGTTTGTGTGGGAGGCAGAGTGATTACTTGGCACTCCTTTCTTCCCCTGGAAATAGTTCTCTCATTTCTAGGGGGGAAGGGGAGGTTTGAATACCCAGCTTCTAGATGCATTTCAGATGAGTAGTAGGATTGTCCCACTTTCCTGGCCACAGTGAATGGTAGCCACCTGCCCCACTAGGATGTACTGCCTTGGAGTTGCCCCAATGACCCTCACCTCCTGGCTTCCACAGCCTAACCCATTATGCCAGACTTGGTCTGCCATACCAGTAGAACATGCCCACAGTGATTGCACGCTACTTCCGAGATTAGGTTATAAAAGACATGGTGGTCTCATCTTGGTCTCTCTCCTCTTTACAAAGGATAATAGCTGTTTACAGAAAGGAGGAAGAATTCATTATGGAACAGGATATCTGAAGTGTTTCTAAGACAGTTGATAATGATCTGTTTTATAAACTTACAGTTATTTGTCGTATAATTCTTTAAGCTATACATGTGTTTTGTAAATTTTTCTGTCTGAGGTTCATTTTGTAATAATATGATTTTCACACACACAAAAAGAAGAAAGATCCATATTAGGAAATTCACGGGTAGAGAATTCATCTGTTTCATAAAAGTTAATTTAAAATTAAACTGTAATGTCGCAAATTAAATTACTGAACTATCTCAGAATGAAGGATTAAAGATGAATTTTGAAACTGCTTTACTTGATTCATTTTGGAGAAAAATGAAAACTCAAGATTCTGAGGTTGATGGAATTAAAGTATCTTCTTCCAGTTCCAACAGTGCCTTTCTGTGAGACTGGTTTCTCTATTCTTTGATTAAAATAAACTGCAAAAAGTTTATGTATATTTGCAGTGCATTTAGCATTGTCGCCAACCTTAGATTGACAAATTAAGCCCCCTGCAAAACAGCCCAATCTCATTTGATTCATGAAAATCTTTAGATGTTGCTTTGGGCAGAATTTATCCAAATTGTCTCATATAGGTATTTAATTTGAGCACTGGCTCTATCACTTATAACTAAATAGTTATATTTGTGAAACAACAAGAGTTACAATGGAATATTCACTATAGACAATGGAATGTATACACAACTATACAATGGAATAATCACTTGTACACAAGCGTTCATGGAGTGATATAGTTGTATAATTTTCTTGTATTTGCTTCTGTGTTGTGTTTTAATTATATTTATTGAAATGAAATTTTGTCTGTTGCATCTAATAAGAAAAAGTTGGTCTTACATTTCATATGAATTAATTTTTTAATTTCATTTTCCTAGTAATCAATTTTTATTGTGTTGGGGGAGAATTTTTCTCTGCAACGAATTGGAAATTAAAAAGCCTAGTTCTTCATCATAGATAATATGAGAAGTACTTCCTTTAATGCTAAGCAGAAGATCTTTCATTTAATACATAAAACCAGTTGTGTTGCTACACGAATCCATGTTATAAGCTAAATGCTAGAGAATGAGATGAGAGGGAGGAGAAGGGAAGGGGAAATTAAGAGGCAAAGATACATTATCCCCCGAAATTCCAGAAAGTGTCACTATAGACATGATGATAAATTCTATGATACAGGCAATCAGAAGCGTATAAGAATAAAGATGAAAAAAAAAAAAGATTCTGTCTGTAAGCTCTGACTTGCCTTGGAAGGATGATTGAGAGTAAAGTAGACAAAATACAGAGAAAGAATCTGGAAGGCCAAGGGGAGGTCATACATACACTTATAGTTAGCTAATCATACAGTTAACATTTATTGAGCTCCTACAGAATTTTTGGTATTTGACACAACTTCGCATACAAAATGGAAGCATGCAGGACATAATCTTTTGTGACTGACTTCCTTTACTTAATAAATGTTTATGAGATTCATCTATGCTATGGCATATATCTCTAGTTTATTTGTTTCCATTGATGGATGGTGTTCTCTAGAAAGAATACACCCCAATATATTCATCTATTCTATCACTGTTGGTCCTTTGGAACTATGACTGATGCTGCCATAAACATTCTTATAATACCTTTTGTTATGTATCTGTATCAGTTTTGTTGGGTATAAACATGGGAGTGCAATTCCTGGATTAAAAGTTGTGCAGGGCACAAAGTTACTTGATATTATCAAACTGTTTTCCAAACTCATACCAATGTACTCATACCAATGTACACTCCCACCGGGATCATCTGACCATTCTCCTTGCCCCAGCACCTTGCTGATATTTACTATCGTCGTTCTGCTTAATTTAAGCCATTCTGATATGTGAATAATAGAATGTCATGGTTTATTTGCATTTCACTGATTATTAATAATATGCCCTCTTTATATGATTATTACCTATTTTAATTCCTTCTTTGATGAAGCAGCTGTTCAAGTAATACTCTTCTCAGAAAGAAAAAAGTCTAGGGGCGCCTGGGTGGATCAGTTGGTTGAGTGTCAGACTCTCTTTCTTTCTTTTTTAAATTTTTTTTATTTTTTAAGTTTATTTATTTTGAGAGAGATGGAGCACAAGCAGGGGAGGGGGTAGAGAGAGAGGGAAAGTGAGAATATCCCAGGCAGGCTCTGCACAGCCATCGCATAGCGCAACATGGGGCTCAAACTGACGAAACCATGAGATCATAACCTGAGCTGAAACCAAGTCCCATGCCTAACTGACTGAGCCACCCAGGTGCCCCGAATGTCTAACTGTTGATTTGGGCTCAGGTCATGATTGAGATCCATGCTGGGCTCTGTGCTGAACGTGGAGTCTGCCAAAGATTCTGTGTCTCCCTCTGCCCCCTCCCCTGCTCACATGCTCTGTCTCTATAAAATTTAAAAAAAAAAATTAAAGGGTCTAGTGAAAAATCAATTTGAGATTGTAAGAAATATAATGGCATTCTTTTGAAAGGCCCCAGTTTGACCTACTACTGGAACATAGAGGTGAAGATGTCCAGCAAACTGTTTGAAAGTGGCTCAGAGCTTGGGAGAGAAGGCAAACATGACTCCTAAACCTTTTCTAAGACAGGGAACAAAAAGTCAAGAGAGAAGTTAGAACAAAGATCACATTTTTCATAGAGCTATAAAGAAAGGAAGATAACAAAGACAGATTTAATGATCAAAAAGTTATTGATGAAGTTAGTAGATTTAAATGACTTCTGTCTTAGAGAAGTAATTGGTCTGGACTCATCTAATGAATTGTTTCGAGTTTCTACATAAACAGGGGCATCTGGGTGGCTCAGTCAGTTAAGTGTCCAACACTTGATTTCAGCTCAGGTCATGATCTCACAGTCTGTGAGACTGAACCCCACGTGGGGCTCTCCACTGAGAGTATGGAACCTGCTTGGGATTCTCTCTCTCCCTCTCTCTCTGCCCCTCCCCTGCTCATGATTGCCTTCTCTCTCTCTCTCTCTCTCTCTCTCTCTCTGTCTCTCTCTCAAAAATAAACTTTAAAGGAAAACTGTATAAACAAAATCTCTTCTCTGTTGCTATACCTGTCATAGGAGACTTGGCTTTTTTTCCAGATTTCTTTCTCTGAAATTTTGTAGTTCCAACTCTCTTCAATTGCTATAGATCTAATCTGTCCTGAGGCAGAATCTCTCTACTCAGTTGCTTATATTTGCTACTCCCTATATCTCTGCCAAGAGCTCCGACCTCAAAGGTTCCTGGAGCTTCAAACATCTATGAATTGTTAAATAATATCCTTTAGTAAAATAGTCATTTCCAACATGGATTTTATGGACTTGGCTTGTCTTGTAATCAAATCTTTACAGAATTTAGGTTACAAAATTCTTGCAAAGACTCCCAGTTTTAACTAGTATCCTGCAAAAGTCCCTTTTAAAAATAAACAGCATTGTGGTGCCTGGGTGGCTCAGTTGGTTAAGTGTCCGACTTCAGCTTAGGTCATGATCTCATGGTTTGTGAAGTCAAGTCCCACATCGAGCCCACTGCTTTCAGCACAGAGCCCACATTGGATCCTTTGTCCCCTTCTCTTTCTGCCCCTGCCCCATTCTTACTCTCTCTCTTTCAAAAATAGAAGGTTTAAAAAAATGAACAGCATTAAAAAAAACCCCAAATAAATAAATAGCATTAAACTGACATGAATATCTTAGTGATATAACCTTAATCTAAATCCAAATTATTATAGAACAGAGAGCCTTTCAAGGAAAAAATATATAACATAAATTATTTGTTTTTCTCTAAATTCCAAGTGACTCCTCAAATTTAGAGTATTGCAAACTATTCTGTATTTCTGAAATAGCTGTAGGGATTCCTCTTCTCTCTTCATTTTTCTCCCTCCAAAGATTTTCTGATGCAAATTGAGTTTAAAAAAGGACTAAAATGAAAAATACATGTATAAAATATAGAAAATTTTGTAGGCCATGGAATAAGACAAAAAGGCACGTAAAATAAAGTTCAATTTATTTCAAGGGTAGAGTTGGAAGTGTTTTCTTGTGTATATTTAGATACCATGTTAAGATACCAAAAATATTGGTTTTATAATAAAAATATATTATCTGATTTTAAACCAAGGCTAGAATTTAGCAACAACATTTGTGAGTTAGAAATGTAAGATCAAGATCATTTTTTTTAAAGTGCAGAACATAAGGATAAAAATTTATTCTTGGGAACCACATTCAATTTTCATCTTCATTATCGCTGGACACACACATAATAGCACTCTGGCTTAAGAAAAACTCTAAGATTGTTGTCCAATCCAATAGCATCATGTCTAGTAATTTTACCATAGTGGATGGATTTTTTTTGACACAGGTCATCTTATTTTTTTTTCTTGTTTTTTTATTAAGTTTTTAATTTTAATTTGCTATAGTTAATCTACAGTGTTATCTTAGTTTCAGGTGTACAATATAGTGATTCAACAATTCTATACATTACTCAGGGTTCATCGTAATAAGTAGACTCTTTATCTCCATCACCTATTTCACCCACACCCCAACCCATCTCCCTTCTGGTAACCATCAGTTTGTTCTCTTTAAGAGTCTGTGTCTTGGTTTTTCTCTCTCTCATTATTTGTTTTTGGTTTTTTTTTTCCTTTGCTCATTTGTTTTGTTTCTTAAATTCCACATACAAGTGAAATCATATGGTATGTGTCTTTCTCAGAATGACTTATTTCACTTAAATTATACTTCATATTTCACTTCCATTAGTAGATGATTGGATAAAGATACGGCACATATGCACAATGGAATATTAGCCATAAAAAAGAATGAAACCTTGCTATTTGGAACAATGTGGATGGAGCTAGAGAGTATAATACCACAGTGGATTTTAATTTGACAACAGCAAAAAGGTAAAGAAGCACATTTTTATCTTAAGTAAAATATCTCATTTGTTTGTGTAACAAAACTGAACCCTAGAGAGGGTTCCAGTGTCCATATGGACATTATTAAAATGATTTCTTTCTTTTTTTTTTTTTTTTTAAATTTTTTTTTTCAACGTTTTTTATTTATTTTTGGGACAGAGAGAGACAGAGCATGAACGGGGAAGGGGCAGAGAGAGAGGGAGACACAGAATCGGAAACAGGCTCCAGGCTCCGAGCCATCAGCCCAGAGCCTGACGCGGGGCTCGAACTCACGGACCGCGAGATCGTGACCTGGCTGAAGTCGGACGCTTAACCGACTGCGCCACCCAGGCGCCCCTAAAATGATTTCTTTCTTAAATTCAGATTACAAAATGAAAAAAAAAAGGAAGCTCTAATATTTTTTTTTCCTACACAATGGATGAAGCACCTTTTTCACAAGATTCATAAATACTTTGGAGTTTTCTGTTTTGAAATATAGACACCATCCCTGGATAAAATACTGTATTTTATAAGTAAGGTTTACATTCAACCCCCACAATGATCACTTTTACAATTAGTTGATAAGTAAAAGAGACACAATGGTCATTATTCTGGTGAAATCTTGTTATTTTTTAATAGCTCAATGTGAAACTATTTGGTGAAGTTGTTGGCCAAAAACCTTGTCATTCAAAATATAAACTTAGAACAGCTAACTCTTCTCATATTTTATACTTTTCCATAGTTTTCCTTCTTTTTTTCCTCTTTACATTTGTTTCTATAACTTTTAAAAGGGGTAATATTCACTTCTGAAGTTTTTAGTACCATTTGAAGTCAATTAAAGAAAAACATAAAAAATAGAACTTTACGTATCTAATAGAATGGCTCAAATTGTGAACCTGACAACATCAAATGCTGACAAAAATGTGGAGCAACGGGAATTCTCTCCTGTTACTGTTGGGAATGCAAACTGGTAGAGTCATCTTGGATGACAGTTTGTTGGTTTCTGACAAAACTAAACATACTCTTACCACACAATCTAACAATTGCACTCCTGGTATTGACTCAAAGGAATGGAAAACATGAGCCCCCACAAAAATCTGTGTGTGGATATTTATAACAGCTTTGTTTATAATTGCCAAAACTCAGAAACAACCAAGATGTCCTTTAGGAGGTGAATGGATAAAGAAACTGTGGGACATCAGACAATGAAATATACTCAGTGTGAACAAAATCAGAAAAAATACGAAAGAACCTTAAACGCATAGTACTAGATGAATGAAGGTAATCTACAAAGGCGTGTATGATACCAACC
Organism: Neofelis nebulosa; assembly: GCF_028018385.1. Classification (NCBI taxonomy): domain Eukaryota; kingdom Metazoa; phylum Chordata; class Mammalia; order Carnivora; family Felidae; genus Neofelis; species Neofelis nebulosa. Next base: position 76,673,031 of record NC_080783.1, on the reverse strand, counting down.
ATACGACATTCTGAAAAAGACAAGCTATGTGATAGTGAAAACATCATTTGTTGCCAGAGTTTGGAGTTGGGGAAGAAATGATGAATAGGTGAAATACAGAAGGATTTTAGGATAGAGAAAGTAATCTTTATGATGTCATAATGATGAATACAAGCCATTATACATTTGTCCAAACCCAGAGAATGTACAACACCAAGAGTGATCCATAATGTAAACTATGGAATTTGGATGGTAACGATGTATCAATGAAGGTTGGACAATTGTAACGAGTGTACCACTCTGGTGGGGGCTGTGGATAATGTGGAAGACCATGCTATGCACAGGGGCAAGAGATATATGAAAAAATTCCTGTATCTGCCTTTAATTTACTGTAAACCTAAAACTTTTCTTTAAAAAAGACCTAATTAAAAAGAATACGAACAGTTTATTATTTCTCTCTGGCATTTTGCATACAATTTGGGTGGTTATTTATGTTCTCTCTAATTGTATACTATAAGAATATTTACAAAATAATACAAAATATTTATGTTAATAACCTTTTATAAACAGTATTTTCTCCTGCTGTCCAATAATTGTTTGATTTATTTATTCTGCATTTTTAGGGAAACATTAAATTGTTTTTAATGTTTGCTATTTATTTTTGAGAGAGAGAGAGAGAGAGAGAGAGAGACAGAGAGAGAGAGAGAGAGAGAGACAGAGCATGAGCGGGGGAGGGGAGGGAGAGAGGGAGACACAGAATCTGAAGCAAGCTCCAGGCTCTGAGCTGTCAGCACAGAGCCCAAGGTGGGGCCCAAATCCACAAACAGTGAGATCATGACCTGAGGCAAACTCAGACACTTAACCACCTGAGCTACCCAGACACCCCTTTAGGGAAACGTTTTAAAAGTTGTGCTGGTTTTTTTTTTTTCTGGAATACAGGTAGGAAAGAATGCTAAAAGAGAGTAAAAAATCAGATGATTACCTGCCAAAGGACAAATTCAGACTTTATTTTTATCACATTGTACTTGATCCTTCGATAACTGTCATGATATATTCTTTTCTTTTTAATTTTTTTAAATGTTTATTTTATTATTTTTGAGAGAGAGAGACAGAGCGTCAGCAGGGGAAGGACAGAGAGAGAGAGGGAGACACAGTATCTGAAACAGGTTCCAGGTTCTGAGCTGTCAGCATGGAGCCTGCAGCGGGTCTTGAACTTGGGAACAGTGAGATCATGATCTGAGATAAAGTCAGATTTTTTTTTAATGTTTTTTTTTTATTTTGAGAGAGAGAGAGAGAGAGAGAGAGAGAGAGAGAGAGCGCACAAGCAGGGGAGGGGCAAGAGAGACAGGGAGACACAGAATCCGAAGCAGGCTGCAGGCTCCAGGCTCTGAGCTGTCAGCACAGAGCCTGATATGGGGCTTGAACCCACAAACTGTGAGAGCTGAAGTCTGGCGCTTAACAGACTGAGTCACCCAGGTGCCCCTGAAGTCATATTTTTAACCAACTGAACCACCCAGGCACCCTGTCATGATATATTCGTAACTGGGTGTCCCTGAATAAGATGCTCTGACTGATTTCTGCTAAAAACACTGAGTATGTTTTGCACATATTTACTGATGACCCTTTTCTCAGTGACATCATCAAACCCCATGCACACATTTCTGGAAGTGAGAAACCCAAATTCTTCTGTGTAAGTGATATTTTAGCTGGCTGATGGAAACAGTATAAGGGACCTTTATAACTTCACATGACAACACAAGTAATGAGTGAGGGCTGACATGTGAGATTTAAAAGATTAACTTCAAATCTAAAATTATTGGTCAAAGCACAGCAAAACTTCAACTCCATTGTCTAAAAAAAAACTACAAAAATTTCTATAATATATTAGAATCAATTATGCTTTCATCAGTTGAAGGGAAAGGTAGTAAAGTATTGATAAATACATTTATTAAGAGCACACTGGTTAAACCTAAATTCAAGTAAATTTTCCCAATATAGCATTGTTTTACACAGTACATATATACTCAGATCAAATATTTTTCTTTCTCTAGATTGTTCTGGCCCAAACGCCAGACATCTTCTCTAATTTCTCTTCTTCCATTTTTTCAGTATATAATCTAATAGCCTATTTGATCTGTCTTACTTCCAAAATGTGTATCAGATCTTTCTGCTTCTTTTGACTTTACTTGCTATCAACTCTTTCCAAACCAGCATCTTTTCTCATCTCAACTACTGCAACTGAAACTGTGACAAAGACTATTAGGGCCACTGCCTCCTCAGTCTTTCGGTGTTGCCTCACCACATATCTGCTGGGCAGACGCCCATAAGATAACTCCTAAGTTGAGGGTGAGGTGAATGAACCATGCACCAAGACTAGTAAATAGAAAAGTAAAATCCTTGGAATTAAGATCTTTGTCAAGATAAGCCCTTTTGACGTTGCCATTAGTACATGAAAAGTGGTGGAAGCACCTAGATCAAAAAGCCCAATAAGATTTTGAACAAAATCTACTGCCAAAGAAATCTTATATTTATCAGAGACACTCAGTGTTCTGTCACCTATCACGGCATAATTCTTTGTACTTATTTTGACTTAACACCTGTTGCCAATCTCATTTTCATTTCTCACTTCATATGATTCTACTACTTCTTTAAAATATGTTATTTTTTGTAGGTCGGATATTTTGCTAAAGACTTGTTTAATGCACAACAACCATAACTTTGCACAATTAAGGCATCATCATAAAATTAAAAAAATATATATATTAATTCCTACACCTAATAAAGTCAATGGTCCTTTTTTTTCCACCATAGAAAATTATTTATGAACTACAGTAAACCCAAGCTCTGTGTAATATTGTATTCATGCTCCTTTTTCTTTTTTTCTCCTGGACTTTTTCCTCTTCACTGTACCAATTTATAACCACCAACTTTTGTTATTCTTCCATTCAGAAGAACTTAGTGTTTACAGTTCACTTTTGAAAGTCTCAAATTTCATCCTTGAAAGAACACATGATGTCTCCACATGAATTGTGCCTGTCTATTAATATTCACAAGGCAGATTTTTGAGGGGGGTGCTTCTTGCTTATCTCTCTCTAATGTCCTTCTACACAGCATCAATACACATATATTAAATTAATAAATACATGGCCTGTATACACAGGTAAATACAAAGGCCCAACACCCTTGCCTTGAATAAGACAAATGTCAGAGGCTGTCTGAGCCTGAAAACTCACCATTGGGTCAGCAGAAGCTCCTGCTTATGTTTGCATTTCTACAAACATAAAATCAGTAGAGGGCAGTACATGATCAGATAGCTCAACTTTCTGGCAAATGAAGAACTACAAGGATATAAAAAACTCCCAAAGTAAGAGATTGAAAAAAAACTTCATGGGGCGCCTGGGTGGCTCAGTCGGTTAAGCGTCTGACTTCGGCTCAGGTCGTGATCTTGCGGTCGGTGAGTTCGAGCCCCGCGTTGGGCCCTGTGCTGACAGAGCCTGGAGCCTGTTTCAGATTCTGTGTCTCCCTCTCTCTGACCCTCCCCCGTTCATGCTCTGTCTCTCTCTGTCTCAAAAATCAATAAACGTTAAAAAAAAAAAGAAAAAAAACTTCATTTAGTTACTCATTCATTCACCTGACACAACCATGGGAAATACTGCAAATAGGCAAGTGAAATACAAGCACACAAAAAGCAACAGGGCAATTCTCCCAATTGCATCTCGCCCCCACGCTTGGCGATCTCTTGGCCCAGAGTTGCTGTGCTTGCTCTCCAGTTTCCACAACCATTGCCATTACGCTTTACCTTCCAATTTTTAATATTTTTTATTTAAAAATGTGCATGTATAAAAATTCAAAAAGCATTAAATGTATAGTCCGTGAATTATGAAGAAACGACCACATCCATGTAATCACTTCCTATATGTAAAGGATACTGTGTATGCCGCTGAAATTCTCTTCTTGAGAGTAAGAGATTCATTCCTTCAGTTGTTGAGAGTGTCGGCCCCTCACAACTAAGTGTGTCTGTAGAAACTGTGGTTGGCCAAAAGTTGTTGCCTTTTTCAAGTTTACATTACCTCCCTGGAAGAGAACTCATCCCAGAAAGTACAAGGCCCAATACCCCTGCCTTCAATAAGACACATCTCAAAGTCTTTCTAAGCCCCAAAGCTCACCCTTGGGTCAGCTGAAGCTCCTCCCATTTGTTTGCAGCTCAACTTCTTTTTCTGTCCAACTCTGCTTCTTTCACTCCTTTACAGATATTTTCCCCAAGAATCCATGAATGCAAATTTCTGCCGCAGCATCTAGTTCCAAAAGGTCATGACCTGAGAGAGCTGGTAATAGAATTGATCCTAGAAAGCAGAATTTAAAGTGGGAATTTTAGAAGTGGCTCATTCACTGACCTCCTGGCAACAAGGACTCTAATTACAGGTGGTAGAGAGAATACTGATAGCTTGTAACATACTGTAGCAATGCAATTGTTAAAACTTACACTGGTGGTGAGCTAGACTGGAATACTAATCAAAATGAATGCAATGGTGATATACCATCTCAAGCATTTGAGACATTCGGGGCAAAATAATAATTACAAAGACCATGTAATTGGATGGGACTAAGCATGCTTTGAAGAAAAACAATGAAAGACTACTGTGATTAATCACCAATTTAAGGTGAAGTGTGAAAGTCAGAGGGCTTCTTTGGCAGCATATAAAAAGACTCATTTGCTGAAGCAAGAGGGCAGAAAAAAGGTGATCATCAGGTCCAGGACTTAATTATAGTGGTAGCAGAGCTCCAGAGAAGGGTGACATTCAATCCCAGGATGTCTGCTATGCTAAGATCATTGCATTAATCGGTAAGTAGTGAGACTCTGGATTCGGAATAAGAGATCTGAGTCAATACACTTGAACATTTCAAGTGTCAGATTCCCCTGAACTCTCTGGGCCTGAAGAATTGGCCCACTCCTTGTTAGAGGCCAGTGATCCCCCTGGCTCGAGTATGATGCAGAAAAACTCTGATAAAAGAAATCATGTGCACAAGCCTCAGCATCTACCACCTTCTCCCATCCTGTACACTAGACTGGTAAGTACGGTTAGCATAAAGTCGCTGAAGAAATTATGGGTTTGTTAAAGAGGAAAAAAGGCAGTTGCAGAAGTTGCTGCAGAACCTAGACATGTAAATCAGCAAGAGACACAAGAGTATATAAAACTCAATTCTGATAGTGCTATATATGTATATGTGGGTTTGAGAGATAAATTTAGATAAGGAGAATTTTATTAATATGGAAGTCTGTCCCATGATAAAAGATTTCATACCGTGACAAAGATCGCAAGAAGTATTACTAATCAGTTCCTAAAATGGACAGTTCTTAGAAGCTTGGGTTCAGATATCCTGGTTCCCAGAGAGAGAACACTTCCACCGGAGGACATTGCTCAAGCCCCGTGAAGCTTGAGATGTGACCATCACGATGTCTCCTTTGGCTTCTTGTCCCCAAAGAACACATCAAGGAAATACTGGCAGACTGAGTTGGCCCCAATTTTCTGGAAGAAATAGAGCTACAATAGAGAAGGGGAAGAGTATGTTTGTCAACCACATAGCGTAACACAGTACCTCTTGCTACCCTCTGCACAGTGTTGATGGTAAATGAAAAAAGTGTAACAGGTCTGCGAGGGCATGGTGACCAATGGCTCAGTTCTCTCACAAAATAAGCCATAGAGACTAGCAGAGGTGTGAGCTAAGGATGAGGAAGATTATCCTACATCTCATGGCTGTAAAGAAGATGGTGATACCAATTGTGCTCTCTAGATAAGCTGCAGCTACTGACCTATGATTCATCTCAGTAACCTTCCTGTCTTAAGTTTCTCTGGGGAGGAAAAAGAAAAAAAAGCCAGCTAGAATCCTGGAGAAAATCTTCGCACTTGGGGTTAACTTTCTACACAAAATAAGTAGATAAAAACAGGGCAAGGGGTGGGTTGTAGTAAATTCTGTGGTGTTTCATCCAGATCTCCCTTTCATGATTGACTTAGTTAGATGCAGCTTCCATGATGAAGTACTCCTGACTGGGTGTCACAGAATAAAATCACATTCTGAGATCCTGAGGGTTAGGACTTTAATACACGAATTTGGGGGTGACACAATTCAGCCCGTAACAATGACTGAGACTCTCATTCCATCAAGTTGATAGTTGTGTGTAAGTTGTGTCTAAATCTTACCCCAGATTGTGCCACTTCTCTTGGACATCCTTCATTGAAGGACAATGACTTGTCACTGCAGAGCTACAATGTCCAGACAGTCTTACCTCAATTTTGAGAAACACTAAAAGTTATCCCATCTTCTAAATGTCCCATAGGTATAGGTTCAGCTGAGGCCATTTTTGCGGTTCTGCTTTCCTGTGTCCAATCAGTCTTCTCTCCCTCCTTTAAAGCTTACATTTCTGAGAGCACCTCCCCCCAGATCTCCAACGTGCAATGTGATTTAATACATAAGGTCAAGAAATAAAACATCACCAGCAACCATGGACTTTGGGTGATCTTGATGTGTCATGTAGGTTCATCAGTTGTACGAAACATACCATTCCGGGGGTAGATGGTGATAATAGAGGGGGTTCTGCATGCGTGGAGATAAGGCATATATGAGAAATCTCTGTACCTGCTGTTCAATTTTGCCATAAACCTAAAACTTCTCTAAGAAATAAAATCTAATAAACAAGAAAGAAAGAAAGAAAGAAAGAAAGAAAGAAAGAAAGAAAGAAAGGGAAATGGGAAATTAGAAAAAATGCAATAACAATACTAACAAAAAGTTATCAGTGTCTCAGATGTTCTCATAATATCTATCCCCAATCACCATTGCCATAGACAGTTTTACTTGTGACCTTTACAAAATCAAAGCATTAATGAATACAGCCTTGACACTCAACCTTGTGATTTGAAGTGGGCCCACATTGTAGAATGCAACAATAGTTTAAACTAACATGTAATATACAATAGTATGATTACACCATGATATATTTTCTACTATTGATGAATATTTAAATTGTTTTCAGTTTGGGGCTGTTATGAATGATGCTATCATGAGTACTCTTATATATCTTTAGCTGTATATATGTGTGGATGCATTTATATTGGCATATAGCTAGCTATGTATTTTCTAGGGCAGAGGATATGTGTTTGTTAATATCCTTTAAATGCTTTTTTAAAAATTGTATTGCCTAGTGTTGAGTTCCAATCATTTTTTTATATTCTGAATAAAAGTCCTTTGAGATATACATATTATAAATATTTTCCTCATTAAGTGCCTTTCACTTCAAAAACCAAAAAAACAAAACCAAAAGTGCTCTTCACATCCTTAATGGTATCTTTCCAATATTAACTATATAAATTTAGGTGGATTCAATTTTATCACCTTTTTTGGTTAATTGTTTTAATTTTTTCACCCAAAAATTCTGGCCTTCCTTCATGTTACAAAGATTTTCTCCTATATTTTCTTGTAGAAGTTTTACCATTTAAGTCTCAAGTTTAGATGTGCGCATTTCAGGAAATTTTCCATCTCGTATAAATTGTTGGAATTATTGGACTAGAGTTGTTTATAATACTTTTAAATTCTTGTTTACTATTCTTCTTTTATCTTTGAAACTGGTAATTTGTGATATTTTTTCTGTACCAATCTAGCTAAAGTTTAACAATCTTATCAGTCTTTTTTTTTGTTTTTTGCATTTTTTTAAGTTTATTTATTTATTTTGAGAGAGAGCAGGAGCAGAGAAGGGGCAGAGAGAGAGAGGGAAGGAGAGAGAGAATCCCAAGCAGGCTCTGTGCTGAGCCCAATGAACCCACCACTGCCAAATCATGACCTGAGCCAAAATCAAGAGTCGGACGGTTAACCGACTGAGCCAACCAAGCATACCAACAATCTTAGTCTTTCAGAAAATCTCAGTTCAGATTCCACTGACTTGTCTCGATTACTTTTTTCTATTTTCTATTCCACTGATTCATACTTTTATTCTCATTTCTTTCCTTCTTTTGCATTTGACTTGTTTTATTTTTCACTAGATTAAGGTCGAATCAGAGTTTTTGATGCTAGATCTTTATTTTGTCTCGCACAAACATTCAAATTATAGATTTGCCTCTGAGCACTACTTTAGCTGCCTAATACACACTGTGACATGTTCTGATTTAGTACTCATTAAGTTAAAAATATGTCTAATTACCCTTATTTCTGACCTATAGAAATTTTGTTTAGAAATTAGGAATTTACCTTTAAAATATTTTGGAGTTTTTCAATCTATTTTTCATTACTGATTTATACAGAGAGTCAATTTTCATCAGAAAATGTATTCTATTTATTTTAATCATGTAAACTTCATGAATTTTGTATGGCACAATATATGGTCCATTTTGTAGAATGTTTCACTTGTACTTTGAAAGAATGTGAATTCTGCCATTGTTAGTTTGCTCTATAAAATGTGCTTGAGACCAGTTTGAATGATAATGTTCAAGTTTTCTATATATTTACCGGTTTTCTAACTGTATTTTTAAATCAGTTACTGAGACTTCTTTGAAATCTTCAAATATAAATGTAGATTTGTGTATTTCTCCTTCCAGTTCGACATTCATGTTTTCTGAATAACTATCTCGATGTAAATACACAATCAGGATTTATATATCTTCTTGAAGAATGACTCCTTTGCCACTGAAAGTTTTCCTCTTTATCTCTGATAATAGTAGTGAAGACCTTGTCATATATTAACACAAACACTTCAGTCTTCTGGGGATTATTGACTGCATGGCATAGCATTCTTCCCTTCTTTCATTGAGTACCTGTGTTCTTATATTAACATACATTTCTAGGAGACAACTGCGGCCTCATCTCTGGTGTTCTCAAGTCCCACAGGATTTCTCATGTACTCATACATTCTATTTGTCTCCATTACTCCTCAACTCAGCAAGGTTACTTATCTTTGAATGGATTCATCCTCAGATACCATGGTCCAAAATGTCTCTGGGGAGAAAACACAGGTGAACTTAGGGCTCCCTGGTTTATTTCCCTTCTCTTATTTTCTGAAATGGTTGTTTCATATATTTTGTCATGTTTTATTATTGTTTATGGTAGGAGGGCAAGTCTTCATTTGGTTGCTCCATCAAGGCCACACATTCTAAGGAATATGAACACAGAATAAGAATTGCCAAACAAGGGGTACCTGGGTGGCTCAGTTGGTTAAGTGTCTCACTTTAGCTCAGGTCATGATCTTGCAGTTGGTGGGAGGGAGCCCTTCATCGGGCTCTGTGCTGACAGTTCAGAGACTGGAGCCTGTTTCAGATTCTGTGTCTCCCTCTCTCTCTCTCTGCCCCTCCCCAGCTCATGCTCTCTCTTTCTCTCAAAAATAAATAAACATTGAAATTTTTTTTTTTTTAATTGCCAAACAAAACCCAATAAGCAAGATTTGGTACTAACCTTAGAATACATATATAAAATGTATATAATTTATATGTGTATATATACAATTTTGACTATGTATATAGTCAGTCCCGTAAATGCCATGAGTCATAAGAGTTAAAAAACAAACAAAAGAGCAAATCTTGAAGCTATAAAAAAGATAAGAGAAGCTATGAAAATGAGTAGAAGTCTTTGAAAAATGAACAGAACTTCTAGAAATTAAATTGAAATTATAAAATGAGAAAAATAATGACTTAAATAGAATTAGATTGAGATGGGAGAGAATGGATAAGCTCCTAGATAGATTTGAATAAATCACGTAGTCACTAAATCAGATTATATAACCATCAAAAAATGTTTGAGAATATTAAACAAGAATTAAAATTTTGGGAGCATGTCTTTTAATATATTCTTAATCACAGTTCCAGAAGTAGATAAAGTGGAAATAGGAAAAAAAATGTTGATAAAGCCAAATGTGGTATAAAATTATAGATGTATAAAATCAATTCCAGACACATGGAGTAAAATAGCAGAACAGAAAAAAAACAAGATCTTTAAAACACCCAGTGAGAAGAAAAAGAGAGTTTACCCATAACTCCTTTAACAATTTTAACAATAGTGAAATGTGCCCTATCTATGGGCTAAATGGTCTAAATGGCACACACCCATATATACACACACATTTCCCATGATTCATTTTCCTTTGACTAAGTGTGTTCTTTTATGCATGATTTAAATTTTTTAATGTAATTTGATTTATGCGTCCTTTAATTTATGGCCTTACTATTTCCTCTCTATTACTGCCCAACTCTAAGGATGCAAAAAATTAATTCAGGTCTTTTTAGTTGTTCTTTTATTTTCTTTTTACATTCATTTATTTGTATCGAAGAGTAGTTGATATATGGTATTACATTAGTTTCAGTTGCAAAATAGGGCTTCAACATTTATATACATTACAAAGTCACTATAATCAAAGTCACCAAGATCACCATGGTAGGTCTAGCTACCACCCGTCACCATACACAGTTGTTAAAATATTATTGACTCTATTCCCTGTGTTGTACATTATATCCCCATGGCTTATATATTTTATAACTCAGGTTTATATCTTTTAACCCCTTCACCTATTTTGCCAGTCCCCCAGCCCCTTATCTTATGGTAATCACCAGTTGTTCTCTGTATCTACATGTCTATTTGTGTGTGTGTTTTGTATTTAGAATTTACATATAGGTGAAATCATATGATACTTATCTTTTTCTGTATGACTTATTTTAATTAGAATAATACCCTCTAGGTACATCCATGTTGTCACAAATTCCTTTTTATGGCTGAGCAATAGCATATATTTTTGTGTATATAGTTGTATCTTCTTTATTCGTCTATCCACAGACACTTAGGTTGCTTCCATATCTTGGCTGTTGTAAATAATATTGAAATAAACATAGGGTTACAAATCTCTATTTAGTGTTTTAATTTTCCTCAGATAAATGCCCAGAAGTGGAATCGCAAGATCATATAGTATTTGTAATTTTAATTTTTGAGGAATCTTCTCTAATGTCTCCACAGTGGCTGCACCATTTTGCATTTCCACCAACAATGTAGACGGTTTCTTTTTCTCCACATCCTCACCAACACTAGCTATTTCTTGTCTTTTTGATAATAGCTTTTCTGACAGATGTGAGCCGGTATCTCATTATGGTTTTGATGTCCTTTACACTGGTGATTAGTGTGTTTAACATCTTTTCATGAGTCTGTTGGACATCTATACGTATGGAGAAAATGTCTTTTCTGGTCTTCTGTCACCCCCTTTTTTTTGTTTATTGATATAGAGATACGTGAGTTTTTTATACATTTTGGATATTAAGCCCTTATCAGATATATGATTTATAAATATCTTCGCCCATTCAGTAGGTTGCCTCTACATTTTGTTGATGGTGTCCTTTGCTGTGCAGCTTTTTAGTTTGATGTAATCCCATTTGTTGATTTTTGCTTTTGTTCCCCTTGCCTGAGGAGACAAAAGATCCTCGAAACTTTGCTCAGCCTAATGCCAAAGAGCTTACTGCCTATATTTTCTCCTAGAAGTTTTATGGTCTCCCATCTTGTATCCAAGTCTTTGAGTTTATTTTAGTATATGGTGTTAAGGAAGTCATCCAGTGTCATCCTTTTGCATGTAGTTGTCCAGTTTTACCAGCACCACTTACTGAAGAGACTATCGTTTTAGCATTGCATATTTTTGCCTCCTTTGTTGTAGATTAGTTGACCACATAAACGTGGGTGTATTGCTAGGCTCTTACTGTGTTCCATTGATCTATGTGTCTGTTTTTGTGACACTACCATACTATTTTGATTTCTAAAGCTTTGTAATACAGTTTGAAACCAGGGAGTGTGATACTCACAGGTTTATTATTCTATCTCTAGATTGCTTTGGCTACTTGGGGGCTTTCATGGTTCTATACAATTTGGGGATTATCTGTTCTGGTTCTGTGAAGAATGCTACATTAGTATTTTGTTAAGTATCACATCAAATCTATCGATTGCTTTGGGTAACATGGACATTTTAACAATATTAATTCTTCCAATCCATGAGAACAGTATATCTTTTCAATTATCATATCATCTTCAATTTCTTTCATCACTATTTTATGATTTTCAGAGTATAGGCTTTTTAACTTCATTGGTTAACTTTATTTCTACGTTTTCTGTTTTTTATGAAATTGCAAGTAGGATTGTTTTCTTACAATCTCTTTCTAATAGTTCATTATTAGTATATAGAAATGTAAGATAATTTTGTATGTTAATTTTGTATCCTGCAACTTTACTGAATTAACTTATTAGTTCTAATACTTTTTTATAGAGTCTTTAGGATTTTTTTTTAAGTTTTATTTATTTATTTTGAGAGAGAGAGAGAGAGAGAGAGAGAGAGAGAGAGAGAGTAAGAGACAGAGGGACAGAGAAAGAGAGGGAGAGTGAGAATCCCAAGCAGGCTCAACACCATCAGCGCAGAGCCTGACATCCCATGAGCAGCTCGTGACCTAAGCCAAAATCAAGAGTTGGATGCCCAACTGACTGAGCCACCCAGGCACCCCTAGGGTTTTCTATATATACTTACCATGTCATCTGTAAATAGTTAACATTTTTTTTTCCATTTTGGATGCTTGTTATCTATTTTTCTTGTCTCCTTTTTACCCTTAGAACTTTGATCAGCTCATAAATTATTATTTTATTATCATTTTTTTCTCGGATGACTAACTAGGACTTCAACCATAATTTATTGCAAAGTTTACTATCTCTCATAGATTACATATGAGACTTCTATCACGTACTAAATGTCCATTTATATTAAGACCCATTTCTAGATTTTTAATTGGATTACATTGACACAATCAATATATTTATGACAAAGTTCTGTACTGTTTTAATTATTGGGTTCTCATACTATGTTTACAACTTTTGGGAGAAGTTACAAGTCAGTATCATTGCATTTTCTTTATAGAGTTTTTATTGCCGATACTTGCTTGTTTTTTATTGAATTTCAAAAAAGAGGAACCACATTTTTTTAAATGTAAAAATTGCTCAACTTCACTGTTAATCATTAAAATGAAAACAAAACCACAATTTGATATTATTTTACTCTTACAAAATTAAAGAAAAAGTAAAGTCTGACATTATCAAGGATGGTGACAATATAAAACAATCTAAACTCTTACAAATCTCTGGTAGAACAACTTTGGAAGAATTTATTATTAACTACTAAAGTTAAACATATACATGTTCTATAACTATTTCACTCACATTGACTTTTACACACGTGTGATGGCTATATGCAAGAATATTAATAATGGCTTTGTTCACAATAGAGAAAACAAAAATATATTAAGCAACATTTCAAAATTTCTTAACAAGGAAGGGCTAAATGTATATTACACTTATATATACATTACTTGAATATGTATACAATAGAATATTAATTTTAAATGTATAAATATATTTTCTTTACAATGTATTTATGTATTACATAGTTTAAAGCAAGGCAAAACCAAATCATATATTAGTTATGAGTGTATGTGTGTGTGTGTGTGTGTGAATCTATAAAGCAAACCAAGGGAATAAATAACCTAAAATTCAGAATGGTGGTTACCTCTGGGAAGAAAGAAGGTTGTGTGACCAGTTAATGTACCCAGGAGGATTCAACTTTGTGCTATAATTTACAAGCTGAATCATGATGTTTTAATTTTGCTTCATCTTATTATGTCATATGTACAACACATAATTACTTTTGCATATAGGATATACTTCAAATAAGAAAGTTAATAAAATAGATAAAAACAGAATAAGAGCTCTCTTGAATTTTTTTCATCATTCAATTAATTTTGACATTTTTATTTTATACAAAATTATTGCTATAAATATGGTGATTTTCCATCTTGAAAATGTTAAAAAGCCACTTGAAATTACATATTTGTCCCTTTGTTGAAAACAAAATGCCTGTCAGATTAAATAAAATTTGAATATTTTCAGCTATATTGGTATTAAGCATTTCCCTTCTGTACCAATATGTAAAGTTGTTCTAAATCTGCTTTCATGAACATGCCATTTGAGCTAATTACCTTATAATAAATGCTGCTCTTAAATAATTGCTAAACCTTGGGAAATGCTTTCAATAATTGACTTGGTTTTCATAAGCAAAACTTGTGTTATTAAATATAAATTAAATGCACATTTGAGACCCTTAAAGTGTTAACATACCAGCATGTTAACAGTGTACTGGAAATAACTTGTAGAATTAATACCCAAAATAATTCAAACATCGCATTCAGATTTTTACATGTTTTCTTTCATCTGAAAAATTTGTATAAAGTTTCGATGTGTACTACATCATCTGTAATGAATGTGTTTTCCTACTTATTGACACAACCTAACTTGAAAATATTATACATCATAAGGTACAAATTTCCAGTTTGTGAGACCTAGAGAAAATGAGACAAAAAACCTTATTTGGGGGCACTTGGGTGGCTTAGTTGGTTAAGTGTCCAACTCTTGATTTCCACTCAGGTAATGATCTCACAGTCGTGAGATCAAGCCCCATATACAGTTCCATGCTGGGTATGGCCCCTGCTTAAGATTCTCTCTCTTCTTTTCCCTAGCACTCTGCCCCTCCCCCACTCACATGTTCACGTTTTCTCTCTCTTTCAAATAAAAAAAGGCTTATTTTATGGTGATGTTAGTATAAATCAGTGAAGAAATAAAATATTGCAGATAGATTGATATGTCTAAATGTTAAATTATTCATAATTAGAATTCATTGATAATTTTCCATAAATTTTATATTCAAATTTTATAAATGTTATCCAGTTGTGAGAAGAATGCACAGTTCTAGCCTCTGGTAAAGAACCTTCCATTGTTTTATCTCTTATTGTCTGTTCCTATGTATATATTTATCTTGTGTCTGCTTCCAAGAGAATTACAAGAGAGATGGATGGATGGATAGATAGATGATAGATATAATCTCTTAAGCATAATATTTTTCTCCTCATCAACCATTGTTCCTGCTAATGATGAAAAACTTTGTGCTGTGTCTCATACTCAAAATAGATTATACTCTCTAATATATTATCAATAAAAATATATTTTACTGAATAAATAAGGAAGGGGTGGTTACATTACATATCATACATCTGCTTTCATAATCATCTGTTTTAAATATTTCTTTTCCAGAATCCCTCTTCCCTATCCAACTACCTCATTTTTCTTTTTTTCTTTGTCTCTAAGCCTCTAAGTAGCCCTTTCTATGCTTCTCAAAAATTAACCTAAAAGTTACAATTAAATAGTTACATAAAAAGAAATAAATTCCACTCCCAAAGCATTTCTTTAGTGTACTCAGCCAATCCAGGAATCTGTGGGAGACATTCTAAGGCTTAAAAAAGACCTTTCTCTAAATGATGAAATTTGTGTATGTATATAAAAACATACATGTATACACACATATATTTATATGCATACACAAATATAAACATGCTATATAGAAAAATAAAGAAGTTCTATAGGTTTCTAACTGTCAGAAATGATAACAAAATTTTGGTATTATTGAGAGGGGAATTAATATGGTGGAGTAGTAGGAGGACCCTAAGCCTGCTTTGTCCCTCAAACACAGCTAGATAAATATCAGATCATCCTGAACACCCAAGAAATTGATATGAGGACTGAGAGAACAAATTTCACAATTAAAAGGAGTGAAGAGGCCACAAAGTGGAGGATAAGAGTTGTGGAGATGTGATTTGGAGGAGAAAATCACGGGTGCTGTGGAGGCGGAAGCTCTGATCACAGAGAGAGGAGAGAGACAAGTTGGGAGAGACATTGAGGAAGAGAGAGAGAGAGAGAGAGAGAGAGAGAGAAATTTATAGAAAGCACACAGAGGATGGAACAAGAAGAACACTTACCCCAAACTATTGACTGGGAATATGAAAGGGGCTGATTATCATGAGTTTTTACAACAAGCGCAGTTCAAAGACTGGAGTTTCAAAAATCCGTGCCATGGTTGATGTGGAGTCCAGTGGACACAGTGGTGCTCCTGTAGATAAGGAGGGCAAAGGCCCTGGAGCAGACTGTGTGATCTGACGATCCCCTGGGATTCAATGGGAGAGACAGTTCCCCTCTTGGAGCACACTTGGGAGGGGTAGCATTGCCTCTCAGGGGACAAAAGAGCTACTGGGGGCCTTTGAGCTTGCTCTTTCCTTAGCATAGGGGCAGAGACACTTGCTGAGGACAGCTAACCTGGACACTGGCTTTTTTCTGTGCTTTACTCTAAACTCTAAGCTCACGCACATTGGTACAACTGTCCTTGTATGGGACAAACCTGCATCAGCCCTAGCATGGTAAGATCCTCCCTGAGGACCAAAGCAAAGCTTTGTTGCAAAGCTTCTGCTCTAGTGGAAATAAGACCAGGCCTCTTTTAACAAGCAGACCAGAACACACCTAGTTAAAACTCACCACACACTGGACAAGGTCCAAAAATTCCCACTGCAGGCAAGGAGAATCTCTGCAGAAGACTGACCTGAGGGAAAGAGCAGCCAAAATATAGCAGCAGAGTGCATGCAGCATACACCAGAAACAATTCCGGAAGCACCAGGCCCTGGACAGTATATGATCTCTTCTTAGTAAAGCCACTACTCTCAGGGCACCTGGATGGCTCAGTTGGTTGAGCATCTGACTCTTGATTTCAGCTCAGGTTATCATCCCAAAGCTGTGGGACTGAGTCCCATGTTGGGCTCCTCACTGAGCATGAAGCCTGCCTAGGATTATCTCTCCACCTTTGCCCCTCTCCCGGACTCATTCACTCTCTCTCTAAAATGAAAAATAATTAATTAATTAATTAATTAATTAAAAAATAAAACCATTACTCTCAGAAGCAGGAAACATAACAAGGTTTTCTAACATAGACAAGACAGAGACCTAGACAAAATGCCAAGGATAAATTCATCCGAAAAGAAAGAAAAAGAAAAGGGATCTAATCAAAGCAGATACAAGTAATAAGCCCAATCCAGAACTTACAACATCATAAGGATACTAGCTGGGCTTAAGAAAAGCATAGAAGATGCCACAGAATCCCTTACTGGAGAAATAAAGCACTTAAAAACTAGTCAGCACAAAATAAAAAATGCTAAACTGAGATATGAAACCAACTGGATGTAATGACAATAAGCATGGAAGAAGTGGAGGGAATGAATCAGTGATATAGAAGTTAAAATTATGCAAAATAATGAAATTGTAAAGAAGAGGGTCAAATATATCAGATCACAAATGTAGACAGGGTACTCAACAACTCATAAAGTGTAATAACATTTGTATCATAAGAATCCCAGAAGAAGAAGACAGGGGAAAAGGGGCAGAAGGTTTATTTGAGGAAAGTACAGCTGAAAACTTCTATAATCTAGAGGAGGAAACAGACATTCAAATCCAGGAGGCACAGAGATCTCCCATCAAAATCAACAAAATCAGGCCAACACCAGGACATATTACAGTAAAATTTTCAAAATACAGAAATAACGAAAAAATCCTAAAAGCAGCAAGGCAAAAGAAACCCCTAACTTACAAGAAAAGACAAATAAGGTTAGCAGCAGATCTATCCACAGAAACTTGGCAGGCCAGAAGGGAGTAGCATGATATATTCAATGTGCTGAATGGGGAAAATATGCAGCCAAGAATACTTTATCCAGCAAGGTTGTCATTCAGAATAGGAGAAATAAACAGTTTCCCAGACAAACAAAAATGAAAGGAGTTCATGACCACTAAACAAGTCTTGCAAGAAGTATTAAAGTGGACTTTTTGAGTAGGAAAGAAAGACCAAAAATGACAAAGACTAGAAAGGAACAGAGAAAATCTCCAAAAACAACAACTTTTTAGGTAATACAATGGCATTAAAGTCATATATATCTTAATCACTCTGAATGTAAATGGACTAAATGCTCCAATCAAAAGATAATAGAATATCAGAATGGATAAAAAAAATAAGACCTATCTATATTCTGCCTATAAGAGATTAATTTTAGACCTAAAGACATCTGCAGATTGAAAGTGAGGGGATGGAGAACTATTTACCATGTTAATGGAGGTCAAAGGGAAACTAGAGAAGCCATACTTATACGAGACAAACTAGATTTTAAACCAAAGACTGTGACACAAAGAAGGACACTATATCATAATAAAAGGTGTAAAAAACAAGAAGATCTAACAATTATAAATATTTATGACCCTAATTTGAAGCACCCAAAAATATAAAACATAAAGGAGCTTATTGATACCATACATTAATGTATTGTATTATATAATACATTACATTATGTATTATATAATACATTAATTGTATTATATAATACCTTACATTATGTATTATATAGTACAATTAATGTAATGTATTATATAATACAATAATAGTAAGGCACTTTAACACCCCACTTACAGAAAAGGACAGATAATCTAAGCAAAGATCAACAAGGAAACAATGGCTTTGAATGACCCACTGTACCAGATGGACTTAACAGATATATTCAGAACATTTCATGCTAAAGCAACAGAATACACATTCTTTTTGAGTGCACATGGGACATTCCCTAGAATAGATCACATACTTGGTCATAAATCAGGGCTCAACAAATACAAAAAGACTGAGAACATACCATGCATATTTTCCAAACTTAACACTGTTAATCTTGAATTCAAACACATAAAAAAATTGGAAAGACCACAAATACATGGAGGTTAAAGAACATCCTACTAAAGGATGAATGGGTTAACCAGGAAACTAAAGAAGAAATTTTAAAATACATGGAAAGAAATGAAAATGAAAACACGACAGTCCAAAACCTTTAGGATGCAGCAAATGCGGTCATAAGAGAGAAGTATATGGCAATACAGGCCTACCTCAAGAAACAAGAAAATCTCAAATACACAATCTAATTGTACACCTAAAGGAGCTAGAAAAAGAACAGCAAATGAAGCCTAGAGCCAGCAGAGGAAAGGAAATAATAAAAATTAAAGCAGAAATAAATGATAAAGAAATGGAAAAAAAGCAATAGAACAGATCAATGAAACTAGGACCTGGTTTTTGAAAGAATTAATAAAATTGATAACCCCCTAGCCAGATGTATCAAGAGCGAGAGAGAGAGAGAGAGAGAGAGAGAGAGAGAAATGACCTAAATAGATAAAATCACAAAGGAGGATAGATTACAAATAACACCACAGAAATACAAACAATTATAAGAGAATACTATGAAAAATTATATGCCAACAAACTGGGCAATCTGAAAGAAATGGATAAATTCTTAGAAACATATCAATCACCAAAACTGAAACAGGAAGACATAGAAAATTTGAACAGACTGATAACCAACAAAGAAATTGAATCAGCAATCAAAAACCTCAAATCCAACAAAATCCAGGGAGAGATGGCTTCTCAGGGGAACTCTATCAAACACTTAAGGAAGAGTTAATGCCTATTCTTCTCAAACTATTCCAAAATATAGAAATGAAAGAAAAAGATTTAAACTCATTCTACTAGGCCATCATTACCTTGATTCCAAAACCAGAGAAAGACCCCACTAAAAAGGAGAATTACAGGCTAGTATCCCTGATAAACATGGATGCAAAAATTCTCAACAAAATACTAGGAAATCAAATTCAACAGTACATTAAAAGAATCATTCACTACAATGAAGCGGTATTTATTCCTGGGATACAAGGGTGGCTCAATATTCACAAACAAATCAATGTGATACACCACATTCATAGAAGAAATAATAGGAACTGTATGATCCTCTCAAAAGATGCAGAATAAAGCATTTGACAAAGTACAGTATCCATTCTTGATAAAAACCCTCAACAACATAGGGATAGAAGGAACATATCTCAACATCATAAAGGACATATCTGAAATAACCACAGGTAATATTATCCTCAATGGGGAAAAACAGAGCTTTTCCTGTATGGTCAGGAATAAGACAGGGATGTCCACTCCCACCATTGTTATTTAACATAGTCTGGGAAGTCCTAGGACTTCCATTTCACTATTCACAGAGGGCATGATACTCTATGTAGAAAACCCAAAAGACCCCACCAAACAATTGCTAGAACTGATACACAGATTCAATAAATCCACAGAATATAAAATTAAATACAGAAATCTGTTGCATTTCTTTACAACAATAATGGAGTAGGAGAAAAGGAAATCAAGGAACCGTTAGATACTAGGAATAAACCTAACCAAAGAGGTAAAAGATCTGTACTCTACAAACTAGAAAACATTTATGAAAGAAATTGAATATGACAAAAAGAAATGGAAAAACTTTCCATGCTTATGCATCGGAAAAACAAATATTGTTATAAACAAATATTATCTACTCAACCCAAAGCAATCTACACATTTAATATAATCCCTATCAAAATACCACCAGCATTTTTCACAGAACTAGAACAACAATCCTAAAATTTGTAGGATTTTAAAAAGACAACGAGTAGCCAAAGCAATCTTGAAAAATAAAAGGAAAGCTGGAAGCATCACAATTCCAGATTTCAGGCTATATTACAAAGATATAGTTCTCAAGAGAGTATGGTTTTGGCACAAAAACAGACACATAGATCAATGGAACAGAATAGAAAACCTAGAAGTAGACCCACAATTATATGGTCAATTAATTTTTAAAAAAATTTTTTTTTAATGTTTATTTATTTTTGAGACAGAGAGAGAGCATGAACGGGGGAGGGTCAGAGAGAGGGAGACACAGAATCTGAAACAGGCTCCAGGCTCTGAGCTGTCAGCACAGAGCCCGACGCGGGGCTCGAACTCACTGACGGCGAGATCATGATCTGAGCCGAAGTCGGCTGCTTAACCGACTGAGTCACCCAGGCGCCCCTATATGGTCAATTAATTTTTGACAAAGCAGGAAAGAACATCCAATGGAAAAAAAGACAGTCTCTTCAACAAATGTTGTTGGGACAACTGGACAACAACATGCAGAAGAATGAACCTGGACCACTTTCTTACACCATACACAAAAATAAATTCAAAATGGATGGAATACCTAAATGTGAGAAAGGATATCATTAAAATCCTAGAGGAGAATCTGGAAGAAACCTCTTACCTCGACTGTAGCAACGTTTTTCTAGATAGGTCTCCTGAGGCAAAGGAAACAAAAGCAAAAATGAACTGTCGGGACTTCATTAAGCTTCTGCACAGCGAAAGAAACAATCAACAAACTAAAAGGCCACCAACGGAATGGGAGAAGATATTTGTAAATAACATAATGAATTAAGGGTTAGCATTCAAAATCTATATAGAACTTAGCAAACTCAACACCCAAAGAAACAATAATCCAGTAAAGAACTAGGCAGAAGATATGGATAGATACTTTTCCAAAGAAGACATTCAGATGGCTAACAGATACATGAAAAAATGCTCAACATCACTCATCATCAGGGAAATACGAATCAAAATCACAATGAGATACCACCTCACACCTGTCAGAATGGCTAAAATGAACAACTCAGGAAACAACAGATGTTGGCAAGGATGCAAAGGCACACCCTCTTACACTGTTGGTGGGAGTGCCAACTGGTACGACAGCCACTCTGGAAAACAGTGTGGAGATTCCTCAAAAACTTAAAGGTAGAACTTCCCTACAACCCAGAAATCACACTACTAGGTATTTGCCCAAAGGATATGAAAATAGTGATTCGAAGGGCACATGCATTCCAATGTTTATAGCAGCACCATCAACAATAGCCAAATCATGGAAACAGCCCAAATGTCCATCAACTGATAAGTGGATAAATAAGATGTGGTATATACATTCCATTTATATATCTTATAAAAGGAATGCCATAAAAAGGAATGAAATCTTGCCATTTGCAGTAATGTGACTGGAGCTAGACTGTATTATGCTAAACGAAATAAGTCAGTCAGCGACAGACAAATATCATATGATTGTACTCATCTGTGGAGGTTAAGAAACAAAACAGGTGAACCTAGGGGAAGGAAAAAAAGAGAGAGGGAGGCAAAGGATACGAAAGACTCTTAACTATGGAGAATAAAGTGAGGAGTGCTGGAGGGGAGGTGGAGGGGTTGGGCTGGGTAGGTGATGAGTATCGGGGAGGGCAGTTTTTATGATGGGCATTGTGTGTCATGGTCACTGAATTCTACTCCTGAAGCTAGTGTTACACTGTATGTTTACTAACTGTAATTTAAGTAAAAATTGAAATAGTAAAAAAAAAAAAAGATTTTGGTATTATTTAAGGATGTTGAGTTAGAAATCAACCCACCTGTATTCATAACACGTCTAGACACCCTGCTAATAAATTTTGATTACCTATAACTTGCACTATCTTACACATAAGAAATATCAACCTCATAGCCCTAGTAAGTCAATTCCAATAAATTGGACTTAGCTACATATGTATGTATGGAATAAATATGAGAAAGGCAAAAACAAGCCTCCAGCTGTGATTCCTTTTCAATGATTAATGTGACAAAAAGGAATGTAAATGGTGTTTGACCTGCACACATGGTTAAATACACTCAGATCGAACCAAGTCTCTTCCAGGTTTGTAACTGGGCTAAAGAGATGATTTCTTTTTTTTAACTTTACCACTCTATGATGTTTTTTATACTCCTCCCATACTCAATTATTTCTCCTTTTTTCTACACCAAGTCATGATAACATCATTTCTCCCCCATGAGCCACAGTCCTCTCTTGTCTCATCAAAATTTCTGTCTCCTGTTTCTGTAAGGCTATAGCTTTGACTTTCTAAAACTGGAAAAAAGATCCTCAGCTTAGAATTTTACTTCTCACTTTTCTCTAAGGATAAGATAGCAATTCTTCCTAGATGATTACGTTCCAGGACAATGTAAATATAATTATAATATATTGATGAAATGGCACATTCTTTAACGTGCTGTATTACCAATGCGATAGTAATACATTAATTTTTAGGATTATTTCTAATTACATATAAAATATAATTTAAATCTACATTGAAGACTTTCAAATTTCTTTCTCTCATCTCTGATGTCTGTGCATTTAACTCAAGTTAAAATAGTTGTTTCAGTGGCACCTGGGTGGCTCAGTTGGTTAAACATCCAACTCTTGATTTCGGTTCAGGTTGTGATCTCATGGTTGTAAGATCAAGCCATGCCTTAGGTGGAGCGTGGAGCCTGCTTAAGATTCCCTCTCCCTCTGCCCTTCCCCAAATCATGCTTGCTCTCTGTCTCTCTTAAAAATAAAAATGAATTAAAAAATAATTGTTTCATAGATTCCATGTTCCAGAAAATAACAGCTATTGTATGAAAATTTGTGCATATTTTATTTTATTGAAAAAAATTAAGTTTATTTATTTATTTTGAGAGAGACACAGCATGAGTTTGGGAGAGGCAGAGTGAGAGACAGAGAGAGAGAGAGAATTCCAAGCAGGCTCCACATTGTGAGCACAGAGCCCCACATGGGGCTTGAACTCACGAAACCACGAGGTCATGACCTGAGCCCAAACCAGGAGTCAGACACAGCCCCTTGAGCCACCCAGTGGCCCTGAAAATTTGTGAATATTTTAGAGATTATCTTACAAGTATGTGTTCATAATTTTCCAAAAAAATATAAGCCATAAATACACTGGATGAGAAAAATAATCCAAATAAGTTTGTCATAGATTCCAAACTATGTTTTAGAGAAAATTAAGTGCCTCCAGATTATCAGAGTTCCCACAGGGTGTGGGAGATGGAAAGTCAAGTGAGTAGATAATGCTTTGTTCATCTATTCTACCTCTTCTTTACCCAGAGACTTATTCCCTATCTGAACTGGTCTCCGAACATAAAATTTCATTTGAGAAAATTTTCTCAGCACCTCACACGTTTGAAAACATTGCATTCGTTACTAGATAAGAAACAGCCTTGAAAGCCTTGAAATGACAGTACCTTGCCCTTCCTCTATGCTCTCAGCTCCATGTCTGGTGTCCAGCACTGCCCTTGGCCATAGGCATCAGACACCCGTGGACTGCTAGCCCAGCAGTGGGTCTCTGCTCCTCATGTCTTAACTGGATACAGATTTTGTTCCCAAGATCCTGTTTTGTTTTCATTATTTTAAATTATTTTTCTTTTGTTTTTATGTCATACTCCTCCCCGCTTCAAACAGGGTGGGGCCCTATAATCATATTCCTACCTCATGACTCTATTCCTTAGTGCATAATGTAATGCACTATGAGTAAACACCTAACTCAAACAGGGTCAATGAGAAGCTCTTTTCTTGGATTAGAATTAAATCAGGAAGTGCGATGACATGACCCTGGTTGGGAGGAATGTGGGGCATATTCATCAGGAAACAGTGCCTCGTTTATGTATGCATCCCTATCAGGACTGAAGCTTGCAGTTGCGTGAGTTCAGCTTGGAACAGCTCCAGGTTGCAGCATTCACGTTCATAATCAGTTTGGATTTCTAGAGTTATTATGACTTTATGCCAGCAGATGGCAGTAAAATGTTTTATTTTTAAAAAGCACCCTATTCTAATTAGCACAAGTTGCAAAGGGTAGATGCCTACTGCCAAGCGCAGTATGGACCAATTCCTTTTAAGCTGATAATTGTTCATTAAATTAATGGATGCACGGCATGTCAGTTAAAGCCACTAGAATATTGTGATAGAGGAAATAAAGTGAATGAATTCTGGATTTAGTATTAAGATAAGTGTGGTGGCCTGAATTTTAAAATCCTTGTTTCAGTCCATTTTCCACTGCCTGTGAAAGTCTGAAATCATTCTACATCTATACCTTGGCAAAATATTCTGAGAAGTGAGAAGCTGGCACATGTTGGCATGGATACCTAACATCCACACCGTTTCCCTTTGACAAGTTATTAACAGAAATGTTTCACTGAATCTGATGGGCTTTGCTTTACTGAGGAAGCATTTCCTGCCAAAATATTTCTTTTCTGTAACGGGGCCAACCGAAATGGCCGACTGGGGTTCTTGCTTCAATCTTTCTTACCTTCTTTATTCCATTAGATGGAAATTCCATAAACTACACTTTAAAAAAGTTGTTGAACATTTACTAAGTGCCTATCTTGTTCTTTCCTTCCCTCTTTCTGCTGCCACTGTCCTAATCCAGCTCTGTTCGAATCATCTCTCTCAAAGAATTTGAAACTGGCCTTTCTCTCTAGTGATTCTGCTTTTCATCCATTCAGTCATCTGCAGAGAAATCAATTTTACTGATATAAGGTCTTGTGCCTGTTTGTGATTTGTCCTGCCTGTGTATTTAGTCGTGGTGTGTGTGGCCGGGGTGGGGGGTGGGGGGGTGCGGCCTGGGGAAATCTGGACACCTAGTTTGTTTTAAGTTTCATCGTTTGGGTTTTTCTTTCTTTAGTTCTTTTTTTTCCCTCTGTGTGTGTGTGCATGTGTGTCTGTGTATGTCTGTCTGTGTGTGTCCATGTATATGTGTGTGTGTGATTCAGAAAGACGCAAAAACTATGCTGCCACATTTATCTTCCCAGAATCCTCTCTATTATATGGATAATCTTTTATATCTATTGATATTTTATACTGGTCTATTGATATATCTTTAATAATATCCATTCTTCATTCTCAGCATATGCAATCAGGATATATGGAAATATGTATACAAATAGTAATGTTAGTTATAATTTACAATCAATAAATTTGTAGGTGAATTTTTTTACTTTTGTCTTTACCAATGGAATGTTTTTAATACATAGAGATATATAGCTGTTGATATATGAAAAAAAAATGGTGCCAATTAGAGTAAAAATTTAGAGGCCCGTCCAGAAAAACAAATTGAAAATTGGGTACCTCTTATATGGTTAAGAAAATGAAAGATTTCCCTGTATCTACTCAGTCATACACCAAAAAAATAAAAAAAAAAAAAAAGGGAATAAAGAGCTCAATGTAAAATGGAAAGCTTTACAATAAGAACATGATACTATTACAGAGCAAGTAAAAACTTGTGTGCTTTTATTCAATTATTAAAGCTTAGGAATACCTTTGAACATGATACTTTGCATTTTCTTTTTTGAAAGACACACATTTAATGACAGAGATTATGCTTCATTTTTTTCATAGAGTACACCAGGATTTGACATTGCTGTAAATAATGATCAAATGATCTGTATATTATTTGTGTTTTATTCATTTTTAATGAGTATAATCAACCTATAAACACAGATTATTGAAGTTTTGCCTACACTCTTAGGCCAGTAATAACTGCTATAACCCTGAAGCCTAAAGTCATTGCATATCTGAAAATAGTCAAGAGGTAGGAGTCGAACAGGTGTGAGGTATAGATGGACCAGATCCTTGGCCAACATAGTGGAAATTACACAGTGGGCAGTTGCTGGCTCAGAAATGCTTGTAAGTATCTTACTCATAGAGAAAAAAATAACAAATAGGGAAATTAAATATCTGCATGAGCAAAATGGAAGAGGTAATATAAATAATTATAATATGCTTAATGCTTTCATCTTTATAATATGCAGTAATAAATCTTGTCTACCTTAGATATAACTGGAAGTGGAGTTAAAACATACTATGTAGGAGTTGATGGAAATCTACAGAACTAAAAACAGAAATGATATAAACTGTTAACCTTAGAGAATGGAAATAAGAATGGTAAATCTTTGATTATTTATTGAATTCTGTATTATGATTTTTTTTACATATGTGTGTTATTTTTATAGTGACAAAACAAATGTTTATTGATAATTACCAATTGTGAGTTCTAAGACATTATATCAGAATGTTTTATTCTGAAGTATTTCACTTAAAATGTCTTTCCTTTTCTAGTCTGACATAGTTAAGATATTTTTTACTTAGGCTTGTCAACTATTTAAGGCAGGCTATTGTAAATTTAAGTGACCTGTATACTTTTTTATGTTATCTTGACAAAATAAAGTACTTCATTCACTATATATTACAGAAAATTGAGTGGTATCAGAACCCCAAAAAACATGTGTAAAAGGTAAAAAAATCATAGATAATAACACTGATGAATTGGAAGAACACTTTTTAATAAAATACAGCTTGATAATTCGATGAATTTTTTAGGAATAATTGAACAGATTAGAGGTAATTTTATGAATATATGTGTTATTTCATAAATTCTGTTTATTATTCAGGAAACTATTCAAAATTATAAAGATTTTTGTATTTCTACATTTCTGTAGCAATCACTTACCTCACAAAATGTTCACCATGTTCACTAATTATTGTTTACTCTTTACAGTTATACAACTTAAAGATCAAATTGAACATAATTATTCATGAACCTGTAATGACATAAACATTTCTTTTTTAATGTTTATTTATTTGTTTTGAAAGAGAGAGAGAGAGAGCATGCAAGTGGGGAAGGGACAAGAAGAGGAGAGAGAGAATCCCAAGCAGGCCCCACACCGTCAGTACAGAACTGCACATGGGGCTTGAACTCACAAACCATGAGATTGTGGCCTGAGCCGAAATCAAGAGTCAGATGCTCAACCAACTGAGCCATACAGGTACCCCATAAACAAATATTTCAAAAAATTAAATTCATGGGAGAATAGGCAAACATCCTATGCAGAAGAATTCAAAATTACCTATATAGATACTCTAAGAGGTGGAGTGTATCTTCCCCTTCATTAAGGGTGGGCTATACATAGAGATTTCCTCCCAAAGACTACAGTATAGAAAGGGAGAGTGTGGATGAAGAACAACTTTAGAGTCAAGAAGCTTGACAAACATTTCCTCAGCAAGGTGATAATGTCAACATCAACAGAAACATTAACAGTGATCAATCTAGTTGGTAGTATGCACTCTTGATATGATGTGATGAAAATTGCCCTTTAACTCTCTGATATGACTCACAAGAATACACAATCCCAAGTCTAATCATGAGTAAAACATCAGGCAAATCCCAGTTGACAGACATTTTACAAAAGCACAAGTATTCCTGAAAACTGTCAAGGTCATCAAAAACAAGGAGAGTATGTGAAACTGGCATAGCCAGGATGAGCCTAAGAAGCTATGAGGAGTCAATAGGATCCTGAAACAGAAAAAGGGCATTAAGTGGAAACTAAGAAAATCTGAAGTATGGACTTTAGTTAATAATAATATGTCAATCTGGTTCATTAATTGGGCCAAGAGTAGCATACTATTGCAGTAAGAGTAACTGGGTGTGGAATATTTAGGGACTCTATTTCTTCACAATTTTCATGTAAATATAAAACTGTTCTAGAATCAAAAGTTTGTTTTTAAAAAAAGCCATCAAAAAATCAAATGGAGAGTGACATAACTTTATGTAGCCATTATATTTTGCAAAAAGTTTTCCTTTCAAAAGAAATGACCTTCTCTCTACTCAAGAGACTGCATTGCAATTTGAAATAGTCAAATCGGTTCACTAATCACATCTCTGAAATTCACTAAGCTTCCCACCAGTAAGCAAAGTATGGCCATATGTATAGGCCATACACTAACCAGTTGGACCATTTCATGGTGATCCAATCAGTTTAGCCGTCTTGAAATCAGTGGCTCCTCATGACACAACTGATTGAGCGGCAATGATCAGTGTTGATGGTGCAAGTGTCAGCAATGATTGAATTGGCTGTTGCAGGTTAGCTGAGTTGCCCTTGTGGAAAGTTTATCTCCCGTAGTAAATCTACAGAGGCTTTCTTATTGGCAATTAGATTTGAAGCAGTAAACTAACATTGTCATTCCTATTAGCTACTTTAAATTATCCACTTCTTTACAACCTCACGGATGTTGTTTGTTAAACACTACATGTTCTCCTGGAAAAAAAAAATAGCCTTCTGTTTAGATTGAATGGTCATTTTGATTACAGCACTAGTGTTTACCTGTTTAAAGCAATTATAGAAAACATACATCCTGTTGCAGATATTGTAGGCTTTCCAGTCAGGGAACTAGTGTGACCTTCAAGAAGGAAAAAAATGAAAAAAGAAGAAGAAGAAGAAGAAGAAGAAGAAGAAGAAGAAGAAGAAAAAGAAAAATATATTTTATATGAGAATCCAAGGATTTTTAAGGTACCGACAATTTTAAAATAATGTCAAAAACTCTGTCATCTTCCTATGTTTACCTATCACTAAAATGTAGCCAATATCTGTTCCTCATCCAACGTGAAATTTTACAAGCTTGCCTGCCTCACATCTGCGCATCTCAAACAGTTTAAACATGAATTAGAAATGTAGTACTTTTCCCCTTCCATCTTGAGTCATGCTTATTCTAGCCTATTATAAAACCAAAACCTGGGAGGAATAAGTAACGCAACAAAAATTTAAAACATTTTCATTTCCTCAAAATTTTAAATGCCCAAATCTTGAATTTTGCTAAAGCCATAAGCAATGTGACCAACTCTAGGAAAACAGCATGTACAAACAAAATAGCATAGTCATTCATATCATCTAATAACAGCATACTGTAAAATATTAAATAGGTTTTTTTTGCCATCTTTTCTTTTCTGTTACAATGAAAAGCCACTCTGAGTTCTGTGATCATGCAACTCCCACCTTCAAGTAATTTCTTCAGTCTCTACTAGATGGAGCCAAAGTATAAAAAATACGTTCATGTTAGGCTACACATTCTAAGAATTCTTAAGCTAAAGCAGTTTTATTTGTATAACAAAGCAATAGAAAATTATGAGAAACTGAATGTTTATTTTTAAGGCTACTCACTAGGACCCTGTGGACTTGAGTTATAGTTCATTCACATATTTGTTTCTGAAAAATTCCGTATATGTCAACGTTATGTAGTAGATCTTTCTAGAATCTTTTATTTGCTAGATTATTGACATTTTCTCACTGTAATATATTGAAAATATTAATTAATATTAATTTTAATATTAAGTCATATTTTAATAAAAATTAACATTTAACATTTTAATATTTTATTAATTAATATTAAATTTTCAATATTTTTAAATACATTATTTTCAGTTTTTTAAAAAAGAGAACAAGGAAGAAAAAATGATCAAGGACAAAAAATGGAGAGGTGTGTTATAAAATCAAGGAGTAATAGTGTAAAAAGTAAAATACTTTAGAAATTAACATAGTTTTAACTATTCCCTTACATGTTTTTTCTTAAAAAAAAATGTGTTTCCTTTATCATGTTATCAAATTGTCCACGTCCAAATTGTCACGATTAGCTAACAATGTAGTCTTCTTTGGCATTTTAGACAACTATTTTTTTTGTCAAGGAGAACAATCCAAAATACAAAACATGAAAACACTAAACAAATGTTTTCTGTTGTAATTTTGCTATTTTAAGTAAAATATTATTTTAACATCATAGAAAGTCAGAAAATTTTAGTATACAAATAAAGCTGAAACTGGGGCACCTGGGTGGCTCAGTCAGTTAAGCATTGGACTCTTGGTTTCAGCTCAGGTCTCATGGTTCGTGGGTTCGAGCCCCACGTTGGGCTCCATGCTGACAGTGTAGAGCCTGCTTGGGATTCTCTCTTCTCTCTCTGTCCCTCCTTTACTCACATTCTCTCTCTCTCTCTTTCATAAATAAACTAAACAAATAAATAAATAACTGAAACAAACAAGTCAAAAACCCCTAAAACAGAATACTTCCTTTCCTTGAGAAGTTTGTTTAAATTTTCCCAAAGATTCATGCCTAAAAAGCCAATCATAAAAAATTGAATGTATTGATATTTAAATCACAGAGTCTAATCTATGATTCCAGAAGCTATTTGTTGTTGGTACGGAAATAAATGATTTGCAACTCAATAACACTCTGTTTATTATTATTTTTTTAAGTTCCCGTAAATGAAGGAAGTACTCTTGAGATATGTGGCAGATGATTGAAATCTCAGGGTAATGATGGTAACCTACCTGTTTGACTAAGTAGTCCCCATTTTAAAAAATGTATTTTGTCAGTTATTTTAGTAAACCATTTTTCTCTGGTTATATATTACCAGTCTTTGCAGATAACGTGAATAAAAGCTGGTTGAATTATGAAAACTTTATCAATGAACACATTTTTGTCATCCTTAAAAGCAAATACATTAGATGCATAATTCATTTCTCTGCTGATTCTACCGGATCAATTGAGTAGTTTAGTAATGTATGGGCACACCCTTTACAGATAAATGAGGCCTATCACTTCAGCGCAGTGTCTGTAACATATAGGCCGTCCACCCTGCAAAAAACGTAACTAATCAATATTATCAGTTCAGGTAAATAACAGCAGAGGTCTGAACTCAAACTTAAACATGTTTGTGGCACTGTGTTGAAAAACAATCTGATTGTTTTATTGATTTTTCTACATTTTAATTGTTTAAGTCATAAAAAAAGTTTAAGTGAATTACATTGTGAACGATTAGGCAGCACTTGAATAAACAGGTAAAAGAGAGGCTGTGATTCTTCAAAATACCTCAATATATATTATGATCTATACTGGGATTTTAGAAGAATTTGATTGTAGTCGATATTTTTAAAATATGTCAGTGAACTAATTGTCAGCCAGTTTTCGATTCTTGTGAACTATTTGTAGACATAAATTGCAAAAGGCAAGAAGAAACTCTGACCAAGTCCAAAAAAAGAAACAAAAGAAAATGAAGAAAATTAATGTTTATAAGAGTTGCCAGGTCTAAGAGAACAATAGTACATAATAATACTTTGAACGAATAACTTTTCTTCCAAGAAAATTGAAATTCTTCCCATATATCATTTTATTACCTAAATGTTGTGTGGCTTTAAAGATATTATTGTGGTCCAAGACAAAAAAAAAAAAATAAAATAAAGTCAATGAATTCGTAAAGCCAAATAATTTACTAATGAAATTATGTATTTCTCCTGGAATTATTCACAGATAATGAGTATGTATAGAAAAAAAGCGGGGGGGGGAGGGAGGGGGGAGGAGTGGCAGAAGAAAGGCAAAGAAAAAAGAAAAGTGGAAAAAGTTGGGGCCCGTACTTAAAATATGGAAGAAGTCTTGATTTGACTAATGATTCAAAAGCATTAATTTATAAGCTCTTACAACTCATTTATAAAAAAAAATCTTAAACATTATAAGATCCTATAAACGTTTTCAAAGAAAATGAAATATAATTGGTATGTTCATAGCACTGCCTTTGGCACATTGCATATCTCTTTATATGATAATTGGCCTTTGTCTTGTAACTGGAATCAAAGACAGTAATTTTCCAAGTTCGGCTCTCATTAGTGTTGTCAGGTAGAGATTATACGCATCCTGTTTATTTTTTGTGTGCTGTTTTGTTTGTCTTTAAAATTTCTCATACAACCTGGTGTGGACTTCTATGTGTGATAAATACTTTGACTTGCAATTACCCATTTTTTTACTAATAATGTTGAATCAAAATATGAGACTGCTGGAAATAAGCAGGTAAATAATCATAATATGCTCAAAGTTATTTCCTTTCATAATATTTAAACAAAAAAAATTATACTTACTTTTAATATAGCACAGTTATTTTGGTAAAGGAAATCAATAATAGATAGTAAAGCCTCCAGGAAAAGAAATCTCATGTACAGTAGTCCCCCGCGTATCTGCAGTTCCCTGTTCCACCATTCCAGCTACCCCCGGTCAACCATTGCCCAGAAGCACGTGATCCACCTCCTGATGTACAGTCGGAAGTTCAGTAGTTGCCTAAGACTATGTCACAGTGCCTACGTCATTTACCTCCCTTCATCTTATCCGGTAGGCATTTTATCATCTCATACCATCATCATAAAAAAGGATGAGTGCGGTACAATAAGATGTTTTGAAAGAGAGAGAGAGGAGACCACATTCACATGACTTTGATTCCAATGTACTATTCGATTGTTCTATTGTATTATTACTGTTGCTAGTCTTTTACAGTGCCTAATTTAGAAATTAAACGATATCATAGGTATGAGTAGTTACCTAGGTATGTACATATTGGAAAAGACATTCTCTATTTAGGGTATGGTACTATCTGCAGTTTCAGGCATCCACTGGGAGACTGAGGACTACTGTATACAAAATGTCCTTTTTTTTTTTTTAAAGAAAATATACATTCATTTCTCAATTTGTTTGTCAAAAAGGAAAAGGAGTCAGTATCAACTACTGTTATCAAAATACGAGTAATTTAATTTTTCTACATACAAACTAAAAATATATGTAGGTTCCTATGGCAACAGGCAGCACCTTTTTCCTTCTAAAAATCTTATGTATTAGGCAGTTGACGAATTTTAGAATATCATCTGGAATTTATGCATTGGAATTTAAGATTTTTTTCCATGACAAAGGATACAATACAACTAGTAATTATTGAGTGGGGAGAAAATAGGGGATGCCACGTTTTTGTACCATAACTTTCTGTCATTTTTTAAGTCACATTTCTACATGACACACTTCAGGATATAGTTGATACAAAAATTTAAATGGAGCAATATTTTGAATGTTATACATTTTTTATTCTGCATTGAGATACCTGCAAATTTTCCTGTCCTCTGTCTGTATAAGATATGCTAAACGTATTCTGGAAAACCTGTCAAAAGACACGTTTTGTTAAATATCAAATGAGGGACAGTTCAAATTCATTGAGTGCACCCGCAAAGGCCAGTCAGTGAAGCAAGTTCCCCTCTACTTTTTTCACAGTCTTTTAATGGTTTATTTGTCAGCTACTTAACAGTCCCAGAAGTTTGTAATTGAAAAGGACATTAGAAATGATTTTGTCCAATTCGCGCATTTTCCAGAGGAAGCTGAGGCTTAAGAAGTTGTCTCATAAGTTCAACCCTATATAATTAGCTAGAGGCAGAAAAGAATCCATTTCCACTGATTTCAGTCCTTGTTCTCAAATTGCTTTTGCCAAATTTCAGGCAAGCAATTACAATTAAAATACATATTACCATAAATTCGTATTTCTCTCCATAAAGTTACAAGATGGTTTCGGGTTTTTGCAGGACTACTTGATAAGTGACCATTGCTGTGGGGCAACGTGAATTACAATCTTGAAGAACTCTGACCTCCATTTTTTAGAAGATCTAGCTTTATATAAGAAGCAAAAAGCTGAGAAGCTCAAAAGAAAAGTATGTAATGAGTTTGGTTAGCCATAGTTTTATGAAGGCTATTTTTCAAAAGCAAAGATTAAATAAAAAGTATGCTTTCAGCACAAATGATTGTAAAGATCCACTGAATAGGCAAATATCAGAGATTCTATAAACTCAGGCACAGGCTGATGGAGACTCACAGGAGGTTTTACTATTGAACGTGAACTTCACACATAAAAAGGAAGTTGTAGGAAAAAAGGCAAAAAAAAGGGGGGAAGTTTATTTTCTTCTGTGTGTTACCCTTATGGATAATTTATCCCGCACTAAAAAATATTTCTGGAGTGCTCTACTATTTCATAGAATATTAAATTAAAGTGTTCTGTAACAGCCAAACACTTGCCTTCTAACCTTACCCAGGATTTAACAGTGGAGGGATCAGTTTAGAATCTCACCACTAGATGGCATTGTTACACTTGAATACAATTTAAATAATACAATGACCAAATGAGTTAGTTAAATTAGTAGACAATTATCCCTCTTCCACTCCTCCTTTCATGTGATGACACTGGTTACTTATAGCCTGCAGGATAAGTCCTATAGGATGCCCCACTCAGTCAGGGCTGTTTTTTCACAAGCTCTCTTTTCCCAGCTTTCACCTCAATCTGTCATACAGATTTGACACCTCATCGTTCCAACAGTACTCAGAAATGACATGTATATAATGTGGAATATTGTGCACATTTACAGCCAGGGATCTTTCTCTTAAACATTGCTTGCTATATCTTGGCATCGCTGTTCTGCGTAGCTGGGTGTTCTTCACTTTCCACATATAAATAAGTGCCTAAACCAAAACACTATTATTATTATTATTATTATTATTGTTTTAAAGCAAAAACCAAAGGACAGCATAACTGATTTCTGTCATTTTCTGTTAGCATTTTCAAGTTTCCACTGAGCCTCGTGTAAGCTAATGAAGGCCACGAGACATGGAGGGCAATGCTAACACATGATATTTTTATGATTCAGTGCCATTAATGCTGCACATTATAAATCAAGTTAAGTGGCATTTCTATTGAAAGAGGTTCTTCTTTACTTCTTTCTTCATTTTTTTAAGATCAACAAGACCAGTCCAATAAACTTAGCAACCATTTTCTTCCCTGGAATAGACCTTAGCTTTGTTTTCTTATGTTATCATAATCTAGCACTTTTCCTGTTCTAAATGAAAACCCACTGGGGAGGCAAAATCATTCTATTATGGGTGTTATCAAAAAGCAATACCATACTATTTTTAAATAAATACAACCCGAAATGCATTGTAAATTGTACCCAGCCCACACGTGGGTGATACCACCCAAACATTCTGTGTGTGATTACAGTACATCACATTTACATATTTCAGAAGAAGGAAATACAATGCATTGTGGGTGGTGGTTTCTATTTGCAAGAAGGGATGCTGGAAATACCTACCACGTCACAGAATGATACTTCTGTTTTATTAAGATAATAGGGCACAGTTTTTTTTGGCTGACTGTAATACAGCTGCAGTATCCATCTTCAGATTAGGATTGCCACTTTGTTCTTTCTCAGATGCCGCCCCCAACTCAGTATTTTCCCATGAATCTAGAAAATTAACTCTTTACATCCCTCCCACTAAAACCTTCTGAACACGTACTTTCAATTCCTATCAAAAGAACATAGATAACACACAGCTGACTGTACAACAAAATAAACCACTCAATTAATTCTTTACAATAAGCCATCAATTAACAAAGTAGTTGTAAACATTACATGTTTTAAACTAGAAATAAACTAAGGTTACACATGAAAATTCGATTTGGTTGGCTATGAATATATACCAAGAATAGAAGTTTTACAGGAATGTATGATATGATGCCAACTTTTGTTTGATTGCTGTTATAACAGCAAGAATGAACTGGAAAACAATGCCTGGCTGGCCTGGGTCTTCAATCATCAGTTACCTGAAAGAAAAAGTAAATCCTATTACTACAATTCTCAATAATCATAGTGCCGAAATTTATAGTAATATTTTATGTAAATTTTCAAGATTTTATATAACTTTCTTGACAAAGAACCTAGGATCAAGATTCTTAAGCTGAAATCTGAATATGTCTTTTTACCGTTTAAACTAAAATGTTATTGATTTATTCAGAAGTCTGTTCATATGTTACACAGGCTTACTAAGATGTTAAAAGCAAAACATTTTTATTCAGGCCAAAATTATTTTTTTTTAATTTTTATTCACCCTCACCTCAAATTCCTTTCAGTGCTTCTGAGAAGCAAAAAATAAAATGCTTCTGCCTCAGAATTTGTCTGCATTCAAGTTTATATTTCCTGAGAGAGCATATTTAACTACTGAGAGTATGAATGAAATAGGGAACTTTTTCAATATTGTTTATCTGTATGATTCCTCAACTTCAGGGTTGCCTAATGAACTTTGGTGTTGAAAATGAAACCTAGTTGTTATTCTCCCAATGTTCTGATGAACTCCTTCATTTGACTTGTACATGCAGCAAATTAAAGATTTTTAGTACACTGTACCAAAGTCAAAATGTCACTTATTATAATTTATGATAAATATACATTTTGTGTAAAGAAAAAAAAAAGATGTATATCCATGATAGGAAAAAAAAATGATTTGATCAACTGATCTGCATTAAAATACTGGTCTGCTGAAGGATATTTAAACTGCTCTGCCCTGTATATCCTAAAGAACAGATATACGTATCATGTAAGCTCCTACAGTATATTTCTCACATGAGTATCTCCTGCACTGGGTCACTAATGCAGTCTCTCTCCCTCTCTGTCTCTCTCAGCCTCTGTTTCTATCTCTGTCTTTCTCTTTCTCCCCCCCTTCCCCTCCCCCACATCTTTCACTCACATTTACATGGACTCGCATTAGCTCTTTTATTTCCTGAGTTTCAACTTTCGATTTATCTCTGAAGCTTAAAAGAGATATACTTTGCATCAAAACTTGTAAGTAGAGCTGTTTATATCCACACCCTAGGGGAAAATAAAGTGCCTTCACAGGGCACAGAAATTCATCTGAAAAAGTTCACTATACTGTAATTTTCAGTATTTATGTCAGTCAAATTTGGCTGAACTAATTTTGTTCAGCACACTGATATTTTTAATCTTTAAAATATGTTTCTAAAAGAGAGACCAAAATAAACTACCCAAACACCTACTTGAATTGTCTGACTATTAACTCCATATTAACCTCTCATAGAGCTTTTATAAATAAATCCTTGACTGTAAATAATCCTGTTAGAATTGCAACACTAAGTGATGGTCATTTGTTTGTAGTGTGTATGCTTTCAGCTCTGTTTTAAAATTTCTTTGAAGTAAAATAGTGTACAGAAGAAAGTGGATGGCTTTAGAAACTTGGTTTCATTAGCATGATTGTAAATTTTTAAAGAAGTATCATCATAAATTACAGAGGTTTGTATACAAGTGCTACTCTATTTTATTTGTATAAATTGCCTTGACGTTTTTTTCCATCAAAAAAGAATTGGGTTAAGATGAAAAAATAGTCTTTAATTATTAGGCTTATAAATGCATTTCGCTAAAAACCCTACAATGCATTAATAGTGTTATTGATTTTATAAAATGAGTTCATTTTGGGTTAACACAAGGCTCTCTCAAGGGGTAGATGATGAGAAGTAAGTGGTTTCTTTGTAGGCATGAATGTCAGAGGGCAGGATGGCATAGTGAAAGGATACTGGGACTGAAATTTGGTAACCAAGCTTCTATCCCTGTCATTTTTTTTAGTTATGTCACTTTCATCAAGCTTTCAACAACACGGATCCCTCTTTTCCTCATCTGTAAAATGATACTACCCAAACTTGCTTAAACTTTCCTGTTGGGGAAGGGAATAATCAAAGTATCTTGATAACTGTAAATTATTCTAAATTCAAGGTATTATTACCCTGCACATCTTCCTGGTGGGATAAATACTTTTCATGAATATGGGAAATCAAGTTTTGTCTGCTTTTAAAATTTGGCAGTGTTTAATAATCAGGTATACAATCTGGCAGTTCACAAGAAGTGCTTTCTCTTTTGCACCAAAAATAATTTGACATTTTGGTAAAAAATGGAAAGCATTTAGAATCTGAATATCAAATTTACAGTAATTGGAGAGATTTTACTCTCAAGGCACCTCACACAAGTCCTTACAGAAATATATGTTAAGATCATTATATTTCTGTGCTCAAATATCTTTATGGAGAAACTTATATATCAATATATAACATGTAGCACACATGTATATATTATACACACACACACACACACAAACACACACTTAAGTGATCCTATCTCACTGAAATGGAGAACACTAAAAATGACTGTTTTGGGATCAGATACTTAGTTTTCATTTTATTTCATTTTAACTCTCAGATTTGAAATTAATCCAAAGACCACTGTGGAACAGAAAAAAAATGTGTGTGTCAACATCATCTTTGAAAACTCAACTTTGCCAAGCACAAGCCCTATTTTAGTCCTCAATCCAATTTGATGCAGATAACGAGATTAATGTGCAGGCTTCGTTTTAATATTGTCTTTATTTTTAAAAAGCCCTTTGACAGTGTCAAAGATTTTGATTAGATAATTTGATCACATTTCTCAAGCCAGATACAAATTAAAGTTGGAGCTAAAACAGAAAATCTTACTGTTTACTATTCAGAACAATCTTCCTATTTCAGGAAATGGCAGAGCTCCAAAAGCCACATGTGTACAAATGAAAATTCATAACATGTTATTCAAACTCCTGTTGTATTTGTGCAATTTACTAATTAGATATGGTAAGTATCAGCACTGAAATATCCTGGTAATAACATTAAAAAGGCAAAAAAAAAACCCTCTACTTTTCTCAGTTCACTTCTCTTTATGAATGATATAAAAGCCTGTTTTGTGGCATAACTGCTCTGGATATCAAATATAAAATAAAACCGTAAGAAGGCAGTGCATGTTTTAGCAGGAGACTCATTTTCTGTATAAGAAACAGAAAGACTCTGAGAGAAAGAATA
Organism: Neofelis nebulosa; assembly: GCF_028018385.1. Lineage (NCBI taxonomy): Eukaryota > Metazoa > Chordata > Mammalia > Carnivora > Felidae > Neofelis > Neofelis nebulosa. Next base: position 76,634,085 of record NC_080783.1, on the reverse strand, counting down.
CTGTAAAATTAGTGATATCTGGAATAAATCAAAGTACTACCCATGTATACAATTTTTTTTTTCAAATCAGATGCATTACATTATAAAAATACCCAGTCATTTAACTTCATTGGATCTCAACATGTAACCTTAAAAAGAATTGTTTCTTCTCAGAGTTATCTTCCCACTTTTTAAAGATGTCTTGCTTTATCTCACTTACAGGATTCTTTGGAAATTGATCCATCGTATAAACATATCGTCTAGGGGCGCCTGGGTGGCGCAGTCGGTTAAGCGTCCGACTTCAGCCAGGTCACGATCTCGCGGTCCGTGAGTTCGAGCCCCGCGTCAGGCTCTGGGCTGATGGCTCAGAGCCTGGAGCCTGTTTCCGCTTCTGTGCCTCCCTCTCTCTCTGCCCCTCCCCCGTTCATGCTCTGTCTCTCTCTGTCCCAAAAATAAATAAAAAACGTTGAAAAAAAAAATAAAAAATAAACATATCGTCTATATGTAATTATATACTTACAAGATGTTAAATTCTAGGTTAATGGTTTAAAAAAATAGAGAGGGTGTGTGTGCATGTGTAATTCTTTACAAATACAAAAACACTGATTCCCCAACTACTGCAGTTACTTTCTTTAGGTGTAATCATCACTAAGCTTCTGCTGGGCAGCTATTTTTGTTAATAAAAATAATAATATCCAACTTTTATGAATATTTACCGTGCAGGACATTGTAATAAATATTTGACATAAACTTTATCATCAAAACTCTTCCCTTTGTCTATGAGACCATGCTATTCTGACAATCCATTTTACAGCCTTAGAAAGTCAAGGCTTAGGGAAGTAAAATAACTCACTCAAGTCCCATATTATGGCGGTGCTAAAATTTGAATACACATGTGTCTGACTTTGGAGCTTACCTTCTGACTCACTATCATGTGTATACACTGCCTACTAATTTTAATATAGATATTTCTCATTAGTGCAAGACATTGCCTACTGATAGAAATCAGACTTGTATAAATATTTGCTAATGACCAAAGACTTGCCAGTATGGTTTTCAAGGTTGACACTGTTAGCAGCTACATATTTCCTGCTTTCCAGTGCTAAATTAGGCATGTTGGATGTACACATTTTAGGACTCTGGAGTCAGGACACATTTTTCATGCCAACCTAAACACAGAACACTTAATTCATTTTCAAAAAAGGATGAAAGGGAATAAATGTAATGGGCACCTACTGTCTCCCGCAGGTTCCCATGGCAGCATAGCAGGCTCAAGAGCCATCAGACAGTGAGAAAAAAGAGACACAAAATGAGGAGGGCTGGATCTCTTACATGGAATCACATCAGAGAGAAAGCAGGAGCTAAGGCAGTATGTCTGGGAATTGCACCGGAGGGACAGATCCAGGGAGAGGTGGGCTGGCTTCAGTGGCATGTTCCAGCCTCCTCATTTCTCATCGCCTTGACCCTACTTTGATGATCTGGGGACACACCTGCCCTTTGTCCTACAGCCTCTCCACTTCTTCCTCAATTTATTTCATGATCTTTTTCTGACTTCCTTCCTTCCTCCCTTCATACATATGGAGACGGTCTTGAAAGCGCCTATGTACACAAGTGCACACATTCTTCTTTTTAATCTCACCACATCTTCTCATTGTATTCTGTTACACAAACTGAGAAAATCCCTACCACAGTGTTAACATATCATTATTTTAAAAAAAGAAAAAGAACTTTCAGATTTCTTAGAGACTGACGATTTATAGTGAGCATATGTAGACAAAGCTGAAGAAAAGGAAACTCGTGTTGTAAATTACTTGTATTGATAAACAATAAATGTTTTCAACAAATCAATGAGCAAATACATGCACACACGCACACACACACACACACACACACACAAGCGTTCTAAAGCTGCCATAATGAATGAACTGATCTTTTAAGTGCTGATCAAAATAATATAATCTTTCAACAGTTTTCAGCTTTGCCGAGTCTTTCTCTGACTGTTACTGAGAACAGCTTACTATTCAAAAGCCAGAGCTACTTAATGGTGGAAGAGTCTGAACCTCTCAGTTCCCAGATCAGCTCAAAGGCTCACTGCCAGCACAATCCCTTCATCGTTACATATGTGGACCTGCTTTTCTTCTCTTTGCTTTGCTTGATATGTTAACATAGCTCAGGAAATCAAGGGCTAAATAAACCAACTAGAGTAATGGACAGGTATTTGTTTAATGCTTATGGAATTGTGTGCTGACCATTAATTCCTTCTTTCATTGAGCATCTTTCATATGCTCTTTGATTCTTTCGTATTATTTTCAATTAAATAATAGATAATGCTGGATACTTGGTCATTCTCACTCTTGAGACAATTATAATCTTGTTTGTTGTTTCCCTAAACAGCCTGGTTATAAGAACCAGGAGTGCTATTTAAAAATAAAGATTTTCTTGCCTTCCCCCAGAGAGTCTGATACAGTAGAGCTGAGATGGGACCAAAGAATTTTTAGGTTGGGACATATTTGTGACACAGTGATATAGTTGCGATGATTATTTGCCCAAGTTAAGGCAGGCTGTTGTATTTTTAACAGACATTGTGAAAGAAATTCTATATCAAAAATAGTTTAAATTATCATTTTTTTTCTATTTTGAATAGAATCAATCTAAAAGCAACCTCAGGGGCGTCTGGGTGGCTCAGTCGGTTAAGCATCTGACTTAAGCTCAGGTCATGATCTCGCAGTTCTTGGGTTCAAACCCTATGGTGGCCTCTGTGCTGACAGCTCAGAGCCTGGAGCCTGCTTCAGTTTCTGTGTCCTCTCTCTCTGCCCCTCCCCCGCTCATGCTCTGTTTGTCACAAATAAATGTTAAAACAAAATCTAAAAAAATAAATAAAAAATAAAAGCAACCTCATTATGCTGATTTAGATACTATGTGGGAAATCACGATGCCTGGGTTCTGATACCTATACAATGATCTTAGGAAAAAAATACTTTTATGTACAAATGATTAATTAACTATTAACTACTTAATTCATTGCACAGAGTGTTTGGAGTAGTATCTTTAATGTCATGAGAAAAGGATAATAGGCAAATATTCAATGTATTTTTAATTATGGATGAACTCATGCTATCATTATTGTTTCTAGAATTCTCTAACACTGTTAGATATTTTCCTTAGTAATTCATAACTGTAAGGATGTATAAAAATCACCTTTTATCAAAAATACCCAATCAAACTTCCTTCCTGAGCTGACAAGTTACATTTTCTGATGGTCAAGAGTAGAAATGTGTATTTCCAAACAGTGGCTTTTGATGCCCTCATCACCCCCCGCTGACCCTACTCCCAGTAAAAAGCAATGATCTCCATGGGCAGTAGAGAAGTTATGTCCAGACTGACTGAACAAAACAGTATTGAATTATGAGAAAATGAGAATAGCTATTACATCCCATTCTAATTTGTATAATTATTCATTTTTATAATATTGATGTAAAGAGATAACTACAGCCTCGTCACCATGAGTAAATGTATGATCCACTCTCTGAGAAGAGCTCTGGTCATGTAAAATCACAACTAATTAAGATATTTTGTAGTACATTTTAGAATGTGTTAAGATGCTTATTTTTTTAAATAGATAACTTCTCTTAGCTGAGTCATACGCTAATAAGAGGTAGGCGTAATGTATTGGAGAATTCGTTTTGCCTCCCCCTTCCTTTAGCATCAACTTTCTGGAAACAAAGGAGGCAATTTTGGAGATGGTCAAATACAACTTTTTTTTTTTTTCTCATGCTATAACCTATTGCCAACTTTTGGAAGAAAATTTCACCTTTTTAATTTTTTTAATGTTTATTCATTTTTTTTTTGAGAGAGAGACACATCGTGAGTGGGGGATGGGCAGAGAGAGAGAGGGAGACACAGAATCCAAAGCAGGCTCCAGGCCTTGAGCTGTCAGCATAGGGACCGACGTGGGGCTCAAACTCACAAACCACGAGATCATGACCTGAGCCGAAGTCAGATGTTTAACCAACTGAGCCACTCAGCCACCCCAAAATTTCACCTTTAAAAAAATCTATACTTTAATCATATTTTTATATGATCCACAAAATAAGTTCAGATTTATAGTCTGAGATATTTGCTTTTTAACTGAATGCACAAATAAAATAAAAGGGTATTGATGCAAATTAATTTATGAAAACCTAATACAAAACCCTATTCTTCCCCATACTTTACACCCTGGATAATTCAGAGTAAGTCTCAGTGTTTTTGAGATGATTAAATGCAGTTTTCTGTATGTTTTCTAAGTGTGGGGCACACAGTTTGTGTGTTAGCTCCCCCCCAAAATGACAGACTTGGACAAGGTGGTGTCAAAGACTCTTCTGGTTTGGGAAAGAAAAGAAAAAGAAAAACAATACTGTTTAGCTCTATTATTAGAGGTAGAGAAATGATAGAGAGAGAGAGATGGGATCTCCAATCAGCTGACTGGTTGCAGCTTAAGTAGTCTGGCCTCACGCCATTAGATAGGGCTGTTAAACAAATGAAATTTACTTTCCACATTCTTCCTCAGTGCCAGTCAGTTGGGTGTTTTTAATCATCTGTGAATTTTCAGAGTCCTTCTAAAACCATTACTAAGATGTGAGAGGTTAATCCCACCTCCTGACCTTATAGAGCTGTGGGCCAGACCTTTGGAATTCTAAAAGGCAGTGAGGTCTCCTTCCTTCTGATTTCGTTTCACAGACTCCTGGGACATCAATTTTTAAAGGCCCAGTCAACAGATTACAGAAATCATTCAAGTTAAATTTTTATTAGGAAAAAAAATTACTTCACAAATACCCTTTCCTATGAAAATATAAACTTAAATATCTTTATCTGGAGAAGAATAATGGAGGGGGTGGAACAAAGCACTTAAAAGATTTTTGTAATGTGGATATGCAGCCCTATGATTAAATAGTTTTTCTAGTGACTCTGTTTAAAAATTAGTATCAATTACTATTTCAAAGGCATCAAAATTCATTAGAAATAATTGGCCAAGATTCTTACAAAAAGAGCATCTGGGAGACAACTGTTGAAAACACTTCCAGGTACACTAAACATCCAGAAAAATCTTTCATTAGCTCAGTTTTTGGAAATGGGTTGTGATGTGTGGAAGGATTCCACCCTATTTCTAAAGAGGTTACTAACCTTTCAAACGTTCTTAGAATCTTCATTTTATAAATACAATATAGATCATATTATAGAACATACCTAGTCAGTTCTGGAATTCCAGTTGTATTGGATTTCTTGTAATTTACACAGAAATTATTTCAATTCAGTAATTTGGGCTGCATTCCTCCATTTCCCATCTATTCCTATGATCGCCTGGCCTATAAATCACCATGTCTGAAAGAGTTAGGACACGGAATGGTTGGTGCTATCATAGTCTTGCCAGGATCAGAGTTTTAGGGTGAAGGAACAATAGTTATGCATGCTATTCTTAGTAAGTAAAGGTGCATTTTAGGCTAGAATTTTGTATTTGCATTGTTTTTTTTTTCCCTTAGTTGTGGTAAAGTATTTGTAGTACTCCATAGACATTTGTAAAGCAGTTGGTTGGGTTAGGATTTTGCTCTGTGCTCCTGCAGCAAAATGAAGGAAAATAATCTCTATAGGGATCAAACATTCACCCTCAACATCAGTAACAACTTTAAAGCTAATTGAGCTGACCAGCTTCAGAACAAACCAGAAGCTAGCAAACCTAAAACTCCTGACAGTTCTGCTAATTAATCCAACCTTTGTTTACATATTACATTTAGGAATCTTCCAGAATATAGGACATTAGAATTCTCATCTTAAAAAATAAGGTGAGAAGAAAAGTGGTCCTCTTGAAATCTTACAAAATTTCAAGTTTACCTCATATAAAATAATCACAGTACTAAAGCCCCTCAAGGGGGTCTGACCAGCCAGCTCATCAAGGTTTGTAGATGACAGCGAGCAGCTGTGACACTATTGAGATAGTCTAGTCAGTCTACCAAAATAATTACAAGTAAAATACACAAAGCATAAGCAAAGGCATAAAGCAATAGATTGTAGTGACCAAGCAGGATTTTAAAAATAACTATATACTCCCTAAAAGGGAATACCAAATTTGATTCCTTAACCATGTCCTTCTGCTACCTGCTTCAAGTCTTCTCCATCAAATTAAATGACAATGACATTCTGCCATTGTATAGGCAACAGGATTTGGAGTCTCACACCAATTCAACACCAAATTCCGTAAGCTGCATCTACAAAATATATCCAAAATCCAACCACTTCTAACCTTCCATCTACTACCAATCATCTCCTATCCAGATCATTTAGCCACTAGCATCCTATAGTCTACACTTAACACAGCAACCAGAGTAACACCACTAACAAATACACCATATCAAGTCACACAGTTTTTTAAAATTCTCCATAAGCTTCTCATTTATTTAAGAATAATGCCCAAATTATTTTCCATGGCCTAAAAGAACCTATCTATATGGTCTTCCTTCCCACTATCCACCGCTGATCTCTAATCTTATTGTTGGCCATTTCTTTCATCTACTATTCTCCTCACTGGTTTCCTTGTGGTTCCTTGAGCAAGCCAACATACAACAACCTCAGGGCATTTCAATGAATGGTTTCCTAGAACTTCCACATAGAACTTCTTTCTTATATGCTATAGATTAATCTCTTACCATAGGTCTCTGGTCTCTGATCCAGTGTTACCTTTCTGAGAACACGTTGATGACCACACTATTTATAGCCACCCCTCTATTCTCTATCACGTTATCCTGCTTTATTTGACTTCAAAATATTTACCAGTATCTGGTGTACTATATATTTCTTGTTTATTTTCTTATTTTCTGTCTCACAAAACCATTAAAATTACAAGTCCATGAACACAGGAATTTTGTTGTTGTTGTTCACTGTTGTATTCCCAATACATGAAAAATACGTGGAACATAGGAGGAAATTAATAACATTTGTTGAATGAATGATGATGAAGAAATGCATTAATACATGAAAAAATGAATCAAAGGATTGTAAAACTTATTAAAAGCATGGAGTTTTCCAGAGTATGCCAATTAACTCTCATAAGAAGACGTAACTATCAAAGGCTTTTTTTTAATATTTACTTATTATTTTTCAGAGAGAGAGAGCATGAGCAGGGGAGGGGGAGAGAGAGAGAGAGAGAGAGAGAGAGAGAGAGAGAGAGAGAACACGAAAAGGCTCCAGGCTTGGAGCTGTCAGCACAGAGACCAACGTGGGGCTCAAACTCACCACCTGTGAGATCATGACCTGAGCTGAAGTCCGACACCTAACTGACTAAGCCACCTAGGGGCCCCAATCAAAGACTTTTAAAAATGCATTTTATAGGAAGAAACCTCCACAAAAACCCATGTCTCAAAGAAATATACGTTGATGTGCTGTAGGTACCCTCCTCACTCATTCAAGGGAGAGAGGTAGTAGCACATGACTCATCTCAAGTCTAATAAGCGATTTGGTAAGATTGCTTTGCTGCAATCACGTTGAAAGCTAGTTGTGTCTCCTTTGAAGTTGTGTAAATTTCAGAGGAGAGCTACATGTTCTCATTATCTTCAGGGCTGTCTTGAGGGTAAGAGATGAGCTTCTGAGTTACTGGGTGGGCAGCATGAAGGAGGGTTGTTGCTGCATTGAAACTGACCTGTACACCAACATTTTCTTCAGGCAGACTATACACATTCTTTATTTCTACAGCTGGTCATGATAGAAACTTGGTTGGTTTGGGTTATTTACCCAGGCATATGATTTAATGAACCCTTGATTATACAGCCCATAGAGGGTTTCTGCAGCTTTCCTATAACTGATATGATTATGATTGTAATTTTGCTTACAAACCCACTGGCATGAATCACTAGAAATATCCTACTGATAGAATAAATTTTCTCTATAAAGAACTTTTCTCTTTAGTATACTCAAAGCTTTTTAACATGAAAAACCCAAAGTCATAGACAAGAAACAACTTTTCTGTAAGTGAGTCATTAGATAGAATGGTGGAAGATGTTTCCCTAACATTTACTTTTTTTTCCCTCGAGTCATGAATTTTGCAGTGTAAAAATTATTATAATATATGGGTCACTGGATCATAGAATACACTTGATACTTTAGAACTTTACCCAGTGCTGAAACTGGATCTTTTATAAGTTGTCCCATGATTCTCTTTTGCTAGCTACTTCTGAATTTTAAGTTCATGTGGTTGAGCCTATGGAAAAAAAATGCTAATACCCTACCCCCATCCCTACTTTATTGACCACATTGTTTATGAACTATTGAGAAAATTCACATGTGTTTGCAGAAAGATTCTTAGTGACCTCAACAGATTGGGACATCTTAGCCAACTGATTACTAGGAGTTTCCTCCATAGCTGGGAATCTTTGATGAGTTTTCACAATTCTCTGGCCACATTCCAAAGGATTCACTGTGATTTCTTTTTCAATTGTTGCTAATCATTCATTCTTCTGTCTATAAAATGTTGATTTTCCGGTGAAATCATTAACCAATGCTCATGAAAAGCATTCCCTGTCTTTCCAGGAATGATACTTAATTAAATGTTCATCCTATCATTTTAATTCTGCATGGTGCCAGCGTATGACATAGAACCATATCTATTCCAGCTCATTTTTTTCTTCCTTAATCTTAGTAGTTATAGAATTCTACAGAAGGCCATGAGTATATGTTGATAAAAACTGTATTCTAAGATTACACATGCTTAACTGATAAATCTGCTTACAACTTCAGGTCCTGTTTAGGCCAGGTGCCATCATCACAATTTCTACTTTATTATTGGGTGCTCCTGGCACATCAAACTTGTAGATGAGTGGATCAGATAATACCAATACCATATACATAATGGAAGGACCCATTCAGTCATATGGTCTCCTGATATTTGATGATCAGATATTTGTTTTTTCCTGGAGCTCAGTATCAAATCAAAGAGCTGGTTTTATATTTTTAAAGTTTTTAATATTTATTTATTTTGAGAAAAAGAGAGAGAGAGAGCGTGCAAGTGGGGGAGGAGCAGAGAGTGAGGGAGAGAGAAAATTCCAAGCAGGCTCCACACTCAGTGTAGAACCCGATGCAGGGCTGGAATTCATGAACCGTGAGATCTTTGCCTGAGCTGAAATCAAGCATCCCAAGAACTGGTTTTAAAAGGAAACCATATTTGAAACTGTCGTTCTGCTTTTAATCTAGTATCTAAAGACTTCTGCTAGGGAAGCTTTATTCGGGCTCCGTAGAGCATCCCTATTTGATATGTACAAAGTGGAAAATGGCAGAGCCACTTGTACTTCAACCTTCAATAGCTGAAGAGGTTTCTTTTGGGGCCTCACCAAAAGCTGGAAGGCTTTCAGTTTACCTGATAATTGTTAGAACACCACATGCCTATGGTTTTTGACTCCAAAACCAAAAAGGAAGTACACTGCCTGTTTCTTAGAACATGGAGATACAAGATGCAGCAAACTTCTCTTGTGTTATCCCAAATAATAGAATACTGTAATTCTATTGGATTTATCTCCGATCTGCTGGTATTGTTTAAGGTATATAAGGATACCTGCTACTTCTTTCTCTCTAGTTCCTGTCAGCAAGTTGGTAGAAACACAGTAGAATATTTAAATGGAGAAATATGGAGATGATCATGGTCATGGTCATTAAGAACTATATTACATTCACAGAAACTGCAAATTGATGTAACCCTGAGGAAAGTTGGTAATGGCATAACTTATCTCACTGCCATGTAAACTTTTTAAAAGTGCTCACTAGGTAAAGGGATTAAAAAAAATTTAAAACAATATTTTTCCCCAAGTTAATACCTTGATATCATGGCAGAAATGCATCCATTCTTAGCTTTAGTAAGCAGAATAGCAGTTACAGTTGGTACTGTTACCTTATTAAGTTTTTAACTACATATGTACTGTCCACAATCCATTCAACCTCTTTCCTGGACAAATAAATATTTGTACATGGTAGGTATCACCAACCCTGAATTTTCCAGATTTTTGGTGATGATAATAACTTCTGTAATTATGTAATTCCTCCTGGGATACAATATGATTATTGATCATTTTATTATTTTTTTAATTTACTATATTGGTAGAGAAGCAAATTTCTGGGAACTTCAGACTGTTACTTCTCATTACAAGAACTCTCACATCCAAGGTTAGGGAATCAATGTAGGAAATCTGCTATTTGCTAAGGCTGTATATTCCCACTATACAAAAATAGTTTTAGAAATTAACATGCATTTGTTTGTGGACCCAACAAACTTGCTATAAGTAGCTTTTGGATAAAACTTCATTATCACTTTACCACTAAAAGCCTGATATACCACAGGTAACATCTGGCTCCCCAGAAATTAGACGTAACTCAAAGTCAAAAGTCTGAGCTGTCAGCACAGAGCCCAACACGGGCTCGAACTCACAAACTGCAAGATCATGACCTGAGCCGAAGTTGGACACTTAACTGACTGAGTCACCCAGGTGCCCCTATATCTTTAATATTTTTAATGAAATTGCAAAGCTTAAGAGCTTCTAACCAATTTCATACATTTTCTTTGGATTTTCTCTTTCTGTCTAATATCTCACTTTCGTGTCTTATCATTCATGACAAAATTTCCACTTTAACATTTTGTTACACTCTGATGCCGATTAGCTAACAATGACAAATTTCTTTCATAGTCACTGTCCTCTAAATGTTCTCAGTTGACGATATTCCTTTTAGAGAGTGGCACAACATGTGTATTGTGTTTTGAGCAAATCAGATGAAAAGGAAGCAAGTGGAATATAGCATATGAACAATATTCTGCTAAGTGCCTTCTTCACATAAGAAGAAAAAAAAGTGTGGGGAGGGGGTTTGGGAGAGGTGATGCACTATTATGAGGGAAAATATAAAATGTGATTCATTCGGTGAGAGAGATTATCAGCAGAATAGACCAAAGAAATCTCCCATCACCACCAAATTTTCAATTTTATCCCTACTCTCTTCTCTTTTATTAGTTTTGTGTACTCTAATTGCATTAAACACATTGTTCATCCATCTGGGCATTCTGTAACATAGTTTCTAAAGATTCCACTTTAAGTCCTCTCTTTAGTTATCTTTTATTAGCTTGTCTTCAGAATACCTCCAATCTTTAATCCCTGCATTACTTTGAAAGAATTTCTTGGACATTTACACAAAATTATTAGAATAATTCCACATGAATGGACTCCTCTAAGCCCTAAAAGTCCACCTTTCTTTTTGTGTTAAATAAATACCCAAATGTTAGGTGAATTCAATTTTCATTGTTGTAAGAAAGAAATTCTAGTAATTCTACTTGATTTTTCTTAGGCGGATTCTTTTGTTGAACAAATGGGTTTTTCATTTTATGTATGAAATGTTATTTCTCACAAATATACCTCAGATGATATTTTGGATAAGCATAGGAACAGACTATTTCTAAGGCACTGCGATTTTCACATATTTACATCAGGGATAATTTTTACTCAAGAGTTTAAGTGCTTTTATTTATGTATCACTGTCTTTGGTTAGCTCTAATCTGAAAAGAAAGGTTTACTTTGGCAATGACTTGCAATCAAAAAATGATTTATAATCGTTTTCCAAGAAAGGTGTTGTCCAGTATTCTGCTAATTTTAAAAAGTACACAGGACTAGTTTCAGGATGGAGTATGTGCAAACACCATATTATTTACAGCAAACTAAATATAATGCCTTGATTTGGCACTGCTTGCTTGATATTTCTCTTGAAAACTGTTACATATGTTTGTTTTGAGTTTCTGCCAAAATAGCAAGATTGTTAAATATCTTTCATGTACTTCTTGTTAAATGCAAGGGAAGATTACAGATTACCTTAGCTTAACTTTCATACAACAGTGCAGTGGGCTTAAATCTTTTGAAAGAAAAAAAACAAATAATATTCAAATTACATGGAAAAAAATTACACATGAAACACAAATGTATTGCAATAGGAACATGCCAATATTCATTTTTATACCTAAATCAACTCTATCCATAATAACGTGATTCATTTATAAATTACATGTAGAATACAGTGAGATTGTAATTATGTGGGGACTGATTATCTAGGTTGTCAATTATTCAAGGCTTTTGCTTCCCCTTCTTCTTCCTGCTGTCCACCTTTTGGATAGTTATCACCTTGTTAGTATTTCTATTCTCTGCTTGTTAGTGAGACTGGCAGGGAAAGGAAAAAGGTGTGAAAACTTATATCAGTAGATAGTATTACTTGCAAGACTTTCCTGTAAAAATTGATAGTGGAAGAGTTTGAAGCTAATTGCTAAAATTATGTTTGGGGTATATGTATTTCACTTATACTTGTTTAATCCTCCATATATCAAAGAGATTTAAAAAAAAAGATGTAAGCCTTACAAGGGGTAGTAAATTATTTTGTATGGAGACTTTCTGAGAAAATTACTTTCGCTGCGACTCTGAAGAAACTTATATAAAATAGTCAAGCTAATAATTCAAATTTTTAGTTAGACAATTATATTGGAAAAAAAATAGATATATATAATTTGCTCCCTAACAGACTCCTCAAACACATAATTAAACCTTGACCAAATATGACTGATGAATCTCTTTAATTGGGACAAAATGTGAATCTGAAAGTCAGTATTTCATATACTTATGTTTTGCAGAAAATCATAGTATATAACATAAAAGCTTAAATATTTTACTGACTTTTATTTAAAAGTTTTATATTTCTCCTGTTTGTAAAGCTGGGCGTATTTGAATGCACTTTTCTACATCTATTTTCAAAAGATATGCAATTCACCTCATTTAAAACATGTTCCATTTGTTCACTCTTCCTAAATTTAAAAACTTCATGCAAACATTCATTTTTAAATTATTCAGTCATAAAATATTTATTGAGCATTAACTCCATGCCCAACATGAGAGATAAAATGGGAAGCAGTTTAGACATTGTTATGTCCTCACAATACTCACAGTCTCATAGTGAAGGCAAAGATAGTTCAAATAACCCTATGATTTCTTTTGCACCCAATTCAGGGTGGGTCTCATCACAAAAGAATATGAAGGGCAGGCAAAATAATCAAAACATACAATTTACCAGACATCTACAATTTCAGGCCAATTTAGGGCTCCCTGAGCAAGACTTTTCACCTCCCCCTCGTTTCTCATTTCAGCTCTGATCATTAGAACACATGAGACAAAGTGAAGTTACCATAACATGATTTATAAATATACATTTTAAAGAAAGTGAGAAAAAAGCAATATATCTATAATACCCCCTACGTCACCAATATACATGTTTGATTTTGAAATTTATTTATAAGCCACCCCACTCTCTTGTCTCTCTTTTTTAACCCTGCTGATAATCCCAATCTGTACCACTCTGAGGATTCTGTTCCTCCCTTAAAAGATCACAAAATACTGCCTCTTAAAATGTTCAAATTTGGCTCAAATGCCCATGTTATTATACTCTGGAAGTCGTTTATTGTTTTTAACTTCCATACCTTGCACTGCACAATTTTCCATAGTGATAGATGATAAGAATATTTTCTCTTCAAGTTCTTTAATAAAAAGTAGTGAAGAACCACATTTTCTTTTCTGTTACATCTTAGCACCAGTTGGTGGTTGATGACAGGCAAATCTTTTTTTTTTTTTCTCTCTCTCTCTCTTTTTTAACACTGTCTAGTATGACAGGTGGCTAGTGGTCCAGACAGTGTCATTTGGCATGGTGGAGACTTTGTCATATTGGGTACCTGATGACCGCATTAAGTAATTGAGAACTAGCATTATTTGTTAATGTAACATAACCTAGTCTATCCAATTGTTACATTTAAGTTCTACTTTTCCCTCAGATATGTCCACTTACTTCTAAAGTAGTGTTAAAGAAATAACTCCCAAGTATAATAATAAGCAACAGGCAGGTAACTATAAGACACCAAAAGCAGGAGAAACATTTTTTCCTGTGTATTATCTTTACTTAAGTTGTTTATTGGAAGAAAACAGAATAGATTATTAACAATAATGTGAACTAAACATGGCATGTGGTACAGAAAAAATCATATTCTACATATTTAGAAAAATGGTTTGGAGATTTTAATAAAGGAAACAGTCGTGCCCTACAAATTCCTATAACTGAGTCCCCCTGTATTATTTCTATGGAGAGGTAAGATTTTGGTGCATACAATAGATTGATGCACTTCCACCTGGTGTTTTACCAAAATTAGAGCAATTAGCAATTAGGCCATTGGGCTATTAGTTGAAAGAAGAATCTGAGAAATTCAATGTTTATCTTTTATATATTTTCTATCATAATAAAATGAGAGAATTAGTGTCCATTTGAAAAGATGACTCAGTCATAAGACAGCACAGGATAAGAATGTATCCTGTTGTTAGCTAGAAGAAGGCCTGTTCTATACTTTTAGGACATGAAGTTACTTATTCTCTTGAAATATGGTTGCGACACATTTTTTCCATTGCAGGACATACCCAAAACAGAATGCGTTCACTCTACACTTCTGTAGCTTGACCAATTTTCCTTTTATATTGAATAGGAACCCCCTAGTTGGAGATTAGTAGTGTAAAGAAATTTCCGTTATATATACTGGCAATACTCTAATTAATGAAGTCTCTTGCAGTGCATTTTTATTTTCAAGAGTAATTTTTTCTATATAATTAGAATTAGTGAGTACCCCCTCCATCCCCAGTTAGGACATTGAGTATGCTGAGACTTTCAGCCCTCTCCCCTCAAATAACACAGCCTCTACCTTGTCTCATGCCAAAGTACATAGTCACCAAAGTAAATCTATGGTTCTTATTCTCTGTGATTGTTTGACAGATTTATGCATTATGAAAGACCACTTTTTCACCAGTCTAATTTTATTGACGTTAAGTTACATAAATAAGTTTTTTAAACACCTGTCATATTTCAAAACATTCATATGTATTATGAAGAATTTTGCCAACTCCAAAGTTAAAGGGAGCGGTGTCTACACAAGCCTGCATATTCTTATTTCAAACACGAACTGTGAAAGTTTGGACTATTGCAGTTAGTGTCCATGTAAGATCATTTTCTCTTCCTACCCAAACTGCAAGTTTTGGAGGTTCCCCAAACTACTCTTGGTTTTGATAATTTGCTAGAGGTTGCCCAGAAGTCATTGAAAGCTATAGTCATAGTTATAGTTTATTACAAAGAAAAGGTACAGATTAAAACCCATCACAGGAAGAGGTGCACCGGGCAGAGTATGGGAAAACACTAAGTGTGAATGGGGCCCTCACTTCCCCCTATGGAGTGAGTCAGAGTGCATTAATTCCCCAGCATCAGTATGGCACAATACATATGGAGTGTTGTCAAGCATAGAAGCTCACCCAAACCCTGGTGTATAGAGTTTTTACTGAGGCTTCATTACATAGGCATGATTGATTGATTGCTCAGATGGTTGATCTCACTCCCAGGTCAACTGACACCAGGTAGTCCAAAGACTTCACCACAAATCACATTGTTACTAACTGGCAAGCCAAGACCCACAGGCAAAGATTCTCAAGCAGGAGCTGAGGACAAAGTCCAGATGTCATTTTGGGCAAGGTTAAGTTCTTTACTGCACAGCTTGTCCTGAAAAGTTATTTGAGAGAAAGGCAAATCTTTGAAGGACAATTCTGTACCTCTTGTTTGTTTATTTTTACCTTTTATTGATACCATTTCATCTTAGCATTATTTCTAAGAATTTCTAAGATTTTTTAACCCATCCTTAAATTTTCTATCATGCTAAATATACTAATTTTTTTCCATACAATTCTCATTATAAGTCTGCTTTTAAAACTAAAGAAACATCAACTGTTGTAGCTGTCACCAGCAAATTGGCAGTAATTCTGACTTAAACTGTTTTGTGTGTGTGTGTGTGTGTGTGTGTGTGCGCGTTTTTGCCTAGTTAATATAAGATATCTGCTGATAACTCTGAGATTATGGAAGCCATTTGAGGTTAAATAATCAGAAATCTAAATTAGTTATTAGTTTTCTTTAAACAATAACATTTATACACACTTATACAAACATTAATAATTATATAGCACAATATAGGTTGCCTATTTAGCAGGCAAATCTATATCTAAATCTATATCTTTAATTAGTAACTTTTTAAAACAATTCTTTATGAGATCTACTTGTGGGTACTCAGTAAACAACTTTAACTTGAAAACATATTTAAAGACGATACAACTACACTGCTAAAAATATTGGCTATAATTCACATTAAAAATATTCATACATGCATTTCTTGAATTAGTCCAAAATTATGATGAAGAGGACATTAAAAGGAGCAAATTTGCAAAGTGGCTATATGTGCATAGTTAAGGTATAGATAGAACCAAGTAACGGAATACTATTTACATGTTCTTAAAACATTGAGCTTCTTAATTTAAAGAATTGAATGTATAAGTAAGAAAAATTGGTAGAATCATTTTATCTATCTTAATTAAAATATTTTTTTCCCCTGAGAACAGCTAATGATATTTCAAAGATCTATTTCCCTAATGTTTGAGTATAATTCAAAGAAATAGGTGGGTAAATTATTATCCGTCTTACCACACAAGTAAGAGGTAACCTTTGAATTTCTAATTGAATTTTAAGAAAATAAATGATTTTTAGGTTTTCATGTTAGTAAGAAGAATAAATACAGAGAATTCTTTATTATGCTAAACTGCTAACAGAAACAGACAACAGAGCAGAACGAATGAAGTCCTTTGTTTTTTAAACAGGTGCGGAATGGTAAAGTCAGTCTCTTTATTTCTCTATTCTCTGTCTCTCTGTCTCTGTCTCTCTCAGTCTCTGTCTCTGTCTTGCTCTCTTTCTCTTTGTAATGTAAAAATGAGTCACTCATATGTCTTGAATTTTTTCAATGTAGAAAGATACATGTGCCCTACCACAGTGACCATTATCCCCTTTTTAAAATTTTTAATTCTGATAACTCTTCTATTTCTTTCAAGTAGATTATTACACTTTTTATTTCCATTTTACAATTATAGTTATCTTAAAAGTGCTCAAATATCTTTTGTTATTGTTGAAAGCAGGAAAGAAAGACCTGTATTAGTAGCTTTGGGTTGTCTATTGCATATAAAGTTAATAAGTCGTGATCATCAAATATATGAAATTGTGCTTAAATTAGAATTTAATATTGTAGGAGTGCCTGGTTGGCTCAGTTGGTTAAACTTCTGACTTCGGCTCAGGTCATGATCTTGGGGTTCATGAGTTCGAGCCCCATGTCAGGCTCTGTGCTGACAGCTTGGATCCTGGAGCCTGCTTCAGATTCTGTGACTCCATTTCTTTCTGCTCCTCCCCTGTTTGTGTTCTGTCTCTGTCTCTGTCTCTCTCTCACTCTCTCTCTCTCTCTCAGAAATAAATAAGCATTAACAATTTTTTTAAAGATTAAAAACAAAGAATTTAACATTGCATTACTTAGTGAAATTGTTATACTATATTATCATGGAGGCCAGGCATCAAAATATTAGTTATTAGTTAAGCAGCATGAAAAATGGAAACAGTATTATAGAATATTGAATCATGTCAGGCCTTTGGGAAACATCAGAAATGTTCCAGAGTAGGTGTAATACATTTTTGCATCTAAACCTTTCCAATATGGGGATCATGGAGATACTTATAAAGGTGTAAAGGAACCACTTTGGTTCCTCTGTCTCCCTTTCTTTTAGCCCCTCTCCCACTCGTGCTTTTTCTGTCTATCTCTCAAAAATAAATAAACATTAAAAATGCTTTAAAATAATAATAATGCTATATTTCTCAGAGATTTTGATTATGCTAATGCACTTTGTGAAAAAAAAATAGGATGGTTCTGAGATTTAGAATATAGTGTTTTTCTATGCTTGTTTGATTTCATGAAACCTATATCCCTGGAGCACTTAAAAATTATTTTGAGAGGGGCGCCTGGGTGGCGCAGTCGGTTAAGCGTCCGACTTCAGCCAGGTCACGATCTCGCGGTCCGTGAGTTCGAGCCCCGCGTCGGGCTCTGGGCTGATGGCTCGGAGCCTGGAGCCTGTTTCCGATTCTGTGTCTCCCTCTCTCTCTGCCCCTCCCCCGTTCATGCTCTGTCTCTCTCTGTCCCAAAAATAAATAAAAAACGTTGAAAAAAAATTTAAAAAAAAAAAAATTATTTTGAGCACCTACTAAGTAATTTATCATTGATCTACTAAGTAATTTACCACTTTTATATTCCAGTGACCTACAAAGTTTCTTATCATTCCATCAGACACACAAAAATATTTTAGGACCTGCCTTTTGGAACCAGAAATGCCTTGGCACATGTAAGAACCATTGTATAGTAGTGAAGAAAGTGTGAACGTTACAAGAGACCAATTATCATTTATTAAGTGTCAATGTGGGATGGTGGTGTATTTCGTTTGTGTTCTATAAATGCCATCAATTAAAGATATGGTTGTATTTCATTCAGCTAATGAGAAAAGGAAATATCTTTTCTTCAGGAGGTGGCAGAATAAGCAAAATACAGGCATTAATGTCTATGAAATTGTTAAAATGAACCTGGCAGTGAACAAAAAGTACTGCAACATAAACAAACTAGGACTACTTTTCAAAAGAGTATTAAGTAGATCCATATCATGTTCTAATTCTATTCTAAGTATGGTAAAATCTCCAGCAATCCCTTTTCAAGTCATTTAATATTATGAAGATAAGGTGGGAATTAATAAGAACATAATAAGTATGAATGATGAACTATGGTGTCCTATGATATAAAAAAGCAAATATCACACCTAATGGTGGGAAAGTCAGAGCTTTTATACTAAGATCAGGAACAAGGCAAGAATGTCCTCTCTCACCACTCATTTTCAGTGCCACACTGGATGTTGTTAATGCAATAAGCTAAGAGAAAAATATAATTGAAGACATACAAATTGAAAGAAAAAATTAAAACTGCCTCTGTTCACAGATGACACGATTGTCTATGTAAAAAATTGTAAACAATCAACAACAGCAACAACAGTAACTTCTGAAACTAATTAGAGATTATAGGAAGATTGAGAAAATATAGGTTAATATACAAAAGTCAATCACTTTTCTGTATACTGATAATGGACAAGTGAAATTTGAATAAAAATGCAATACTATTTACATTAGCACTCCCAAAATGTATCATTCAGTATCATCTAGCAAAATTTGTGCATGATCTATATGAGGACATTTGTAAAAGTCTGATGAATGAAATCAGAGGAGAACCAAATAAATGGAGAAATATTCCATGTTCATGGATAGAAAGACCTAATATTCTCAAGATGTCAGTTTCTTCCCGATCTACAGATTTAATGCAATCTCAATCAAACCCCTGAAAGTTATTGTGTATGTATCAATAAATTAATTCTAAAGTTTACACAGAGATGCAAAACAACAACAACAATAACAACAACAAACAAAAACAAAATAACAAGCACAACATTAGTGAAGAACAAAGTCGGAGTACTGATACTACCCAGCTTCAAGACTTACTAAAAAGCTTCAGTAAACAGCATAGTGTGATATTGGAGAAAGAATAGACAAATAGGCCAATGGAACTGAGTAGAAAGCCCAGAAATAGACTCACATACCTATAGTCAACTGGCTTTGACAAAGGAACAAAGGCAATGCAACGAAACAAAGTTAGTATTTTCAAAAAAAAAGGTACTGGAACAACTGGACAGCCACATCTCCAAAAATGAATCTAGATACCAGAACCTACATTCTTTACAAAAAAAATAACTCAAAATGGGTCACAGACTTAATGTAAAACACAAACCTGTAACACTCCTATAACATAACATAAGAGAAAACATACCTTGGTTATGGCAATGACTTTTTAGATGCAATACCAAAGGCATGACCCATGAAAGAAATAATTGATAAGTTGAACTTCATTAAAATTAAAAATTCTATCTGTAAAAGATAATGTTAAAAGAATGAGAAAACAAACCAAAGAGTAACAGAAAATATCTGCAAAGTTCACATCTGATAAGGGACTATTATCCAAGATATAAGAACCCGTAAAACACAAAAATAAGAAACCATACAACTCAAAATTTAAAAATGGACCAAAGACCTTATTTCATACCTCACCAAAGATTTACAGGTGGAAAATAAGCATTTGAAAGATGTTCCAGTCATACGTCATCAGGGAAATGTAAATTTAAAAACAATGGATGTTACTACATCCCTATTAGAATCACCAAAATGTGGGATACTGACAACACCCAATGCTGTGGAGAAGAATGTGGAACAGGAGGAACTCTCATTCATTGCTGGTGGCAGTGCAAAAATGATATAGACAGTTTGGAAGGCAATTTGGTGGTTTCCTACAAAGCTAAATGTATTTTTATCCAGTGATCCAGCAATTATACTCCTTGGTATTTACCCAAAGTAGCTGAAAACATATGTCCACACAAAAAACCTGCACATGGGTGCTTCTAGCAGCTTCTTTATAATTGCCAAAACGTGGAAGCAACCAAGATGTTCTTCAGTAGATGAAGGAATAAATAGACTGTGGTATATCCAGACAATGGAATACTATTCAGGGCTAAAAAGAAAGGAATGAACTATCAAGCCATGAAAAAAAAAAAAAAAGGAGGAAATTTAGATGCATATTACCGAGTGAAAGAAGCCACCCTGCCATGGCTGCATACACTGTGATTCCAACTATGTGACTTTCTGGAAAAGGCAAAACTATGAAGACAATAAATAGGTCAGTGGTTGCCAGGATTTGGGTGAGAGGAGGGGAGAAGGGATAAATAGGAGGAGTATAGAGGACTTTTAGGGTAGTGAAAATACTCTGTATGAGCCTATAATGATGGATACATGCCAATATACATTTGTTCAAACCCACAGAATGTATAACAACCAAGAGTGAACCCCAATATAAATTATGGATTTTGAATAATTACGTATGTCAATGTAAGTTTATCAATGATAACAGATGTACTGCTCTGGTGGGAGATGTTCATAATGAAGGAGGCTATGCATGTATGAGGGCAAGGGATACATTGGGGATTTTCAAGATTAAAAAAGTAAAATGAGTAAATATGTAGCATTTAAAGCATATTGCTTTATTTAATTTTAAGCACTTTGACATATTAAATAAATTCAGAAAGCTATTTATGTCAAATTGTTATGTAATCGTTGGCTGATAAAGATGAGGTTTTGTTAAGTCTTAACATTTGGACCTAATGTTATTTATTTGTAACATAATAAACATGATTTCTATCACTTTGGCTTATATATTTTTTCTAGTATCACAATCCATCGTTAAGTATGAGAACTGTAGTCAATCTGTGAAAAAAAGTCACTGATGAAATGAAAAAAAAGACATATAAAAAAATGTATTTCCATTTGGGCAGTGACTTATTTTATGTTTATCCAGTAAAAAGTAAGAACAATATTAATGTTTCAAATGTCTTAAATTCAAAAAGTTTCATTTTTTTTGGTGAAAATTCTTATCTTTATGCGAGCTCCAGCAATTAGGCATTGATTTTTGTGTGTTTTCTTCTGAAGTTACACTGCAGTTCTCTCTCCATTTTATTTCAAAAGGCAGATGTTAACTTAGCTTTAAAGAACTTGCCCTATTTCCAATTACTGTACACTCCCTTTGTTACTAAGCCTTCCTGAGTGATCATGAATAATTTTAAGTTATGTTTCAGCGTATTGAGGCTCTGGGACTAAAATGTCAAATTAGAAAGAGAAATGTGGGCCAAGCATCTTCCCTTGTGTCTTCAATAAAGTACCTCAAAATTGAGAATTCTAAAATGTTTGAGTCAAGATCCATAAAAGCTTGAGCAAAGACACTGAAATTTTTTCAATGCTGATTGACATTTAAATAATTTTTAAGACTGTTCCAAATTTCCCATGAAAAAATAAGTATATAATGTTGTACATTCAAAATATTAAAGTAAACATTTAACTAGTTTTGTTATCTCAATAAACAGTTGGCATCAGTTAGCATGAATAGTGAGTGAAAATGTAGGCAAGGGTGGATGTGAATTTGGTTGACAACCCCCAAACTTGAGGCATTTTACTGCTATGCATTTGACATTATATTATCTTTTTGAAAGAAAAGAACACACAGGAAATTACTAATCTTAGGTTAAGTTTACAGTCTTAACATATAAAGATTTAGTTAAAACTTTGAAGATGCAATTTTTAAAAATATATAAAACTTCGCTTAGTGAACTTCCAGTTAACGGCAGCTTAACTATTGAAGCCTATACATATTAAATGCATAAATATTACATATATATATGTTACTCATACATGGGCATATCTATCTAGCTATATGTATCTAAGTACTTTAATTATCATATGTACCTATCTATGTGTCTATCTATCAATCTTTCTATCTATCTATCATTTATCTAATTCCCAACTTCTTTTGCAGTTAGTTCTGGGCAATTCACTGTTTAGTTAATGAAATGTAACAGAACTGTTTGTTGTACTTCTGAAAAGTTTCCTCAGAAGAAAGGAGCTAGATTCTTCTTTCCCTTTTCTCCATCATCCTGTTTGGAATACAGGATGAATTTAGGACCTATACCAGTCATTTTGGACCATGGGGATATGTTCTATGCCTTAAAGACGATGCATTGAAAATGTGCTTAGGCAAGGAAACACACAAAGCAATCAGTTTTTGTAAGTGTTGTCTGAACCTCCAGACTGGCCTGGAGGGATAGGACAGGACACTAAGTTCGGAGTCCCTGCTGATTTGTAAAAGGGCCAAGTAAGTATACTTTGGCCTGTCTACTTTCAGATTTGTTTAATAGGATTAACTACATGTTTAAATACTAAATGATTAGTATTCCAGATTAGACTTCTAGGTTCCCCAAAAAACAAAAACAAAAACAAAACAAGGAAGAAAGATTCCCTGTACTTTAAAGGTAACACACTAATGAGTGAAATGATATAAAGGCAAGAATTAGCTCAAAAATATATCAGTGTGGTCAGTGGGTATGCAGCATTGAGAGATGAAGTAAGATCGATCTTGGATTGATAATTTTGGAAGCTAGGAGATGGGTACATAAGGGTTCATTATAGATTTTGTTTCTGTGTTTTGAAAGATTCAGTAATAAAAATGAGAGGATATACTTAAAATATCCAAAGGTGGAAGGTATAGAAAGAAAAAAAAGGGGAGATAAAAAGAGAGACAAGCTAAATGGGAGACAGAGAGATAGAGAGAGAGAGAGGTCACGTGTGTAGAATGGAAATTAAATATGGAATAAAAATGGCATCAGACTTCTCAAAAGTAGCCCATTTGCTAGTTTACTATAAAGAAATATATTTGAAATATTAAAGAAAAATATTTTAACTCACACTTTTATATTTAGATAAATGATCAGTCAAGTAAAAGGGTAGAATTAAGCCTTTTAAAAAATTTAAGGTGGGCTCCTCTTCTTGGTAAATACTGGAGAAACTGCTTTAAGAAAATAAGCAGTAAACAAAGGGAAAGACAACAGATTCAAGAAACAGAAGTCAGCAGAGAGCCGAGCAAAGAGAAGTGTCAAGATGACAGTTATGGCTTAAATTTAGAAATCCACCTGATCAGATTAGAGGAAGCAGTGGTTTAGAGACTGTTAGAAGTATAACATATGTATATATATATATATATATATATATATATATATATATATATATGATGTATATAAATGTAATTAATTGATTATCCAATATGTTTGGGGTTTCAAAAGTTAGTATTGGTCATTTGAAATAGCTGGTGGATCATTTTTTTAAAAATAATTAACTAGATAGAAAACTAAAAAAAAATGGAAAAACATTGCCATAATTAATCCAGTAAAAATCAAGAGCGATTGTGGAAGAGTATAATTCTCTTTATTGGGAGAATGGATGACATTAATATCACCCTAAACATGTTAACACTGACTTCAATGAATCCCATATTATAGTAATCTCTTAAGAGAATTATAAAAAGAACATAAAATAACATGGTAAAATTACCAAAAGTTAAAATTAATAGGTTTTTTTTGAAATTGATACATTAAGAACTGAATAAGTTTATTATTTAATAGTATAGTAGCAAAGTTTAGAATTAAGAGCTAAGAGAGCAGAGCTGGGAATTAGAAAGATGCAGGGCAAGGTACTGCTTTTTTTTTTCAAAATAAACTTTTAAGTACTATTTGTGTTTCTTGTAAAATCCTTACTGTATACATTTCAAATTATTTTTATTGATGAAATCCGTATGTACATACATGTATGTGTTCATATAGATATACATGCATATGCACATACATACATATACACACACATACATACATATATGCCAAAAGATATATTTTCACTGTTGTAATTGTTATGGTGGTTTTGTTTCTATATTACCCAGAGAGGCTGACAGCTGCTCTTTGAATTTGCAGAAATGGAAGGTCATCTTGGTGCAGATCTTCTTTGTCCTGCCCTGGGTCATTTGTGTGACCCTTTCAGTTATGCAAATATGAGGCAAGTAGAAACTCATAGTCCTGGGATTAGGTTGAAACAAGATTTTTTTTTTTTCCGTGTGATTTAGCAAAATCCACCTCTATGCAGAGCTCAGGGTTAGAGAATGAGCCTATTTGCATAATGACTCTAGGGACATTCTGGTCAAGGTACAAAGCATGAAATGACAATGAGTCTTGAAAATGAAAATTTGGTTGATAAGCAGAAGAATCTAGACAGGTGATTTCCCATCAATACAAAAAGCAACTTACGAGTTTGTTGATGGGAACTGATTTTCGCTCAGTTTACAGCTAACGTTAGAAGCTCTTCAAGACTACTTGCCCAAGAAGAACACTGCTGAACTTACATGTATGTCAAAGTAACCTGCCTCTTTGTTATTCAGCCTAGAGTCACAACTCAGGGTTGCAAGAACATATTATGCCAGCAGTGTTAACAAATAGCACCCATTGATCTGTGCAGGATGAGTTTCCCAAAGCTCCCTTAGGTGACTGTAAAAAGTAACAACAGTGGTAAACCAATTAAAATCCTACTTCTCTTTTAGTTTGGCAATCAAATAATCATTGGCACACTATGAATAAGCTGATAACATGTTTGCCCAGTTTGAGGTGGTGAAGAAGTCTGGAGAAAGACAGATGATGCATTTACTGCTCATAGGGCATTGAAGGCTGTAGAAATGATTTGAAAAAAACAACAAAAACGTGTGACTCCATGTGTAACCCGAATTGGCATGGTAAGTCCCACTTTTTACGTATATGAAGACATCTATTCATATATTTCCATTACATCAATTTACTTTGTACCACTTTAGCAACTCAGATGTATAGCTACACCATACATCATTCCCATTCCAAATTATAAATCTCTGAAATGTCTCCCTTAACACCACTAACTCTCTTCTTTCTTCTAATCACAGTCGTCAATCTTTGACCCTCTTTCTAATTTTTAAGTCAGCAAACATTTTTTTAATGTAAAGAGTGAGATAGAAAATAATTTATTCTTTCCTATTATACAATATCTGTTGCAATACTCAACCTGTCACTGTAGCAAAAAAGCAGTCATAGGCATTTGCAAACAACTAGGCATAGCTGTGTTCTAGCAAAACTTTAACTGTAAAACAAGTGTCCAGTCAGGAGACTGTAGGGCTTAGAATATTTCCAGGGAATATTTCTTCCATGCTTGGAAGAAGCATACATTACTTTCATTTATAATGTACTGGCCAGAAATGACCCACCTTGCCCCAATCTGATTGCAGAAGAGTTTGAGAAAAGTATTTGGTGTGCCCAAGGGTAGAAAACAGAATTAGAGAGCACCCAGCAAACTTCTAACAAAAATACTAAACATTGCCCAAACCGTTTATCTCTACCACAATGTCTTTTTTTTTTTTTACAGGATAATTTGTAGTGCTAATATTTTTTGGGACTTTAAATATTTTCTGGCATTTTTATACATTGCTTTTCAGTTCAATAGGTTAAAACTAATTTCTTCCTCCAATATGAACACGAAAGTAAAACGAGTTTGACTTGAGTCTACACGAAATAATTTGAATTCATATAACCAAACCAAAACAAACCAAAGGATGGGAAATCTGATGATCTGAAACTAGCTTCACAAAAGTATAGGAGTATTGGGATGACTAAGTTATTTTGGGGGAAGGTGGAAAGTGAG
This sequence comes from Neofelis nebulosa, assembly GCF_028018385.1. Lineage (NCBI taxonomy): Eukaryota > Metazoa > Chordata > Mammalia > Carnivora > Felidae > Neofelis > Neofelis nebulosa. The sequence continues at coordinate 76,607,961 of NC_080783.1, read as the reverse complement.
GGTGCTGACTAACAACACTTCCCTTACCAAGACCAAAAACTCCAAGGTAGCAAAAAAGAAACAGAAGGGGAAAAAAAAAAAAGAAGAGGAAGAACAACAAAAAGTAACTACAAGTTAAACATCTTCCTTGCTGTGACCATTATTTTAGTATTTAAGAGTATTAATTAAGCCATTTCACGTGAGTACCACATCACATGAAGCTTACATACCACAGAGGAAATGTTCTAATCCATAGGCCACCTCTAACTATCCTGTACACATCTGGGTCCTGTGTAGGCTCATTTGGATCAAAAGATGTTGCTGCTTATAAGAATACGTGTTACAGCCTGAATAGCAGCCCTAGACGTCTGTCTGAGATCTATTCTACTTAGGCAGCTTCCCTCAAAAATAAAACTGGATGAGAGCTTCTCACCAATCACTCATTAAAAGGTAAGCTTCCTTGGGCTGGAAGTCACGTCAATCATCGTTTTCTTGCAAACCCAAAGCTGCCTTTTTCTCTGTTAGAAGCTGTTATCATCTTCAAAGCCATATCAAAACAGTGTTTGTTCTGTGCTTTGATTTCACCCACATGGTGAATTCAAAGACAGGTCTACTTGAGAGTGGAGAGAGCCTATTTCAGATGTTGTTTGAGCATTTGTCTTGCCATGTTTGTAAACGTGATTTAAGTGCCTCACGTCTAATAAAAATCCTTTAAGTGCAGTGGAATTTTTTGTTTTCCTTGAAACATTCCACCTTCTGTGTTTCAAAAGTGTTCATAGCTGAGATCTCATAATCTGAAAGAGAAAACCCCAAAAGGTTTGGATAAGGGCACCATAATGGCAATTCACCTCAGAGAGTTGATTCCTTTTTACCCTGATGCAGTCCAGTAAAAACAACAAACAAACAAAAAGCTCTTTATAAATGACAATTTCTAAATACCTGGCACAAATAACCAATTTTTCTTTGGGAAAAGAAAAGTCATTAGGAAGATAATGTTACTTAAGGTTCATTTTGCATTGAGGATATTTGACACTATTCACCGGAGATAAACAGATGCATGTGATTTACATATGAAAACCTATCAGATAATGCAAAAATTTGTATGTGAAATGCTTCATTCACTGAATTAGCCTATGGTAATTTCTCATTATATGAAAAAGAAAATGATTACTACAAATGTCTAAATAAATATTAATGCGGTTATATTGTTTTTAAATAAATAAAATATTTAGAGAGAACAATATGCAAGGGGAATCATTTAAAGGTACAGTTGCTATGTGGGGTTTTATTTATCTGAAGAGCCAATAAAAAAGACTGACAAAATTAAATATGGTGATAAGCTGAAAAATATGATTTTCAAACTTCTCTTGGAACATTTTAAATGACAGAATAGAAGGAAAAGTTGACTTAAAAATGAACATGATATACATGATAAACCTCTCATTATCTTGACTGAGGTAAAGCAATTGTGCATACGGCCAAATTTTTATTATAATCCCTCTCCTCTGAGGCAAAAATGGTACCAAGATTGTGGTAAATTGTGTTTCTCTCACTTAAATACTTTCTCCCCTTTTATAGAAGCTAACTTTTTTTTTTTAATTTAGGTAGTATGAAAACTGAAGTAGATTTGACCACAACATTCAACTCAGAACCATTCTTTTATTTTTTTTTTAATTTTTAAAATAAATTTTTTTAATGTGTATTTATTTTTGAGACAGAGACAGAGCATGGACAGGGGAGGGGCAGAGAGAGAGGGAGACACAGAATCTGAAACAGGCTCCAGGCTCTGAGCTGTCAGCACAGAGCCAGATGTGGGTCTCGAACCCACGAACTGTGAGATCATGACCTAAGCTGAAGTCAGAAGCTTAACTGACCGAGCCACCCAGGCGACCCTCAGAACAATTCTTTTAAAAAAAAAGGAAATTTGCCGATATTTACCATTGACCATGTTCTAAATGAAAAGAGTTTATTGTCCTGGAACAATCTACAATCCACTTGTGTGACAAAGCAAAGATACATGGGGAGCAAATTAGAACAGTAAATAGAAAAAATATATATATTATGCTACCATTTGTGATAAACTGTCCATATAAATTTTAGAGATGCATACCAAAAGATGTCAAAGGGAAAGATACCTCTAGGATTTCTTTTACATAACTCACAAGAGAGAAAAGTAAGAACCTGAGGGCCAGAGCTGTAGAAGGGTTAGACAATAATTTGGCAAAACCTTGGTAACAGCTGAATCTGTGATGGGTAAAGAAATATTCATTTACGCTTCTTTCTACTTTTGTGCTGTTCAAAACTTTCACATAATAAAATATATTTTTAAAGGCTGTTTTAAGTCATCTGCCAAATGTAGTAAAGTGCATTCAGTATATTCTTTGGGTTATTCTATTGTTTTTTAAATTAAATTTAATTTAATATAATTTGTTGTATCCTTGGGTTATTTTAAAAGGAAGTATTGTTCATTCCTCTTTCACAAACATCTCTCTAGAACCTTTAGGATCCTGGATATTTTATGATGGCTAATAAACTAGTAATGCTGATAAAAAGCCTCTCCCAACCCCTTCTGTAAAAAATGGGCTCTAATAACCTGTAAATTGGCTAGGTTCCTACCTTGTCCTTATTTTAATGCTGCTTTATCAGTGCATGTAGGTAAGAGAGGAGGAAACTGTACTCACAGATATATAGAGATGTATGAGATTCACTTTTCTTTAGATGAACTCTTTATAGATTAAAAGTTGTTTTCTTTCAATATTGGCTAGTAAAGATGTTCTCTCCTCTTTATTTGCTAGGCATATATATATATATATATGGATCAGATCCAAGTCATATCTGTTATTTTATTGTGGGTTGAAGCATTATTTCTGTTGTGACAGTATTAACTCTCAACTCCAGATTATGTTTCCCAACTTAAACCTCGTCTCTGACCATAGCTAGGGTTATAGAAAAGTCAGCAATACCTCTTGGTTCCTAAATATTGACTTCCGTAAAATGTCATTAATCTGTACTAATTGGAAGAAGCTTAGTCTCAATTAAGGAAGAAAACCTGAAAATATATTATTTCAAAAAAGGAATAGAGTTCTATTATTTCAAGTACCTACATTAACTCACATTAAACTAACCAAGTGTTATCCAATACGCATCCTTGACTTGATTTAATGGTTTGTAATTAGCATATCAATTGTGTGGAAATGGATCCTTCTAAAGTGCTTGAGGGTGCTTAGAAAGTTTGTTCTACTAAGTATTTTCAAGGATCCTCTTGCAATCTTATTTACATTATTAATTTACTCTCTATAAAAAGAAAGAAGTTAATCGATGCAAAAATAACAGTCTTGTCAGCCTCTGGTCAAATAATGAATTTTGAATTAGTGAAACTCAATTATTAAAGTTTTTATCCAGTATTTACATCCTAATTATAATATCAGTTTTGCTAAAGTTTGATGTATCTTGAGCCATCTGTAAAGGTGATTCTACTGATTGGAAGGAGGATATCTTCTGATTTTATGTTCTTTTCCCTTTATAGAGAGAGAATGGTTCATGGGGTTTCCTTGAAACCAATAACAAGTTATTTGAGATATGGTTAGTAGTTATATGAGAGATATATATGAGACTCCCATGATCTTGAAGAAAAGAAAACCATATTTGGATTCTGCATTTGCAATGGATGTTTTAAAGTCTAATTTATTGTCAAGTTGGCTAACATACAGTGTATACAGAGTGCTCTTGGTTTTGGGGGTAGATTCCCATGAGTCATCGCTTACATACAACACCCAGTGCTCATCCCAACAAGTGATCTCCTCAAGGCTCATCACCCATTTACCACTCTCACCTCCCCACCCCCGCCATCAGCCCTCAGTTTGTTCTCTGTATTTAAGAGTCTCTTATGGTTTGCCTTCCTCCCTCTCTCTTTGTAACTATTTTTACCCTTTTCCTTCCCCCATGGGCAATGGGTTTTTATTAGTGCCTAGTACAGTGCCTGGAACATTAAATCAATTCTTATACTGACCAAATTTTTTTAGCTTCTGGACCAGTAACAAACACAATTCATCTTCCATCTTACTTATACAACTTACTCCCGTTTTGAATGTAGAATTTACTCTTTTCACTTTCTTTTTTACCTTATTATATTTTTATTTTTTTAATTTTTTTTTTTTTAAATTTTTTTTCAACATTTTTAATTTATTTTTGGGACAGAGAGAGACAGAGCATGAACGGGGGAGGGGCAGAGAGAGAGGGAGACGCAGAATCGGAAACAGGCTCCAGGCTCCGAGCCATCAGCCCAGAGCCTGACGCGGGGCTCGAACTCACGGACCGCGAGATCGTGACCTGGCTGAAGTCGGACACTTAACCGACTGCGCCACCCAGGCGCCCCGAATTTTTTTTTTTTAATTTATTTATTTTTTTAATATATGAAGTTTACTGTCAAATTGGTTTCCATACAACACCCAGTGCTCATCCCAAAAGGTGCCCTCCTCAATACCCATCACCCACCCTACCCTCCCTCCCACCCCCCATCAACCCTCAGTTTGTTCTCAGTTTTTAACAGTCTCTTATGCTTTGGCTCTCTCCCACTCTAACCTTTTTTTTTTTTTTTCCCCTTCCCCTCCCCCATGGGTTTCTGTTACGTTTCTCAGGATCCACATAAGAGTGAAACCATATGGTATCTGTCTTTCTCTGTATGGCTTATTTCACTTAGCATCACACTCTCCAGTTCCATCCACGTTGCTACAAAAGGTCATATTTCATTTTTTCTCATTGCCACGTAGTATTCCATTGTGTATATAAACCACAATTTCTTTATCCATTCATCAGTTGATGGACATTTAGGCTCTTTCCATAATTTGGCTATTGTTGAGAGTGCTGCTATAAACATTGGGGTACAAGTGCCCCTATGCATCAGTACTCCTGTATCCCTTGGATAAATTCCTAGCAGTGCTATTGCTGGGTCATAGGGTAGGTCTATTTTTAATTTTCTGAGGAACCTCCACACTGCTTTCCAGAGCGGCTGCACCAATTTGCATTCCCACCAACAGTACAAGAGGGTTCCTGTTTCTCCACATCCTCTCCAGCATCTATAGTTACCTTATTATATTTTTAAATGAAGCAAAAATAAAATATTTTTCAAATATGGATAAAGCTAAAAGTAGCCACATTGCAACTAGAGAAAGAGTAAGTAAAATTGGATTTCCACTTTGGAAGAAAGATCTTGGTTTATATCTGTTCTTCTTTGTGGTAAGGCAGGCTTAACTTCATTATTTCTGAGTCTCTGTTAATAAGCGTCTAACATCAATCTCGGCTTTTCTATAATGACAGATACTATCGCAATACGAGTTGCATATTCTCTTGGTTTACATCCTTCATTGTTAAGAGATTTGCCTAATTTTTGCATGTCTTTTCTTTTCATAGTTTCTCTTATGTCTCTGTCTTCTATCATTTCTTTATGTGTTTATAGATAAATATAATATTTTTCTTTATGTTCATGTGACTGAACACACCTTGTTCTTTCAACCTTTCCTCACAGGTCTTTTTTTCAAAACCTTTGTCAAGTCTTTTTTCTGAACTCTTCAATTTGTCCGTGTTCTTTCCCAGATGTTTCAGTACTGTATACATTTATGTACGTGTGCACGATAATGAATGATGCCCTAAGGTGTGTGCAGTTTTAGCTGAGCTTTCTTTCCAGTGAATGTAATTATGGGTATTCACATATTTGTTATTCTTTTTAATTTCCTGTATTTTCCCTTGATTTATTCTGAATTTTTTTCCTGTTTGAAACATTTACACTTAGGTTAACAAATTTACTTATGGAAATATTGATGAATAAATAAATGTGTGAAGTGAAGTGGATCCAAAGTTTATATCATTTTTGCTTCCATGACCTTCTTAAAAGTAGAAAACATTAATTTTGGACAAAATACCTATATGTGGACTTTTTCCTTTTTTTGAATTTATATGTTAATAACTGGTTGAATTAGATGATCCTTATTTAGCTCTTTATATCCATAAAGCAATTCTCAGCACTTTTTAATAATTCATTGGATGTTTTGCTGCAGGGCTGCTGTGTTCTCAAAATTATATAAATCATATGATTGAGAGGAAAGATGCAAGAATTTATAGTTTTTCTAAAGGAAATTTATACGCACATTGTGTAACACAAAGATGTCATGGAAATATAAGAACAGCATTCTCTTTGAGTATAGAGTCAAATCATAAAAGAAGATAAAAAGCTTTAAACATCTAAGTATTTTGCATTACATGAATTTATTTTGATTGTACATATCTGAGAAAAAGTTTGAAATTAGAAATGTACTTTGTCCAAAACAAAATGTTTTTATTAAAGTCAATATGGGAAAATGAAGTTATGACTGACACTCATATCTTAATACCTTCATCCCCACAAAAAAAAAGAAAAAAAAAAGGAAAAAACCCATGATTTTCAAATGTGATGCCCCTTTTCTAGGATATATTCCAAAAATCTCAAGTATCTTTCCATTAGAAATATTGACTTTCTAAAATTAGACAATATACACTAATCTTACCAGAGAGTCATCAGAAATAATCTTGCCTTGTAAATCAGTTATAATTTGGGATGCCTATGCATTCAGTGGTTGAAAACATGATTCTTCAAAAAGTTATAGATTCAAACTTTTTTTTTTACCTTTGAGTTTTGTCTAAATTCAGATTTTAAAAACTGAATTTCCTAAAATAGTATTTTATCCATTTATATTGTAATAGATTCATATATACCTAGAGTCAGAATATTTACTCAAGCAAGGGTTCTGATAAAGTATAAAAGTTCAAAAAAGTAAAACCATGACTCTCATACAAATATAAAATAAACACAAGTAAACTGAAAAGTAGGTTAAGGTCAAGTCTAATAAATGAAGGGATTGCTAAATTGTTAAAGGCAAATCAAAGATTTTGAAGATTTTATATATTATATAAATATACATAAAATGAGAAACCCTTAAAAGATTTTGCTGACAGATGTAAAAATGATTAATATTCAAAGTTCTATTAAATGCAAAGTTTCAGGTCACAATTTCTACAAAGTAGAAATTAATTGTATCTCTACTGGACGAAACTCATTTGCATTTCTATGGACAGAAATCACGAACATTACTGTCAGTTTTCTACAGCTACTATTGTCAGTTTTCTACAACTTAATTTGTAGAGATATCCCATAGAGTTATAAACTGACCTAGTTCATAGAAAGATGATCAAATGTGCATAGCTCTATAGAATCATATAATCCCCAGTGAAATCAGTAGATAATGCTAAATGCTCCACTGAATGAACACCCAGAACTTTTTTTTTCTTATTTTGCCTATTTTTGTCCCCTGTACAGTATTTCCTAGCAGTTGTAATATACCTAATCAGACTGCAAAAGATTTCAGTGTCTAATGATCCCTACCTACCTCACCCTCTATAAAACACCTTTTCATTTGAAGTGGAAGAAAGTAGTTTAGCATAAAATCTCAGAGCCAGAAATATTTTATATGGTTT